>NC_091251.1:10663000-11301000 GCF_042477335.2 Ovis canadensis
CTTGGGGTACTTCTTGAGTCTCCCCAGGGGAGTAAGTCCTCGTCTGGAATGGGCGCATGCACGTGATCTTTCCTCAAGACTGTAGCAGCAGTGTCACGTTTCCCATCGCCTGGATCAAGGGATCTGTAGCTTTCCCTCGAGACTTTCCCACGAGGCTTTCCCACAGGGCTTTCCCACAGGGCTGTCCCACGTGCCACCTTGGTGTGAGTCGATCCTCTGCATGAAAGTCGAGGCAGTGCAGGGAAAACAGGTTCCGTTGGAACGAACTGAGACATCTAGGGGACTCTGGGAATGTTGGCACGACCCTGGAGTTCCTCTCCCATTTCCTGTGGAGAGCACCTCCACTTGAGATGCGACGGGAACGCCGGGAAATCTTTCCCGACCACGCAGGGAAAGGATCCCTCATCTCGAGCTGCGAGGCGGCAACGGGGCTCCTCTGGATGTTCGCGGGACCATCGTGCTTCCTCTCGAATGGAGACTGTATGTCGGGGAACTCTTGAGTGGCAGCAAGGGTGTGAAGGACTTTTTGGAGATTCCAGAGGTTAGGCGTGATTAGACTCGAGAAGCCTCAGCGGAAATGGGCCTCATCTGCCCTGGAGGGCAAATCCTCCGGAATTTCTCGTGTTGCGGTAGGTGCTCTAGACTTTGGTCGGGGACTTCAGGGACCCGCTCTGGTGGCCTCAGGAAAGGCCAGTCCCATTGCGAATTGTTCGCGGGCCTCTCGGGATTCCTCTCCCTTCGATGCCAGAGCCTAAGACTTTCTGTGGAGTCGGGGCCCGAACCTGAGGATTCCTCTCCAGTGCTCTCATGGAACTTGCGGTACTTCGGGAGTCTCCCCAGGAGAGTAAGTTCTCGTTTCGAGAGGGTGCATGCACGTGTGCTTTCCTCCCGAGCTGTAGCACCAGTATCATGCTTTCCGTCGCGTCAGTCATGGGATCTGTGTCTTTTCCTCAAGGATTTTCCACGAAGCTTTCCCACGAGGCTTTCCCACAGGGCTGTCCCACGTGCCACTGTGGTGTGAGTTGATCCTCGGCGTGAAAGTAAAGGCAGTGCAGGGAAAACAGGTTCCTCTGGAATGGACTGAGACATCTGGGGGACTCTGGGAATGGTGGCACGACCTTGGAGTTCCTGTCGCCTTTCCTGTGGAGAGTGCCTCCTCTTGAGATACGCCGGGAAACCCAGGAATTATTTCCCGACCAAGCAGGGAAAGGATCCCCCATGTCCAGTTACAAGGCGGAAACTGGGCTCCTCTGGATGTGGGCGGGACCCTCTTGCTTCCTCTCGAGTGGAGACGGGTATGTCGGGGAACTTCTTGAGTTGCAGCAAGGGTGTGAAGGGCCTTTTGGAAGATCCAGAGGTTAGATGTGATTAGCCTCGAGAAGCCTCAGCGGAAATGGGACTCATCTCGCCTGCAGGGCAAAACCTCGTGGATTTTCTCGAGTTGCGGCAGGTGCTCTCGACTTACGACGGGGACCTCAGGGACCTGCTCTGGTGGCCTCACGAAATGCCAGTCCCCATGCAAGTGGCTCACGGGCCTCTCGGGATTCCTCTCCCTTCGATGCCCGGGCCTAAGACCTTGTGTTGAGTCGGGGCCGGTACCTGAGGATTCCTCTCCAGTGCTGACATGGATCTTGGTGTACTTCTGGAGTCTCCCCTGGGGAGTAAGTCCTCGTCTCGAATAGGGGCATGCACGTGCGCTTTCCTCCAGAGCGGTAGCAGCAGTGTCACGCTTCCCATCACCTGGATTAAGGGATCTCTGGCTTTCCTTCGAGGCTTTCCCTCGAGGCTTTCCCACGAGGCTTTCTGACGAGGCTTTCACACAGGGATGTCCCACGTGCCACCGTGGTGGGAGTCGATCCTCGGTATGAAATTCGAGGCAGTGCAGGGAAAACAGGTTCCTCTGGAATGGACTGAGACATCCGGGGGACTCTTGGAATGGTGGCAGGACGCTGGAGTTCCTCTCGCCTTCCCTGTGGAGAACGCCTTCTCTTGAGAAGCGACGGGAACGCCGGGAATTCTTTCGCGACCAAGAAGGGAAAGGATCCCGCATCTCGAGCTACGAGGTGGATACGGGGCTCCTCTGGATGTGAGTGGGACCCTCATGCTTCCACTAGAGTGGAGACCGGGATGTCCGGGAACTTCTTGAGTTGCAGCAAGGGTGTGAAGGACCTTTTGGAAATTCCAGAGATTAGATGTGATTAGCCTTGAGAAGCCTCAGTGGAAATGGGCCTCATCTGACCTGGAGGGCAAAACCTCCTGGATTTTCTCGAGTTGCGGCAGGTGCTCTCGACTGACGACGGGGACCTCAGGGACCCGCTCTGGTGGCCTCAGGAAAGGCCAGTCCCCATGCGAGTTGCTCGGGGGCCTCTCGGGGTTCCTCTACCTTCGATGCCAGGGCCTAAGTCCTTGTGTGGAGTCAGGTCCGGGACCTGAGGGTTCCTCTCCAGTGCTCACATTGATCTTGGGGTACTTCTGGAGTCTCCCCAGGGGAGTAAGTCCTCGTTTCGAATGGGGGCATGCACGTGTGCTTTCCTCCAGATCGGCAGCAGCCGTGTCATGCTTCCCTTCGCCTTGATCAAGGGATCTGTGGCTTTCCCTCGAGACTTTCCCACGAGGCTTACCCACAGGGCTGTCCCACGTGCCACCATGGTGGGAGTCGATCCTCACCGTGAAAGTCGAGGCAGTGCAGGGAAAACAGGTTCCTCTGCAATGGACTGAGACTTCTGTGGGACTCTTGGAATGGTGGCACGACCCTGGAGTTCCTCTCGCCTTTCCTGTGGAGAGCGCCTCCTCTTGAGATGCGAGGGGAATGCCCAGAATTCTTTCCCGACCAAGCAGGGAAAGAATCCCTCATCTCAAGCTACGAGGCGGAAACCGGGCTCCTCTCGATGTGGGCGGGACCCTCGTGCTTCCTCTATAGTGGAGACGGGTATGTCAGGGAACTTCTTGATTTGCAGCAAGGGTGTGATGGACCTTTTGGAATTCCAGAGCTTAGATGTGATTAGCATTGTGAAGCCTCTGCGAAAATGGGCCTCATCTCGCCTGGAGGGCAAAACCTCCTGGATCTTCTCGAGTTTTGGAAGGTGCTCTCGACTTACGACGGGGAACTCAGGGACACGCTCTGGTGGCCTCAGGCAAGGCCAGTTCCCATGTGAGTTCCTCCGGGCCTCTCGGGATTCCTCTTCCTTCGATGCCGGCGCCAAAGAACTTGAGTGGAGGCGGCGCCGGAAACTGAGGATTCCTCTCCAGTGCTGACATGGATCTTGGGGTACTTCTGGAGTATCCCCAGGGGAGTAAGTCCTCGTCTCGAATGGGGGCATGCACGTGCACTTTCCTCCCGATCTGTAGCAGCAGTGTCACACTTCCTGTCGCGAGGATCAAGGGATCTGTGGCTTTCCCTCGCTGCTTTCCCACGCGGCTTTCCCACAGGGCTGTCCCACGTGCCACCTTGATGGGAGTGGATCCTCGGCGCGAAAGTCGAGACAGTGCAGGGAAAACAGGTTCTTTTGGAATAGAGTGAGATATCTGGGGGACTCTTGGCATGGTGGCATGACGCCTGAGTTCCTCTCGACTTTCCTGTCGAGAGCGGCTTCTCTTGAGATGGGACGGGAATGCCCAGAATTCTTTCCCGACAAAGCAGCGAAAGGAATCCTCATCTTGAGCTACGAGGCGGAAACGGCGCTACTTTGGATGTGGGCGGGACCCTCGTGCTTCCTCTAAAGCGGAGACAGGGATGTCGGGGAACTTCTTGAGTTGCAGCAAGGGTGTGAAGGACCTTTTGGAAGTTCCAGATGTTAGGTGTGATTAGCCTCGAGAAGCCTCAGCGGAAATGGGCCTCATCCCGCCTGGAGGGCAAAACCTCGTGGATTATCTCGAGTTGTGGCAGGTGCTCTCGACTTATGACGGGGACCTCAGAGACCCGCTCTGGTGGTCTCAGGAAAGGCCAGTCCCCAGGCGAGTTGCTCGGGGGCCTCTTGGGATTCATCTCCCTTTGATGCCGGGGCCTAAGACCTTGTGTGCAGGCGGGACTGGAACCTGAGGATTCCTCTCCAGTGCTGACATGGACCTTGGGGATACTTCTGGAGTCTCCCCAGGGGAGTAAGTCCTCATCTCGAATGGGGGCATGCACGTGCGCTTTCCTCCAGAGTGGCAGCAGCAATGTCACGCTTCCCGTCGCGTGGATCAAGGGATCTGTGGCTTTGCCTCGAGGCTTTCCCACGAGGCTTTCCCACAGGTCTGTCCCACGTGCCACCGTGGTGGGAGTCGATCCTTGGCGTGAAAGTCGAGGCAGTGCAGGGAAAACAGGTTCCGCTGGAATGGACTGAGACATCTGGGGGACTCCGGAATGGCGCAACGACCCTGGAGTTCCTCTCACCTTTCCTGTGGAGAGCGCCTCCTCTTGAGATGCGCCAGGAACGCCCAGAAATCTTTCCCGGGCAAGCAGCGAAAGGATCCCTCATCTCGAGCTACGAGGCTGAAACGGGGCTCCTCTGGATGTGTGCGGGACCCTCGTGCTTCCTCTAGAGTGGAGACGGGTATGTGAGGGAACTTCTTGAGTTGCAGCAAGGGTGTGAAGAACCTTTTGGAAATTCCAGAGGTTAGGTGTGATTAGCCTCGAGAAGCCTCACTGGAAATGGGCCTGATCTCGCCTGGAGAGTAAAACCTCCTGGATTTTCTCGAGTTGCGGCAGGTGCACTCGACTTCCGACGGGGACCGCAGGGACCCACTCTGGTGGCCTCAGGAAAGGACAGTCCGCATGCGAGTTGCTCGGGGGCCTCTCGGGATTCCTTTCCCGTCGATGCCGGGGCCTAAGACCTTGTGTGGAGTCGGGCCCGGAACCTGAGGATTCCTCTCCAGTACTGCCATGGATCTTGGGGTACTTCTTGAGTCTCCCCAGGGGAGTAAGTCCTCGTCTGGAATGGGCGCATGCACGTGATCTTTCCTCAAGACTGTAGCAGCAGTGTCACGTTTCCCATCGCCTGGATCAAGGGATCTGTAGCTTTCCCTCGAGACTTTCCCACGAGGCTTTCCCACAGGGCTTTCCCACAGGGCTGTCCCACGTGCCACCTTGGTGTGAGTCGATCCTCTGCATGAAAGTCGAGGCAGTGCAGGGAAAACAGGTTCCGTTGGAACGAACTGAGACATCTAGGGGACTCTGGGAATGTTGGCACGACCCTGGAGTTCCTCTCCCGTTTCCTGTGGAGAGCACCTCCACTTGAGATGCGACGGGAACGCCGGGAAATCTTTCCCGACCACGCAGGGAAAGGATCCCTCATCTCGAGCTGCGAGGCGGCAACGGGGCTCCTCTGGATGTTCGCGGGACCATCGTGCTTCCTCTCGAATGGAGACTGTATGTCGGGGAACTCTTGAGTGGCAGCAAGGGTGTGAAGGACTTTTTGGAGATTCCAGAGGTTAGGTGTGATTAGACTCGAGAAGCCTCAGCGGAAATGGGCCTCATCTGGCCTGGAGGGCAAATCCTCCGGAATTTCTCGTGTTGCGGTAGGTGCTCTAGACTTTGGTCGGGGACTTCAGGGACCCGCTCTGGTGGCCTCAGGAAAGGCCAGTCCCATTGCGAGTTGTTCGCGGGCCTCTCGGGATTCCTCTCCCTTCGATGCCAGAGCCTAAGACTTTGTGTGGAGTCGGGGCCCGAACCTGAGGATTCCTCTCCAGTGCTCTCATGGAACTTGCGGTACTTCGGGAGTCTCCCCAGGAGAGTAAGTTCTCATTTCGAGAGGGTGCATGCACGTGTGCTTTCCTCCCGAGCTGTAGCACCAGTATCATGCTTTCCGTCGCGTCAGTCATGGGATCTGTGTCTTTTCCTCAAGGATTTTCCACGAAGCTTTCCCACGAGGCTTTCCCACAGGGCTGTCCCACGTGCCACTGTGGTGTGAGTCGATCCTCGGCGTGAAAGTAAAGGCAGTGCAGGGAAAACAGGTTCCTCTGGAATGGACTGAGACATCTGGGGGACTCTGGGAATGGTGGCACGACCTTGGAGTTCCTGTCGCCTTTCCTGTGGAGAGTGCCTCCTCTTGAGATACGCCGGGAAACCCAGGAATTATTTCCCGACCAAGCAGGGAAAGGATCCCCCATGTCCAGTTACAAGGCGGAAACTGGGCTCCTCTGGATGTGGGCGGGACCCTCTTGCTTCCTCTCGAGTGGAGACGGGGATGTAGGAGAACTTCTTGAATTGCAGCAAGGGTGTGAAGGACCTTTTGGAAGATCCAGAGGTTAGATGTGATTAGCCTCGAGAAGCCTCAGCGGAAATGGGACTCATCTCGCCTGCAGGGCAAAACCTCGTGGATTTTCTCGAGTTGCGGCAGGTGCTCTCGACTTACGACGGGGACCTCAGGGACCTGCTCTGGTGGCCTCACGAAATGCCAGTCCCCATGCAAGTGGCTCGCGGGCCTCTCGGGATTCCTCTCCCTTCGATGCCCGGGCCTAAGACCTTGTGTTGAGTCGGGGCCGGTACCTGAGGATTCCTCTCCAGTGCTGACATGGATCTTGGTGTACTTCTGGAGTCTCCCCTGGGGAGTAACTCCTCGTCTCGAATAGGGGCATGCACGTGCACTTTCCTCCAGAGCGGTAGCAGCAGTGTCACGCTTCCCATCACCTGGATTAAGGGATCTCTGGCTTTCCTTCGAGGCTTTCCCTCGAGGCTTTCCCACGAGGCTTTCTGACGAGGCTTTCACACAGGGATGTCCCACGTGCCACCGTGGTGGGAGTCGATCCTCGGCATGAAATTCGAGGCAGTGCAGGGAAAACAGGTTCCTCTGGAACGGACTGAGACATCCGGGGGACTCTTGGAATGGTGGCAGGACGCTGGAGTTCCTCTCGCCTTCCCTGTGGAGAACGCCTTCTCTTGAGAAGTGACGGGAACGCCGGGAATTCTTTCGCGACCAAGAAGGGAAAGGATCCCGCATCTCGAGCTACGAGGTGGATACGGGGCTCCTCTGGATGTGAGTGGGACCCTCATGCTTCCACTAGAGTGGAGACCGGGATGTCCGGGAACTTCTTGAGTTCCAGCAAGGGTGTGAAGGACCTTTTGGAAGTTCCAGAGATTAGATGTGATTAGCCTTGAGAAGCCTCAGTGGAAATGGGCCTCATCTGACCTGGAGGGCAAAACCTCCTGGATTTTCTCGAGTTGCGGCAGGTGCTCTCGACTGACGACGGGGACCTCAGGGACCCGCTCTGGTGGCCTCAGGAAAGGCCAGTCCCCATGCGAGTTGCTCGGGGGCCTCTCGGGGTTCCTCTACCTTCGATGCCAGGGCCTAAGTCCTTGTGTGGAGTCAGGTCCGGGACCTGAGGGTTCCTCTCCAGTGCTCACATTGATCTTGGGGTACTTCTGGAGTCTCCCCAGGGGAGTAAGTCCTCGTTTCGAATGGGGGCATGCACGTGTGCTTTCCTCCAGATCGGCAGCAGCCGTGTCATGCTTCCCTTCGCCTTGATCAAGGGATCTGTGGCTTTCCCTCGAGACTTTCCCACGAGGCTTACCCACAGGGCTGTCCCACGTGCCACCATGGTGGGAGTCGATCCTCACCGTGAAAGTCGAGGCAGTGCAGGGAAAACAGGTTCCTCTGCAATGGACTGAGACTTCTGTGGGACTCTTGGAATGGTGGCACGACCCTGGAGTTCCTCTCGCCTTTCCTGTGGAGAGCGCCTCCTCTTGAGATGCGAGGGGAATGCCCAGAATTCTTTCCCGACCAAGCAGGGAAAGAATCCCTCATCTCAAGCTACGAGGCGGAAACGGGGCTCCTCTCGATGTGGGCGGGACCCTCGTGCTTCCTCTATAGTGGAGACGGGTATGTCAGGGAACTTCTTGATTTGCAGCAAGGGTGTGATGGACCTTTTGGAATTCCAGAGCTTAGATGTGATTAGCATTGTGAAGCCTCTGCGAAAATGGGCCTCATCTCGCCTGGAGGGCAAAACCTCCTGGATCTTCTCGAGTTTTGGAAGGTGCTCTCGACTTACGACGGGGAACTCAGGGACACGCTCTGGTGGCCTCAGGCAAGGCCAGTTCCCATGTGAGTTCCTCCGGGCCTCTCGGGATTCCTCTTCCTTCGATGCCGGCGCCAAAGAACTTGAGTGGAGGCGGCGCCGGAAACTGAGGATTCCTCTCCAGTGCTGACATGGATCTTGGGGTACTTCTGGAGTATCCCCAGGGGAGTAAGTCCTCGTCTCGAATGGGGGCATGCACGTGCACTTTCCTCCCAATCTCTAGCAGCAGTGTCACACTTCCTGTCGCGTGGATCAAGGGATCTGTGGCTTTCCCTCGCTGCTTTCCCACGCGGCTTTCCCACAGGGCTGTCCCACGTGCCACCTTGATGGGAGTGGATCCTCGGCGCGAAAGTCGAGACAGTGCAGGGAAAACAGGTTCTTTTGGAATAGAGTGAGATATCTGGGGGACTCTTGGCATGGTGGCATGACGCCTGAGTTCCTCTCGACTTTCCTGTCGAGAGAGGCTTCTCTTGAGATGGGACGGGAATGCCCAGAATTCTTTCCCGACAAAGCAGCGAAAGGAATCCTCATCTTGAGCTACGAGGCGGAAACGGCGCTACTTTGGATGTGGGCGGGACCCTCGTGCTTCCTCTAAAGCGGAGACAGGGATGTCGGGGAACTTCTTGAGTTGCAGCAAGGGTGTGAAGGACCTTTTGGAAGTTCCAGATGTTAGGTGTGATTAGCCTCGAGAAGCCTCAGAGGAAATGGGCCTCATCCCGCCTGGAGGGCAAAACCTCGTGGATTATCTCGAGTTGTGGCAGGTGCTCTCGACTTATGACGGGGACCTCAGAGACCCGCTCTGGTGGTCTCAGGAAAGGCCAGTCCCCAGGCGAGTTGCTCGGGGGCCTCTTGGGATTCTTCTCCCTTTGATGCCGGGGCCTGAGACCTTGTGTGCAGGCGGGACTGGAACCTGAGGATTCCTCTCCAGTGCTGACATGGACCTTGGGGATACTTCTGGAGTCTCCCCAGGGGAGTAAGTCCTCATCTCGAATGGGGGCATGCACGTGCGCTTTCCTCCAGAGTGGCAGCAGCAATGTCACGCTTCCCGTCGCGTGGATCAAGGGATCTGTGGCTTTGCTTCGAGGCTTTCCCACGAGGCTTTCCCACAGGTCTGTCCCACGTGCCACCGTGGTGGGAGTCGATCCTCGGCGTGAAAGTCGAGGCAGTGCAGGGAAAACAGGTTCCGCTGGAATGGACTGAGACATCTGGGGGACTCCGGAATGGCGCAACGACCCTGGAGTTCCTCTCACCTTTCCTGTGGAGAGCGCCTCCTCTTGAGATGCGCCAGGAACGCCCAGAAATCTTTCCCGGGCAAGCAGCGAAAGGATCCCTCATCTCGAGCTAGGAGGCGGAAACGGGGCTCCTCTGGATGTGTGCAGGACCCGCGTGCTTCCTCTCGAGTGGACACGGGTATGTCAGGGAGCTTCTTGAGTTGCAGCAAGGGTGTGAAGGACCTTTTGGAAGTTCCAGAGGTTAGGTGTGAGTAGCCTTCAAAAGGAACAGCGGAAATGGGCCTCATCTTGCCTGGAGGGCAAAACCTCCTGGATTTTCTCGAGTTGTGGCAGGTGCTCTGTACTTATGATAGGGACCTCAGGGACCCGCTCTGGTGGCCTCAGGAAAGGCCAGTCCCCATGTGAGTTGGTCGCAGGCCTCTCGGGATTCCTCTCCCTTGGATGCTGGAGACTAAGACCTTGTGTGGAGTCGGGCCCGGAACCTGAGGATTCCTCTCCAGTGCTGACATGGATCTTGGGGTACTTCTGGAGTCTGCCCAGGAGAGTCAGTCCTCGTCTCGAGAGGGGGCATGCACGTGCGCTTTCCTCCCGAGCTGTAGTAGCAGTGTCACGCTTCCCGTCGTGTCGATCATGGGATCTGTGGCTTTCCCTCGAGGCTTTCACACGAGGCTTTCCCACGAGGCTTTCCCACAGGGCTGTCTCACGTGCCACCCTGGTGTGAGTCGATCCTCGGCGTGAAAGTCGAGGCAGTGCAGGGAAAGGAGGTTCCTCTGGAATGGACTGGGACATCTGGGGGACTCTGGGAATGGTGGCACGACCCTGGAGTTCCTCTCGCCTTTCCTTTGGAGAGCGCCTGCTCTTGAGATGCGACGGGAACGCCGGGAATTCTTTCCCGACCAAGCAGGGAAAGGATCCCTCATCTCGAGCTACGAGGTGGAAACGGGGCTCCTCTGGATGTGGGCCGAACCCCGTGCTTTCTTTCGACTGGAGACGGGTATGTCGGGGAACTTCTTGAGTTGCAGTAAGGGTGTCAAGGGCCCTTTGGAAGTTCCAGAGGTTAGATGTGATTAGCCTCGAGACGCCTCAGCCAAAATGGGCCACATCTCGCCCGGAGGGGGGAACCTCCTGGTTTTCTCGAGTTGCGGCTTGTGCTCTCGACTTACGACGGGGACCTCATGGACCCGCTCTGTTGGCCTCAGGAAAGGTCATTCCCCATGCGAGTTGCTCGGTGGCCTCTCAGGATTCCTCGCCCGTCGATGCCGGCGCCTAAGACCTTGTGTGGAGTCGGACCAGAACCTGAGGATTCCTCTCCCGTGCTCACATGGATCTTGGCGTACTTCTGGAGTCTCCCAAGGGGCGTCAGTCCTCGTCTCGAGTGGGGTCATGCAGGTGTGCTTTCCTCCTGAGCAGTAGCAGCAGTGTCTCGCTTCCCGTCTTGTGGATCAAGGGATCTGTGTCTTTCCCTCGAGGCTTTTCCATGGGCTTTCCCACAGGGCTATTCCACGTGCCACCATGCAGTGCTGGGAAAACAGGAACCTCCTTCCCCACATAGGGGGTACACTGTCCCCTTGGGCGTGTATCTCCGGGGCATTCGCGCTTGGGGGTTGCCACGGATGTTGGCCTCAGGCTCCACATGAGAAAAGCCCCTAATGGCATTAGCTGCCGGTCCAGACGCTGGCCCCTCAGGTCTCTGGCCGGAGCCTTGGGCTCCAGGCAACTCAAAGCCCTCGGGGCTGGTGCTCTGGGACTGCTGTAGGGAAAGGACGCCAGGAGCCCACGGAGGAGTTGGGGAGGCGCAGGTGGCATATGGAGGCGAGGACAGCGTGGGATCTAGGTGGAGGCGCTGGAGAGAGCGTCCGTTGTCCCGGAATGCCTCGGAGGAGCCAGCGGGGGACAGTCCAGGCCCAGGGACCTGTGGTATGTGAAAAGGTGGGAAACCCCAGAACAAGGCAGGCTGGGAAAGGGGGCGTGGGCGGCCAATTCAAAGGGACCTAGGGGGCGTTTCCTGGGCGGTGAGCTCCCTTGGCACTGCTGAGGGCCCCTGATTGATCCACCCGGGGTTGATCCCACCATCTGCTGCGAGGGAGGGCCACAAACCAAAGCCCCCGAACTGCCCACCCACCCCAACGGGGATCTTGGCGGTCCGGGGCACAGCTGTGCCCGGGAAAAGCCCACTCACTCCACGGGACTCCGTCCAGGGTCTCTGCTTGGAAAGAGGCCAGGGGCGGCCCCCTCCATCTACGCACCCAAACCCTATTGACGTCAATGGGGGCGGAGACGCCTCCCGCTCTCCAGAGTCCTGGGCTGCTGGGTCCCCGCCCACTCGGCCAGCAGTCTGCAGCGCTCCTGTGTGCCTCTCCCACCATGGCTTCGTCCAGCTCCTCCAGCACCTCAAGCGGTACGTTTGCCCTCGGTCCCTGGGGTCGGATCACGTCTCAGGGGATTTGCGGGTGGCCCGGGCAAGGGCTCTCGGCCCACGTGTCGACCCCCGCTCCCGCCCGAGAACGGCGGGGACCCATCGGCCGGGCCCGGGGTTCCCAGGCGTCAGGTGTGCCCAAAGTTGGAGGGCGTTGCATCGTTCGTTCATCTTGCTCCTTTGGCACACACATGGCTTCTCCGTTCTCTTTTCTGGGAAGACAGTGTTGTTTTAGGGGGCGTGCTGCGGGAGTCAGGGGCCGGTGGGAGCGGGTGCTGTGCTGGGATGAGGCCCTTTATCCTCACATCTTCCTGTGGGAACGGGAGTCGGGGAGCTCTGTGGCCTTGCCGCCTTCAGTGGCTTCCTCTGCACACGGGCTTAGTGCCTTCTGCCTTCTGTCAGTCGTTACGGGGTTTGGGCTTCGCTTTGGCGGCCTTGGCCTTGGCCCTGGCCTGGGCCTTGGCCTTACCCTTGGCGTTGCCCTTGCCCTTGCCCTTGGCCTTCGGCTTGGCCTTCCCTAGGCCTTGTCCTTGGCCTTACCTTGTCCTTGCCCTTACCTTTTCCTTGCCCTTAAACTTGAACTTGACCTTGACTTTGACCTTGAACTTGAACTTGAACTTGACCTTGACCTTGACCTTGAACTTGAACTTGAACTTGACCTTAACTTTGACCTTGACCTTGAACTTGAACTTGAACTTGACCTTGAACTTGACCTTGAACTTGAACTTGAACTTGACCTTGACTTTGACCTTGAACTTGAACTTGAACTTGAACTTGAACTTGAACTTGACCTTGACTTTGACCTTGAACTTGAACTTGAACTTGACCTTGAATTTTACCTTGAACTTGAACTTGAACTTGACCTTGAACTTGAACTTGAACTTGAACTTGAACTTGACCTTGACTTTGACCTTGAACTTGAACTTGAACTTGAACTTGACCTTGACTTTGACCTTGACCTTGAACTTGAACTTGAACTTGACCTTGACTTTGACCTTGAACTTGAACTTGAACTTGAACTTGACCTTGACTTTGACCTTGAACTTGAACTTGACCTTGACTTTGACCTTGACCTTGACCTTGAACTTGAACTTGACCTTGACTTTGACCTTGAACTTGAACTTGAACTTGAACTTGACCTTGACTTTGACCTTGAACTTGAACTTGAACTTGACCTTGACTTTGACCTTGACCTTGAACTTGAACTTGAACTTGACCTTGACTTTGACCTTGACCTTGAACTTGAACTTGAACTTGAACTTGACCTTGACTTTGACCTTGAACTTGAACTTGACCTTGAACTTGAACTTGAACTTGACCTTGACTTTGACCTTGACCTTGAACTTGAACTTGAACTTGACTTTGACCTTGAACTTGAACTTGAACTTGAACTTGAACTTGACTTTGACCTTGAACTTGAACTTGACCTTGACCTTGAACTTGAACTTGACCAACAACGGGAGACCAGATTTGCTCAGAGCACCGGAGGTCCAGAGGCAGGGCCGTGTATCTCCCCTTCCCTTTGTGATCATTGCAAAGACATTCCTAGCTGATAGCGGGAGTGCCCATGAAGAAGCAAGCAGTGGGAGTGTGTTTGACACGACTGTGTGCCTCAACTCCACAAGGGGCCTTTCCTCTCGAAGTAGGCCCCATGTCCCCTTGGGGAGGGTGTCATGCCTCTTTTCTCCACACTGCCAAAGGGTGGAGCAAAGCTCGCTCTGTCAGAGGTACAAAAACAGCAATTGAATGGATTTTCAAGCTCTTGCTAGGCTGCACCCTTTCAGGGCCCACTTTACTGAAACAGGTGCTCTGTGGCCCCCGGTTGGGTATGCAGGTTCACAAACAGGGTGAGATCCTGTCCAAGCCAACAATTTTCCTGAAAGACCTAGGCTCACTAAAGCTCTCCTCCAGAGCAAAGGGGATAGAGGAGATGTATGGAGGAGTCTTTGCCTTTCCCTGTGAGTGTGGGGCTACTCCCTACGGCCCCAAGCTCAGGGATAACTGCCTCTAAGAAAGGAATGGCAAGAAGCGCTAATCTTGGAGGTTGGGACAGGGAGTTCGCAGCATGTGGGGAAAGAAAGACTTCTTCGGGGAAGAAGAGGCAACCACCGGGGGTGTGTTCGCAAGCCTCTATTTGGAAGGAACACGTTTGCTTATACAACTCAAGACCTCCAGATCTGCTCAGAGGACTGAAGTTCCAGAGACAGGGCCATGTATCTCCCCTTCCCTTTGAGATCCTTGCCAAGACATTCCTAGCAGATTGTCGGAGTGCCCATGAAGAAGCAAGCAGCGGGAGTGTGCTTGACATCACTGGCTGCCTACCTGGGCTCAGCTCCTCAAGGGGCCTTTCTCTCCTGGTAGGCCCTATGTCCCCTTTGGGAGAGGGTTGTGCCCTCTTCCCTCCACACTGCCAAAGGGTGGAGGTGGAGCAAACTCGTTCTCTCCGAGGTAAAAGAAAGACAAATTGGATGGATCTTTAAGCTCTTGCTATGCTGCACCCCTCCAGGACCCACTCGAGCAAAACAGGTGCCCTGTGGCCCCTAGGTCGGGTATGCAGGTTCACACACCGGGTGTGATCCCGTCAAAGCCAAGAATTTTCCTGACAGACCTAGGCTCACTAGAGCTCTCCTCCAGAGGAAAGGGGACAGAAAAGATGTGTGTGTGGAGGTGGCTCTGCCTTTCCAGGTCCCAATCTCAGGGATAACTGCCCCTAAGAAAGGAACTGCTGCTGCTGCTGCTGCTGCTGCTGCTGCTGCTAAGTTGGTTCAGTCGTGTTCGACTCTGTGCGACGCCATAGACGGTAGCCCACTAGGCTCCCCCGTCCCTGGGATTCTCCAGGCAAGAACAGTAAGTGGGTTGCCATTGCCTTCTCCAATGCATGAAAGTGAAAATGAAAGTGCAGTCGCTCAGTCGTGTCCGACCCTCAGCGACCCCATGGACTGCAGCCTACCAGGCTTCTCTGTCCATAGGATTTTCTGAAAGGAACTGCAAGAAGCACTTTTCCAGGAGGCTGGGAAAGGGAGTTTGCAGGATGTGGGGAAAGAGAGCCTCCTTCGGGGAAGAATAGGCGGCCACTTGTTTTGTGTTGCAAACCTCTATTTGGAAGGAACAGGTTAGCTTATACAAAGGGAGACCTCCAGATCTGCTCAGAGGACCGAAGTTGCAGAGGCAGGTCGGTGTATCTTCCCTTCACTTTGCGATCCTTGCAAAGACATTCCTTGCTGCTAGATGACTCAGCAAGGGCCTTTGAGACTGTTGTTTTCTTTCCTAGGTTCAAAGATTCCTTCAGTTCCTAATATAGATATCCTAGAAATGATATGACATCCGTGAAAATCTGATATGTCCTGGTCAAATGCTGTCAGTTATCATTCTAGTTATCATATTAAAGCATTTCAAGTCGCAGCAGTGACCAGATGACATTGTCAATTTCTATTTCATCAGGTTTTAACCATGTCCTCTGTGGTTTCACACTGATGCCTTTGCAGAAATACTGCTACTTCAAGATACATGGAAAATACTTTTTTTAAGCTTACTGATAATTTGTTTGTTTGTTTGCTTGTCTTCTGGTAAGCTGCTACCAGATGGAATTTAGTCTCCTCTCTAGGTTAAGAGAACTAAGTTTTCTTAGAATGCAATTTTTGATCACAGACTATGAGTTTCTCTACCTTTCATTGATTTATAATTGTTTTCATCATCTGTTTTTTTACTTCGGTAAAGTAAATAAGCCTTATTTAAGATTTTGGTACATGTAGGATGGACTAAGCTTTCCCCACTCTTGCAAGTTCCCTTAACCCTTCAGATTCTTCTCGTGGGACCAAGATCTCACTTTCCTCCAGAGGGACAATCCAAGCTTTTTATCAGTTGATCTGCCCCTGACATCAGAGTCAAGTTGAGCACGAGTTGGCCTATAATTTAGGCATGAAACTATGACTACATAAAGAAAAGGTGACTTTATGATTCAGGGATGGCCATGATATGCCTTGCACTTCAGAGAAAATGGGTTAAAATGATTTTTTTTTTCCTTCAAAACTGCACACCCAGTTCTTTCAGCATATGCAATTGAAAACATCTAGTCATTAGGTCAGTTTTCATTCCAATCCCAAAGAAAGGCAATGACAAACACTATTCAAGCTGCTGCACAATTGCACTCATCTCACACACTAGTAAAGTAATGCTCAAAATTCTCCAAGTTCACATGAACTGTGAACTTCCAGATGTTCAAGAGGGATTTAAAAAATGCAGAGAAACCAGAGATCAAATTGCCAACATCCACTGGATCATTGAAAAAGCAAGAGAGTTCCGGAAGAAAAAAAAACCATCTATTTCTGCTTTATTGACAATGCCAAAGCCTTTGACTGTGTGGATCACAAGAAACTGGGAAAAATTCTGAAAGAGATGGGAATACCAGACCACCTGACCTGTCTCTTGAGAAACCTGTATGCAGGTCAGGAAGAAACAGTTCGAACTGGACATGGAACAACAGACTGGTTCTACATAGGAAAAGGAACATGTCAAGGCTGTATATTGTCACCCTGCTTATTTAACTTATATGCAGAGTACAGCATGAGAAACACTGGGCTGGAGGAAGCACACGCTGGAATCAAGGTTGCTGGGAGAAATATCAATAATCTCAGATATTCAGATGACACCACCCTTATGGCAGAAAGTGAAGAAGAGCTAAAGAGTCTCCTGATGAAAGTGAAAGAGGAGAGTGAAAAAGTTAGCTTAAAGCTCAGCATTCAGAAAACTACAATCATTGCATCCAGTCTCATCACTTCATGGCAAATAGATGGGAAAACATTGGAAACAGCAGCAGACTATTTTGGGGGGCTTGGAAATCACTGCAGGTGATGGCTGCCTCCATGAACTTAAAACATATTTATGACTTGGAAGAAAAGTGATGACCAAACTAGACAGCATATTAAAAAGCCGAGACGTTGCTTTGCCAACAAAGACCCATCCGGTCAAGGCTATGGTTTTTCCATATGTCATGGATGGATATGAAAGATGTACTATAAAGAAAGTGACAGCTGAAAATTTGATGCTTTTGAACAGTGGTGTTGGAGAAGATGCTTGTAGGTCGCTTAGACTACAAGGAGACGCAACCACTCCATCCTAAAGGAAATCAGGTCTGAATATCCATTGGAAGGACTAATACTGAACCTGAAACTCCAATACTTTGGCCACTTGATGTGAAGAGCTGACTCACTTGGA
Source organism: Ovis canadensis (assembly GCF_042477335.2). Taxonomy (NCBI): domain Eukaryota; kingdom Metazoa; phylum Chordata; class Mammalia; order Artiodactyla; family Bovidae; genus Ovis; species Ovis canadensis. The sequence goes on from NC_091251.1 coordinate 10,679,858, forward strand.
AGTTGCTTTGATTTGCCTATGAGTGTGGGAGCCCTCCCTGGGCAAAGGGCCTCAGGGGTCATTGCCACTGAATCATGACATCCAAGCAAGCGCATTCCAGCTGTGTGACATGCAGGAAGCAGGAGACTGGGAAAACTGTCTTCCTTAGAGGAAGGAAAGTCATCCACAGAGAGTGTGTTTTCAGGCCTCTCTTTGCAGCAAGTGTTTTGCTTCTCAGACATCAGAGCTGCAGGCTTGCTCTGAGGGCCTCAATTCCAGAGTCAGGGCTGTGTGTCTCACTGCACTTTCCAAGCATTGCAGACACATTCCTAGGTTGGAGCAGTGCTTCCCATGAGAAAGAAGCCTCGGGAGTGTGTCTGAGCGGGCTGAGTGCCATGCTAGGGTCACCTAGTCGAGGGCACCTTGCACATCCAATGGGCCCCAGGCGAGTAGCTATGGACCGGCCCCTCGGTTGAGATATCCCAAAGCAGGGAACAAAGCTAGCTCTGTCTGTCAGAAGGAGGAAAACAGCAATGGGATGGATTTTCAAGCAGTTGCTCAGTCACACCACGTGAGGGCTCCGCGGGAAAGAAATGCGAATTTTGGCCTCTAGGCCCAGTATCCAGATGTGTGCACAGGATATTTTCCCCACAGGATCCAAGAATGTTCCAGACAGACCTAAGCTCACTAGCTCTCTCCTGCAGAGGAAATGAAATATTGTTGCTGAACCACGAAAAGATGCTGGGATTCTTGGCTTATGGAGGAGAAGAATTCAATCCAGGGCCCAAGACGAGGCTTGATTGCTCAGAGCTTTTGTGCAATCGAGTCTTATTCAAGTAGAAAGGAGATAGAGAAAGCTTCTGACAGAGACATCACAAGGGGCAGAAAGTGTACCCCCTTGCTAGTGTTAGTAATGGAGTTATATACTCTCCAATAAGTTATTACAACGAACAAAAGAATGTCTGGAGGTTGTAAAGACTCACTAGACCTACTCCCATCATTTACATTTTAAGATAACAGGATTAGCCAGAAGGTTTTTCCAGAGACCGTCCTCAAGAAGGATGCATGATTGTTATGTAATCCGAAGGAATGTAGAGGGAAAAAAGTGTGCCCTTTCTTCCTCCTTGAGAATTCTAGACCCCTCTCTCCTTGGGGACCCTGGAACTTCTTATAAACCTGCCTTGGCAATGACTCTCTCCGAAACATGATTGAACAGCCGTTTGGAGCTTCCTTTGACTTTCCCTGGGAGGGAGGGAGCCCTCCCTGAGCACAGGGCCTCAGGGGCCATGGCCAATGAAAACTAATCTCCCAGTAAGTGCTTTTCAGCCCTGTGTGACTCTCAGCCCACAGGAGGCTGAGAAAACTCTCTTCCTTGGAGGAAGGAAAGGCAGCCCAAGAGTGTGTTTTCAGGCCTGTATCTTGCAGCAAGTGTTTGGCTTGTTAGACATAAGACCTGCAGGCCTGCTCCAACAGACTCCATTCCAGAATCAGGGCCTTGTGTCTCCCTGCAGTTTCCTGGCCTCGCAAACACATTCCTAGGGGAGAGCAGTCCTGCCCATGGGGAAGCAGGCTGCGGGAGTGTGTCTGAGGGGGCCAGGTGCCATGCTGGGGTCACCTGGTCGAGGGCACCTTGCACCTCCAATGGACCCCAGGCAAGGAGTTGCAGGCCACCACCTTGCTTCTGAAATCCCAAAGTGGGGAGCAAAGCTCGCTCTGTCAGAGGGAAGAAAACAGCAACAGGATGGATTTTCAAGCAGTTGCTAGGCTGTACTGCGTTAGGGCTCCAAGGAAGAAAAATGCAGATGTTAGCCCCTACGACTGGTATCCAGGTGGGCTCCCAGGATGATTTCCCCGCAGGATCCAAGAACGTTCCAGACAGACCTGGGCTCACTAGCTCCCTCCTGCAGAGGAAACATGATAGAACAGCTGTTTGGAGGTTGCTTTGACTTCCCCTGGGAGGGTAGGATCCCTCCCTGGGTGCAGGGCCTCAGGGGCCATTGCCGCTGAGAAATGCCCTCTAAGCCAGACCTTTCCAGCCTTGTATGACTCAGCACGGAGGAGACTGGAAAAGCTATCTTCCTTGGAGGAAGGAAAGGCAGCCCCAGAGAGTGTGTTTTCACACCTGTATCTCACAGCAAGCGTTTGCCGTCTCAGACGTCAGACCTCCAGGCCTGCTCCAACGGCCTCAGTTCCAGAGTCAGGGCCGTGTGTCTCCCTGCATTTTCTGAGCCTTGGGAACACATTCCTAGGTCAGAACAGTCCTGCCCATGGGGAAGGAGGCTGCGGGAGTGTGTCTGAGGGGGTCGGGTGCCATGCTGGGGTCCAGTAGACCTGGTACCTCCAATAGACCCCAGGACAACAGCGGTGGGGCTCCCCCTGGCTTCCGAAATGCCAAAGCGAGAAGCAAAGCTAGCTCTATCAGAAGGAAGAAAAGAGCAATTAGATGGATGTTCAGGCTGTTGCTGGGCCGCACCACTTCAGGTTACCCCCCGAGAGGAGCAGGCGCCCTGTGGCCCCTCGGTCCCATATGCAGGTTAACACACAGGATGTGTCCCCATAGGAGCCAAGAATTTTCCTGACAGACCTAGGCTCACTAGAGCTCTCCTACAGGGCAAAAGGGATAGAACAGACTGTGGATGTGACTCTGCCTTTCCCAGCGAGCATGGGGCCCTCCCTACGGCCCCGGGCTCCAGGGAAAATTGTCCCTGAAAAATGACCTCCAAGAAGCGCTTTTCCAGCAGGCTGGGATGCAGAGTTCACAGGATGTGGGGAAAGTGATCGTCCTTCAGGGAAGAAGAGGCAGCCACCCAGTGTGTGTTTGCAAGCCTGTATTTGGAAGAAACTGGTTTGCTTCTTCAAGGGGAGACCTCCAGGTCTGCTCAGAGGACCGAAATTCCAGAGGCAGCACCATGCATCTCCCCTGTCCTTTCTGAGCCTTGGAAAGACATTCCTAGCTTATAGCGGTATTGCTCATGAAGAAGCAGGATGCAGGAATGTGTCAGACATGACTGGGTGCCTTCCTGGGTTCAGCTCCGTGAGGGGCCTTTCCACTCAAAGTAGGTCCCATGCCTCCTTGGGGAGGAAGTGGGGCCCGCTTGCCTCCAAATTGCCAAAGGCTGGAACAAAGCTAGTTCTATCAGAGGTAAGAAAAGAGCAATTGGATGGATGTGGAAGCTGTTGCTGGGCCGCACTGCTTCAGGCCCCCCACCCCTCCGGCCCCGAGAGAAACAGGCGCCCTGTGGCCCCTCGGTCCTGTATGCAGTTTCACACATAGAATGTGTCCCCATAGGAGCCAAGAATTTTCCTGACAGACCTAGGCTCACTAGAGCTCTCCTACAGAGCAAAGGGGATGGGACAGATGTGTGGCTGTGGCTCTGCCTTTCCCTGGGAGTGTGGAGCCACTCCCTATGGCCCCGGGCTCCAGGGGAAATTGCCCCTGAATAATGACCTCCAAGAAGCGCTTTTCCAACTGGCTGAGACGTGGAGTTCTCAGGATGCAGGGAAAGCGAGTGTCCCTTCGGGGAAGCAAAGGCAGTCACCTGTTATCATTACTTACTAGAATAGTAGGTACCTTCTCTGGTTGGGCAGAGGCCTTCCCTACCTGATCTGAAAAAGAAAATGAAGTAGCTCGCTGATTTGAGAAATAATTCCCAGACTTGGGTTTCCAACCAGTATAGAATCCGACAATGGCCCTGTCTTTGTAGCCGCGTTAATTAACAGGTATGTGAAGCTCTAAATATCAGTGGAAATTACATACAGCATATAGGCCCCAGTGTTCTGGAATGGTGGAAAGAAACAACCAAACTCTTGAAGAGACTCTTTCAAAATGGATCATAGAGACTGACTGTACATGGATGGGCTTACTTCTGGCAGACTTACTCATATTACGGGTAACTGCACGTTCCCATTGTTGTTGTCCTTATGAAATTTTCTATGGGAGAACCCCCCACCCCAAATGAGGCAGGTGTTAGCAGATTTGCCACAAGTAAGGAGGTGGGATTTCACAGCAGCTGGAACAATTAGGTAAGGTAATAAATCAGGTAACTAAGTTTGTGTAAAAAAAAATATCATTCCCCCTTGAGGAACAGATTCATGAATTTGTGCTCAGTGATCAGGTGTGGCTCAATGACTGGAAACACAATTCCTTGGCCTGACATCGGAAAGGTCCTTATACTGTTGTTTTAGCCACAATTCTGAAAGAGAAGGGAATACTAGACCACCTAACCTGCCTCTTGAGAAATCTGTATGACGGTCAGGAAGCAACAGTTAGAGCAGGACATGGAACAACATACTGGTTCCAAAAAGGAAAAGGAGTATGTCAAGGCTGTATATTGTCACCCTGTTTATTTAGCTTATATGCAGACTACATCATGAAAAATGCTGGGATGGAAGATACCTGAGCTGGAATCAAGATTGCCGGAAGAAATAGCAATAAACGTAGATATGCAGATGTCACCACCATTATGGCAGAATGGGAAGAGGAACGCGTATGTCGGGGAACTTCTTGAGTTGCAGCAAAGGTGTGAAGGACCCTTTCGAAGTTCCAGAGGTTAGGTGTGGTTAGTCTCGAGATGCCTCAGCAGAAATGGGCCTCATGGCGCCTGGAATGGAGAGGCTTCTAGATATTCCCCAGTTTCAGCAGGTGCTCTCAAGTTACCACGGGGACTTCAGGGACCCGCTCTGGCGGCCTCAGGAAAGGCCAGTCATCATGCGTGTTGCTAGGGGGCCTCTCGTGATTCCTCTCCCGTCGGTGCCGGGGCCTAAGACGTTGTGTGGAGTCGGGGCCGGAACCTGAGGATTCCTCACCAATGCCGACATGGATCTTGGGGTAATTATGGAGTCTCCCCAGGGGAGTCAGTCCTCGTCTCGAGAGGGGGCATGCAGGTGCGCTTTCCTCCTGATCTGTAGCAGCAGTGTCACGCTTCCCATCTCGTGAGTCATGGGATCTGTGGCTTTCCCTCCAGGATTTTCCACGAGTCTTTCCCACGAGGCTTTCCCACAGGGCTGTCCCACGAGGCTTTCGCACAGGGCTGTCTCACGTGCCACCTTGGTGGCAGTCGATCCTCGGCGTGAAAGTCGAGGCAGTGCAGGGAAAACAGGTTCCTCTGGAATGGACTGAGACATCTGGGGGACTCTTGGAATGGTGGAACGACGCTGGCGTACCTCTCGCCTTTCCTGTGGAGAGCGCCTCCTCTTGAGATGCGACGGGAACGCCCAGAATTCTTTCCCGGCCACCAGCGAAAGGATCCCTCATCACGAGCTACGAGCGGAAATGGGGCTCTTCTGGATGTGGGCCGGACCCTCGTGCTTCCTCTCGAGTGGAGACGGGTATGTCAGGCAACTTCTTGAGTTGCAGCAAGGGTGTGAAGGGCCTTTTGGAAGTTACAGACTGTAGGTTTGATTAGCTTCGAGAAGCCTCAACGGAAATGGGCCTCATCTCGCCTGGAGGGCAAAACCTCCTGGATTTTCTCGAGTTGCGGCAGGTGCTCTCGACTTACGACGGGGACCTCAGGGACCCTCTCTGGTGGCCTCAGGAAAGGCCAATCCCCATGCGAGTTGCTCGGGGGCCTCTAGGCATTCCTCTCCTTTCGATGCCGGGGCCTAAGACCTTGTGTGGAGTCGGGGCCAGAACCTGAGGATTCCTCTCCAGGGCTGACATGGATCTTGGGGTACTTCTGGAGTCTCCCCAGGGGAGTAAGTCCTCGTCTCGAATGGGGGCATGCACGTGCGCTTTCCTCCAGAGCAGTAGCAGCAGTGTCACCCTTCCTGTCGCGTGGATCAAGGAATCTGTGGCTTTCCCACGAGGCTTTCCCACAGGGCTGTCCCACGTGCCACCGTGGTGGGAGTCGATCCTCGGCGTGAAACTCGAGGCAGTGCAGGGAAAACAGGTTCCGCTGGAATGGACTGAGACATCTGGGGGACTCTGGGAATGGCGCAAAGACCCTGGAGTTCCTCTCGCCTTTCCTGTGGCGAGCGCCTCCTCTTGACATGCGCCAGGAACGCCCAGAAATCTTTCCCGGGCAAGCAGCGAAAGGATCCCTCATCTCGAGCTACGAGGCGGAAACGGGACTCCTCTGGATGTGTGCAGGACCCGCGTGCTTCCTCTCGAGTGGAGACGGGTATGTCGGGGAGCTTCTTGAGTTGCAGCAAGGGTGTGAAGGACCTTTTGGAAGTTCCAGAGGTTAGGTGTGACTAGCCTTCAAAAGGAACAGCGGAAATGGGCCTCATCTTGCCTGGAGGGCAAAACCTCCTGGATTTTCTCGAGTTGCGGCAGGTGCTCTCTACTTATGACAGGGACCTCAGGGACCCGCTCTGGTGGCCTCAGGAAAGGCCTGTCCCCATGTGAGTTGGTCGCGGGCCTCTCGGGATTCCTCTCCCTTGGATGCTGGAGCCTAAGACCTCGTGTGGAGTCGGGCCCGGAACCTGAGGATTCCTCTCCAGTGCTGACATGGATCTTGGGGTACTTCTGGAGTCTCCCCAGGGAAGTAAGTCCTCGTTTCGAATGGGGGCATGCACGTGCCCTTTCCTCCAGAGCTGTAGCAGCAGTGTCACGCTTCCTATCAACTGCATCATGGTATCTGTGGCTTTCCCTCGAGGTTTTCCCACAAGGCTTTCCCATGAGGCTTTCCCACAGGGCTGTCCCATGTGCCACCGTGGTGTGAGTCGATCTGCGGCGTGAAAGTCGAGGCAGTGGAGGGAAAACACCTTCCTCTGGAATGGACTGGGACATCTGGGGGACTCTGAGAATGGTGGCACGACCCTGGAGTTCCTCTCGCCTTTCCTGTGGAGAGCGCCTCCTCTTGAGATGCGACAGGAACGCCCAGAATTCTTTCCCGACCAAGCAGGGAAAGGATCCCTCATCTGGAACTACAATGCGGAAACGGGGCTCCTCTTGATGTGGGCGGGACCATTGTGCTTCCTCTAGAGTGGACAGGGGTAGTCGGGGAACTTCTTGAGTTGCAGCAAGGGTGTGAAGGACCTTTTGGAAGTTCCAGAGGTTAGTTGTGATTAGTGTCGAGAAGCATCGGCGGAAATGGGCCTCATCTCGCCTGGAGGCCAAAACCTCCTGGATTTTCTCGAGTTGCGGCAGGTGCTCTCGTCTTACGACGGTGACTTAAGGCACCCGCTCTGGTGGCCTCAGGACTGGCCAGTCCCCATTCGAGTTGCTCGGGGGCCGCTCGGGATTCCTCTCCCTTCGATGCCGGGGCCTAAGACCTTGTGTGGAGTCGGAGGCGGAACCTGAGGATTCCTCTCCAGTGCTGACATGGATCTTGCGGTACTTCTGGAGTCTGCCCAGGAGAGTCAGTCCTCGTCTCGAGAGGGGGCATGCACGTGCGCTTTCCTCCCGAGCTGTAGTAGCAGTGTCACGCTTCCCGTCGTGTCGATCATGGGATCTGTGGCTTTCCCTCGAGGCTTTCCCATGAGGCTTTCCCACGAGGCTTTCCCACAGGGCTGTCTCACGTGCCACCCTGGTGTGAGTCGATCCTCGGCGTGAAAGTCGAGGCAGTGCAGGGAAAGGAGGTTCCTCAGGAATGGACTGGGACATCTGGGGGACTCTGGGAATGGTGGCACGACCCTGGAGTTCCTCTCGCCTTTCCTTTGGAGAGTGCCTGCTCTTGAGATGCGACGGGAACGCCGGGAATTCTTTCCCGACCAAGCAGGGAAAGGATCCCTCATCTCGAGCTACGAGGTGGAAACGGGGCTCCTCTGGATGTGGGCCGAACGCCGTGCTTTCTTTCGACTGGAGACGGGTATGTCGGGGAACTTCTTGAGTTGCAGTAAGGGTGTCAAGGACCCTTTGGAAGTTCCAGAGGTCAGATGTGATTAGCCTCGAGACGCCTCAGCCAAAATGGGCCACATCTCGCCCGGAGGGGGGAACCTCCTGGTTTTCTCGAGTTGCGGCTTGTGCTCTCGACTTACGACGGGGACCTCATGGACCCGCTCTGTTGGCCTCAGGAAAGGTCATTCCCCATGCGAGTTGCTCGGTGGCCTCTCAGGATTCCTCGCCCGTCGATGCCGGCGCCTAAGACCTTGTGTGGAGTCGGACCAGAACCTGAGGATTCCTCTCCCGTGCTCACATGGATCTTGGCGTACTTCTGGAGTCTCCCAAGGGGCGTCAGTCCTCGTCTCGAGTGGGGTCATGCAGGTGTGCTTTCCTCCTGAGCAGTAGCAGCAGTGTCTCGCTTCCCGTCTTGTGGATCAAGGGATCTGTGTCTTTCCCTCGAGGCTTTTCCATGGGCTTTCCCACAGGGCTATTCCACGTGCCACCATGCAGTGCTGGGAAAACAGGAACCTCCTTCCCCACATAGGGGGTACACTGTCCCCTTGGGCGTGTATCTCCGGGGCATTCGCGCTTGGGGGTTGCCACGGATGTTGGCCTCAGGCTCCACATGAGAAAAGCCCCTAATGGCATTAGCTGCCGGTCCAGACGCTGGCCCCTCAGGTCTCTGGCCGGAGCCTTGGGCTCCAGGCAACTCAAAGCCCTCGGGGCTGGTGCTCTGGGACTGCTGTAGGGAAAGGACGCCAGGAGCCCACGGAGGAGTTGGGGAGGCGCAGGTGGCATATGGAGGCGAGGACAGCGTGGGATCTAGGTGGAGGCGCTGGAGAGAGCGTCCGTTGTCCTGGAATGCCTCGGAGGAGCCAGCGGGGGACAGTCCAGGCCCAGGGACCTGTGGTATGTGAAAAGGTGGGAAACCCCAGAACAAGGCAGGCTGGGAAAGGGGGCGTGGGCGGCCAATTCAAAGGGACCTAGGGGGCGTTTCCTGGGCGGTGAGCTCCCTTGGCACTGCTGAGGGCCCCTGATTGATCCACCCGGGGTTGATCCCACCATCCGCTGCGAGGGAGGGCCACAAACCAAAGCCCCCGAACTGCCCACCCACCCCAACGGGGATCTTGGCGGTCCGGGGCACAGCTGTGCCCGGGAAAAGCCCACTCACTCCACGGGACTCCGTCCAGGGTCTCTGCTTGGAAAGAGGCCAGGGGCGGCCCCCTCCATCTACGCACCCAAACCCTATTGACGTCAATGGGGGCGGAGACGCCTCCCGCTCTCCAGAGTCCTGGGCTGCTGGGTCCCCGCCCACTCGGCCAGCAGTCTGCAGCGCTCCTGTGTGCCTCTCCCACCATGGCTTCGTCCAGCTCCTCCAGCACCTCAAGCGGTACGTTTGCCCTCGGTCCCTGGGGTCGGATCACGTCTCAGGGGATTTGCGGGTGGCCCGGGCAAGGGCTCTCGGCCCACGTGTCGACCCCCGCTCCCGCCCGAGAACGGCGGGGACCCATCGGCCGGGCCCGGGGTTCCCAGGCGTCAGGTGTGCCCAAAGTTGGAGGGCGTTGCATCGTTCGTTCATCTTGCTCCTTTGGCACACACATGGCTTCTCCGTTCTCTTTTCTGGGAAGACAGTGTTGTTTTAGGGGGCGTGCTGCGGGAGTCAGGGGCCGGTGGGAGCGGGTGCTGTGCTGGGATGAGGCCCTTTATCCTCACATCTTCCTGTGGGCATTGACTTTGACCTTGAACTTGAACTTGAACTTGAACTTGAACTTGACCTTGACCTTGACTTTGACCTTGAACTTGAACTTGAACTTGACCTTGACTTTGACCTTGAACTTGAACTTGAACTTGAACTTGACCTTGAACTTGAACTTGAACTTGAACTTGACCTTGACTTTGACCTTGAACTTGAACTTGACCTTGAACTTGACCAACAACGGGAGACCAGATTTGCTCAGAGCACCGGAGGTCCAGAGGCAGGGCCGTGTATCTCCCCTTCCCTTTGTGATCATTGCAAAGACATTCCTAGCTGATAGCGGGAGTGCCCATGAAGAAGCAAGCAGTGGGAGTGTGTTTGACACGACTGTGTGCCTCAACTCCACAAGGGGCCTTTCCTCTCGAAGTAGGCCCCATGTCCCCTTGGGGAGGGTGTCATGCCTCTTTTCTCCACACTGCCAAAGGGTGGAGCAAAGCTCGCTCTGTCAGAGGTACAAAAACAACAATTGAATGGATTTTCAAGCTCTTGCTAGGCTGCACCCTTTCAGGGCCCACTTTACTGAAACAGGTGCTCTGTGGCCCCCGGTTGGGTATGCAGGTTCACAAACAGGGTGAGATCCTGTCCAAGCCAACAATTTTCCTGAAAGACCTAGGCTCACTAAAGCTCTCCTCCAGAGCAAAGGGGATAGAGGAGATGTATGGAGGAGTCTTTGCCTTTCCCTGTGAGTGTGGGGCTACTCCCTACGGCCCCAAGCTCAGGGATAACTGCCTCTAAGAAAGGAATGGCAAGAAGCGCTAATCTTGGAGGTTGGGACAGGGAGTTCGCAGCATGTGGGGAAAGAAAGACTTCTTCGGGGAAGAAGAGGCAACCACCGGGGGTGTGTTCGCAAGCCTCTATTTGGAAGGAACACGTTTGCTTATACAACTCAAGACCTCCAGATCTGCTCAGAGGACTGAAGTTCCAGAGACAGGGCCATGTATCTCCCCTTCCCTTTGAGATCCTTGCCAAGACATTCCTAGCAGATTGTCGGAGTGCCCATGAAGAAGCAAGCAGCGGGAGTGTGCTTGACATCACTGGCTGCCTACCTGGGCTCAGCTCCTCAAGGGGCCTTTCTCTCCTGGTAGGCCCTATGTCCCCTTTGGGAGAGGGTTGTGCCCTCTTCCCTCCACACTGCCAAAGGGTGGAGGTGGAGCAAACTCGTTCTCTCCGAGGTAAAAGAAAGACAAATTGGATGGATCTTTAAGCTCTTGCTATGCTGCACCCCTCCAGGACCCACTCGAGCAAAACAGGTGCCCTGTGGCCCCTAGGTCGGGTATGCAGGTTCACACACCGGGTGTGATCCCGTCAAAGCCAAGAATTTTCCTGACAGACCTAGGCTCACTAGAGCTCTCCTCCAGAGGAAAGGGGACAGAAAAGATGTGTGTGTGGAGGTGGCTCTGCCTTTCCAGGTCCCAATCTCAGGGATAACTGCCCCTAAGAAAGGAACTGCTGCTGCTGCTGCTGCTGCTGCTGCTGCTGCTAAGTTGGTTCAGTCGTGTTCGACTCTGTGCGACGCCATAGACGGTAGCCCACTAGGCTCCCCCGTCCCTGGGATTCTCCAGGCAAGAACAGTAAGTGGGTTGCCATTGCCTTCTCCAATGCATGAAAGTGAAAATGAAAGTGCAGTCGCTCAGTCGTGTCCGACCCTCAGCGACCCCATGGACTGCAGCCTACCAGGCTTCTCTGTCCATAGGATTTTCTGAAAGGAACTGCAAGAAGCACTTTTCCAGGAGGCTGGGAAAGGGAGTTTGCAGGATGTGGGGAAAGAGAGCCTCCTTCGGGGAAGAATAGGCGGCCACTTGTTTTGTGTTGCAAACCTCTATTTGGAAGGAACAGGTTAGCTTATACAAAGGGAGACCTCCAGATCTGCTCAGAGGACCGAAGTTGCAGAGGCAGGTCGGTGTATCTTCCCTTCACTTTGCGATCCTTGCAAAGACATTCCTTGCTGCTAGATGACTCAGCAAGGGCCTTTGAGACTGTTGTTTTCTTTCCTAGGTTCAAAGATTCCTTCAGTTCCTAATATAGATATCCTAGAAATGATATGACATCCGTGAAAATCTGATATGTCCTGGTCAAATGCTGTCAGTTATCATTCTAGTTATCATATTAAAGCATTTCAAGTCGCAGCAGTGACCAGATGACATTGTCAATTTCTATTTCATCAGGTTTTAACCATGTCCTCTGTGGTTTCACACTGATGCCTTTGCAGAAATACTGCTACTTCAAGATACATGGAAAATACTTTTTTTAAGCTTACTGATAATTTGTTTGTTTGTTTGCTTGTCTTCTGGTAAGCTGCTACCAGATGGAATTTAGTCTCCTCTCTAGGTTAAGAGAACTAAGTTTTCTTAGAATGCAATTTTTGATCACAGACTATGAGTTTCTCTACCTTTCATTGATTTATAATTGTTTTCATCATCTGTTTTTTTACTTCGGTAAAGTAAATAAGCCTTATTTAAGATTTTGGTACATGTAGGATGGACTAAGCTTTCCCCACTCTTGCAAGTTCCCTTAACCCTTCAGATTCTTCTCGTGGGACCAAGATCTCACTTTCCTCCAGAGGGACAATCCAAGCTTTTTATCAGTTGATCTGCCCCTGACATCAGAGTCAAGTTGAGCACGAGTTGGCCTATAATTTAGGCATGAAACTATGACTACATAAAGAAAAGGTGACTTTATGATTCAGGGATGGCCATGATATGCCTTGCACTTCAGAGAAAATGGGTTAAAATGATTTTTTTTTTCCTTCAAAACTGCACACCCAGTTCTTTCAGCATATGCAATTGAAAACATCTAGTCATTAGGTCAGTTTTCATTCCAATCCCAAAGAAAGGCAATGACAAACACTATTCAAGCTGCTGCACAATTGCACTCATCTCACACACTAGTAAAGTAATGCTCAAAATTCTCCAAGTTCACATGAACTGTGAACTTCCAGATGTTCAAGAGGGATTTAAAAAATGCAGAGAAACCAGAGATCAAATTGCCAACATCCACTGGATCATTGAAAAAGCAAGAGAGTTCCGGAAAAAAAAAAAACCCATCTATTTCTGCTTTATTGACAATGCCAAAGCCTTTGACTGTGTGGATCACAAGAAACTGGGAAAAATTCTGAAAGAGATGGGAATACCAGACCACCTGACCTGTCTCTTGAGAAACCTGTATGCAGGTCAGGAAGAAACAGTTCGAACTGGACATGGAACAACAGACTGGTTCTACATAGGAAAAGGAACATGTCAAGGCTGTATATTGTCACCCTGCTTATTTAACTTATATGCAGAGTACAGCATGAGAAACACTGGGCTGGAGGAAGCACACGCTGGAATCAAGGTTGCTGGGAGAAATATCAATAATCTCAGATATTCAGATGACACCACCCTTATGGCAGAAAGTGAAGAAGAGCTAAAGAGTCTCCTGATGAAAGTGAAAGAGGAGAGTGAAAAAGTTAGCTTAAAGCTCAGCATTCAGAAAACTACAATCATTGCATCCAGTCTCATCACTTCATGGCAAATAGATGGGAAAACATTGGAAACAGCAGCAGACTATTTTGGGGGGCTTGGAAATCACTGCAGGTGATGGCTGCCTCCATGAACTTAAAACATATTTATGACTTGGAAGAAAAGTGATGACCAAACTAGACAGCATATTAAAAAGCCGAGACGTTGCTTTGCCAACAAAGACCCATCCGGTCAAGGCTATGGTTTTTCCATATGTCATGGATGGATATGAAAGATGTACTATAAAGAAAGTGACAGCTGAAAATTTGATGCTTTTGAACAGTGGTGTTGGAGAAGATGCTTGTAGGTCGCTTAGACTACAAGGAGACGCAACCACTCCATCCTAAAGGAAATCAGGTCTGAATATCCATTGGAAGGACTAATACTGAACCTGAAACTCCAATACTTTGGCCACTTGATGTGAAGAGCTGACTCACTTGGAAGTTGCTTTGATTTGCCTATGAGTGTGGGAGCCCTCCCTGGGCAAAGGGCCTCAGGGGTCATTGCCACTGAATCATGACATCCAAGCAAGCGCATTCCAGCTGTGTGACATGCAGGAAGCAGGAGACTGGGAAAACTGTCTTCCTTAGAGGAAGGAAAGTCATCCACAGAGAGTGTGTTTTCAGGCCTCTCTTTGCAGCAAGTGTTTTGCTTCTCAGACATCAGAGCTGCAGGCTTGCTCTGAGGGCCTCAATTCCAGAGTCAGGGCTGTGTGTCTCACTGCACTTTCCAAGCATTGCAGACACATTCCTAGGTTGGAGCAGTGCTTCCCATGAGAAAGAAGCCTCGGGAGTGTGTCTGAGCGGGCTGAGTGCCATGCTAGGGTCACCTAGTCGAGGGCACCTTGCACATCCAATGGGCCCCAGGCGAGTAGCTATGGACCGGCCCCTCGGTTGAGATATCCCAAAGCAGGGAACAAAGCTAGCTCTGTCTGTCAGAAGGAGGAAAACAGCAATGGGATGGATTTTCAAGCAGTTGCTCAGTCACACCACGTGAGGGCTCCGCGGGAAAGAAATGCGAATTTTGGCCTCTAGGCCCAGTATCCAGATGTGTGCACAGGATATTTTCCCCACAGGATCCAAGAATGTTCCAGACAGACCTAAGCTCACTAGCTCTCTCCTGCAGAGGAAATGAAATATTGTTGCTGAACCACGAAAAGATGCTGGGATTCTTGGCTTATGGAGGAGAAGAATTCAATCCAGGGCCCAAGACGAGGCTTGATTGCTCAGAGCTTTTGTGCAATCGAGTCTTATTCAAGTAGAAAGGAGATAGAGAAAGCTTCTGACAGAGACATCACAAGGGGCAGAAAGTGTACCCCCTTGCTAGTGTTAGTAATGGAGTTATATACTCTCCAATAAGTTATTACAACGAACAAAAGAATGTCTGGAGGTTGTAAAGACTCACTAGACCTACTCCCATCATTTACATTTTAAGATAACAGGATTAGCCAGAAGGTTTTTCCAGAGACCGTCCTCAAGAAGGATGCATGATTGTTATGTAATCCGAAGGAATGTAGAGGGAAAAAAGTGTGCCCTTTCTTCCTCCTTGAGAATTCTAGACCCCTCTCTCCTTGGGGACCCTGGAACTTCTTATAAACCTGCCTTGGCAATGACTCTCTCCGAAACATGATTGAACAGCCGTTTGGAGCTTCCTTTGACTTTCCCTGGGAGGGAGGGAGCCCTCCCTGAGCACAGGGCCTCAGGGGCCATGGCCAATGAAAACTAATCTCCCAGTAAGTGCTTTTCAGCCCTGTGTGACTCTCAGCCCACAGGAGGCTGAGAAAACTCTCTTCCTTGGAGGAAGGAAAGGCAGCCCAAGAGTGTGTTTTCAGGCCTGTATCTTGCAGCAAGTGTTTGGCTTGTTAGACATAAGACCTGCAGGCCTGCTCCAACAGACTCCATTCCAGAATCAGGGCCTTGTGTCTCCCTGCAGTTTCCTGGCCTCGCAAACACATTCCTAGGGGAGAGCAGTCCTGCCCATGGGGAAGCAGGCTGCGGGAGTGTGTCTGAGGGGGCCAGGTGCCATGCTGGGGTCACCTGGTCGAGGGCACCTTGCACCTCCAATGGACCCCAGGCAAGGAGTTGCAGGCCACCACCTTGCTTCTGAAATCCCAAAGTGGGGAGCAAAGCTCGCTCTGTCAGAGGGAAGAAAACAGCAACAGGATGGATTTTCAAGCAGTTGCTAGGCTGTACTGCGTTAGGGCTCCAAGGAAGAAAAATGCAGATGTTAGCCCCTACGACTGGTATCCAGGTGGGCTCCCAGGATGATTTCCCCGCAGGATCCAAGAACGTTCCAGACAGACCTGGGCTCACTAGCTCCCTCCTGCAGAGGAAACATGATAGAACAGCTGTTTGGAGGTTGCTTTGACTTCCCCTGGGAGGGTAGGATCCCTCCCTGGGTGCAGGGCCTCAGGGGCCATTGCCGCTGAGAAATGCCCTCTAAGCCAGACCTTTCCAGCCTTGTATGACTCAGCACGGAGGAGACTGGAAAAGCTATCTTCCTTGGAGGAAGGAAAGGCAGCCCCAGAGAGTGTGTTTTCACACCTGTATCTCGCAGCAAGCGTTTGCCGTCTCAGACGTCAGACCTCCAGGCCTGCTCCAACGGCCTCAGTTCCAGAGTCAGGGCCGTGTGTCTCCCTGCATTTTCTGAGCCTTGGGAACACATTCCTAGGTCAGAACAGTCCTGCCCATGGGGAAGGAGGCTGCGGGAGTGTGTCTGAGGGGGTCGGGTGCCATGCTGGGGTCCAGTAGACCTGGTACCTCCAATAGACCCCAGGACAACAGCGGTGGGGCTCCCCCTGGCTTCCGAAATGCCAAAGCGAGAAGCAAAGCTAGCTCTATCAGAAGGAAGAAAAGAGCAATTAGATGGATGTTCAGGCTGTTGCTGGGCCGCACCACTTCAGGTTACCCCCCGAGAGGAGCAGGCGCCCTGTGGCCCCTCGGTCCCATATGCAGGTTAACACACAGGATGTGTCCCCATAGGAGCCAAGAATTTTCCTGACAGACCTAGGCTCACTAGAGCTCTCCTACAGGGCAAAAGGGATAGAACAGACTGTGGATGTGACTCTGCCTTTCCCAGCGAGCATGGGGCCCTCCCTACGGCCCCGGGCTCCAGGGAAAATTGTCCCTGAAAAATGACCTCCAAGAAGCGCTTTTCCAGCAGGCTGGGATGCAGAGTTCACAGGATGTGGGGAAAGTGATCGTCCTTCAGGGAAGAAGAGGCAGCCACCCAGTGTGTGTTTGCAAGCCTGTATTTGGAAGAAACTGGTTTGCTTCTTCAAGGGGAGACCTCCAGGTCTGCTCAGAGGACCGAAATTCCAGAGGCAGCACCATGCATCTCCCCTGTCCTTTCTGAGCCTTGGAAAGACATTCCTAGCTTATAGCGGTATTGCTCATGAAGAAGCAGGATGCAGGAATGTGTCAGACATGACTGGGTGCCTTCCTGGGTTCAGCTCCGTGAGGGGCCTTTCCACTCAAAGTAGGTCCCATGCCTCCTTGGGGAGGAAGTGGGGCCCGCTTGCCTCCAAATTGCCAAAGGCTGGAACAAAGCTAGTTCTATCAGAGGTAAGAAAAGAGCAATTGGATGGATGTGGAAGCTGTTGCTGGGCCGCACTGCTTCAGGCCCCCCACCCCTCCGGCCCCGAGAGAAACAGGCGCCCTGTGGCCCCTCGGTCCTGTATGCAGTTTCACACATAGAATGTGTCCCCATAGGAGCCAAGAATTTTCCTGACAGACCTAGGCTCACTAGAGCTCTCCTACAGAGCAAAGGGGATGGGACAGATGTGTGGCTGTGGCTCTGCCTTTCCCTGGGAGTGTGGAGCCACTCCCTATGGCCCCGGGCTCCAGGGGAAATTGCCCCTGAATAATGACCTCCAAGAAGCGCTTTTCCAACTGGCTGAGACGTGGAGTTCTCAGGATGCAGGGAAAGCGAGTGTCCCTTCGGGGAAGCAAAGGCAGTCACCTGTTATCATTACTTACTAGAATAGTAGGTACCTTCTCTGGTTGGGCAGAGGCCTTCCCTACCTGATCTGAAAAAGAAAATGAAGTAGCTCGCTGATTTGAGAAATAATTCCCAGACTTGGGTTTCCAACCAGTATAGAATCCGACAATGGCCCTGTCTTTGTAGCCGCGTTAATTAACAGGTATGTGAAGCTCTAAATATCAGTGGAAATTACATACAGCATATAGGCCCCAGTGTTCTGGAATGGTGGAAAGAAACAACCAAACTCTTGAAGAGACTCTTTCAAAATGGATCATAGAGACTGACTGTACATGGATGGGCTTACTTCTGGCAGACTTACTCATATTACGGGTAACTGCACGTTCCCATTGTTGTTGTCCTTATGAAATTTTCTATGGGAGAACCCCCCACCCCAAATGAGGCAGGTGTTAGCAGATTTGCCACAAGTAAGGAGGTGGGATTTCACAGCAGCTGGAACAATTAGGTAAGGTAATAAATCAGGTAACTAAGTTTGTGTAAAAAAAAAATATCATTCCCCCTTGAGGAACAGATTCATGAATTTGTGCTCAGTGATCAGGTGTGGCTCAATGACTGGAAACACAATTCCTTGGCCTGACATCGGAAAGGTCCTTATACTGTTGTTTTAGCCACAATTCTGAAAGAGAAGGGAATACTAGACCACCTAACCTGCCTCTTGAGAAATCTGTATGAAGGTCAGGAAGCAACAGTTAGAGCAGGACATGGAACAACATACTGGTTCCAAAAAGGAAAAGGAGTATGTCAAGGCTGTATATTGTCACCCTGTTTATTTAGCTTATATGCAGACTACATCATGAAAAATGCTGCGATGGAAGATACCTGAGCTGGAATCAAGATTGCCGGAAGAAATAGCAATAAACTTAGATATGCAGATGTCACCACCATTATGGCAGAATGGGAAGAGGAACGCGTATGTCGGGGAACTTCTTGAGTTGCAGCAAAGGTGTGAAGGACCCTTTCGAAGTTCCAGAGGTTAGGTGTGGTTAGTCTCGAGATGCCTCAGCAGAAATGGGCCTCATGTCGCCTGGAATGGAGAGGCTTCTGGATATTCCCCAGTTTCAGCAGGTGCTCTCAAGTTACCACGGGGACTTCAGGGACCCGCTCTGGCGGCCTCAGGAAAGGCCAGTCATCATGCGTGTTGCTAGGGGGCCTCTCGTGATTCCTCTCCCGTCGGTGCCGGGGCCTAAGAAGTTGTGTGGAGTCGGGGCCGGAACCTGAGGATTCCTCACCAATGCTGACATGGATCATGGGGTAATTATGGAGTCTCCCCAGGGGAGTCAGTCCTCGTCTCGAGAGGGGGCATGCAGGTGCGCTTTCCTCCTGATCTGTAGCAGCAGTGTCACGCTTCCCATCTCGTGAGTCATGGGATCTGCGGCTTTCCCTCCAGGATTTTCCACGAGGCTTTCCCACGAGGCTTTCCCACAGGGCTGTCCCACTAGGCTTTCGGACAGGGCTGTCTCACGTGCCACCTTGGTGGCAGTCGATCCTCGGCGTGAAAGTCGAGGCAGTGCAGGGAAAACAGGTTCCTCTGGAATGGACTGAGACATCTGGGGGACTCTTGGAATGGTGGAACGACGCTGGCATACCTCTGGCCTTTCCTGTGGAGAGCGCCTCCTCTTGAGATGCGACGGGAACGCCGGGAATTCTTTCCCGGCCACCAGCGAAAGGATCCCTCATCACGAGCTACGAGCGGAAACGGGGCTCTTCTGGATGTGGGCCGGACCCTCGTGCTTCCTCTCGAGTGGAGACAGGTATGTCAGGCAACTTCTTGAGTTGCAGCAAGGGTGTGAAGGACCTTTTGGAAGTTACAGACTTTAGGTTTGATTAGCTTCGAGAAGCCTCAACGGAAATGGGCCTCATCTCGCCTGGAGGGAAAAACCTCCTGGATTTTCTCGAGTTGCGGCAGGTGCTCTCGACTTAAGACGGGGACCTCAGGGACACTCTCCGGTGGCCTTAGGAAAGGCCAGTCCCCATGCGAGTTGCTCGGGGGCCTCTCGGCATTCCTCTCCGTTCGATGCCGGGGCCTAAGACCTTGTGTGGAGTCGGGGCCAGAACCTGAGGATTCCTCTCCAGGGCTGACATGGATCTTGGGGTACTTCTGGAGTCTCCCCAGGAGAGTAAGTCCTCGTCTCGAATGGGGGCATGCACGTGCGCTTTCCTCCAGAGCAGTAGCAGCAGTGTCACGCTTCCTATCGCGTGGATCAAGGGATCTGTGGCTTTCCCTCGAGGCTTCCCCACGAGGTTTTCCCACGTGGCTTTCCCACGAGGCTTTCCCACGTGGCTTTCCCACGAGGCTTTAACACAGGGCTGTCCCACCTGCCACCGTGGTGGGAGTCGATCCTCGGCGTGAAAGTCGAGGCAGTGCATGGAAAATAGGTTCCTCTGGAATGGACTGAGACATCTGGGGGCTCTCGGAATGGTGGCACGACTCTGGAGTTCCTCTCGCCTTTCCTATTGCGACCGCCTCCTCTTGAAATGCCACGGGAACGCCGAGAATTCTTCCCCGACCAAGAAGCGAAAGGATGCCTCATCTCGAGCCACTAGGCGGAAACGAGGCTCCTCTGGATGTGCCCAGGACCCTCGTGCTTCCTCTAGAGTGGAGACGGGTAAGTCGGGGAACTTCTCGAGTGGCAGCAAGGGAGTGAAGGACCTTTTGGAAGTTACAGAGGTTAGGTGTGATTAGCCTCGAGAAGCATCATTGGAAATGGGACTCTTCTCGCCTGGAGGGCAAAACCTCCTGGATTTTTTCGAGTTGCGGCTGGTGCTCTCGACTTACCACGGGGACCTCAGGGACACGATCTGGTGGCCTCAGGAAAGGCCAGTCCCCATGCAGGTTTCTCGTGGGCATCTTGGGATTCCTCTCACTTTGATGCTGGGGCCTAAGACCTTGTGTGGAGTTGGGCCCGGAACATGAGGATTCCTCTCCAGTGTTGAAATGGATCTTGGGTCACTTCTGGAGTCTCCCCAGGGGAGTGAGTCCTCGTCTCGAGAGGGGGCATGCACGTGCGCTTTCCTTCCGACCTGTAGCAGCAGTGTCACGCTTCCCGTCGCGTGGATCAAGGGATCTGTGGCTTTCCCTCGAGGCTTTCCCACGAGGCTTTCCCACAGGGCTGTCCCACGTGAGACTGTGGTGGGAGTCGATCCTCGGCGTGAAAGTCGAGGCAGTGCAGGGAAAACAGGTTCCTCCGGAATGGACTGACACATCTGGGGGACTCTTGGAATGGTGGCACGACCCTGGAGTTGCTCTCACCTTTCCTGTGGAGAGCACCTCCTCTTGCGATGCGACGGGAACGCCCAGGATTCTCTCCCGAACAAGCAGTGAAAGGATCCCTCATCTCTACCTACGAGGCGGGAACGGAGCTCTTCTGGATGTGGGCGGGACCCACGTGCTTTCTCTCGAGTGGAGAGGGGTATGTCGGGGAACTTCTTGAGTTGCAACAAGGGTGTGAAGGACCCTTTGGAAGTTCCAGAGGTTAGATGTGATTAGCCTCGAGACGCCTCAGCGGAAATGGGCCTCATCGAGCCTGGATGGGAGAACTTCCTGGATTTTCTCGAGTTTTGGCAGGTGGTCTCGTCTTACGACGGTGACCTAAGGAACCCGCTCTGGTGACCTCAGGACTGGCCAGTCCCCATACGACTTGTTCGGTGGCCTCCTGGGATTACACTCCCGTCGATGCCAGGGCCTAAGTTGTTGTGTGGAGTCGGGGCCGGAACCTGAGAATTCCTCTCCAGTGCTGAAATGGATATTGGGGTAATTCTGGAGTCTCCCCAGGGAAGTCAGCCCTCCGCTCTAAGGGACATGCACGTACGCTTTCCTCCAGAGCTGTAGCAGCAGTGTGACGCTTGCCATCGCGTCGATCATGGGATCTGTGGCTTTCCCTCGAGGATTTCCCTCGAAGCTTTCTCACGAGGATTTCGTACAGAGCTGTCCAACGTGCCACCGTGGTCGGAGTCGATCCTCGGCGTGAAAGTAGAGGCAGCACAGGGAAAACAGGTCCTCTGGAATGGACTGAGACAATGGGGGACTCTTGGTTTGGTGGCACGACCCTGGTGTTCCTTTCGCGTTTCCTGTGGAGAACGCATCCTCTTGAGATGGGACGGGAATGCCCAGAATTCTTTCCCGACCAAGCAGGGAAAGGATACCTCATGTCAAGCTAGGAGGCGGAAACGGGGCTCCTCTAGATGTGGGTGGGACCTTCGTGCTTCCTCTCGAGTGGAGACAGGTAAGTCGGGGAACTTCTTCAGTTGCAGCAAGGGTGTGAAGGACCTTTTGAAAGTCCCAGATGTTAGGTGTGATTAGCCTCGAAACGCCTCAGCGGAAATGGGCCTCATCTCACCTGGAGGGCAAAACCTCGTGGATTTTCTCGAGTTGCGGCAGGTGCTCTCGACTTACAACGGGGGCCTCAGGGACCCGCTCTGGTGGCCTCAGGAAAGGCCAGTCCCCATGCGAGTTTCTCGGGGTCCTCTCAGGATTCCTCTCCCTTTGATGCCAGGGCCTAAAACATTGTGTGGAATCCGGGCCGGAACCTGAGGATTCCTCTCAAGTGCTGACATGGATCTTGGGGTACTTCTGGAGGCTTCCCAGGGGAGTAAGTCCTCGTCTCCAATGGGGGCATGCACGTGCGCTTTCCTCCAGAGTGGTAGCAGCAGTGTCACGCTACCGTCGCGTGGATCAAGGGATCTGTGGCTTTCCCTCAAAGCTTTCCCACGAGGCTTTCCCACAGGGCTCTCCCACGTGCCACCGTGGTGGTAGTCGATCCTCGGCGTGAAAGTCGAGGCAGTGCAGGGAAAACAGGTTCCTCTAGAATGGACTGAGATATTTGGGGGACTCTTGGAATGGCGGCACGACGCTGGAGTTCCTCTCGCCTTTCCTGTGGAGAGTGCCTCCTCTTGAGATGCGACGGGAATGCCCAGAATTCTTTCCCGACCAAGCAGAGAAAGGATCCCTCATCTCAAGGGGCGAGGCGGAAATGGGGCTCCTCTGGATGTGGGCGGGACCCTCGTGCTTCCTCTAGAGTGGAGAGGGGTATGTCGGGGAACTACTTGAGTTGCAGCAAGGGTGTGAAGGACCTTTTGGAAGTTCCAGAGGTTAGGTGTGATTAGCCTCGAGACTCCTCAGCGAAAATGGGCCTCATCTCGCCTGCAGGGCAAAACCTCCTGGATTTTCTCGAGTTGCGGCAGGTGCTGTCGAATTACGTCGGGGACCTCAGGGACCCGCTCTTGTGGCCTCAGGAAAGGCCAGTCCCCATGCGAGTTGCTCGCGGGCCTCTGGGGATTCCTCACCATTGGATGCCGGATCCTAAGACCTTGTGTGGAGTCGGGGCCGGAACCTGAGGATTCCTCTCCAGTGCTGACACGGATCTTGGGGTACTTCTGGAGTCTCCTCAGCGGAGTAAGTCCTCGTCTCGAATGGGGGCATGCACGTGCGCTTTCCTCCAGAGCGGCAGCAGCAGCGTCACGCTTCCCGTCGCGTGGACAAGGGATCTGTGGCTATACCTCGAGGTTTTCCCACGAGGCTTTCCCAAGAGGCTTTCCCACAGGTCTGTCCCATGTGCCCCCGTGGTTGGAGTCGATCCTTGGCGTGAAAGTCGAGTTAGTACAGGGAAAACAGGTTCCTCTGGAATGGGCGGAGACATATGGGGGACTCTTGGAATGGTGGCACGACGCTGATGTTCCTCTCGCCTTTCCTGTGGAGAGCGCCTCCTCTTGAGATGCGACGGGAACGCCGGGAATTCTTTCCCGACCAAGCAGGGAAAGGATCCCTCATCTCGAGCTACAAGGCGGAAACGGGCTCCTCTGGAGGTGGGCGGGACCCTCGTGCTTTCTCTAGAGTGGAGACGGGGATGTCGGGGAAATTCTTGAGTTGAAGCAAGGGTGTGAAGGACCTTTTGGAAGTTCCAGAGGTTAGGTGTGATTAGCCTCGAGAAGCCTCACTGGAAATGGACCTCATCTAGCATGGAGGCCAAAACCTCCTGGATTTTCTCGAGTTTCGGCAGGTGCTCAAGACTTATAACGGGGTCCTCCGGGACCGGCTCTGGTGGCCTCAGGAAAGGCCAGTCAGCATGCGAGTTCCTCGGGGGCCTCTCGGGATTCCTCTCCCGTTGATGCCGGGGCCTAAGACCTTGTGTGGAGTCGGGGCCTGAACCTGCGGATTCCTCTCCAGTGCTGACATGGATCTTGGGGTACTTCTGGAGGCTCCCCAGGGGAGTAAGTCCTCGTCTCGAATGGGGTCATGCACGTGCGCTTTCCTCCCGATCGGTAGCAGCAGTGTCACGCTTCCGGTCGCGTTTATCAAGGGATCTGTGGCTTTCCCTGGAGGCTTTCCCACCAGGCTTTCCCACGAGGCTTTCCCACAGGGCTGTCCCATGTGCCACCGTGGTGGGAGCCGATCCTCGGCGTGAAAGTCGAGGCAGTGCATGGAAAACAGGTTCCTCTGAAATGTACTGAGACAATGGGGGACTCTTGGTTTGGTAACACGACGATGGTGTTCCTTTCGCCTTTCCTGTGTAAAACGCATCCTCTTGACATGGGACGGGAATGCCCAGAATTCTTTCCCGATCAAGCAGCCAAAGGATCCCTCATGTCGAGCTAGGAGGCGGAAACGGGGCTCCTCTGGATGTGGGCGGGACCCTCGTGCTTCCTCTCGAGTGGAGACAGGTATGTCGGGGAACTTCTTGAGTTGCAGCAAGGGTGTGAAGGACCTTTTGAAAGTCCCAGATGTTAGGTGTGATTAGCCTTGAGACGCCTCAGCGGAAATGGGCCCCATCTCGCCTGGAGGGCAAAACCTCCTGGATTTTCTCGAGTTGTGGCAGGTGCTCTCGACTTATGTCGGGGACCTCAGGGACCCGCTCTGGTGGCCTCAGGAAAGGCCAGTCCCCTGCGAGTTGCTCGGGTGCCTTTGGGGATTCCTCTCCCTTCGATGCCGGGGCCTAAGGCCTGTGTGGAGGCGGGGCCGGAACCTGAGGATTCCTCTCCTATGCTGACATGGATCTTGGGGTACTTCTGGAGTCTCCTCAGGGGAGTAAGTCCTCATCTCGAATGGGGACATGCACCTGCGCTTTCCTCCAGAGCTCTAGCAGCAGTGTCACGCTTTCCATCGCCTGGATCAAGGGATCTGTGACTTTCACTCCAGGCTTTCCCAGGAGGCTTTCTCACGAGGCTTCCCCACAGGGGTCCCACGTGCCACCTTGGTATGGGTCGATCCTCGGCGTGAAAGTCGAGGCAGTGCAGGGAAAACAGGTTCCTCTGAAATGACTGAGATATTTGGGGGACTCTTGGAATGGTGGCACGATGCTGGAGATCCGCTCGCCTTTGCTGTGGAGAGCGCCTCCTCTTGAAATGCGACAGGAATGCCCAGAATTCTTTCCCGAACAAGCAGGGAAAGTGTCCCTCATCTTGAGCTACGAGGAAGAAACAGGGCTCCTCTGGATGTGGGCGGGACCCTCATGCTTCCTCTAGAGTGGAGACAGGGAAGTCGGGGAACGTCTTGAGTTGCAGCAAGGGTGTGAAGGACCTTTTGGAAGTTCCAGGGCTTAGATGTGATTAGCCTTGAGAAGCTTCAGCGGAAATGGGCCTAATCTCGCCTGGAGGGCAAAACCTCCTGGATTTTCTCGAGTTGCGGCAGGTACTCTAGACTTACGACGGGGACCTCAGGGACCCGCTCTTGTGGCCTCAGGAAAGGCCAGTCCCAATGCAAGTTGCTCGGGGGCCTCTTGGGATTTCTCTCCCTTTGATGCCGGGGCCTAAGACCTTGTGTGGAGGCGGTGCTGGAACCTGAAGATTCCTCTCCATTGCTGACATGGATCTTGGGGTACTTCTGGAGTCTCCCCAGGGGAGTAAGTCCTCGTCTCAAATGGGGGCATGAACGTGCGCTTTCCTCCATAGCGGCAGCAGCAGTGTCACGCTTCCCATCTCCTGGATCAAGATATCTGTGGCTTTCCCTAGAGGCTTTCCCACGAGGCTTTTCCACGATGCTTTCCCACTGGGCTGTCACACGTGCCAGCGTGGTGGGAGTCGATCCTCTGCGTGGGAGTCGATCCTCTGCGTGAAAGCCGAGGCAGTGCAGGGCAAACAGGTTCCTCTGGAATGGACTGAGACATCTCGGGGACTCTTGGAATGGTGGCACGACCCTGGAGTTCCTCTCGCCTTTCCTGTGGAGAGCGCCTCCTCTTGTGGTGAGAGGGGAACGCCGGGAATTCTTTCCGGACAAAGCAGCGAAATGTCCCTCATCTTGAGCTACGAGGCAGAAACGGGGCTCCTCTGGATGTGGATGGGAGACTCGTGCTTCCTCTAGAGTGGAGACGCGCATGTCAGGCTACTTCTTGAGTTGCAGCAAGGGTGTGAAGGACCTTTTGGAAGTTCCAGAGGCTAGAAGTGATTAGCCTGGAGAAGCCTCAGCGGAAATGGGCCTCATCTCGCCTGGAGGGAAAAACCTCCTGGATTTACTCGAGTTGCGGCAGGTGTTCTCGTCTTACGACGGTGACCTAAGGGACCGGCTCTGGTGGCCTCAGAACTGGCCAGTCCCCATTCCAGTGGCTCGGGAGCCTCTCGGGATTCCTCTCCCGTCGATGCCGGGCCTAAGACCTTGTGTGGAGTCAGGGCCGGATCCTAAGGATTCCTCTCCAGTGCTGACATGGAACTTTGGGTACTTCTGGAGTCTCCCCAGGGGAGTCAGTCCTCGTCTCTAGAGGGGACATGCAAATGGGCTTTCCTCCCGCGCTGGAGCAGAAATGTCACGCTTCCCGTCGGGTCGATCATGGGATCTGTGGCTTTCCCTAGAGGCTTTCCCCCGAGGCTTTCCCAGGAGGCTTTCCCACAGGGCTGTCCCACGTGCCACCGTGGTGGGAGTCCATCCTCGGCATGAAAGTCGAAGCAGTGGAGCAAAACAGTTTCCTCTGGAATGGACTGAGACATCTGCGGGACTCTTGGAATGTGGACACGACCCTGGAGTTACTCTCGCCTTTCCTGTGGAGAGCGCCTCCTCTTCAGATGCGACGTGAACGCTGGGAATGCTTTCCTGACCAAGCAGGGAAAGGATCCCTCATCTCGAGCTACGAGGCGGAAACGGGGCTCCTCTGGATGTGGGCGGGACCCTCGTTCTTCCTCTAGAATGGAGACCTGTATGTCGGGAAACTTCTTGATTTGAAGCAAGTGTGTGAAGGACCTTTTGGAATTTCGAGAAGTTAGGTGTGATTAGCATTGAGAAGGCTCAGCGGAAATGGGTCTCATCTCGCCTGGAGGGCAAAACCTTCTGGATTTTCTCTAGTTGGGGCAGGTGCTCTCGACTTACGACGGGGACCTCAGGGACCCTCTCTGGTAGCCTCAGGAAAGGCTAGTTCCCATGCGAGTTGCTCGGGGCCCTCTCGGGATTCTTCTCCCTTCGATGCCGGGGCCTAAGACCTTGTGTGGAGTCGAGACCGGGACCTGAGGATTCCTCTCCAGTGCTGACATGGATCTTGGGGTACTTCTGGAGTCTCCCAGTGGAGTAAGTCCTCGTCTCGAATGGGGGCATGCACGTGCGCTTTCCTCCATAGCAGTAGAAGTAGTGCCATGCTTCCCGTCGCGTGGATCAAGGGATCTGTGGCTTTCCTTCGATGCTTTCCCATGAGGCATTCCCACGAGGCTTTCCCGCAGGGCTGTCCCACGTGAGACAGTGGTGGGAGTCGATCCTCGGCGTGAAAGTCAAGGCAGTGCAGGGAAAACAGGTTCCTCCGGAATGGACTGAGACATCTGGGGGCTCTTGGAATGGTGGCACGACCCTGGAGTTCCTCTCGCCTTTCCTGTGGAGAGCGCCGCCTCTTGTGATGCGACGGGAACGCCCAGGATTCTCTCCCGAACAAGCAGTGAAAGGATCCCTCATCTCTACCTACGAGGCGGGAACGGAGCTCTTCTGGATGTGGGCGGGACCCACGTGCTACCTCTCGAGTGGAGAGGGGTATGTCGGGGAACTTCTTGAGATGCAGCAATGGTGTGAAGGACCCTTTGGAAGTTCCAGAGGTTAGATGTGATTAGCCTCGAGACGCCTCAGCGAAAATGGGCCTCATCGAGCCTGGATGGGAGAACTTCCTGGATTTTCTCGAGTTTTGGCAGGTGGTCTCGTCTTACGACGGTGACCTAAGGAACCCGCTCTGGTGACCTCAGGACTGGCCAGTCCCCATACGACTTGTTCGGTGGCCTCCTGGGATTACACTGCCGTTGATACCGGGGCCTAAGAGGTTGTGTGGAGTCGGGGCCGGAACCTGAGGCTTCCTCTCCAGTGCTGAAATGGATATTGGGGTAATTCTTGAGTCTCCCCAGGGAAGTCAGTCCTCGTCTCAAGAAGGGGCATGCACGTGCGCTTTCCTCCTGAGCTGTAGCAGCAGTTTCACGCTTCCCATCGCGTGAGTCAAGGGATCTGTGGCTTTCCCTCGAGGATTTAACATGAGGCATTCCCACGAGGCTTTCCCACAGGGCTGTCACACGTGCCACCGTGGTCGGAGTCGATCCTCGGCGTGAAAGTCGAGGCAGTGCAGGGAAAACAGGTTCCTCTAGAATGGAATGAAACATCTGGGGTTTTCTGGGAATGGTGGCACGACGCTGGAGTTTTAGCCTTTCCTGTGGAGAGCACCTCCTAATTGAGATGCGACAGGAATGCACAGAATTCTTTCCCGAACACGCAGCGAAAGGATTCCTCATCTCGAGCTACATAGCGGAAACGGGGCTCCTCTGGATGTGGCCGGGACCCTCGTGTTTCCTCTAGATGTGAGACGGGTATGTCAGGCAACTTCTTGAGCTGCAGCAAGGGTGCGAAAGACCTTTTGGAAATTCCATAGGTTAGGTGTGATTAGCTTCGGAAAGCCTCAGTGGAAATGGGCCTCATCTCTCCTGGAGGGCAAAACCTCTTGGATTCTGTCGAGTTGCGGCAGGTGCTCTCAACTTCCGACGGGGACCTCATGGACCCGCTCTGGTTGCCTCAGGAAAGGCCAGTCCCTATGCGAGTTGCACGGGGGCCACTCAGGATAACTTTCCCTTCGAAGCCGGGGCCTAAGACCTTGTGTGGAGTCGTGCCTGGAACATGAGGTTTCCTCTCCAGTGCTGACATGGATCGTGGGGTACTTCTGGAGTCTCCCCCGGGGAGTAAGTCCTCGTCTCCAATGGGTGCATGCACGTGTGCTTTCCTCCAGAGCTGTAGCTGCAGTGTCACTCTTCCCGTCCCGTGGATCAAGGGATCTGTGGCTTTCCCTCGAGGCTTTCCCACGAGGCTTTCCACTAGGCTTTCCCACAGGGCTGCTTCACGTGCCACCGTTGTGGCTGTCGATCCTCGGCGAGAAAGTCGAGGCAGTGCAGGGAAAACAGGTTCCTCTGAAATGAACTGAGAAATCTGGGGGACTCGGAATGGTGGCGCGGCCCTGGAGTTCCTCTTGCCTTTCCTGTGGAGACGGCCTCCTCTTGAGATGCAACGGGAACGACGGGAATTCTTTCCCAACCAAGCAGGGAAAGGATCCCTCATCTCGAGCTACAAGGCGTAAACGGGGGCTCCTCTGGATGTGGGCGGGACCCTCGTGCTTCCTCTACAGTGGAGACGGAGATGTCGGGGAACTCTTGAGTTGCAGCAAGGGTGTGAAGTACCTTTTGGAAGTTCCAGAGGTTAGGTGTGATTAGCCTCGAGAAGCCTCAGTGGAAATGGGCCTCATCTCGCCTGGAGGGCAAAACCGCTTGGATTTTCTCGAGTTGTGGCAGGTGCTCTCGACTTAAGGCGGGGACATCAGGGACCTGCTCTGGTGGCCTCAGGACTGGCCAGTCCCCAATCGAGTTGCTCGGGGGCCTCTCTGGATTACTTTCCCGTCGATGCCGGGGCCTAAGTCCTTGTGTGGAGTCGGGCCCAGAACCTGAGGATTCCTCTGCAGTGCTGACATGGATTTTCGGGTACGTCTGGAGTCTCCCCATTGGAGTAAGTCCTCGTCTCGAATGGGGGCATGCACGTGCGCCTTCCTCAACAACTGTAGCAGCAGTGTCATTCTTCCCATCGCCTACATCAAGTGATCTGTGCCTTTCCCTTGAGGATTTCCCACGAGGTGTTCCCACCAGTCCTTCCCACAGGGCTGTCCCACGTGCCACCGAGTTGTGAGTCGATCCTCGGCTTGAATGTCGAGGCAGTGCAGGGAAAACAGATTCCTCTGGAATGGACTAAGACATCTAGCCAACTCTTGGAATGGTGGCACGACGCTGGAGTTCCTCTCGCCTTCCCTATGGAGAGCGCCTCCTCTTGAGATGCGAAGGGAACGCCGGGAATTCTTGCCCGACGAAACAGGGAAAGGATCCCTCATCTCGAGCTAGGAGGCGGAAACGGGGCTCCCCTGGATGTGTGCGGGACCCCACGTGCTTCCTTTCGAGTGGAGACGGGTATGTCGGGGAACTTCTTGAGTTGCAGCAAGGGTGTGAAGGACCCTTTGGAAGTTCCAGTGTTTAGACGTGATTAGCCTCGAGAAGCCTCAGCGGAAATGGGCCTCATCTCGCCTGGAGGGCAAAACCTCCTGGATTTTCTCGAGTTGCGGCAGGTGCTCTCGACTTACGACGAGGACCTCAGGGACCCGCTCTGGTGGCCTCAAGAAAGGCCAGTCCCCATGCGAGTTCCTCGGGGGCCTCTCGGGATTCCACTCCCGTCGATGCCAGGGCGTAAGACCTTGTGTGGAGTCGGGGCCGGAACCTGAGGATTCCTCTCCAGTGCTGACATGGATCTTGGGGTACTTCTGGAGTCTCCCCAGGGGAGTCAGTCCTCGTCTCGAATGCGGGCATGCACTTGCGCTTTCCTCCAGAGCGGTAGCAGCAGTGTCACGCAGTCCGCCGCGTGGATCAAAGGATCTATGGTTTTCCCTCGAGTCTTTCCCACGAGGCTTTCCCACGAGGCTTTCCCACAGGGCTGTCCCACGTGCACACGTGGTGGGAGTCGATCCTCGGCTTGAACGTCAAGGCAGTGCAGGGAAAACAGGTTCCTCTGTAATGGACTGACATATCTGGGGGTCTATTGGAATGGTGGCACGACCCTGGAGTTCCTCTCCCCTTTCCTGTGGAGAGCACCTCCTCTTGAGATGCGACGGGAACGCCGGAAATTATTTCCCTATGAAACAGGGAAAGGATCCCTCATCTCGAGCTAGGAGGCGGAAACGGTGCTCCCCTGGATGCGTGAGGGACCCCACGTGCTTCCTCTGGAGTGGAGACGGGTATGTTGGGGAACTTCTTTAGTCGCAGCAAGGGTGTGAAAGACCCGTTGGAAGTTCCAGTATTTAGACGTGATTAGCCTCGAGAAGCCTCAGCGGAAATGGGCCTCATCTCGCCTGGAGGGCAAAACCTCCTGGATTTTCTCGAGTTGCGGCAGGTGCTCTCGACTTACGACGGGGACCTCAGGGACCCGCTCTGGTGGCCTCAGGAAAGGCCAGTCCCCATGCGAGTTCCTCGGGGGCCTCTCGGGATTCCTCTCCCGTCGATGCCGGGGCCTAAGACGTTGTGTGGAGTCGGGGCCGGAACCTGGGCATTCCTCTCCAGTGCTGACATGGATCTTGGGGTACTTCTGGAGTCTCCCCAGGGGAGTCAGTCCTCGTCTCGAATGCGGGCATGCACTTGCGCTTTCCTCCAGAGCGGTAGCAGCAGTGTCATGCAGTCCGCCGCGTGGATCAAAGGATCTATGGTTTTCCCTCGAGTCTTTCCCACGAGGCTTTCCCACGAGGATTTCCCACAGGGCTGTCCCACGTGCACACGTGGTGGGAGTCGATCCTCGGCTTGAACGTCAAGGCAGTGCAGGGAAAACAGGTTCCTCTGGAATGGACTGACACATCTGGGGGACTCTTGGAATGGTGGCACGACCCTGGAGTTCCTCTCGCCTTTCCTGTGGAGAGCGCCGCCTCTTGAGATGCGACGGGAACGCCGGGAATTCTTTCCCTACGAAACAGGGAAAGGATCCCTCATCTCGAGCTAGGAGGCGGAAACGCGGCTCCCCTGGATGTGTGCGGGACCCACGTGCTTCCTCTCGAGTGGAGACGGGTATGTTGGGGAACTTCTTGAGTTGCAGCAATGGTGTGAAGGACCCGTTGGAAGTTCCAGTGGTTAGATGTGATTGGCCTCGAGAAGCCTCAGCGGAAATGGGCCTCATCTCGCCTGGAGGGCAAAACCTCCTGGATTTTCTCGAGTTGCGGCAGCTGCTCTCGACTTACGACGGGGACCTCAGAGACCCGCTCTGGTGGCCTCAGGAAAGGCCAGTCCCCATGCGAGTTCCTCGGGGGCCTCTCGGGATTCCTCTCCCGTCGATGTCGGGGCCTAAGACCTTGTGTGGAGTCGGGGCCGGAACCTGAGGATTCCTCTCCAGTGCTGACATGGATCTTGGGGTACTTCTGGAGTCTCCCCAGGGGAGTCAGTCCTCGTCTCGAATGTGGGCATGCACTTGCGCTTTCCTCCAGAGCGGTAGCAGCAGTGTCACGCAGTCCGCCGCGTGGATCAAAGGATCTATTGTTTTCCCTCGAGTCTTTCCCACGAGGCTTTCCCACGAGGCTTTCCCACAGGGCTGACCCACGTGCACACGTGGTGGGAGTCGATCCTCGGCTTGAACGTCAAGGCAGTGCAGGGAAAACAGGTTCCTCTGGAATGGACTGACACATCTGGGGGACTCTTGGAATGGTGGCACGACCCTTCAGTCCCTCTCGCCTTTCCTGTGGAGAGCGCCTCCACTTGAGATGCGACGGGAACGCCGGGAATTCTTTCCCTACGAAACAGGGAAAGGATCCCTCATCTCGAGCTAGGAGTCGGAAACGGAGCTCCCCTGGATGTGTGCGGGACCCACGTGCTTCCTCTCGAGTGGAGACGGGTATGTCGGGGAACTTCTTGAGTTGCAGCAAGGGTGTGAAGGACCCTTTGGAAGTTCCAGTTGTTAGACGTGATAAGCCTCGAGAAGCCTCAGCGGAAGTGGGCCTCATCTCGCCTGGAGGGCAAAACCTCCTGGATATTCTCGAGTTGCGGCAGGTGATCTCGACTTACGACGGGGACCTCAGGGACCCGCTCTGGTGGCCTCAGGAAAGGCCAGTCCCCATGCGAGTTCCTCGGGGGCCTCTCGGGATACCTCTCCCGTCGATGCCGGGGCCTAAGACCTTGTGTGGAGTCGGGGCCGGAACCTGAGGATTCCTCTCCAGTGCTGACATGGATCTTGGGGTACTTCTGGAGTCTCCCCAGGGGAGTCAGTCCTCGTCTCGAATGCGGGCATGCACTTGCACTTTCCTCCAGAGCGGTAGCAGCAGTGTCACGCAGTCCGCCGCGTGGATCAAAGGATCTATGGTTTTCCCTCGAGTCTTTCCCACGAGGCTTTCCCACGAGGCTTTCCCACAGGGCTGTCCCACGTGCACACGTGGTGGGAGTCGATCCTCGGCTTGAACGTCAAGGCAGTGCAGGGAAAACAGGTTCCTCTGGAATGGACTGACACATCTGGGGGACTCTTGGAATGGTGGCATGACCCTGGAGTTCCTCTCGCCTTTCCTGTGGAGAGCGCCTCCTCTTGAGATGCGACGGGAACGCCGGGAATTCTTTCCCTACGAAACAGGGAAAGGATCCCTCATCTCGAGCTAGGAGGCGGAAACGGGGCTCCCCTGGATGTGTGCGGGACCCACGTGCTTCCTCTCGAGTGGAGACGGGTATGTCGGGGAACTTCTTGAGTTGCAGCAAGGGTGTGAAGGACCCTTTGGAAGTTCCAGTTGTTAGACGTGATTAGCCTCGAGAAGCCTCAGCGGAAGTGGGCCTCATCTCGCCTGGAGGGCAAAACCTCCTGGATAGTCTCGAGTTGCGGCAGGTGCTCTCGACTTACGACGGGGACCTCAGGGACCCGCTCTGGTGCTCTCAGGAAAGGCCAGTCCCGATGCGAGTTCCTCGGGGGCCTCTCGGGATACCTCTCCCGTCGATGCCGGGGCCTAAGACCTTGTGTGCAGTCGGGGCCGGAACCTGAGGATTCCTCTCCAGTGCTGACATGGATCTTGGGGTACTTCTGGAGTCTCCCCAGGGGAGTCAGTCCTCGTCTCGAATGCGGGCATGCACTTGCGCTTTCCTCCAGAGCGGTAGCAGCAGTGTCACGCAGTCCTCCGCGTGGATCAAAGGATCTATGGTTTTCCCTCGAGTCTTTCCCACGAGGCTTTCCCACGAGGCTTTCCCACAGGGCTGTCCCACGTGCACACGTGGTGGGAGTCGATCCTCGGCTTGAATGTCAAGGCAGTGCAGGGAAAACAGGTTCCTCTGGAATGGACTGACACATCTGGGGGACTCTTGGAATGGTGGCACGACCCTGGAGCTCCTCTCGCCTTTCCTGTGGAGAGCGCCTCCTCTTGAGATGCGACGGGAACGCCGGGAATTCTTTCCCTACGAAACAGGGAAAGGATCCCTCATCTCGAGCTAGGAGGCGGAAACGGGGCTCCCCTGGATGTGTGCGGGACACCACGTGCTTCCTCTCGAGTGCAGACGGGTATGTCGGGGAACTTCTTGAGTTGCAGCAAGGGTGTGAAGGACCCTTTGGAAGTTCCAGTGGTTAGATGTGATTGGCCTCGAGAAGCCTCAGCGGAAATGGTCCTCATCTAGCCTGGAGGGCAAAACCTCCTGGATTTTCTCGAGTTGCGGCATTTGCTCTCGACTTACTACGGGGACCTCAGGGACCCGCTCTGGTGGCCTCAGGAAAGGCCAGTCCCCATGCGAGTTCCTCGGGGGCCTCTCGGGATTCCTCTCCCGTCGATGCCGGGGCCTAAGACCTTGTGTGGAGTCGGGGCCGGAACCTGAGGATTCCTCTCCAGTGCTGACATGGATCTTGGGGTACTTCTGGAGTCTCCCCAGGGGAGTCAGTCCTCGTCTCGAATGCGGGCATGCACTTTCTCTTTCCTCCAGAGCGGTAGCAGCAGTGTCACGCAGTCCGCCGCGTGGATCAAAGGATCTATGGTTTTCCCTCGAGTCTTTCCCACGAGGCTTTCCCACGAGGCTTTCCCACAGGGCTGTCCCACGTGCACACGTGGTGGGAGTCGATCCTCGGCTTGAATGTCAAGGCAGTGCAGGGAAAACGGGTTCCTCTGGAATGGACTGACACATCTGGGGGACTCTCAGAATGGTGGCACGACCCTGGAGTTCCTCTCGCCTTTCCTGTGGAGAGCGCCTCCTCTTGAGATGCGACGGGAACGCCGGGAATTCTTTCCCTACGAAACAGGGAAAGGATCCCTCATCTCGAGCTAGGAGTCGGAAATGGAGCTCCCCTGGATGTGTGCGGGACCCGCGTGCTTCCTCTCGAGTGGAGACGGGTATGTCGGGGAACTTCTTGAGTTGCAGCAAGGGTGTGAAGGACCCTTTGGAAGTTCCAGTTGTTAGACGTGATAAGCCTCGAGAAGCCTCAGCGGAAGTGGGCCTCATCTCGCCTGGAGGGCAAAACCTCCTGGATATTCTCGAGTTGCGGCAGGTGATCTCGACTTACGACGGGGACCTCAGGGACCCGCTCTGGTGGCCTCAGGAAAGGCCAGTCCCCATGCGAGTTCCTCGGGGGCCTCTCGGGATACCTCTCCCGTCGATGCCGGGGCCTAAGACCTTGTGTGGAGTCGGGGCCGGAACCTGAGGATTCCTCTCCAGTGCTGACATGGATCTTGGGGTACTTCTGGAGTCTCCCCAGGGGAGTCAGTCCTCGTGTCGAATGCGGGCATGCACTTGCGCTTTCCTCCAGAGCGGTAGCAGCAGTGTCACGCAGTCCGCCGCGTGGATCAAAGGATCTATGGTTTTCCCTCGAGTCTTTCCCACGAGGCTTTCCCACGAGGCTTTCCCACAGGGCTGTCCCACGTGCACACGTGGTGGGAGTCGATCCTCGGCTTGAACGTCAAGGCAGTGCAGGGAAAACAGGTTCCTCTGGAATGGACTGACACATCTGGGGGACTCTTGGAATGGTGGCACGACCCTGGAGTTCCTCTCGCCTTTCCTGTGGAGAGCGCCTCCTCTTGAGATGCGACGGGAACGCCGGGAATTCTTTCCCTACGAAACAGGGAAAGGATCCCTCATCTCGAGCTAGGAGGCGGAAACGGGGCTCCCCTGGATGTGTGCGGGACACCACGTGCTTCCTCTCGAGTGCAGACGGGTATGTCGGGGAACTTCTTGAGTTGCAGCAAGGGTGTGAAGGACCCTTTGGAAGTTCCAGTGGTTAGATGTGATTGGCCTCGAGAAGCCTCAGCGGAAATGGGCCTCATCTCGCCTGGAGGGCAAAACCTCCTGGATTTTCTCGAGTTGCGGCAGGTTCTCTCGACTTACGACGGGGACCTCAGGGACCCGCTCTGGTGGCCTCAGGAAAGGCCAGTCCCCATGCGAGTTCCTCGCGGGCCTCTCGGGATTCCTCTCCCGTCGATGCCGGGGCCTAAGACCTTGTGTGGAGTCGGGGCCGGAACCTGAGGATTCCTCTCCAGTGCTGATATGGATCCTGGGGTACTTCTGGAGTCTCCCCAGGGGATTCAGTCCTCGTCTCGAATGCGGGCATGCACTTGCGCTTTCCTCCAGAGCGGTAGCAGCAGTGTCACGCAGTCCGCCGCGTGGATCAAAGGATCTATGGTTTTCCCTCGAGTCTTTCCCACGAGGCTTTCCCACGAGGCTTTCCCACAGGACTGTCCCACGTGCACACGTGGTGGGAGTCGATCCTCGGCTTGAACGTCAAGGCAGTGCAGGGAAAACAGGTTCCTCTGGAATGGACTGACACATCTGGGGGACTCTTGGAATGGTGGCACGACCCTGGAGTTCCTCTCGCCTTTCCTGTGGAGAGCGCCTCCTCTTGAGATGCGACGGGAACGCCGGGAATTCTTTCCCTACGAAACAGGGAAAGGATCCCTCATCTCGAGCTAGGAGGCGAAACGGGGCTCCCCTGGATGTGTGCGGGACAACACGTGCTTCCTCTCGAGTGGAGACGGGTATGTCGGGGAACTTCTTGAGTTGCAGGAAGGGTGTGAAGGACCCTTTGGAAGTTCCAGTGGTTAGATGTGATTGGCCTCGCGAAGCATCAGCGGAAATGGGCCTCATCTGGCCTGGAGGGCAAAACCTACTGGATTTTCTCGAGTTGCGGCAGGTGCTCGCGACTTACGACGGGGACCTCAGGGAACAGCTCTGGTGGCCTCAGGAAAGGCGAGTCCCCATGCGAGTTCCTCGGGGGCGTCTCGGGATTCCTCTCCCGTCGATGCCAGGGCCTAAGACCTTGTGTGGAGTCGGGGCCGGAACCTGAGGATTCCTCTCCAGTGCTGACATGGATCTTGGGGTACTTCTGGAGTCTCCCCAGGGGAGTCAATCCTCGTCTCGAATGCGGGCATGCACTTGCACTTTCCTCCAGAGCGGTAGCAGCAGTGTCACGCAGTCCGCCGCGTGGATCAAAGGATCTATGGTTTTCCCTCGAGTCTTTCCCACGAGGCTTTCCCACGAGGCTTTCCCAGAGGGCTGTCCCACGTGCACACGTGGTGGGAGTCGATCCTCGGCTTGAATGTCAAGGCAGTGCAGGGAAAACAGGTTCCTCTGGAATGGACTGACACATCTGGGGGACTCTTGGAATGGTGGCACGACCCTGGAGTTCCTCTCGCCTTTCCTGTGGAGAGCGCCTCCTCTTGAGATGCGACGGGAACGCCGGGAATTCTTTCCCTACGAAACAGGGAAAGGATCCCTCATCTCGAGCTAGGAGGCGGAAACAGGGCTCCCCTGGATGTGTGCGGGACACCACGTGCTTCCTCTCGAGTGCAGACGGGTATGTCGGGGAACTTCTTGAGTTGCAGCAAGGGTGTGAAGGACCCTTTGGAAGTTCCAGTGGTTAGATGTGATTGGCCTCGAGAAGCCTCAGCGGAAATGGGCCTCATCTCGCCTGGAGGGCAAAACCTCCTGGATTTTCTCGAGTTGCGGCATTTGCTCTCGACTTACGACGGGGACCTCAGGGACCCGCTCTGGTTGCCTCAGGAAAGGCCAGTCCCCATGCGTGTTCCTCGGGGGCCTCTCGGGATTCCTCTCCCGTCGATGCCGGGGCCTAAGACCTTGTGTGGAGTCGGGGCCTGAACCTGAGGATTCCTCTCCAGTGCTGATATGGATCCTGGGGTACTTCTGGAGTCTCCCCAGGGGAGTCAGTCCTCGTCTCGAATGCGGGCATGCACTTGCGCTTTCCTCCAGAGCGGTAGCAGCAGTGTCACGCAGTCCGCCGCGTGGATCAAAGGATCTATGGTTTTCCCTCGAGTGTTTCCCACGAGGCTTTCCCACGAGGCTTTCCCACAGGACTGTCCCACGTGCACACGTGGTGGGAGTCGATCCTCGGCTTGAACGTCAAGGCAGTGCAGGGAAAACAGGTTCCTCTGGAATGGACTGACACATCTGGGGGACTCTTGGAATGGTGGCACGACCCTGGAGTTCCTCTCGCCTTTCCTGTGGAGAGCGCCTCCTCTTGAGATGCGACGGGAACGCCGGGAATTCTTTCCCTACGAAACAGGGAAAGGATCCCTCATCTCGAGCTAGGAGGCGGAAACGGGGCTCCCCTGGATGTGTGCGGGACACCACATGCTTCCTCTCGAGTGGAGACGGGTATGTCGGGGAACTTCTTGAGTTGCAGCAAGGGTGTGAAGGACCCTTTGGAAGTTCCAGTGGTTAGACGTGATTGGCGTCGAGAAGCCTCAGCGGAAATGGGCCTCATCTCGCCTGGAGGGCAAAACCTCCTGGATTTTCTCGAGTTGCGGCAGGTGCTCTCGACTTACGACGGGGACCTCAGGGACCCGCTCTGGTGGCCTCAGGAAAGGCCAGTCCCCATGCGAGTTCCTCGGGGGCCTCTCGGGATTCCTCTCCCGTCGATGCCGGGGCCTAAGACCTTGTGTGGAGTCGGGGCCGGAACCTGAGGATTCCTCTCCAGTGCTGACATGGATCTTGGGGTACTTCTGGAGTCTCCCCAGGGGAGTCAGTCCTCGTCTCGAATGCGGGCATGCACTTGCGCTTTCCTCCAGAGCGGTAGCAGCAGTGTCACGCAGTCCGCCGCGTGGATCAAAGGATCTATGGTTTTCCCTCGAGTCTTTCCCACGAGGCTTTCCCACGAGGCTTTCCCACAGGGCTGTCCCACGTGCACACGTGGTGGGATTCGATCCTCGGCTTGAACGTCAAGGCAGTGCAGGGAAAACAGGTTCCTCTGGAATGGACTGACACATCTGGGGGACTCTTGGAATGGTGTCACGACCCTGGAGTTCCTTTCGCCTTTCCTGTGGAGAGCGCCTCCTCTTGAGATGCGACGGGAACGCCGGGAATTCTTTCCCTACGAAACAGGGAAAGGATCCCTCATCTCGAGCTAGGAGGCGGAAACGGGGCTCCCCTGGATGTGTGCGGGACACCACGTGCTTCCTCTCGAGTGCAGACGGGTATGTCGGGGAACTTCTTGAGTTGCAGCAAGGGTGTGAAGGACCCTTTGGAAGTTCCAGTGGTTAGATGTGATTGGCCTCGAGAAGCCTCAGCGGAAATGGGCCTCATCTCGCCTGGAGGGCAAAACCTCCTGGATTTTCTCGAGTTGCGGCAGGTGCTCTCGAATTACGACGGGGACCCCAGGGACCCGCTCTGGTGGCCTCAGGAAAGGCCAGTCCCCATGCGAGTTCCTCGGGGGCCTCTCGGGATTCCTCTCCCGTCGATGCCGGGGCCTAAGACCTTGTGTGGAGTCGGGGCCGGAACCTGAGGATTCCTCTCCAGTGCTGACATGGATCTTGGGGTACTTCTGGAGTCTCCCCAGGGGAGTCAGTCCTCGTCTCGAATGCGGGCATGCACTTGCGCTTTCCTCCAGAGCGGTAGCAGCAGTGTCACGCAGTCCGCCGCGTGGATCAAAGGATCTATGGTTTTCCCTCGAGTCTTTCCCACGAGGCATTCCCAAGAGGCTTTCCCACAGGGCTGTCCCACGTGCACACGTGGTGGGAGTCGATCCTCGGCTTGAACGTCAAGGCAGCGCAGGGAAAACAGGTTCCTCTGGAATGGACTGACACATCTGGTGGACTCTTGGAAAGGTGGCACGACCCTGGAGTTCCTCTCGCCTTTCCTGTGGAGAGCGCCTCCTCTTGAGATGCGACGGGAACGCCGGGAATTCTTTCCCTACGAAACAGGGAAAGGATCCCTCATCTCGAGCTAGGAGGCGGAAACGGGGCTCCCCTGGATGTGTGCGGGACCCCACGTGCTTCCTCTCAAGTGGAGACGGGTATGTCGGGGAACTTCTTGAGTTGCAGCAATGGTGTGAGGACCCTTTGAAAGTTCCAGTGGTTAGATGTGATTGGCCTCGAGAAGCCTCAGCGGAAATGGGCCTCATCTCGCCTGGAGGGCAAAACCTCCTGGATTTTCTCGAGTTGCGGCAGGTGCTCTCGACTTACGACGGGGACCTCAGGGACGCGCTCTGGTGGCCTCAGGAAAGGCCAGTCCCCATGCGAGTTCCTCGGGGGTCTCTCGGGATTCCTCTCCCGTCGATGCCGGGGCCTACGACCTTGTGTGGAGTCGGGGCCGGAACCTGAGGATTCCTCTCCAGTGCTGACATGGATCTTGGGGTACTTCTGGAGTCTCCCCAGGGGAGTCAGTCCTCGTTTCGAATGCGGGCATGCACTTGCGCTTTCCTCCAGAGCGGTAAGAGCAGTGTCACGCAGTCCGCCGCGTGGATCAAAGGATCTATGGTTTTCCCTCGAGTCTTTCCCACGAGGCTTTCCCACGTGGCTTTCCCACAGGGCTGTCCCACGTGCACACGTGGTGGGAGTCGATCCTCGGCTTGAACGTCAAGGCAGCGCAGGGAAAACAGGTTCCTCTGGGATGGACTGACACATCTGGGGGACTCTTGGAATGGTGGCACGACCCTGGAGTTCCTCTCGCCTTTCCTGTGGAGAGCGCCTCCTCTTGACATGCGACGGGAACGCCGGGAATTCTTTCCCTACGAAACAGGGAAAGGATCCCTCATCTCGAGCTAGGAGGCGGAAACGGGGCTCCCCTGGATGTGTGCGGGACACCACATGCTTCCTCTCGAGTGGAGAGGGGTATGTCGGGGAACTTCTTGAGTTGCAGCAAGGGTGTGAAGGACCCTTTGGAAGTTCCAGTGGTTAGACGTGATTGGCCTCGAGAAGCCTCAGCAGAAATGGGCCTCATCTCGCCTGGAGGGCAAAACCTCCTGGATTTTCTCGAGTTGCGGCAGGTGCTCTCGACTTACGACGGGGACCTCAGGGACCCGCTCTGGTGGCCTCAGGAAAGGCCAGTCCCCATGCGAGTTCCTCGGGGGCCTCTCGGGATTCCTCTCCCGTCGATGCCGGGGCCTAAGACCTTGTGTGGAGTCGGGGCCGGAACCTGAGGATTCCTCTCCAGTGCTGACATGGATCTTGGGGTACTTCTGGAGTCTCCCCAGGGGAGTCAGTCCTCGTCTCGAATGCGGGCATGCACTTGCGCTTTCCTCCAGAGCGGTAGCAGCAGTGTCACGCAGTCCGCCGCGTGGATCAAAGGATCTATGGTTTTCCCTCGAGTCTTTCCCACGAGGCTTTCCCACGAGGCTTTCCCACAGGGCTGTCCCACGTGCACACGTGGTGGGAGTCGATCCTCGGCTTGAACGTCAAGGCAGTGCA
Source organism: Ovis canadensis (assembly GCF_042477335.2). NCBI lineage: Eukaryota > Metazoa > Chordata > Mammalia > Artiodactyla > Bovidae > Ovis > Ovis canadensis. The sequence continues at coordinate 10,720,439 of NC_091251.1, forward strand.
GGGAAAACAGGTTCCTCTGGAATGGACTGACACATCTGGGGGACACTTGGAATGGTGTCACGACCCTGGAGTTCCTTTCGCCTTTCCTGTGGAGAGCGCCTCCTCTTGAGATGCGACGGGAACGCCGGGAATTCTTTCCCTACGAAACAGGGAAAGGATCCCTCATCACGAGCTAGGAGGCGGAAACGGGGCTCCCCTGAATGTGTGCGAGACACCACGTGCTTCCTCTCGAGTGCAGACGGGTATGTCGGGGAACTTCTTGAGTTGCAGCAAGGGTGTGAAGGACCCTTTGGAAGTTCCAGTGGTTAGATGTGATTGGCCTCGAGAAGCCTCAGCGGAAATGGGCCTCATCTCGCCTGGAGGGCAAAACCTCCTGGATTTTCTCGAGTTGTGGCAGGTGCTGTCGACTTACGACGGGGACCTCAGGGACCCGTTCTGGTGGCCTCAGGAAAGGCCAGTCCCCATGCGAGTTCCCCGGGGGCCTCTCGGGATTCCTCCTCCGTCGATGCCGGGGCCTAAGACCTTGTGTGGAGTCGGGGCCGGAAACTGAGGATTTCTCTCCAGTGCTGACATGGATCTTGGGGTACTTCTGGAGTCTCCCCAGGGGATTCAGTCCTCGTCTCGAATGCGGGCATGCACTTGCGCTTTCCTCCAGAGCGGTAGCAGCAGTGTCACGCAGTCCGCCGCGTGGATCAAAGGATCTATGGTTTTCCCTCGAGTCTTTCCCACGAGGCTTTCCCACGAGGCTTTCCCACAGGGCTGTCCCACGTGCACACGTGGTGGGAGTCGATCCTCGGCTTGAACGTCAAGGCAGTGCAGGGAAAACAGGTTCCTCTGGAATGGACTGACACATCTGGGGGACTCTTGGAATGGTGGCACGACCCTGGAGATCCTCTCGCCTTTCCTGTGGAGAGCGCCTCCTCTTGAGATGCGACGGGAACGCCGGGAATTCTTTCCCTACGAAACAGGGAAAGGATCCCTCATCTCGAGCTAGGAGGCGGAGACGGGTCTCCCCTGGATGTGTGCGGGACACCACATGCTTCCTCTCGAGTGGAGACGGGTATGTCGGGGAACTTCTTGAGTTGCAGCAAGGGTGTGAAGGACCCTTTGGAATTTCCAGTGGTTAGACGTGATTGGCCTCTAGAAGCCTCAGCGGAAATGGGCCTCATCTCGCCTGGAGGGCAAAACCTCCTGGATTTTCTCGAGTTGCGGCAGGTGCTCTCGACTTACGACGGGGACCTCAGGGACCCGCTCTGGTGGCCTCAGGAAAGGCCAGTCCCCATGCGAGTTCCTCGGTGGCCTCTCGGGATTCCTCTCCCGTCGATGCCGGGGCCTAAGACCTTGTGTGGAGTCGGGGCCGGAACCTGAGGATTCCTCTCCAGTGCTGACATGGATCTTGGGGTACTTCTGGAGTCTCCCCAGGGAAGTCAGTCCTCGTCTCGAATGCGGGCATGCACTTGCGCTTTCCTCCAGAGCGGTAGCAGCAGTGTCACGTAGTCCGCCGCGTGGATCAAAGGATCTATGGTGTTCCCTCGAGTCTTTCCCACGAGGCATTCCCACGAGGCTTTCCCACAGGGCTGTCCCACGTGCACACGTGGTGGGAGTCCATCCTCGGCTTGAACGTCAAGGCAGTGCAGGGAAAACAGGTTCCTCTGGAATGGACTGACACATCTGGAGGACTCTTGGAATGGTGGCACGACCCTGGAGTTCCTCTCGCCTTTCCTGTGGAGAGCGTCTCCTCTTGAGATGCGACGGGAACGCCGGGAATTCTTTCCCTACGAAACAGGGAAAGGATCCCTCATCTCGAGCTAGGAGGCGGAAACGGGGCTCCCCTGGATGTGTGTGGGACCCACGTGCTTCCTCTCGAGTGGAGACGGGTATGTCGGGGAACTTCTTGAGTTGCAGCAAGGGTGTGAAGGACCCTTTGGAAGTTCCAGTGGTTAGATGTGATTGGCCTCGAGAAGCCTCAGCGGAAATGGGCGTCATCTCGCCTGGAGGGCAAAACCTCCTGGATTTTCTCGAGTTGCGGCAGGTGCTCTCGACTTACGACGGGGACCTCAGGGAACCGCTCTGGTGGCCTCAGGAAAGGCCAGTCCCCATGCGAGTTCCTCGGGGGCCTCTCGGGATTCCTCTCCCGTCGATGCCCGGGCCTAAGACCTTGTGTGGAGTCGGGGCCGGAACCTGAGGTTTCCTCTCCAGTGCTGACATGGATCTTGGGGTACTTCTGGAGTCTCCCCAGGGGAGTCAGTCCTCGTCTCGAATGCGGGCATGCATTGCAATTTCCTCCAGAGCGGTAGCAGCAGTGTCACGTAGTCCGCCGCGTGGATCAAAGGATCTATGGTTTTCCCTCGAGTCTTTCCCACGAGGCTTTCCCACGAGGCTTTCCCACAGGGCTGTCCCACGTGCACACGTGGTGGGAGTCGATCCTCGGCTTGAACGTCAAGGCAGTGCAGGGAAAACAGGTTCCTCTGGAATGGACTGACTCATCTGGGGGACTCTTGGAATAGTGGCACGAACCTGGAGTTCCTCTCGCCTTTACTGTGGAGAGCGCCTCCTATTGAGATGCGACGGGAACGCCGGGAATTCTTTCCCTATGAAACGGAAAGGATCCCTCATCTCGAGCTAGGAGGCGGAAACGGGGCTCCCCTGGATGTGGGCGGGACACCACGTGCTTCCTCTCGAGTGGAGACGGGTATGTCGGGGAACTTCTTGAGTTGCAGCAAGGGTGTGAAGGACCCTTTGGAAGTTCCAGTGGTTAGATGTGATTGGCCTCGAGAAGCCTCAGCGGAAATGGGCGTCATCTCGCCTCGAGGGCAAAACCTCCTGGATTTTCTCGAGTTGCGGCAGGTGCTCTCGACTTACGACGGGGACCTCAGGGACCCGCTCTGGTGGCCTCAGGAAAGGCCAGTCCCCATGCGAGTTCTTCGGGGGCCTCTCGGGATTCCTCTCCCGTCGATGCCGGGGCCTAAGACCTTGTGTGGAGTCGGGGCCGGAACCTGAGGATTCCTCTCCAGTGCTGACATGGATCTTGGGGTACTTCTGGAGTCTCCCCAGGGGAGTCAGTCCTCGTCTCGAATGCGGGCATGCACTTGCGCTTTCCTCCAGAGCGGTAGCAGCAGTGTCACGCAGTCCGCCGCGTGGATCAAAGGATCTATGTTTTTCCCTCGAGTCTTTCCCACGAGGCTTTCCCACGAGGCTTTCCCACAGGGCTTTCCCACGTGCACACGTGGTGGGAGTCGATCCTCGGCTTGAACGTCAAGGCAGTGCAGGGAAAACAGGTTCCTCTGGAATGGACTGACACATCTGGGGGACTCTTGGAATGGTGGCACGACCCTGGAGTTCCTCTCGCCTTTCCTGTGGAGAGCGCCTCCTCTTGAGATGAGACGGGAACGCCGGGAATTCTTTCCCTACGAAACATGGAAAGGATCCCTCATCTCGAGTTAGGAGTCGGAAACTGAGCTCCCCTGGATGTGGGCGTGTCACCACGTGTTTCCTCTCGAGTGGAGACTGGTATGTGGGGGAACTTCTTGAGTTGCAGCAAGGGTGTGAAGGACCCTTTGGAAGTTCCAGTGGTTAGATGTGATTGGCCTCGAGAAGCCTCAGCGGAAATGGGCCTCATCTTGCCTGGAGTGCAAAACCTCCTGGATTTTCTCGAGTTGCGGCAGGTGCTCTCGACTTACGACGGGGACCTCAGGGATCCGCTCTGGTGGCCTCAGGAAAGGCCAGTCCCCATGCGAGTTCCTCGGGGGCCTCTCGGGATTCCTCTCCCGTCGATGCCGGGGCCTAAGACCTTGTGTGGAGTCGGGGCCGGAACCTGAGGATTCCTCTCCAGTGCTGACATGGATCTTGGGGTACTTCTGGAGTCTCCCCAGGGGATTCAGTCCTCGTCTCGAATGCGGGCATGCACTTGCGCTTTCCTCCAGAGCGGTAGCAGCAGTGTCACGCAGTCCGCCGCGTGGATCAAAGGATCTATGGTTTTCCCTCGAGTCTTTCCCACGAGGCTTTCCCACGAGGCTTTCCCACAGGGCTGTCCCACGTGCACACGTGGTGGGAGTCGATCCTCGGCTTGAACGTCAAGGCAGCGCAGGGAAAACAGGTTCCTCTGGAATGGACTGACACATCTGGGGGACTCTTGGAATGGTGGCACCACCCTGGAGTTCCTTTCGCCTTTCCTGTGGAGAGCGCCTCCTCTTGAGATGCGACGGGAACGCCGGGAATTCTTTCCCTACGAAACAGGGAAAGGATCCCTCATCTCGAGCTAGGAGTTGGAAACGGAGCTCCCCTGGATGTGGGCGGGACACCACGTGCTTCCTCTCGAGTGGAGACGGGTATGTCGGGGAACTTCTTGAGTTGCAGCAAGGGTGTGAAGGACCCTTTGGAAGTTCCAGTGGTTAGACGTGATTAGCCTCGAGAAGCCTCAGCGGAAATGGGCCTCATCTCGCCTGGAGGGCAAAACCTCCTGGATTTTCTCGAGTTGCGGCAGGTGCTCTCGACTTACGACGGGGACCTCAGGGACCCGCTCTGGTGGCCTCAGGAAAGGCCAGTCCCCATGCGAGTTCCTCGGGGGCCTCTCGGGATTCCTCTCCCGTCGATGCCGGGGCCTAAGACCTTGTGTGGAGTCGGGGCCGGAACCTGAGGATTCCTCTCCCGTGCTGACATGGATCTTGGGGTACGTCTGGAGTCTCCCCAGGGGAGTCAGTCCTCGTCTCGAATGCGGGCATGCACTTGCGCTTTCCTCCAGAGGAGTAGCAGCAGTGTCACGCAGTCCGCCGCGTGGATCAAAGGATCTATGGTTTTCCCTCGAGTCTTTCCCACGAGGCTTTCCCACGAGGCTTTCCCACAGGGCTGTCCCACGTGCACACGTGGTGGAAGTCGATCCTCGGCTTGAACGTCAAGGCAGTGCAGGGAAAAAAGGTTCCTCTGGAATGGACTGACACATCTGGGGGACTCTTGGAATGGTGGCATGACCCTGGAGTTCCTCTCGCCTTTCCTGTGGAGATCGCCTCTTCTTGAGATGCGACGGGAACGCCGGGAATTCTTTCCCTACGAAACAGGGAAAGGATCCCTCATCTCGAGCTAGGAGGTGGAAACGGGGCTCCCCTGGATGTGTGCGGGACCCCACGTGCTTCCTCTCGAGTGCAGACGGGTATGTCGGGGAAGTTCTTGAGTTGCAGCAAGGGTGTGAAGGACCCTTTGGAAGTTCCAGTGGTAAGATATGATTGGCCTCGAGAAGCCTCAGCGGAAATGGGCCTCATCTCGCCTGGAGGGCAAAACCTCATGGATTTTCTCGAGTTGCGGCATTTGCTCTCGACTTACGACGGGGACCTCAGGGACCCGCTCTGGTGGCCTCAGGAAAGGCCAGTCCCCATGCGAGTTCCACGGGGGCCTCTCGGGATTCCTCTCCCGTCGATGCCGGGGACTAAGACCTTGTGTGGAGTCGGGGCCGGAACCAGAGGATTCCTCTCCAGTGCTGACATGGATCGTGGGGTACTTCTGGAGTCTCCCCAGGGGAGTCAGTCCTCGTCTCGAATGCGGGCATGCACTTGCGCTTTCCTCCAGAGCGGTAGCAGCAGTGTCACGCAGTCCGCCGCGTGGATCAAAGGATCTATGGTTTTCCCTCGAGTCTTTCCCACGAGGCTTTCCCACGAGGCTTTCCCACAGGGCTGTCCCACGTGCACACGTGGTGGGAGTGGATCCTCGGCTTGAACGTCAAGGCAGTGCAGGGAAAACAGGTTCCTCTGGAATGGACTGACACATCTGGGGGACTCTTGGAATGGTGGCATGACCCTGGAGTTCCTCTCGCCTTTCCTGTGGAGAGCGCCTCCTCTTGAGATGCGACGGGAACGCCGGGAATTCTTTCCCTACGAAACAGGGAAAGGATCCCTCATCTCGAGCTAGGAGGCGGAAACGGGGCTCCCCTGGATGTGTGCGGGACCCCACGTGCTTCCTCTCGAGTGGAGACGGGTATGTCGGGGAAGTTCTTGAGTTGCAGCAAGGGTGTGAAGGACCCTTTGGAAGTTCCAGTGGTTAGATGTGATTGGCCTCGAGAAGCCTCAGCGGAAATGGGCCTCATCTCGCCTGGAGGGCAAAACGGCCTGGATTTTCTCGAGTTGCGGCAGGTGCTCTCGACTTACGACGGGGACCTCAGGGACCCGCTCTGGTGGCCTCAGGAAAGGCCAGTCCCCATGCGAGTTCCTCGGGGGCCTCTCGGGATTCCTCTCCCGTCGATGCCGTGTCCTAAGACCTTGTGTGGAGTCGGGGCCGGAACCTGAGGATTCCTCTCCAGTGCTGACATGGATCTTGGGGTACTTCTGGAGTCTCCCCAGGGGAGTCAGTCCTCGTCTCGAATGCGGGCATGCACTTGTGCTTTCCTCCAGAGCGGTAGCAGCAGTGTCACGCAGTCCGCCGCGTGGATCAAAGGATCTATGGTTTTCCATCGAGTCTTTCCCACGAGGCTTTCCCACGAGGCTTTCCCACAGGGCTGTCCCACGTGCACACGTGGTGGGAGTCGATCCTCGGCTTGAACGTCAAGGCAGTGCAGGGAAAACAGGTTCCTCTGGAATGGACTGACACATCTGGGGGAGTCTTGGAATGGTGGCATGACCCTGGAGTTCCTCTCGCCTTTCCTGTGGAGAGCGCCGCCTCTTGAGATGCGACGGGAACGCCGGGAATTCTTTCCCTACGAAACAGGGAAAGGATCCCTCATCTCGAGCTAGGAGGCGGAAACGGGGCTCCCCTGGATGTGTGCGGGATACCACGTGCTTCCTCTCGAGTGCAGACGGGTACGTCGGGGAAGTTCTTGAGTTGCAGCAAGGGTGTGAAGGACCCTTTGGAAGTTCCAGTGGTTAGACGTGATTAGCCTCGACAAGCCTCAGCGGAAATGGGCCTCATCTCGCCTGGAGGGCAAAACCTCCTGGATTTTCTCGAGTTGCGGCAGGTGCTCTCGAATTACGACGGGGACCTCAGGGAACCGCTCTGGTGGCCTCAGGAAAGGCCAGTCCCCATGCGAGTTCCTCGGGGGCGTCTCGGGATTCCTCTCCCGTCGATGCCGGGGCCTAAGACCTTGTGTGAAGTCGGGGCCGGAACCTGAGGATTCCTCTCCAGTGCTGACATGGATCTTGGGGTACTTCTGGAGTCTCCCCAGGGGAGTCAGTCCTCGTCTCGAATGCGGGCATGCACTTGCGCTTTCCTCCAAGCGGTAGCAGCAGTGTCACACAGTCCGCCCAATGGATCAAAGGATCTATGTTTTTCCCTCGAGTCTTTCCCACGAGGCTTTCCCACGAGGCTTTCCCACAGGGCTGTCCCACGTGCACACGTGGTGGGAGTCGATCCTCGGCTTGAACGTCAAGGCAGTGCAGGGAATACAGGTTCCTCTGTAATGGACTGACACATCTGGGGGTCTCTTGGAATGGTGGCACGACCCTGGAGTTCCTCTCCCCTTTCCTGTGGAGAGCGCCTACTATTGAGATGCGACGGGAACGCCGGGAATTCTTTCCCTACGAAACAGGGAAAAGATCCCTCATCTCGAGCTAGGAGGCGGAAACGCGGCTCCCCTGGATGTGTGCGTGACCCCACGTGCTTCCTCGAGTGGAGACGGGTATGTAGGGGAAGTTCTTGAGTTGCAGCAAGGGTGTGAAGGACCCTTTGGAAGTTCCAGTGGTTAGACGTGATTAGCCTCGAGAAGCCTCAGCGGAAATGGGCCTCATCTCGCCTGGAGGGCAAAACCTCCTGGATTTTCTCGAGTTGCGGCAGGTGCTCTCGACTTACGATGGGGACCTCAGGGACCCGCTCTGGTGGCCTCAGGAAAGGCCAGTCCCCATGCGAGTTCCTCGGGGGCCTCTCGGGATTCCTCTCCCGTCGATGCCGGGGCCTAAGACCTTGTGTGGAGTCGGGGCCGGAACCTGAGTATTCCTCTCCAGTGCAGACATGGATCTTGGGGTACTTCTGGAGTCTCCCCAGGGGAGTCAGACCTCGTCTCGAATGCGGGCATGCACTTGCGCTTTCCTCCAGAGCGGTAGCAGCAGTGTCACGCAGTCCGCCGCGTGCATCAAAGGATCTATGGTTTTCCCTCGAGTCTTTCCCACGAGGCTTTCCCACGAGGCTTTCCCACAGGGCTGTCCCACGTGCACACGTGGTGGGAGTGGATCCTCGGCTTGAACGTCAAGGCAGTGCAGGGAAAACAGGTTCCTCTGGAATGGACTGACACATCTGGGGGTCTCTTGGAATGGTGCCACGACCCTGGAGTTCCTCTCGCCTTTCCTGTGGAGAGCGCCTCCTCTTGAGATGCGACGGGAACGCCGGGAATTCTTTCCCTAAGAAACAGGGAAAGGATCCCTCATCTCGAGCTAGGAGGCGGAAACGGGGCTCCCCTGGATGTGTGCGGGACCCCACGTGCTTCCTCTCGAGTGGAGACGGGTATGTCGGGGAACTTCTTGAGTTGCAGCAAGGGTGTGAAGGACCCTTTGGAAGTTCCAGTGGTTAGATGTGATTGGCCTCGAGAAGCCTCAGCGGAAATGGGCCTCATCTCGCCTGGACGGCAAAACCTCCTGGATTTTCTCGAGTTTCGGCAGGTGCTCTCGACTTACGACGGGGACCTCAGGGACCCGCTATGGTGGCCTCAGGAAAGGCCAGTCCCCATGCGAGTTCCTCGGGGGCGTCTCGGGATTCCTCTCCCGTCGATGCCGGGGCCTAAGACCTTGTGTGGAGTCGGGGTCGGAACCTGAGGATTCCTCTCCAGTGCTGAAATGGATCTTGGGGTACTTCTGGAGTCTCCAAAGGGGAGTCAGTCCTCGTCTCGAATGCGGGCATGCACTTGCGCTTTCCTCCAGAGCGGTAGCAGCAGTGGCACGCAGTCCGCCGCGTGGATCAAAGGATCTATGGTTTTCCCTCTAGTCTTTCCCACGAGGCTTTCCCACGAGGCTTTCCCACAGGGCTGTCCCACGTGAACACGTGGTGGGAGTGGATCCTCGGCTTGAACGTCAAGGCAGTGCAGGGAAAACAGGTTCCTCTGGAATGGACTGACACATCTGGGGGACTCTTGTAATGGTGGCACGACCCTGGAGTTCCTCTCGCCTTTCCTGTGGAGAGCGCCTCCTCTTGAGATGCGACGGGAACGCCGGGAATTCTTTCCCTACGAAACAGGGAAAGGATCCCTCATCTCGAGCTAGGAGGCGGAAACGGGGCTCCCCTGGATGTGTGTGGGACCCCACGTGCTTCCTCTCGAGTGGAGACGGGTATGTCGGGGAACTTCTTGAGTTGCAGCAAGGGTGTGAAGGACCCTTTGGAAGTTCCAGTGGTTAGACGTGATTAGCCTCGAGAAGCCTCAGCGGAAATGGGCCTCATCTCGCCTGGAGGGCAAAACCTCCTGGATTTTCTCGAGTTGCGGCAGGTGCTCTCGACTTACGACGGGGACCTCAGGGACCCGCTCTGGTGGCCTCAGGAAAGGCCAGTCCCCATGCGAGTTCCTCGGGGGCCTCTCGGGATTCCTCTCCCGTCGATGCCGGTGCCGAAGACCTTGTGTGGAGTCGGGGCCGGAACCTGAGGATTCCTCTCCAGTGCTGACATGGATCTTGGGGTACTTCTGGAGTCTCCCCAGGGGAGTCAGTCCTCGTCTCGAATGCGGGCATGCACTTGCGCTTTCCTCCAGAGCGGTAGCAGCAGTGTCACGCAGTCCGCCGCGTGGATCAAAGGATCTATGGTTTTCCCTCGAGTCTTTCCCACGAGGCTTTCCCACGAGGCTTTCCCACAGGGCTGTCCCACGTGCACACGTGGTGGGAGTCGATCCTCGGCTTGAACGTCAAGGCAGTGCAGGGAATACAGGTTCCTCTGTAATGGACTGACACATCTGGGGGTCTCTTGGAATGGTGGCACGACCCTGGAGTTCCTCTCCCCTTTCCTGTGGAGAGCGCCTACTATTGAGATGCGACGGGAACGCCGGGAATTCTTTCCCTACGAAACAGGGAAAGGATCCCTCATCTCGAGCTAGGAGGCGGAAACGCGGCTCCCCTGGATGTGTGCGTGACCCCACGTGCTTCCTCGAGTGGAGACGGGTATGTAGGGGAAGTTCTTGAGTTGCAGCAAGGGTGTGAAGGACCCTTTGGAAGTTCCAGTGGTTAGACGTGATTAGCCTCGAGAAGCCTCAGCGGAAATGGGCCTCATCTCGCCTGGAGGGCAAAACCTCCTGGATTTTCTCGAGTTGCGGCAGGTGCTCTCGACTTACGATGGGGACCTCAGGGACCCGCTCTGGTGGCCTCAGGAAAGGCCAGTCCCCATGCGAGTTCCTCGGGGGCCTCTCGGGATTCCTCTCCCGTCGATGCCGGGGCCTAAGACCTTGTGTGGAGTCGGGGCCGGAACCTGAGGATTCCTCTCCAGTGCTGACATGGATCTTGGGGTACTTCTGGAGTCTCCCCAGGGGAGTCAGTCCTCGTCTCGAATGTGGGCATGCACTTGCGCTTTCCTCCAAAGCGGTAGCAGCAGTGTCACGCAGTCCGCCGCGTGGATCAAAGGATCTATGGTTTTCCCTCGAGTCTTTCCCACGAGGCTTTCCCACGAGGCTTTCCCACAGGGCTGTCCCACGTGCACACGTGGTGGGAGTCGATCCTCGGCTTGAACGTCAAGGCAGTGCAGGGAAAACAGGTTCCTCTGGAATGGACTGACACATCTGGGGGACTCTTGGAATGGTGGCACGACCCTGGAGTTCCTCTCGCCTTTCCTGTGGAGAGCGCCTACTCTTGAGATGCGACGGGAACGCCGGGAATTCTTTCCCTACGAAACAGGGAAAGGATCCCTCATCTCGAGCTAGGAGGCAGAAACAGGGCTCCCCTGGATGTGTGCGGGACACCACGTGCTTCCTCTCGAGTGCAGACGGGTATGTCGGGGAACTTCTTGAGTTGCAGCAAGGGTGTGAAGGACCCTTTGGAAGTTCCAGTGGTTAGATGTGATTGGCCTCGAGAAGCCTCAGCGGAAATGGGCCTCATCTCGCCTGGAGGGCAAAACCTCCTGGATTTTCTCGAGTTGCGGCAGGTGCTTTCGACTTACGACGGGGACCTCAGGGACCCGCTCTGGTGGCCTCAGGAAAGGCCAGTCCCCATGCGAGTTCCTCGGGGGCCTCTGGGGATTCCTCTACCGTCGATGCCGGGGCCTAAGACCTTGTGTGGAGTCGGGGCCGGAACCTGAGGATTCCTCTCCAGTGCAGACATGGATCTTGGGGTACTTCTGGAGTCTCCCCAGGGGAGTCAGACCTCGTCTCGAATGCGGGCATGCACTTGCGCTTTCCTCCAGAGCGGTAGCAGCAGTGTCACGCAGTCCGCCGCGTGCATCAAAGGATCTATGGTTTTCCCTCGAGTCTTTCCCACGAGGCTTTCCCACGAGGCTTTCCCACAGGGCTGTCCCACGTGCACACGTGGTGGGAGTGGATCCTCGGCTTGAACGTCAAGGCAGTGCAGGGAAAACAGGTTCCTCTGGAATGGACTGACACATCTGGGGGTCTCTTGGAATGGTGCCACGACCCTGGAGTTCCTCTCGCCTTTCCTGTGGAGAGCGCCTCCTCTTGAGATGCGACGGGAACGCCGGGAATTCTTTCCCTACAAAACAGGGAAAGGATCCCTCATCTCGAGCTAGGAGGCGGAAACGGGGCTCCCCTGGATGTGTGCGGGACCCCACGTGCTTCCTCTCGAGTGGAGACGGGTATGTCGGGGAACTTCTTGAGTTGCAGAAAGGGTGTGAAGGACCCTTTGGAAGTTCCAGTTGTTAGACGTGATTAGCCTCGAGAAGCCTCAGCGGAAATGGGCCTCATCTCGCCTGGAGGGCAAAACCTCCTGGATTTTCTCGAGTTACGGCAGGTGCTCTCGACTTACGACGGGGACCTCAGGGACCCGCTCTGGTGGCCTCAGGAAAGGCCAGTCCCCATGCGAGTTCCTCGGGGGCCTCTCGGGATTCCTCTCCCGTCGATGCCGGGGCCTAAGACCTTGTGTGGAGTCGGGGCCGGAACCTGAGGATTCCTCTCCAGTGCTGACATGGATCTTGGTGTACTTCTGGAGTCTCCCTAGGGGAGTCAGTCCTCGTCTCGAATGCGGGCATGCACTTGCGCTTTCCTCCAAAGCGGTAGCAGCAGTGTCACGCAGTCCGCCGTGTGCATCAAAGGATCTATGGTTTTCCCTCGAGTTTTTCCCTCGAGGCTTTCCCCCGAGGCTTTCCCACAGGGCTGTCCCACGTGCACACTTGGTGGGAGTCGATCCTCGGCTTGAACGTCAAGGCAGTGTAGGGAAAACAGGTTCCTCTGGAATGGACTGACACATCTGGGCGTCTCTTGGAATGGTGGCACGACCCTGGAGTTCCTCTCGCCTCTCCTGTGGAGAGCGCCTCCTCTTGAGATGCGACGGGAACGCCGGGAATTCTTTCCCTAAGAAACAGGGAAAGGATCCCTCATCTCGAGCTAGGAGGCGGAAACGGGGCTCCCCTGGATGTGTGCGGGACCCCACGTGCTTCCTCTCGAGTGGAGACGGGTATGTCGGGGAACTTCTTGAGTTGCAGCAAGGGTGTGAAGGACCCTTTGGAAGTTCCAGTGGTTAGATGTGATTGGCCTCGAGAAGCCTCAGCGGAAATGGGCCTCATCTCGCCTGGAGGGCAAAACCTCCTGGATTTTCTCGAGTTGCGGCAGGTGCTCTCGACTTACGACGGGGACCTCAGGGACCCGCTCTGGTGGCCTCAGGAAAGGCCAGTCCCCATGCGAGTTCCTCGGGGGCCTCTCGGGATTCCTCTCCCGTCGATGCCGGGGCCGAAGACCTTGTGTGGAGTCGGGGCCGGAACCTGAGGATTCCTCTCCAGTGCTGACATGGATCTTGGGGTACTTCTGGAGTCTCCCCAGGGGAGTCAGTCCTCGTCTCGAATGCGGGCATGCACTTGCGCTTTCCTCCAGAGCGGTAGCAGCAGTGTCACGCAGTCCGCCGCGTGCATCAAAGGATCTAGGGTTTTCCCTCGAGTCTTTCCCACGAGGCTTTCCCACGAGGCTTTCCCACAGGGCTGTCCCACGTGCACACGTGGTGGGAGTCGATCCTCGGCTTGAACGTCAAGGCAGTGCAGGGAAAACAGGTTCCTCTGGAATGGACTGACACATCTGGGGGCTCTTGGAATGGTGGCACGACCCTGGAGTTCCTCTCGCCTTTCCTGTGGAGAGCGCCTCCTCTTGAGATGCGACGGGAACGCCGGGAATTCTTTCCCTACGAAACAGGGAAAGGATCCCTCATCTCGAGCTAGGAGGCGGAAACGGGGCTCCCCTGGATGTGTGCGGGACCCCACGTGCTTCCTCTCGAGTGGAGACGGGTATGTCGGGGAACTTCTTGAGTTGCAGCAAGGGTGTGAAGGACCCTTTGGAAGTTCCAGTGGTTAGACGTGATTGGCCTCGAGAAGCCTCAGCGGAAATGGGCCTCATCTCGCCTGGAGGGCAAAACCTCCTGGATTTTCTCGAGTTGCGGCAGGTGCTCTCGACTTACGACAGGGACCTCAGGGACCCGCTCTGGTGGCCTCAGGAAAGGCCAGTCCCCATGCGAGTTCCTCGGGGGCCTCTAGGGATTCCTCTCCCGTCGATGCTGGGGCCTAAGACCTTGTGTGGAGTCGGGGCCGGAACCTGAGGATTCCTCTCCAGTGCTGACATGGATCTTGGGGGACTTCTGGAGTCTCCCCAGGGGAGTCAGTCCTCGTCTCGAATGCGGGCATGCACTTGCGCTTTCCTCCAGAGCGGTAGCTGCAGTGTCAAGCAGTCAGCCGCGTGGATCAAAGGATCTATGGTTTTCCCTCGAGTCTTTCCCACGAGGCTTTCCCACGAGGCTTTCCCACAGGGCTGTCCCACGTGCACACGTGGTGGGAGTGGATCCTCGGCTTGAACGTCAAGGCAGTGCAGGGAAAACAGTTTCCTCTGGAATGGACTGACACATCTGGGGGACTCTTGGAATGGTGGCACGACCCTGGAGTTCCTCTCGCCTTTCCTGTGGAGAGCGCCTCCTCTTGAGATGCGACGGGAACGCCGGGAATTCTTTCCCTACGAAACAGGGAAAGGATCCCTCATCTCGCGCTAGGAGGCGGAAACGGGGCTCCCCTGGATGTGTGCGGGACCCCACGTGCTTCCTCTCGAGTGGAGACGGGTATGTCGGGGAACTTCTTGAGTTGCAGCAAGGGTGTGAAGGACCCTTTGGAAGTTCCAGTGGTTAGACGTGATTAGCCTCGAGAAGCCTCAGCGGAAATGGGCCTCATCTCGCCTGGAGGGCAAAACCTCCTGGATTTTCTCGAGTTGCGGCAGGTGCTCTCGACTTACGACGGGGACCTCAGGGACCCGCTCTGGTGGCCTCAGGAAAGGCCAGTCCCCATGCGAGTTCCTCGGGGGCCTCTCGGGATTCCTCTCCCGTCGATGCCGGGGCCTAAGACCTTGTGTGGAGTCGGGGCCGGAACCTGAGGATTCCTCTCCAGTGCTGACATGGATCTTGGGGTACTTCTGGAGTCTCCCCAGGGGAGTCAGTCCTCGTCTCGAATGCGGGCATGCACTTGCGCTTTCCTCCAGAGCGGTAGCAGCAGTGTCACGCAGTCCGCCGCGTGGATCAAAGGATCTATGGTTTTCCCTCGAGTCTTTCCCACGAGGCTTTCCCACGAGGCTTTCCCACAGGGCTGTCCCACGTGCACACGTGGTGGGAGTGGATCCGCGGCTTGAACGTCAAGGCAGTGCAGGGAAAACAGGTTCCTCTGCAATGGACTGACACATCTGGGGGACTCTTGGAATGGTGGCACGACCCTGGAGTTCCTCTCGCCTTTCCTGTGGAGAGCGCCTCCTCTTGAGATGCGACGGGAACGCCGGGAATTCTTTCCCTACGAAACAGGGAAAGGATCCCTCATCTCGAGCTAGGAGGCGGAAACGGGGCTCCCCTGGATGTGTGCGGGACCCCACGTGCTTCCTCTCGATTGGAGACGGGTATGTTGCAGAACTGCTTCAGTTGCAGCAAGGGTGTGAAGGACCCTTTGGAAGTTCAAGTGGTTAGATGTGATTAGCCTCGAGAAGCCTCAGTGGAAATGGGCCTCATCTCGCCTGGAGGGCAAAACCTCCTGGATTTTCTCGAGTTGCGGCAGGTGCTCTCGACTTACGATGGGGACCTCAGGGACCCGCTCTGGTGGCCTCAGGAAAGGCCAGTCCCCATGCGAATTCCTCGGGGGCCTCTCGGCATTCCACTCCCGTCAATGCCGGGGCCTAAGACCTTGTGTGGAGTCGGGGCCGGAACCTGAGGATTCCTCTCCAGTGCTGACATGGATCTTGGGGTACTTCTGGAGTCTCCCCAGGGGAGTCAGTCCTCGTCTCGAATGCGGGCATGCACTTGCGCTTTCCTCCAGAGCGGTAGCAGCAGTGTCACGCAGTCCGCCGCGTGGATCAAAGGATCTATGGTTTTCCCTCGAGTCTTTCCCACGAGGCTTTCCCACGAGGCTTTCCCACAGGGCTGTCCCACGTGCACACGTGGTGGGAGTGGATCCTCGGCTTGAACGTGAAGGCAGTGCAGGGAAAACAGGTTCCTCTGGAATGGACTGACACATCTGGGGGACTCTTGGAATGGTGGCACGACCCTGGAGTTCCTCTCGCCTTTCCTGTGGAGAGCGCCTCCTCTTGAGATGCGACGGGAACGCCGGGAATTCTTTCCCTACGAAACAGGGAAAGGATCCCTCATCTCTAGCTAGGAGGCGGAAATGGGGCTCCCCTGGATGTGTGTGGGACCCCACGTGCTTCCTCTCGAGTGGAGACGGGTATGTCGGGGAACTTCTTGAGTTGCAGCAAGGGTGTGAAGGACCCTTTGGAAGTTCCAGTGGTTAGACGTGATTAGCCTCGAGAAGCCTCAGCGGAAATGGGCCTCATCTCGCCTGGAGGGCAAAACCTCCTGGATTTTCTCGAGTTGCGGCAGGTGCTCTCGACTTACGACGGGGACCTCAGGGACCCGCTCTGGTGGCCTCAGGAAAGGCCAGTCCCCATGCGAGTTCCTCGGGGGCCTCTCGGGATTCCTCTCCCGTCGATGCCGGGGCCGAAGACCTTGTGTGGAGTCGGGGCCGGAACCTGAGGATTCCTCTCCAGTGCTGACATGGATCTTGGGGTACTTCTGGAGTCTCCCCAGGGGAGTCAGTCCTCGTCTCGAATGCGGGCATGCACTTGCGCTTTCCTCCAGAGCGGTAGCAGCAGTGTCACACAGTCCGCCGCGTGGATCAAAGGATCTATGGTTTTCCCTCGAGTCTTTCCCACGAGGCTTTCCCACGAGGCTTTCCCACATTGCTGTCCCACGTGCACACGTGGTGGGAGTGGATCCTCGGCTTGAACGTCAAGGCAGTGCAGGGAAAACAGGTTCCTCTGGAATGGACTGAC
Source organism: Ovis canadensis (assembly GCF_042477335.2). Lineage (NCBI taxonomy): Eukaryota > Metazoa > Chordata > Mammalia > Artiodactyla > Bovidae > Ovis > Ovis canadensis. The sequence goes on from NC_091251.1 coordinate 10,736,820, forward strand.
ACATCTGGGGGACTCTTGGAATGGTGGCACGACCCTGGAGTTCCTCTCGCCTTTCCTGTGGAGAGCGCCTCCTCTTGAGATGCGACGGGAACGCCGGGAATTCTTTCCCTACGAAACAGGGAAAGGATCCCTCATCTCGAGCTAGGAGGCGGAAATGGGGCTCCCCTGGATGTGTGCGGGACCCCACGTGCTTCCTCTCGAGTGGAGACGGGTATGTCGGGAAACTTCTTGTGTTGCAGCAAGGGTGTGAAGGACCCTTTGGAAGTTCCAGTGGTTAGATGTGATTGGCCTCGAGAAGCCTCAGCGGAAATGGGCCTCATCTCGCCTGGAGGGCAAAACCTCCTGGATTTTCTCGAGTTGCGGCATGTGCTCTCGACTTACGACGGGGACCTCGGGGACCCGCTCTGCTGACCTCAGGAAAGGCCAGTCCCCATGCGAGGTCCTCGGGGGCCTCTCGGGATTCCTCTCCCATCGATGCCGGGGCCTAAGACCTTGTGTGGAGTCGGGGCCGGAACCTGAGGATTCCTCTCCAGTGCTGACATGGATCTTGGGGTACTTCTGGAGTCTCCCCAGGGGAGTCAGTCCTCGTCTCGAATGCGGGCATGCACTTGCGCTTTCCTCCAGAGCGGTAGCAGCAGTGTCACGCATTTCGCCGCGTGCATCAAAGGATCTATGGTTTTCCCTCGAGTCTTTCCCACGAGGCTTTCCCACGAGGCTTTCCCACAGGGCTGTCCCACGTGCACACGTGGTGGGAGTCGATCCTCGGCTTGAACGTCAAGGCAGTGCAGGGAAAACATGTCCTCTGGAATGGACTGATATATCTGGGGGACTCTTTGAATGGTGGCACGACGCTGGAGTCCTCTCGCCTTTCCTGTGGAGAGCGCCTCCTCTTGAGATGCGACGGGAACGCCGGGAATTCTTTCCCTACGAAACAGGGAAAGGATCCCTCATCTCGAGCTAGGAGGCGGAAACGGGGCTCCCCTGGATGTGTGCGGGACCCTCGTGCTTCCTCTCGAGTGGAGACGGGTATGTCGGGGAACTTCTTGAGTTGCAGCAAGGGTGTGAAGGACCCTTTGGAAGTTCCAGTGGTTAGACATGATTAGCCTCGAGAAGCCTCAGCGGAAATGGGCCTCATCTCGCCTGGAGGGCAAAACCTCCTGGATTTTCTCGAGTTGGGGCAGGTGCTCTCGACTTACGATGGGGACCTCAGGGACCTGCTCTGTTGGCCTCAGGAAAGGCCAGTCCCCATGCGAGTTCCTCGGGGGCCTCTCGGGATTCCTCTCCCGTCCATGCCAGGGCCTAAGACCTTGTGTGGAGTCGGGGCCGGAACCTGAGGATTCCTCTCCAGTGCTGACATGGATCTTGGGGTACTTCTGGAGTCTCCACAGGGGAGTCAGTCCTCGTCTCGAATGCGGACATGCACTTGCGCTTTCCTCCAGAGCGGTAGCAGCAGTGTCACCCAGTCCGCCGCGTGGATCAAAGGATCTATTGTTTTCCCTCGTGTCTTTCCCACGAGGTTTTCCCACGAGGCTTTCCCACAGGGCTGTCCCACGTGCACACGTGGTGGGAGTGGATCCTCGGCTTGTACGTCAAGGCAGTGCAGGGAAAACATGTTCCTCTGGAATGGACTGACACATCTGGGGGACTCTTGGAATGGTGGCACGACCCTGGAGTTCCTCTCGCCTTTCCTGTGGAGAGCGCCTCCTCTTGAGATGCGACGGGAACACCGGGAATTCTTTCCGTACGAAACAGGGAAAGGATCCCTCATCTCGAGCTAGGAGGCGGAAACGGGGCTCCCCTGGATGTGTGCGGGACCCCACCTGCTTCCTCTCGAGTGGAGACGGCTATGTCGGGGAACTTCTTGAGTTGCAGCAAGGGTGTGAAGGACCCTTTGGAAGTTCCAGTGGTTAGAAGTGATTAGCCCCGAGAAGCCTCAGCGGAAATGGGCCTCATCTCGCCTGGAGAGCAAAACCTCCTGGATTTTCTCGAGTTGGGGCAGGTACTCTCAACTTACGACGGGGACCTCAGAGACCCGCTCTGGTGGCCTCAGGAACGCCAGTCCCCATGCGAGTTCCTCGGGTCCTCTCGGGATTCCTCTCCCGTCGATGCTGGGGCCTAAGTCCTTGTGTGGAGTCGGGGCCGGAACCTGAGGAATCCTCTCCAGTGCTGACATGGATCTTGGGGTACTTCTGGAGTCTCCCCAGGGGAGTCAGTCCTCGTCTCGAATGCGGGCATGCACTTGCGCTTTCCTCCAGAGCGGTAGCAGCAGTGTCACGCAGTCCACCGCGTGGATCAAAGGATCTATGGTTTTCCCTCGAGTCTTTCCCACGAGGCTTTCCCACGAGGCTTTCCCACAGGGCTGTCCCACGTGCACACGTGGTGGGAGTGGATCCTCGGCTTGAACGTCAAGGCAGTGCAGGGAAAACAGGTTCCTCTGGAATGGACTGACACATCTGGGGGTTTTTGGAATGGTGCCACTACCCTGGAGTTCCTCTCGCCTTTCCTGTGGAGAGCGCCTCCTCTTGAGATGCGACGGGAACGCCGGGAATTCTTTCCCTACAAAACAGGGAAAGGATCCCTCACCTCGAGCTAGGAGGCGGAAACGGGGCTCCCCTGGATGTGTACGAGACCCCACGTGCTTCCTCTCGAGTGGAGACGGGTATGTCGGGGAACTTCTTGAGTTGCAGCAAGGGTGTGAAGGACCCTTTGGAAGTTCCAGTTGTTAGACGTGATTAGCCTCGAGAAGCCTCAGCGGAAATGGGCCTCATCTCGCCTGGAGGGCAAAACCTCCTGGATTTTCTCGAGTTTCGGCAGGTGCTCTGGACTTACGACGGGGACCTCAGGGACCCGCTATGGTGGCCTCAGGAAAGGCCAGTCCCCATGAGAGTTCCTCGGGGGCCTCTCGGCATTCCTCTCCCGTCGATGCCAGGGCCTAATATCTTGTGTGGAGTCGGGGCCGGAACCTGAGGTTTCCTCTCCAGTGCTGACATGGATCTTGGGGTACTTCTGGAGTCTCCCCAGGGGAGTCAGTCCTCGTCTCGAATGCGGGCATGCACTTGCGCTTTCCTCCAGAGCGGTAGCAGCAGTGTAACGCAGTCCTCCGCGTGGATCAAAGGATCTATGGTTTTCCCTCGAGTCTTTCCCACGAGGCTTTCCCACGAGGCTTTCCCACAGGGCTGTCCCACGTGCACACGTGGTGGGACTCGATCCTCGGCTTGAACGTCAAGGCAGTGCAGGGAAAACAGGTTCCTCTGGAATGGACTGACACATCTGGGGGACTCTTGCAATGGTGGCACGACCCTGGAGTTCCTCTCGCCTTTTCTGTGGAGAGCGCCTCCTCTTGAGATGCGACGGGAACGCCAGGAATTCTTTCCCTACGAAACAGGGAAAGGATCCCTCATCTCGAGGTAGGAGGCGGAAACGGGGCTCCCATGGATGTGTGCGGGACCCCACGTGCTTCCTCTCGAGTGGAGACGGGTATGTCGGGGAACTTCTTGAGTTGCAGCAAGGGTGTGAAGGACCCTTTGGAAGTTCCAGTGGTTAGACGTGATTAGCCTCGAGAAGCCTCAGCGGAAATGGGCCTCATCTCGCCTGGAGGGCAAAACCTCCTGGATTTTCTCGAGTTGCGGCAGGTGCTCTCGACTTACGACGGGGACCTCAGGGACCCGCTCTGGTGGCCTCAGGAAAGGCCAGTCCCCATGCGAGTTCCTCGGGGGCCTCTCGGGATTCCTCTCCCGTCGATGCCGGGGCCTAAGACCTTGTGTGGAGTCGGGGCCGGAACCTGAGGATTCCTCTCCAGTGCTGACATGGATCTTGGGGTACTTCTGGAGTCTCCCCAGGGGAGTCAGTCCTCGTCTCGAATGCGGGCATGCACTTGCGCTTTCCTCCAGAGCGGTAGCAGAAGTGTCACGCAGTCCGCCGCGTGGATCAAAGGATCTATGGTTTTCCCTCGAGTCTTTCCCACGAGGCTTTCCCACGAGGCTTTCCCACAGGGCTGTCCCACGTGCACACGTGGTGGGAGTCGATCCTCGGCTTGAACGTCAAGGCAGTGCAGGGAAAACAGGTTCCTCTGGAATGGACTGACACATCTGGGGGACTCTTGGAATGGTGGCACGACCCTGGCGTTCCTCTCGCCTTTCCTGTGGAGAGCGCCTCCTCTTGAGATGCGACGGGAACGCCGGGAATTCTTTCCCTAAGAAACATGGAAAGGATCCCTCATCTCGAGCTAGGAGGCGGAAACGGGGCTCCCCTGGATATGTGCGGGACCCTCGTGCTTCCTCTCGAGTGGAGACGGGTATGTCGGGGAACTTCTTGAGTTGCAGCAAGGGTGTGAAGGACCCTTTGGAAGTTCCGGTGGTTAGACGTGATTAGCCTCGAGAAGCCTCAGCGGAAATGGGCCTCATCTCGCCTGGAGGGCAAAACCTCCTGGATTTTCTCGAGTTGCGGCAGGTGCTCTCGACTTACGATGGGGACCTCAGGGACCCGCTCTGTTGGCCTCAGGAAAGGCCAGTCCCCATGCGAGTTCCTCGGGGGCCTCTCGGGATTCCTTTCCCGTCGATGCCGGGGCCTAAGACCTTGTGTGGAGTCGGGGCCGGAACCTGAGGATTCCTCTCCAGTGCTGACATGGATCTTGGGGTACTTCTGGAGTCTCCACAGGGGAGTCAGTCCTCGTCTCGAATGCGGGCATGCACTTGCGCTTTCCTCCAGAGCGGTAGCAACAGTGTTACCCAGTCCGCCGCGTGGATCTAAGGATCTATGGTTTTCCCTCGTGTCTTTCCCACGAGGTTTTCCCACGAGGCTTTCCCACAGGGCTGTCCCACGTGCACACGTGGTGGGAGTGGATCCTCGGCTTGAACGTCAAGGCAGTGCAGGGAAAACATTTTCCTCTGGAATGGACTGACACATCTGGGGGACTCTTGGAATGGTGGCACGACCCTGGAGTTCCTCTCGCCTTTCCTGTGGAGAGCGCCTCCTCTTGAGATGCGACGGGAACACCGGGAATTCTTTCCCTACGAAACAGGGAAAGGATTCCTCATCTCGCGCTAGGAGGCGGAAACGGGGCTCCCCTGGATGTGTGCGGGACCCCACGTGCTTCCTCTCGAGTGGAGACGGGTATGTCGGGGAACTTCTTGAGTTGCAGCAAGGGTGTGAAGGACCCTTTGGAAGTTCCAGTGGTTAGAAGTGATTAGCCCCGAGAAGCCTCAGCGGAAATGGGCCTCATCTCGCCTGGAGAGCAAAACCTCCTGGATTTTCTCGAGTTGCGGCAGGTACTCTCGACTTACGACGCGGACCTCAGAGACCCGCTCTGGTGGCCTCAGGAAAGGCCAGTCCCCATGCGAGTTCCTCGGGTCCTCTCGGGATTCCTCTCCCGTCGATGCTGGGGCCTAAGTCCTTGTGTGGAGTCGGGGCCGGAACCTGAGGATTCCTCTCCAGTGCTGACATGGATCTTGGGGTACTTCTGGAGTCTCCCCAGGGGAGTCAGTCCTCGTCTCGAATGCGGGCATGCACTTGCGCTTTCCTCCAGAGCGGTAGCAGCAGTGTCACGCAGTCCGCCGCGTGCATCAAAGGATCTATGGTTTTCCCTCGAGTCTTTCCCACGAGGCTTTCCCCCGAGGCTTTCCCACAGGGCTGTCCCACGTGCACACTTGGTGGGAGTCGATCCTCGGCTTGAACGTCAAGGCAGTGCAGGGAAAACAGGTTCCTCTGCAATGGACTGACACATCTGGGCGTCTCTTGGAATGGTGGCACGACCCTGGAGTTCCTCTCGCCTCTCCTGTGGAGAGCGCCTCCTCTTGAGATGCGACGGGAACGCCGGGAATTCTTTCCCTAAGAAAAAGGGAAAGGATCCCTCATCTCGAGCTAGGAGGCGGAAACGGGGTTCCCCTGGATGTGTGCTGGACCCCACGTGCTTCCTCTCGAGTGGAGACGGGTATGTCGGGGAACTTCTTGAGTTGCAGCAAGGGTGTGAAGGACCCTTTGGAAGTTCCAGTGGTTAGACGTGATTAGCCTCGAGAAGCCTCAGCGGAAATGGGCCTCATCTCGCCTGGAGGGCAAAACCTCCTGGATTTTCTCGAGTTGCGGTAGGTGCTCTCGACTTACGACGGGGACCTCAGGGACCCGCTCTGGTGGCCTCAGGAAAGGCCAGTCCCCATGCGAGTTCCTTGGGGGCCTCTCGGGATTCCTCTCCCGTCCATGCCGGGGCCTAAGACCTTGTGTGGAGTCGGGGCCGGAACCTGAGGATTCCTCTCCAGTGCTGACATGGATCTTGGGGTACTTCTGGAGTCTCCCCAGGGGAGTCAGTCCTCGTCTCGAATGCGGGCATGCACTTGCGCTTTCCTCCAGAGCGGTAGCAGCAGTGTCACGCAGTCAGCCGCGTGGATCAAAGGATCTATGGTTTTCCCTCGAGTCTTTCCCACGAGGCTTTCCCACGAGGCTTTCCCACAGGGCTGTCCCACGTGCACACGTGGTGGGAGTCGATCCTCGGCTTGAACGTCAAGGCAGTGCAGGGAAAACAGGTTCCTCTGGAATGGACTGACACATCTGGGGGACTCTTGGAATGGTGGCACGACCCTGGAGTTCCTCTCGCCTTTCCTGTGGAGAGCGCCTCCTCTTGAGATGCGTCGGGAACGCCGGGAATTCTTTCCCTACGAAACAGGGAAAGGATCCCTCATCTCGAGCTAGGAGGCGGAAACGGGGCTCCCCTGGATGTGTGCGGGACCCCACGTGCTTCCTCTCGAGTGGAGACGGGTATGTCGGGGAACTTCTTGAGTTGCAGCAAGGGTGTGAAGGACCCTTTGGAAGTTCCAGTGGTTAGACGTGATTGGCCTCGAGAAGCCTCAGCGGAAATGGGCCTCATCTCACCTGGAGGGCAAAACCTCCTGGATTTTCTCGAGTTGCGGCAGGTGCTCTCGACTTACGACAGGGACCTCAGGGACCCGCTCTGGTGGCCTCAGGAAAGGCCAGTCCCCATGCGAGTTCCTCGGGGGCCTCTCGGGATTCCTCTCCCGTCGATGCTGGGGCCTAAGACCTTGTGTGGAGTCGGGGCCGGAACCTGAGGATTCCTCTCCAGTGCTGACATGGATCTTGGGGTACTTCTGGAGTCTCCCCAGGGGAGTCAGTCCTCGTCTCGAATGCGGGCATGCACTTGCGCTTTCCTCCAGAGAGGTAGCTGCAGTGTCACGCAGTCAGCCGCGTGGATCAAAGGATCTATGGTTTTCCCTCGAGTCTTTCCCACGAGGCTTTCCCACGAGGCTTTCCCACAGGGCTGTCCCACGTGCACACGTGGTGAGAGTGGATCCTTGGCTTGAACGTCAAGGCAGTGCAGGGAAAACAGGTTCCTCTGGAATGGACTGACACATCTGGGGGACTCTTGGAATGGTGGCACGACCCTGGAGTTCCTCTCGCCTTTCCTGTGGAGAGCGCCTCCTCTTGAGATGCGACGGGAACGCCGGGAATTCTTTCCCTACGAAACTGGGAAAGGATCCCTCATCTCGAGCTAGGAGGCGGAAACGGGGCTCCCCTGGATGTGTGCGGGACCCCACGTGCTTCCTCTCGAGTGGAGACGGGTATGTCGGGGAACTTCTTGAGTTGCAGCAAGGGTGTGAAGGACCCTTTGGAAGTTCCAGTGGTTAGACGTGATTAGCCTCGAGAAGCCTCAGCGGAAATGGGCCTCATCTCGCCTGGAGGGCAAAACCTCCTGGATTTTCTCGAGTTGCGGCAGGTGCTCTCGACTTACGACAGGGACCTCAGGGACCCGCTCTGGTGGCCTCAGGAAAGGCCAGTCCCCATGCGAGTTCCTCGGGGGCCTCTCGGGATTCCTCTCCCGTCGATGCCGGGGCCTAAGACCTTGTGTGGAGTCGGGGCCGGAACCTGAGGATTCCTCTCCAGTGCTGACATGGATCTTGGGGTACTTCTGGAGTCTCCCCAGGGGAGACAGTCCTCGTCTCGAATGCGGGCATGCACTTGCGCTTTCCTCCAGAGCGGTAGCAGCAGTGTCACGCAGTCCGCCGCGTGGATCAAAGGATCTATGGTTTTCCCTCGAGTCTTTCCCACGAGGCTTTCCCACGAGGCTTTCCCACAGGGCTGTCCCACGTGCACACGTGGTGGGAGTGGATCCTCGGCTTGAACGTCAAGGCAGTGCAGGGAAAACAGGTTCCTCTGCAATGGACTGACACATCTGGGGGACTCTTGGAATGGTGGCACGACCCTGGAGTTCCTCTCGCCTTTCCTGTGGAGAGCGCCTCCTCTTGAGATGCGACGGGAACGCCGGGAATTCTTTCCCTACGAAACAGGGAAAGGATCCCTCATCTCGAGCTAGGAGGCGGAAACGGGGCTCCCCTGGATGTGTGCGGGACCCCACGTGCTTCCTCTCGAGTGGAGACGGGTATGTTGCAGAACTGCTTCAGTTGCAGCAAGGGTGTGAAGGACCCTTTGGAAGTTCAAGTGGTTAGATGTGATTAGCCTCGAGAAGCCTCAGTGGAAATGGGCCTCATCTCGCCTGGAGGGCAAAACCTCCTGGATTTTCTCGAGTTGCGGCAGGTGCTCTCGACTTACGATGGGGACCTCAGGGACCCGCTCTGGTGGCCTCAGGAAAGGCCAGTCCCCATGCGAGTTCCTCGGGGGCCTCTCGGCATTCCACTCCCGTCAATGCCGGGGCCTAAGACCTTGTGTGGAGTCGGGGCCGGAACCTGAGGATTCCTCTCCAGTGCTGACATGGATCTTGGGGTACTTCTGGAGTCTCCCCAGGGGAGTCAGTCCTCGTCTCGAATGCGGGCATGCACTTGCGCTTTCCTCCAGAGCGGTAGCAGCAGTGTCACGCAGTCCGCCGCGTGGATCAAAGGATCTATGGTTTTCCCTCGAGTCTTTCCCACGAGGCTTTCCCACGAGGCTTTCCCACAGGGCTGTCCCACGTGCACACGTGGTGGGAGTGGATCCTCGGCTTGAACGTGAAGGCAGTGCAGGGAAAACAGGTTCCTCTGGAATGGATTGACACATCTGGGGGACTCTTGGAATGGTGGCACGACCCTGGAGTTCCTCTCGCCTTTCCTGTGGAGAGCGCCTCCTCTTGAGATGCGACGGGAACACCGGGAATTCTTTCCGTACGAAACAGGGAAAGGATCCCTCATCTCGAGCTAGGAGGCGGAAACGGGGCTCCCCTGGATGTGTGCGGGACCCCACCTGCTTCCTCTCGAGTGGAGACGGGTATGTCGGGGAACTTCTTGAGTTGCAGCAAGGGTGTGAAGGACCCTTTGGAAGTTCCAGTGGTTAGAAGTGATTAGCCCCGAGAAGCCTCAGCGGAAATGGGCCTCATCTCGCCTGGAGAGCAAAACCTCCTGGATTTTCTCGAGTTGGGGCAGGTACTCTCGACTTACGACGGGGACCTCAGAGACCCGCTCTGGTGGCCTCAGGAACGCCAGTCCCCATGCGAGTTCCTCGGGTCCTCTCGGGATTCCTCTCCCGTCGATGCTGGGGCCTAAGTCCTTGTGTGGAGTCGGGGCCGGAACCTGAGGATTCCTCTCCAGTGCTGACATGGATCTTGGGGTACTTCTGGAGTCTCCCCAGGGGAGTCAGTCCTCGTCTCGAATGCGGGCATGCACTTGCGCTTTCCTCCAGAGCGGTAGCAGCAGTGTCACGCAGTCCACCGCGCGGATGAAAGGATCTATGGTTTTCCCTCGAGTCTTTCCCACGAGGCTTTCCCACGAGGCTTTCCCACAGGGCTGTCCCACGTGCACACGTGGTGGGAGTGGATCCTCGGCTTGAACGTCAAGGCAGTGCAGGGAAAACAGGTTCCTCTGGAATGGACTGACACATCTGGGGGTTTTTGGAATGGTGCCACTACCCTGGAGTTCCTCTCGCCTTTCCTGTGGAGAGCGCCTCCTCTTGAGATGCGACGGGAACGCCGGGAATTCTTTCCCTACAAAACAGGGAAAGGATCCCTCACCTCGAGCTAGGAGGCGGAAACGGGGCTCCCCTGGATGTGTACGAGACCCCACGTGCTTCCTCTCGAGTGGAGACGGGTATGTCGGGGAACTTCTTGAGTTGCAGCAAGGGTGTGAAGGACCCTTTGGAAGTTCCAGTTGTTAGACGTGATTAGCCTCGAGAAGCCTCAGCGGAAATGGGCCTCATCTCGCCTGGAGGGCAAAACCTCCTGGATTTTCTCGAGTTTCGGCAGGTGCTCTGGACTTACGACGGGGACCTCAGGGACCCGCTATGGTGGCCTCAGGAAAGGCCAGTCCCCATGAGAGTTCCTCGGGGGCCTCTCGGCATTCCTCTCCCGTCGATGCCGGGGCCTAAGACCTTGTGTGGAGTCGGGGCCGGAACCTGAGGTTTCCTCTCCAGTGCTGACATGGATCTTGGGGTACTTCTGGAGTCTCCCCAGGGGAGTCAGTCCTCGTTTCGAATGCGGGCATGCACTTGCGCTTTCCTCCAGAGCGGTAGCAGCAGTGTCACGCAGTCCTCCGCGTGGATCAAAGGATCTATGGTTTTCCCTCGAGTCTTTCCCACGAGGCTTTTCCACGAGGCTTTCCCACAGGGCTGTCCCACGTGCACACGTGGTGGGACTCGATCCTCGGCTTGAACGTCAAGGCAGTGCAGGGCAAACAGGTTCCTCTGGAATGGACTGACACATCTGGGGGACTCTTGCAATGGTGGCACGACCCTGGAGTTCCTCTCCCCTTTCCTGTGGAGAGCGCCTCCTCTTGAGATGCGACGGGAACGCCAGGAATTCTTTCCCTACGAAACAGGGAAAGGATCCCTCATCTCGAGCTAGGAGGCGGAAACGGGGCTCCCCTGGATGTGTGTGGGACCCCACGTGCTTCCTCTCGAGTGGAGACGGGTATGTCGGGGAACTTCTTGAGTTGCAGCAAGGGTGTGAAGGACCCTTTGGAAGTTCCAGTGGTTAGACGTGATTGGCCTCGAGAAGCCTCAGCGGAAATGGGCCTCATCTCGCCTGGAGGGCAAAACCTCCTGGATTTTCTCGAGTTGCGGCAGGTACTCTCGACTTACGACAGGGACCTCAGGGACCCGCTCTGGTGGCCTCAGGAAAGGCCAGTCCCCATGCGAGTTCCTCGGGGGCCTCTCGGGATTCCTCTCCCGTCGATGCTGGGGCCTAAGACCTTGTGTGGAGTCGGGGCCGGAACCTGAGGATTCCTCTCCAGTGCTGACATGGATCTTGGGGTACTTCTGGAGTCTCCCCAGGGGAGTCAGTCCTCGTCTCGAATGCGGGCATGCACTTGCGCTTTCCTCCAGAGCGGTAGCTGCAGTGTCACGCAGTCAGCCGCGTGGATCAAAGGATCTATGGTTTTCCCTCGAGTCTTTCCCACGAGGCTTTCCCACGAGGCTTTCCCACAGGGCTGTCCCACGTGCACACGTGGTGAGAGTGGATCCTTGGCTTGAACGTCAAGGCAGTGCAGGGAAAACAGGTTCCTCTGGAATGGACTGACACATCTGGGGGACTCTTGGAATGGTGGCACGACCCTGGAGTTCCTCTCGCCTTTCCTGTGGAGAGCGCCTCCTCTTGAGATGCGACGGGAACGCCGGGAATTCTTTCCCTACGAAACAGGGAAAGGATCCCTCATCTCGAGCTAGGAGGCGGAAATGGGGCTCCCCTGGATGTGTGCGGGACCCCACGTGCTTCCTCTCGAGTGGAGACGGGTATGTCGGGGAACTTCTTGAGTTGCAGCAAGGGTGTGAAGAACCCTTTGGAAGTTCCAGTGGTTAGACGTGATTAGCCTCGAGAAGCCTCAGCGGAAATGGGCCTCATCTCGCCTGGAGGGCAAAACCTCCTGGATTTTCTCGAGTTGCGGCAGGTGCTCTCGACTTACGACGGGGACCTCAGGGACCCGCTCTGGTGGCCTCAGGAAAGGCAGTCCCCATGCGAGTTCCTCGGGGGCCTCTCGGGATTCCTCTCCCGTCGATGCCGGGGCCGAAGACCTTGTGTGGAGTCGGGGCCGGAACCTGAGGATTCCTCTCCAGTGCTGACATGGATCTTGGGGTACTTCTGGAGTCTCCCCAGGGGAGTCAGTCCTCGTCTCGAATGCGGCCATGCACTTGCGCTTTCCTCCAGAGCGGTAGCAGCAGTGTCACGCAGTCCGCCGCGTGCATCAAAGGATCTATGGTTTTCCCTCGAGTCTTTCCCACGAGGCTTTCCCACGAGGCTTTCCCACAGGGCTGTCCCACGTGCACACGTGGTGGGAGTCGATCCTCGGCTTGAACGTCAAGGCAGTGCAGGGAAAACATGTCCTCTGGAATGGACTGACATATCTGGGGGACTCTTTGAATGGTGGCACGACGCTGGAGTCCTCTCGCCTTTCCTGTGGAGAGCGCCTCCTCTTGAGATGCGCCGGGAACGCCGGGAATTCTTTCCCTACGAAACAGGGAAAGGATCCCTCATCTCGAGCTAGGAGGCGGAAACGGGGCTCCCCTGGATGTGTGCGGGACCCTCGTGCTTCCTCTCGAGTGGAGACGGGTATGTAGGGCAACTTCTTGAGTTGCAGCAAGGGTGTGAAGGACCCTTTGGAATTTCCAGTGGTTAGACATGATTAGCCTCGAGAAGCCTCAGCGGAAATGGGCCTCATCTCGCCTGGAGGGCAAAACCTCCTGGATTTTCTCGAGTTGGGGCAGGTGCTCTCGACTTACGATGGGGACCTCAGGGACCTGCTCTGTTGGCCTCAGGAAAGGCCAGTCCCCATGCGAGTTCCTCGGGGGCCTCTCGGGATTCCTCTCCCGTCCATGCCGGGGCCTAAGACCTTGTGTGGAGTCGGGGCCGGAACCTGAGGATTCCTCTCCAGTGCTGACATGGATCTTGGGGTACTTCTGGAGTCTCCACAGGGGAGTCAGTCCTCGTCTCGAATGCGGGCATGCACTTGCGCTTTCCTCCAGAGCGGTAGCAGCAGTGTCACCCAGTCCGCCGCGTGGATCAAAGGATCTATTGTTTTCCCTCGTGTCTTTCCCACGAGGTTTTCCCACGAGGCTTTCCCACAGGGATGTCCCACGTGCACACGTGGTGGGAGTGGATCCTCGGCTTGAACGTCAAGGCAGTGCAGGGAAAACATGTTCCTCTGGAATGGACTGACACATCTGGGGGACTCTTGGAATGGTGGCACGACCCTGGAGTTCCTCTCGCCTTTCCTGTGGAGAGCGCCTCCTCTTGAGATGCGACGGGAACACCGGGAATTCTTTCCGTACGAAACAGGGAAAGGATCCCTCATCTCGAGCTAGGAGGCGGAAACGGGGCTCCCCTGGATGTGTGCGGGACCCCACCTGCTTCCTCTCGAGTGGAGACGGGTATGTCGGGGAACTTCTTGAGTTGCAGCAAGGGTGTGAAGGACCCTTTGGAAGTTCCAGTGGTTAGAAGTGATTAGCCCCGAGAAGCCTCAGCGGAAATGGGCCTCATCTCGCCTGGAGAGCAAAACCTCCTGGATTTTCTCGAGTTGGGGCAGGTACTCTCGACTTACGACGGGGACCTCAGAGACCCGCTCTGGTGGCCTCAGGAACGCCAGTCCCCATGCGAGTTCCTCGGGTCCTCTCGGGATTCCTCTCCCGTCGATGCTGGGGCCTAAGTCCTTGTGTGGAGTCGGGGCCGGAACCTGAGGATTCCTCTCCAGTGCTGACATGGATCTTGGGGTACTTCTGGAGTCTCCCCAGGGGAGTCAGTCCTCGTCTCGAATGCGGGCATGCACTTGCGCTTTCCTCCAGAGCGGTAGCAGCAGTGTCACGCAGTCCACCGCGCGGATGAAAGGATCTATGGTTTTCCCTCGAGTCTTTCCCACGAGGCTTTCCCACGAGGCTTTCCCACAGGGCTGTCCCACGTGCACACGTGGTGGGAGTGGATCCTCGGCTTGAACGTCAAGGCAGTGCAGGGAAAACAGGTTCCTCTGGAATGGACTGACACATCTGGGGGTTTTTGGAATGGTGCCACTACCCTGGAGTTCCTCTCGCCTTTCCTGTGGAGAGCGCCTCCTCTTGAGATGCGACGGGAACGCCGGGAATTCTTTCCCTACAAAACAGGGAAAGGATCCCTCACCTCGAGCTAGGAGGCGGAAACGGGGCTCCCCTGGATGTGTACGAGACCCCACGTGCTTCCTCTCGAGTGGAGACGGGTATGTCGGGGAACTTCTTGAGTTGCAGCAAGGGTGTGAAGGACCCTTTGGAAGTTCCAGTTGTTAGACGTGATTAGCCTCGAGAAGCCTCAGCGGAAATGGGCCTCATCTCGCCTGGAGGGCAAAACCTCCTGGATTTTCTCGAGTTTCGGCAGGTGCTCTGGACTTACGACGGGGACCTCAGGGACCCGCTATGGTGGCCTCAGGAAAGGCCAGTCCCCATGAGAGTTCCTCGGGGGCCTCTCGGCATTCCTCTCCCGCTCGATGCCGGGGCCTAAGACCTTGTGTGGAGTCGGGGCCGGAACCTGAGGTTTCCTCTCCAGTGCTGACATGGATCTTGGGGTACTTCTGGAGTCTCCCCAGGGGAGTCAGTCCTCGTTTCGAATGCGGGCATGCACTTGCGCTTTCCTCCAGAGCGGTAGCAGCAGTGTCACGCAGTCCTCCGCGTGGATCAAAGGATCTATGGTTTTCCCTCGAGTCTTTCCCACGAGGCTTTTCCACGAGGCTTTCCCACAGGGCTGTCCCACGTGCACACGTGGTGGGACTCGATCCTCGGCTTGAACGTCAAGGCAGTGCAGGGAAAACAGGTTCCTCTGGAATGGACTGACACATCTGGGGGACTCTTGCAATGGTGGCACGACCCTGGAGTTCCTCTCCCCTTTCCTGTGGAGAGCGCCTCCTCTTGAGATGCGACGGGAACGCCAGGAATTCTTTCCCTACGAAACAGGGAAAGGATCCCTCATCTCGAGCTAGGAGGCGGAAACGGGGCTCCCCTGGATGTGTGTGGGACCCCACGTGCTTCCTCTCGAGTGGAGACGGGTATGTCGGGGAACTTCTTGAGTTGCAGCAAGGGTGTGAAGGACCCTTTGGAAGTTCCAGTGGTTAGACGTGATTGGCCTCGAGAAGCCTCAGCGGAAATGGGCCTCATCTCGCCTGGAGGGCAAAACCTCCTGGATTTTCTCGAGTTGCGGCAGGTGCTCTCGACTTACGACAGGGACCTCAGGGACCCGCTCTGGTGGCCTCAGGAAAGGCCAGTCCCCATGCGAGTTCCTCGGGGGCCTCTCGGGATTCCTCTCCCGTCGATGCTGGGGCCTAAGACCTTGTGTGGAGTCGGGGCCGGAACCTGAGGATTCCTCTCCAGTGCTGACATGGATCTTGGGGTACTTCTGGAGTCTCCCCAGGGGAGTCAGTCCTCGTCTCGAATGCGGGCATGCACTTGCGCTTTCCTCCAGAGCGGTAGCTGCAGTGTCACGCAGTCAGCCGCGTGGATCAAAGGATCTATGGTTTTCCCTCGAGTCTTTCCCACGAGGCTTTCCCACGAGGCTTTCCCACAGGGCTGTCCCACGTGCACACGTGGTGAGAGTGGATCCTTGGCTTGAACGTCAAGGCAGTGCAGGGAAAACAGGTTCCTCTGGAATGGACTGACACATCTGGGGGACTCTTGGAATGGTGGCACGACCCTGGAGTTCCTCTCGCCTTTCCTGTGGAGAGCGCCTCCTCTTGAGATGCGACGGGAACGCCGGGAATTCTTTCCCTACGAAACAGGGAAAGGATCCCTCATCTCGAGCTAGGAGGCGGAAACGGGGCTCCCCTGGATGTGTGCGGGACCCCACGTGCTTCCTCTCGAGTGGAGACGGGTATGTCGGGGAACTTCTTGAGTTGCAGCAAGGGTGTGAAGGACCCTTTGGAAGTTCCAGTGGTTAGACGTGATTAGCCTCGAGAAGCCTCAGCGGAAATGGGCCTCATCTCGCCTGGAGGGCAAAACCTCCTGGATTTTCTCGAGTTGCGGCAGGTGCTCTCGACTTACGACGGGGACCTCAGGGACCCGCTCTGGTGGCCTCAGGAAAGGCCAGTCCCCATGCGAGTTCCTCGGGGGCCTCTCGGGATTCCTCTCCCGTCGATGCCGGGGCCTAAGACCTTGTGTGGAGTCGGGGCCGGAACCTGAGGATTCCTCTCCAGTGCTGACATGGATCTTGGGGTACTTCTGGAGTCTCCCCAGGGGAGTCAGTCCTCGTCTCGAATGCGGGCATGCACTTGCGCTTTCCTCCAGAGCGGTAGCAGCAGTGTCACGCAGTCCGCCGCGTGGATCAAAGGATCTATGGTTTTCCCTCGAGTCTTTCCCACGAGGCTTTCCCACGAGGCTTTCCCACAGGGCTGTCCCACGTGCACACGTGGTGGGAGTGGATCCTCGGCTTGAACGTGAAGGCAGTGCAGGGAAAACAGGTTCCTCTGGAATGGACTGACACATCTGGGGGACTCTTGGAATGGTGGCACGACCCTGGAGTTCCTCTCGCCTTTCCTGTGGAGAGCGCCTCCTCTTGAGATGCGCCGGGAACGCCGGGAATTCTTTCCCTACGAAACAGGGAAAGGATCCCTCATCTCGAGCTAGGAGGCGGAAACGGGGCTCCCCTGGATGTGTGCGGGACCCCACCTGCTTCCTCTCGAGTGGAGACGGGTATGTCGGGGAACTTCTTGAGTTGCAGCAAGGGTGTGAAGGACCCTTTGGAAGTTCCAGTGGTTAGAAGTGATTAGCCCCGAGAAGCCTCAGCGGAAATGGGCCTCATCTCGCCTGGAGAGCAAAACCTCCTGGATTTTCTCGAGTTGGGGCAGGTACTCTCGACTTACGACGGGGACCTCAGAGACCCGCTCTGGTGGCCTCAGGAACGCCAGTCCCCATGCGAGTTCCTCGGGTCCTCTCGGGATTCCTCTCCCGTCGATGCTGGGGCCTAAGTCCTTGTGTGGAGTCGGGGCCGGAACCTGAGGATTCCTCTCCAGTGCTGACATGGATCTTGGGGTACTTCTGGAGTCTCCCCAGGGGAGTCAGTCCTCGTCTCGAATGCGGGCATGCACTTGCGCTTTCCTCCAGAGCGGTAGCAGCAGTGTCACGCAGTCCACCGCGTGGATGAAAGGATCTATGGTTTTCCCTCGAGTCTTTCCAACGAGGCTTTCCCACGAGGCTTTCCCACAGGGCTGTCCCACGTGCACACGTGGTGGGAGTGGATCCTCGGCTTGAACGTCAAGGCAGTGCAGGGAAAACAGGTTCCTCTGGAATGGACTGACACATCTGGGGGTTTTTGGAATGGTGCCACTACCCTGGAGTTCCTCTCGCCTTTCCTGTGGAGAGCGCCTCCTCTTGAGATGCGACGGCAACGCCGGGAATTCTTTCCCTACAAAACAGGGAAAGGATCCCTCACCTCGAGCTAGGAGGCGGAAACGGGGCTCCCCTGGATGTGTACGAGACCCCACGTGCTTCCTCTCGAGTGGAGACGGGTATGTCGGGGAACTTCTTGAGTTGCAGCAAGGGTGTGAAGGACCCTTTGGAAGTTCCAGTTGTTAGACGTGATTAGCCTCGAGAAGCCTCAGCGGAAATGGGCCTCATCTCGCCTGGAGGGCAAAACCTCCTGGATTTTCTCGAGTTTCGGCAGGTGCTCTGGACTTACGACGGGGACCTCAGGGACCCGCTATGGTGGCCTCAGGAAAGGCCAGTCCCCATGAGAGTTCCTCGGGGGCCTCTCGGCATTCCTCTCCCGTCGATGCCGGGGCCTAAGACCTTGTGTGGAGTCGGGGCCGGAACCTGAGGTTTCCTCTCCAGTGCTGACATGGATCTTGGGGTACTTCTGGAGTCTCCCCAGGGGAGTCAGTCCTCGTCTCGAATGCGGGCATGCACTTGCGCTTTCCTCCAGAGCGGTAGCAGCAGTGTCACGCAGTCCTCCGCGTGGATCAAAGGATCTATGGTTTTCCCTCGAGTCTTTCCCACGAGGCTTTCCCACGAGGCTTTCCCACAGGGCTGTCCCACGTGCACACGTGGTGGGACTCGATACTCGGCTTGAACGTCAAGGCAGTGCAGGGAAAACAGGTTCCTCTGGAATGGACTGACATATCTGGGGGACTCTTGCAATGGTGGCACGACCCTGGAGTTCCTCTCCCCTTTCCTGTGGAGAGCGCCTCCTCTTGAGATGCGACGGGAACGCCAGGAATTCTTTCCCTACGAAACAGGGAAAGGATCCCTCATCTCGAGGTAGGAGGCGGAAACGGGGCTCCCCTGGATGTGTGCGGGACCCCACGTGCTTCCTCTCGAGTGGAGACGGGTATGTCGGGGAACTTCTTGAGTTGCAGCAAGGGTGTGAAGGACCCTTTGGAAGTTCCAGTGGTTAGACGTGATTAGCCTCGAGAAGCCTCAGCGGAAATGGGCCTCATCTCGCCTGGAGGGCAAAACCTCCTGGATTTTCTCGAGTTGCGGCAGGTGCTCTCGACTTACGACGGGGACCTCAGGGACCCGCTCTGGTGGCCTCAGGAAAGGCCAGTCCCCATGCGAGTTCCTCGGGGGCCTCTCGGGATTCCTCTCCCGTCGATGCCGGGGCCTAAGACCTTGTGTGGAGTCGGGGCCGGAACCTGAGGATTCCTCTCCAGTGCTGACATGGATCTTGGGGTACTTCTGGAGTCTCCCCAGGGGAGTCATTCCTCGTCTCGAATGCGGGCATGCACTTGCGCTTTCCTCCAGAGCGGTAGCAGAAGTGTCACGCAGTCCGCCGCGTGGATCAAAGGATCTATGGTTTTCCCTCGAGTCTTTCCCACGAGGCTTTCCCACGAGGCTTTCCCACAGGGCTGTCCCACGTGCACACGTGGTGGGAGTCGATCCTCGGCTTGAACGTCAAGGCAGTGCAGGGAAAACAGGTTCCTCTGGAATGGACTGACACATCTGGGGGACTCTTGGAATGGTGGCACGACCCTGGCGTTCCTCTCGCCTTTCCTGTGGAGAGCGCCTCCTCTTGAGATGCGACGGGAACGCCGGCAATTCTTTCCCTAAGAAACAGGGAAAGGATCCCTCATCTCGAGCTAGGAGGCCGAAACGGGGCTCCCCTGGATATGTGCGGGACCCTCGTGCTTCCTCTCGAGTGGAGACGGGTATGTCGGGGAACTTCTTGAGTTGCAGCAAGGGTGTGAAGGACCCTTTGGAAGTTCCGGTGGTTAGACGTGATTAGCCTCGAGAAGCCTCAGCGGAAATGGGCCTCATCTCGCCTGGAGGGCAAAACCTCCTGGATTTTCTCGAGTTGCGGCAGGTGCTCTCGACTTACGACGGGGACCTCAGGGACCCGCTCTGGTGGCCTCAGGAAAGGCCAGTCCCCATGCGAGTTCCTCGGGGGCCTCTCGGGATTCCTCTCCCGTCGATCCCGGGGCCTAAGACCTTGTGTGGAGTCGGGGCCGGAACCTGAGGATTCCTCTCCAGTGCTGACATGGATCTTGGGGTACTTCTGGAGTCTCCCCAGGGGAGTCAGTCCTCGTCTCGAATGCGGGCATGCACTTGCGCTTTCCTCCAGAGCGGTAGCAGCAGTGTCACGCAGTCCGCCGCGTGGATCAAAGGATCTATGGTTTTCCCTCGAGTCTTTCCCACGAGGCTTTCCCACGAGGCTGTCCCACGTGCACACGTGGTGGGAGTGGATCCTCGGCTTGAACGTCAAGGCAGTGCAGGGAAAACAGGTTCCTCTAGACTGGACTAACACATCTGGGGGACTCTTGGAATGGTGGCACGACCCTGGAGTTCCTCTCGCCTTTCCTGTGGAGAGCGCCTCCTCTTGAGATGCGACGGGAACGCCGGGAATTCTTTCCCTACGAAACAGGGAATGGATCCCTCATCTCGAGCTAGGAGGCGGAAACGGGGCTCCCCTGGATGTGTGCGGGACCCCAAGTGCTTCCTCTCGAGTGGAGACGGGTATGTCGGGGAACTTCTTGAGTTGCAGCAAGGGTGTGAAGGACCCATTGGAAGTTCCAGTGGTTAGACGTGATTAGCCTCGAGAAGCCTCAGCGGAAATGGGCCTCATCTCGCCTGGAGGGCAAAACCTCCTGGATTTTCTCGAGTTGCGGCAGGTGCTCTCGACTTACGACGGGGACCTCAGGGACCCGCTCTGGTGGCCTCAGGAAAGGCCAGTCCCAATGCGAGTTCCTCGGGGGCCTCTCGGGATTCCTCTCCCGTCGATGCCGGGGCCTAAGACCTTGTGTGGAGTCGGGGCCGGAACCTGAGAATTCCTCTCCAGTGCTGACATGGATCTTGGGGTACTTCTGGAGTCTCCCCAGGGGAGTCAGTCCTCGTCTCGAATGCGGGCATGCACTTGCGCTTTCCTCCAGAGCGGTAGCAGCAGTGTCACGCAGTCCGCCGCGTGGATCAAAGGATCTATGGTTTTCCCTCGAGTCTTTCCCACGAGGCTTTCCCACGAGGCTTTCCCACAGGGCTGTCCCACGTGCACACGTGGTGGGAGTGAATCCTCGGCTTGAACGTCAAGGCAGTGCAGGGAAAACAGGTTCCTCTGGAATGGACTGACATATCTGGGGGACTCTTGGAATGGTGGCACGACCCTGGAGTTCCTCTCGCCTTTCCTGTGGAGAGCGCCTCCTCTTGAGATGCGACGGGAACGCCGGGAATTCTTTCCCTACGAAACAGGGAAAGGATCCCTCATCTCGAGCTAGGAGGCGGAAACGGGGCTCCCCTGGATGTGTGCGGGACCCCACGTGCTTCCTCTCGAGTGGAGACGGGTATGTCGGGGAACTTCTTGAGTTGCAGCAAGGGTGTGAAGGACCCTTTGGAAGTTCCAGTGGTTAGACGTGATTAGCCTCGAGAAGCCTCAGCGGAAATGGGCCTCATCTCGCCTGGAGGGCAAAACCTCCTGGATTTTCTCGAGTTGCGGCAGGTGCTCTCGACTTACGACGGGGACCTCAGGGACCCGCTCTGGTGGCCTCAGGAAAGGCCAGTCCCCATGCGAGTTCCTCGGGGGCCTCTCGGGATTCCTCTCCCGTCGATGCCGGGGCCTAAGACCTTGTGTGGAGTCGGGGCCGGAACCTGAGGATTCCTCTCCAGTGCTGACATGGATCTTGGGGTACTTCTGGAGTCTCCCCAGGGGAGTCAGTCCTCGTCTCGAATGCGGGCATGCACTTGCGCTTTCCTCCAGAGCGGTAGCAGCAGTGTCACGCAGTCCTCCGCGTGGATCAAAGGATCTATGGTTTTCCCTCGAGTCTTTCCCACGAGGCTTTCCCACGAGGCTTTCCCACAGGGCTGTCCCACGTGCACACGTGGTGGGAGTGGATCCTCGGCTTGAACGTCAAGGCAGTGCAGGGAAAACAGGTTCCTCTGGAATGGACTGACACATCTGGGGGACTCTTGGAATGGTGTCACGACCCTGGAGTTCCTCTCGCCTTTCCTGTGGAGATCGCCTCCTCTTGAGATGCGACGGGAACGCAGGGAATTCTTTCCCTAAGAAACAGGGAAAGGATCCCTCATCTCGAGCTAGGAGGCGGAAACAGGGCTCCCCTGGATGTCTGCGGGACCCCACGTGCTTCCTCTCGAGTGGAGACGGGTATGTCGCAGAACTGCTTCAGTTGCAGCAAGGGTGGGAAGGACCCTTTGGAAGTTTCAGTGGTTAGATGTGATTAGCCTCGAGAAGCCTCAGCGGAAATGGGCCTCATCTCGCCTGGAGGGCAAAACCTCCTGGATTTTCTCGAGTTGCGGCAGGTGCTCTCGACTTACGATGGGGACCACAGGGACCCGCTCTGGTGGCCTCAGGAAAGGCCAGTCCCCATGCGAGTTCCTCAGGGGCCTCTCGGGATTCCTCTCCCGTCGATGCCGGGGCCTAAGACCTTGTGTGGAGTCGGGGCCGGAACCTGAGGATTCCTCTCCAGTGCTGACATGGATCTTGGGGTACTTCTGGAGTCTCCCCAGGGGAGTCAGTCCTCGTCTCGAATGCGGGCATGCACTTGCGCTTTCCTCCAGAGCGGTAGCAGCAGTGTCACGCAGTCCGCCGCGTGGATCAAAGGATCTATGGTTTTCCCTCGAGTCTTTCCCACGAGGCTTTAACACGAGGCTTTCCCACAGGGCTGTCCCACGTGCACACGTGGTGGGAGTGGATCCTCGGCTTGAACGTCAAGGCAGTGCAGGGAAAACAGGTTCCTCTGGAATGGACTGACACATCTGGGGGACTCTTGGAATGGTGGCACGACCCTGGAGTTCCTCTCGCCTTTCCTGTGGAGAGCGCCTCCTCTTGAGATGCGACGGGAACGCCGGGAATTCTTTCCCTACGAAACAGGGAAAGGATCCCTCATCTCGAGCTAGGAGGCGGAAACGGGGCTCCCCTGGATGTGTGCGGGACCCCACGTGCTTCCTCTCGAGTGGAGACGGGTATGTCGGGGAACTTCTTGAGTTGCAGCAAGGGTGTGAAGGACCCTTTGGAAGTTCCAGTGGTTAGACGTGATTAGCCTCGAGAAGCCTCAGCGGAAATGGGCCTCATCTCGCCTGGAGGGCAAAACCTCCTGGATTTTCTCGAGTTGCGGCAGGTGCTCTCGACTTACGACGGGGACCTCAGGGACCCGCTCTGGTGGCCTCAGGAAAGGCCAGTCCCCATGCGAGTTCCTCGGGGGCCTCTCGGGATTCCTCTCCCGTCGATGCCGGGGCCTAAGACCTTGTGTGGAGTCGGGGCCGGAACCTGAGGATTCCTCTCCAGTGCTGACATGGATCTTGGGGTACTTCTGGAGTCTCCCCAGGGGAGTCAGTCCTCGTCTCGAATGCGGGCATGCACTTGCGCTTTCCTCCAGAGCGGTAGCAGCAGTGTCACGCAGTCCTCCGCGTGGATCAAAGGATCTATGGTTTTCCCTCGAGTCTTTCCCACGAGGCTTTCCCACGAGGCTTTCCCACAGGGCTGTCCCACGTGCACACGTGGTGGGAGTGGATCCTCGGCTTGAACGTCAAGGCAGTGCAGGGAAAACAGGTTCCTCTGGAATGGACTGACACATCTGGGGGACTCTTGGAATGGTGTCACGACCCTGGAGTTCCTCTCGCCTTTCCTGTGGAGATCGCCTCCTCTTGAGATGCGACGGGAACGCAGGGAATTCTTTCCCTAAGAAACAGGGAAAGGATCCCTCATCTCGAGCTAGGAGGCGGAAACAGGGCTCCCCTGGATGTCTGCGGGACCCCACGTGCTTCCTCTCGAGTGGAGACGGGTATGTCGCAGAACTGCTTCAGTTGCAGCAAGGGTGGGAAGGACCCTTTGGAAGTTTCAGTGGTTAGATGTGATTAGCCTCGAGAAGCCTCAGCGGAAATGGGCCTCATCTCGCCTGGAGGGCAAAACCTCCTGGATTTTCTCGAGTTGCGGCAGGTGCTCTCGACTTACGATGGGGACCACAGGGACCCGCTCTGGTGGCCTCAGGAAAGGCCAGTCCCCATGCGAGTTCCTCAGGGGCCTCTCGGCATTCCTCTCCCGTCGATGCCGGGGCCTAAGACCTTGTGTGGAGTCGGGGCCGGAACCTGAGGATTCCTCTCCAGTGCTGACATGGATCTTGGGGTACTTCTGGAGTCTCCCCAGGGGAGTCAGTCCTCGTCTCGAGTGCGGGCATGCACTTGCGCTTTCCTCCAGAGCGGTAGCAGCAGTGTCACGCAGTCCACCGCGTGGATCAAAGGATCTATGGTTTTCCCTCGAGTCTTTCCCACGAGGCTTTCCCACGAGGCTTTCCCACAGGGCTGTCCCACGTGCACACGTGGTGGGAGTCGATCCTCGGCTTGAACGTCAAGGCAGTGCAGGGAAAACAGGTTCCTCTGGAATGGACTGACACATCTGGGGGTCTCTTGGAATGGTGCCACGACCCTGGAGTTCCTCTCGCCTTTCCTGTGGAGAGCGCCTCCTCTTGAGATGCGACGGGAACGCCGGGAATTCTTTCCCTACGAAACAGGGAAAGGATCCCTCATCTCGAGCTAGGAGGCGGAAACAGGGCTCCCCTGGATGTGTGCGGGACCCCACGTGCTTCCTCTCGAGTGGAGACGGGTATGTCGCGGAACTGCTTCAGTTGCAGCAAGGGTGTGAAGGACCCTTTGGAAGTTCCAGTGGTTAGATGTGATTAGCCTCGAGAAGCCTCAGCGGAAATGGGCCTCATCTCGCCTGGAGGGCAAAACCTCCTGGATTTTCTCGAGTTGCGGCAGGTGCTCTCGACTTACGATGGGGACCTCAGGGACCCGCTCTGGTGGCCTCAGGAAAGGCCAGTCCCCATGCGAGTTCCTCGGGGGCCTCTCGGGATTCCTCTCCCGTCGATGCCGGGGCCTAAGACCTTGTGTGGAGTCGGGGCCGGAACCTGAGGATTCCTCTCCAGTGCTGACATGGATCTTGGGGTACTTCTGGAGTCTCCCCAGGGGAGTCAGTCCTCGTCTCGAATGCGGGCATGCACTTGCGCTTTCCTCCAGAGCGGTAGCAGCAGTGTCACGCAGTCCGCCGCGTGGATCAAAGGATCTATGGTTTTCCCTCGAGTCTTTCCCACGAGGCTTTAACACGAGGCTTTCCCACAGGGCTGTCCCACGTGCACACGTGGTGGGAGTGGATCCTCGGCTTGAACGTCAAGGCAGTGCAGGGAAAACAGGTTCCTCTGGAATGGACTGACACATCTGGGGGACTCTTGGAATGGTGGCACGACCCTGGAGTTCCTCTCGCCTTTCCTGTGGAGAGCGCCTCCTCTTGAGATGCGACGGGAACGCCGGGAATTCTTTCCCTACGAAACAGGGAAAGGATCCCTCATCTCGAGCTAGGAGGCGGAAACGGGGCTCCCCTGGATGTGTGCGGGACCCCACGTGCTTCCTCTCGAGTGGAGACGGGTATGTCGGGGAACTTCTTGAGTTGCAGCAAGGGTGTGAAGGACCCTTTGGAATTTCCAGTGGTTAGATGTGATTGGCCTCGAGAAGCCTCAGCGGAAATGGGCCTCATCTCGCCTGGAGGGCAAAACCTCCTGGATTTTCTCCAGTTGCGGCAGGTGCTCTGGACTTACGACGGGGACCTCAGGGACCCGTTCTGGTGGCCTCAGGAAAGGCCAGTCCCCATGCGAGTTCCTCGGGGGCCTCTCGGGATTCCTCTCCCGTCGATGCCGGGGCCTAAGACCTGTGTGGAGTCAGGGTCGGAACCTGAGTATTCCTCTCCAGTGCTGACATGGATCTTGGGGTACTTCTGGAGTCTCCCCAGGGGAGTCAGTCCTCGTCTCGAATGCGGGCATGCACTTGCGCTTTCCTCCAGAGCGGTAGCAGCAGTGTCACGCAGACCGCCGCGTGGATCAAAGGATCTATGGTTTTCCCTCGAGTCTTTCCCACGAGGCTTTCCCACGAGGCTTTCCCACAGGGCTGTCCCAAGAGCACACGTGGTGGGAGTCGATCCTCGGCTTGAACGTCAAGGCAGTGCAGGGAAAACAGGTTCCTCTGTAATGGACAGACACATCGGGGTCTCTTGGAATGGTCGCACGACCCTGGAGTTCCTCTCGCCTTTTCTGTGGCAGCGCCTCCTCTTGAGATGTGACGGTAACGCCGAGATTCTTTCCCTACGAAACAGGGAAAGGATCCCTCATCTCGAGCTAGGAGGCGGAAACGGGGCTCCCCTGGATGTGTGAGGGACCCTCGTGCTTCCTCTTGAGTGGAGACGGGTATGTCGGGGAACTTCTAGAGTTGCAGCAAGGGTGTGAAGGACCCTTTGGAAGTTCCAGTTGTTAGACGTGATTAGCCTCGAGAAGCCTCAGCGGAAATGGGCCTCATCTCGCCTGGAGGGCAAAACCTCCTGGATTTTCTCGAGTTTGCGGCAGGTGCTCTGGACTTACGACGGGGACCTCAGGGACCCGCTATGGTGGCCTCAGGAAAGGCCAGTCCCCATGAGAGTTCCTCGGGGGCCTCTCGGCATTCCTCTCCCGTCGATGCCGGGGCCTAAGACCTTGTGTGGAGTCGGGTCCGGAACCTGAGGTTTCCTCTCCAGTGCTGACATGGATCTTGGGGTACTTCTGGAGTCTCCCCAGGGGAGTCAGTCCTCGTCTCGAATGCGGGCATGCACTTGCGCTTTCCTCCAGAGCGGTAGCAGCAGTGTCACGCAGTCCTCCGCGTGGATCAAAGGATCTATGGTTTTCCCTCGAGTCTTTCCCACGAGGCTTTCCCACGAGGCTTTCCCACAGGGCTGACCCACGTGCACACGTGGTGGGACTCGATCCTCGGCTTGAACGTCAAGGCAGTGCAGGGAAAACAGATTCCTCTGGAATGGAATGACACATCTGGGGGACTCTTGCAATGGTGGCACGACCCTGGAGTTCCTCTCCCCTTTCCTGTGGAGAGCGCCTCCTCTTGAGATGCGACGGGAACGCCAGGAAATCTTTCCCTACGAAACAGGGAAAGGATCCCTCATCTCGAGGTAGGAGGCGGAAACGGGGCTCCCCTGGATGTGTGCGGGACCCCACGTGCTTCCTCTCGAGTGGAGACGGGTATGTCGGGGAACTTCTTGAGTTGCAGCAAGGGTGTGAAGGACCCTTTGGAAGTTCCAGTGGTTAGACGTGATTAGCCTCGAGAAGCCTCAGCGGAAATGGGCCTCATCTCGCCTGGAGGGCAAAACCTCCTGGATTTTCTCGAGTTGCGGCAGGTGCTCTCGACTTACGACGGGGACCTCAGGGACCCGCTCTGGTGGCCTCAGGAAAGGCCAGTCCCCATGCGAGTTCCTCGGGGGCCTCTCGGGATTCCTCTCCCGTCGATGCCGGGGCCTAAGACCTTGTGTGGAGTCGGGGCCGGAACCTGAGGATTCCTCTCCAGTGCTGACATGGATCTTGGGGTACTTCTGGAGTCTCCCCAGGGGAGTCAGTCCTCGTCTCGAATGCGGGCATGCACTTGCGCTTTCCTCCAGAGCGGTAGCAGAAGTGTCACGCAGTCCGCCGCGTGGATCAAAGGATCTATGGTTTTCCCTCGAGTCTTTCCCACGAGGCTTTCCCACGAGGCTTTCCCACAGGGCTGTCCCACGTGCACACGTGGTGGGAGTCGATCCTCGGCTTGAACGTCAAGGCAGTGCAGGGAAAACAGGTTCCTCTGGAATGGACTGACACATCTGGGGGACTCTTGGAATGGTGGCACGACCCTGGCGTTCCTCTCGCCTTTCCTGTGGAGAGCGCCTCCTCTTGAGATGCGACGGGAACGCCGGCAATTCTTTCCCTAAGAAACAGGGAAAGGATCCCTCATCTCGAGCTAGGAGGCGGAAACGGGGCTCCCCTGGATATGTGCGGGACCCTCGTGCTTCCTCTCGAGTGGAGACGGGTATGTCGGGGAACTTCTTGAGTTGCAGCAAGGGTGTGAAGGACCCTTTGGAAGTTCCGGTGGTTAGACTTGATTAGCCTCGAGAAGCCTCAGCGGAAATGGGCCTCATCTCGCCTGGAGGGCAAAACCTCCTGGATTTTCTCGAGTTGCGGCAGGTGCTCTCGACTTACGACGGGGACCTCAGGGACCCGCTCTGGTGGCCTCAGGAAAGGCCAGTCCCCATGCGAGTTCCTCGGGGGCCTCTCGGGATTCCTCTCCCGTCGATCCCGGGGCCTAAGACCTTGTGTGGAGTCGGGGCCGGAACCTGAGGATTCCTCTCCAGTGCTGACATGGATCTTGGGGTACTTCTGGAGTCTCCCCAGGGGAGTCAGTCCTCGTCTCGAATGCGGGCATGCACTTGCGCTTTCCTCCAGAGCGGTAGCAGCAGTGTCACGAAGTCCGCCGCGTGGATCAAAGGATCTATGGTTTTCCCTCGAGTCTTTCCCACGAGGCTTTCCCACGAGGCTGTCCCACGTGCACACGTGGTGGGAGTGGATCCTCGGCTTGAACGTCAAGGCAGTGCAGGGAAAACAGGTTCCTCTAGACTGGACTAACACATCTGGGGGACTCTTGGAATGGTGGCACGACCCTGGAGTTCCTCTCGCCTTTCCTGTGGAGAGCGCCTCCTCTTGAGATGCGACGGGAACGCCGGGAATTCTTTCCCTACGAAACAGGGAATGGATCCCTCATCTCGAGCTAGGAGGCGGAAACGGGGCTCCCCTGGATGTGTGCGGGACCCCAAGTGCTTCCTCTCGAGTGGAGACGGGTATGTCGGGGAACTTCTTGAGTTGCAGCAAGGGTGTGAAGGACCCATTGGAAGTTCCAGTGGTTAGACGTGATTAGCCTCGAGAAGCCTCAGCGGAAATGGGCCTCATCTCGCCTGGAGGGCAAAACCTCCTGGATTTTCTCGAGTTGCGGCAGGTGCTCTCGACTTAAGACGGGGACCTCAGGGACCCGCTCTGGTGGCCTCAGGAAAGGCCAGTCCCAATGCGAGTTCCTCGGGGGCCTCTCGGGATTCCTCTCCCGTCGATGCCGGGGCCTAAGACCTTGTGTGGAGTCGGGGCCGGAACCTGAGAATTCCTCTCCAGTGCTGACATGGATCTTGGGGTACTTCTGGAGTCTCCCCAGGGGAGTCAGTCCTCGTCTCGAATGCGGGCATGCACTTGCGCTTTCCTCCAGAGCGGTAGCAGCAGTGTCACGCAGTCCGCCGCGTGGATCAAAGGATCTATGGTTTTCCCTCGAGTCTTTCCCACGAGGCTTTCCCACAGGGCTGTCCCACGTGCACACGTGGTGGGAGTGGATCCTCGGCTTGAACGTCAAGGCAGTGCAGGGAAAACAGGTTCCTCTGGAATGGACTGACACATCTGGGGGACTCTTGGAATGGTGGCACGACCCTGGAGTTCCTCTCGCCTTTCCTGTGGAGAGCGCCTCCTCTTGAGATGCGACGGGAACGCCGGGAATTCTTTCCCTAGGAAACAGGGAAAGGATCCCTCATCTCGAGCTAGGAGGCGGAAACGGGGCTCCCCTGGATGTGTGCGGGACCCCACGTGCTTCCTCTCGAGTGGAGACGGGTATGTCGGGGAACTTCTTGAGTTGCAGCAAGGGTGTGAAGGACCCTTTGGAAGTTCCAGTGGTTAGACGTGATTAGCCTCGAGAAGCCTCAGCGGAAATGGGCCTCATCTCGCCTGGAGGGCAAAACCTCCTGGATTTTCTCGAGTTGCGGCAGGTGCTCTCGACTTACGACGGGGACCTCAGGGACCCGCTCTGGTGGCCTCAGGAAAGGCCAGTCCCCATGCGAGTTCCTCGGGGGCCTCTCGGGATTCCTCTCCCGTCGATGCCGGGGCCTAAGACCTTGTGTGGAGTCGGGGCCGGAACCTGAGGATTCCTCTCCAGTGCTGACATGGATCTTGGGGTACTTCTGGAGTCTCCCCAGGGGAGTCAGTCCTCGTCTCGAATGCGGGCATGCACTTGCGCTTTCCTCCAGAGCGGTAGCAGCAGTGTCACGCAGTCCTCCGCGTGGATCAAAGGATCTATGGTTTTCCCTCGAGTCTTTCCCACGAGGCTTTCCCACGAGGATTTCCCACAGGGCTGTCCCACGTGCACACGTGGTGGGAGTGGATCCTCGGCTTGAACGTCAAGGCAGTGCAGGGAAAACAGGTTCCTCTGGAATGGACTGACACATCTGGGGGACTCTTGGAATGGTGTCACGACCCTGGAGTTCCTCTCGCCTTTCCTGTGGAGATCGCCTCCTCTTGAGATGCGACGGGAACGCAGGGAATTCTTTCCCTACGAAACAGGGAAAGGATCCCTCATCTCGAGCTAGGAGGCGGAAACAGGGCTCCCCTGGATGTCTGCGGGACCCCACGTGCTTCCTCTCGAGTGGAGACGGGTATGTCGGGGAACTTCTTGAGTTGCAGCAAGGGTGGGAAGGACCCTTTGGAAGTTTCAGTGGTTAGATGTGATTAGCCTCGAGAAGCCTCAGCGGAAATGGGCCTCATCTCGCCTGGAGGGCAAAACCTCCTGGATTTTCTCGAGTTGCGGCAGGTGCTCTCGACTTACGATGGGGACCACAGGGACCCGCTCTGGTGGCCTCAGGAAAGGCCAGTCCCCATGCGAGTTCCTCAGGGGCCTCTCGGCATTCCTCTCCCGTCGATGCCGGGGCCTAAGACCTTGTGTGGAGTCGGGGCCGGAACCTGAGGATTCCTCTCCAGTGCTGACATGGATCTTGGGGTACTTCTGGAGTCTCCCCAGGGGAGTCAGTCCTCGTCTCGAGTGCGGGCATGCACTTGCGCTTTCCTCCAGAGCGGTAGCAGCAGTGTCACGCAGTCCACCGCGTGGATCAAAGGATCTATGGTTTTCCCTCGAGTCTTTCCCACGAGGCTTTCCCACGAGGCTTTCCCACAGGGCTGTCCCACGTGCACACGAGGTGGGAGTCGATCCTCGGCTTGAACGTCAAGGCAGTGCAGGGAAAACAGGTTCCTCTGGAATGGACTGACACATCTGGGGGTCTCTTGGAATGGTGCCACGACCCTGGAGTTCCTCTCGCCTTTCCTGTGGAGAGCGCCTCCTCTTGAGATGCGACGGGAACGCCGGGAATTCTTTCCCTACGAAACAGGGAAAGGATCCCTCATCTCGAGCTAGGAGGCGGAAACAGGGCTGCCCTGGATGTGTGCGGGACCCCACGTGCTTCCTCTCGAGTGGAGACGGGTATGTCGGGGAACTTCTTGAGTTGCAGCAAGGGTGTGAAGGACCCTTTGGAAGTTCCAGTGGTTAGACGTGATTGGCCTCGAGAAGCCTCAGCGGAAATGGGCCTCATCTCGCCTGGAGGGCAAAACCTCCTGGATTTTCTCGAGTTGCGGCAGGTGCTCTCGACTTACGATGGGGACCTCAGGGACCCGCTCTGGTGGCCTCAGGAAAGGCCAGTCCCCATGCGAGTTCCTCGGGGGCCTCTCGGGATTCCTCTCCCGTCGATGCCGGGGCCTAAGACCTTGTGTGGAGTCGGGGCCGGAACCTGAGGATTCCTCTCCAGTGCTGACATGGATCTTGGGGTACTTCTGGAGTCTCCCCAGGGGAGTCAGTCCTCGTCTCGAATGCGGGCATGCACTTGCACTTTCCTCCAGAGCGGTAGCAGCAGTGTCACGCAGTCCGCCGCGTGGATCAAAGGATCTATGGTTTTCCCTCGAGTCTTTCCCACGAGGCTTTCCCACGAGGCTTTCCCACAGGGCTGTCCCACGTGCACACGTGGTGGGAGTGGATCCTCGGCTTGAACGTCAAGGCAGTGCAGGGAAAACAGGTTCCTCTGGAATGGACTGACACATCTGGGGGACTCTTGGAATGGTGGCACGACCCTGGAGTTCCTCTCGCCTTTCCTGTGGAGAGCGCCTCCTCTTGAGATGCGACGGGAACGCCGGGAATTCTTTCCCTACGAAACAGGGAAAGGATCCCTCATCTCGAGCTAGGCGGCGGAAACGGGGCTCCCCTGGATGTGTGCGGGACCCCACGTGCTTCCTCTCGAGTGGAGACGGGTATGTCGGGGAACTTCTTGAGTTGCAGCAAGGGTGTGAAGGACCCTTTGGAAGTTCCAGTGGTTAGACGTGATTAGCCTCGAGAAGCCTCAGCGGAAATGGGCCTCATCTCGCCTGGAGGGCAAAACCTCCTGGATTTTCTCGAGTTGCGGCAGGTGCTCTCGACTTACGACGGGGACCTCAGGGACCCGCTCTGGTGGCCTCAGGAAAGGCCAGTCCCCATGCGAGTTCCTCGGGGGCCTCTCGGGATTCCTCTCCCGTCGATGCCGGGGCCTAAGACCTTGTGTGGAGTCGGGGCCGGAACCTGAGGATTCCTCTCCAGTGCTGACATGGATCTTGGGGTACTTCTGGAGTCTCCCCAGGGGAGTCAGTCCTCGTCTCGAATGCGGGCATGCACTTGCGCTTTCCTCCAGAGCGGTAGCAGCAGTGTCACGCAGTCCTCCGCGTGGATAAAGGATCTATGGTTTTCCCTCGAGTCTTTCCCACGAGGCTTTCCCACGAGGCTTTCCCACAGGGCTGTCCCACGTGCACACGTGGTGGGAGTGGATCCTCGGCTTGAACGTCAAGGCAGTGCAGGGAAAACAGGTTCCTCTGGAATGGACTGACACATCTGGGGGACTCTTGGAATGGTGTCACGACCCTGGAGTTCCTCTCGCCTTTCCTGTGGAGATCGCCTCCTCTTGAGATGCGACGGGAACGCAGGGAATTCTTTCCCTACGAAACAGGGAAAGGATCCCTCATCTCGAGCTAGGAGGCGGAAACAGGGCTCCCCTGGATGTCTGCGGGACCCCACGTGCTTCCTCTCGAGTGGAGACGGGTATGTCGCAGAACTGCTTCAGTTGCAGCAAGGGTGGGAAGGACCCTTTGGAAGTTTCAGTGGTTAGATGTGATTAGCCTCGAGAAGCCTCAGCGGAAATGGGCCTCATCTCGCCTGGAGGGCAAAACCTCCTGGATTTTCTCGAGTTGCGGCAGGTGCTCTCGACTTACGATGGGGACCACAGGGACCCGCTCTGGTGGCCTCAGGAAAGGCCAGTCCCCATGCGAGTTCCTCAGGGGCCTCTCGGCATTCCTCTCCCGTCGATGCCGGGGCCTAAGACCTTGTGTGGAGTCGGGGCCGGAACCTGAGGATTCCTCTCCAGTGCTGACATGGATCTTGGGGTACTTCTGGAGTCTCCCCAGGGGAGTCAGTCCTCGTCTCGAGTGCGGGCATGCACTTGCGCTTTCCTCCAGAGCGGTAGCAGCAGTGTCACGCAGTCCACCGCGTGGATCAAAGGATCTATGGTTTTCCCTCGAGTCTTTCCCACGAGGCTTTCCCACGAGGCTTTCCCACAGGGCTGTCCCACGTGCACACGTGGTGGGAGTCGATCCTCGGCTTGAACGTCAAGGCAGTGCAGGGAAAACAGGTTCCTCTGGAATGGACTGACACATCTGGGGGTCTCTTGGAATGGTGCCACGACCCTGGAGTTCCTCTCGCCTTTCCTGTGGAGAGCGCCTCCTCTTGAGATGCGACGGGAACGCCGGGAATTCTTTCCCTACGAAACAGGGAAAGGATCCCTCATCTCGAGCTAGGAGGCGGAAACAGGGCTGCCCTGGATGTGTGCGGGACCCCACGTGCTTCCTCTCGAGTGGAGACGGGTATGTCGCGGAACTGCTTCAGTTGCAGCAAGGGTGTGAAGGACCCTTTGGAAGTTCCAGTGGTTAGATGTGATTAGCCTCGAGAAGCCTCAGCGGAAATGGGCCTCATCTCGCCTGGAGGGCAAAACCTCCTGGATTTTCTCGAGTTGCGGCAGGTGCTCTCGACTTACGATGGGGACCTCAGGGACCCGCTCTGGTGGCCTCAGGAAAGGCCAGTCCCCATGCGAGTTCCTCGGGGGCCTCTCGGGATTCCTCTCCCGTCGATGCCGGGGCCTAAGACCTTGTGTGGAGTCGGGGCCGGAACCTGAGGATTCCTCTCCAGTGCTGACATGGATCTTGGGGTACTTCTGGAGTCTCCCCAGGGGAGTCAGTCCTCGTCTCGAATGCGGGCATGCACTTGCGCTTTCCTCCAGAGCGGTAGCAGCAGTGTCACGCAGTCCGCCGCGTGGATCAAAGGATCTATGGTTTTCCCTCGAGTCTTTCCCACGAGGCTTTCCCACGAGGCTTTCCCACAGGGCTGTCCCACGTGCACACGTGGTGGGAGTGGATCCTCGGCTTGAACGTCAAGGCAGTGCAGGGAAAACAGGTTCCTCTGGAATGGACTGACACATCTGGGGGACTCTTGGAATGGTGGCACGACCCTGGAGTTCCTCTCGCCTTTCCTGTGGAGAGCGCCTCCTCTTGAGATGCGACGGGAACGCCGGGAATTCTTTCCCTACGAAACAGGGAAAGGATCCCTCATCTCGAGCTAGGAGGCGGAAACAGGGCTGCCCTGGATGTGTGCGGGACCCCACGTGCTTCCTCTCGAGTGGAGACGGGTATGTCGCGGAACTGCTTCAGTTGCAGCAAGGGTGTGAAGGACCCTTTGGAAGTTCCAGTGGTTAGATGTGATTAGCCTCGAGAAGCCTCAGCGGAAATGGGCCTCATCTCGCCTGGAGGGCAAAACCTCCTGGATTTTCTCGAGTTGCGGCAGGTGCTCTCGACTTACGATGGGGACCTCAGGGACCCGCTCTCGTGGCCTCAGGAAAGGCCAGTCCCCATGCGAGTTCCTCGGGGGCCTCTCGGGATTCCTCTCCCGTCGATGCCGGGGCCTAAGACCTTGTGTGGAGTCGGGGCCGGAACCTGAGGATTCCTCTCCAGTGCTGACATGGATCTTGGGGTACTTCTGGAGTCTCCCCAGGGGAGTCAGTCCTCGTCTCGAATGCGGGCATGCACTTGCGCTTTCCTCCAGAGCGGTAGCAGCAGTGTCACGCAGTCCGCCGCGTGGATCAAAGGATCTATGGTTTTCCCTCGAGTCTTTCCCACGAGGCTTTCCCACGAGGCTTTCCCACAGGGCTGTCCCACGTGCACACGTGGTGGGAGTGGATCCTCGGCTTGAACGTCAAGGCAGTGCAGGGAAAACAGGTTCCTCTGGAATGGACTGACACATCTGGGGGACTCTTGGAATGGTGGCACGACCCTGGAGTTCCTCTCGCCTTTCCTGTGGAGAGCGCCTCCTCTTGAGATGCGACGGGAACGCCGGGAATTCTTTCCCTACGAAACAGGGAAAGGATCCCTCATCTCGAGCTAGGCGGCGGAAACGGGGCTCCCGTGGATGTGTGCGGGACCCCACGTGCTTCCTCTCGAGTGGAGACGGGTATGTCGGGGAACTTCTTGAGTTGCAGCAAGGGTGTGAAGGACCCTTTGGAATTTCCAGTGGTTAGATGTGATTGGCCTCGAGAAGCCTCAGCGGAAATGGGCCTCATCTCGCCTGGAGGGCAAAACCTCCTGGATTTTCTCGAGTTGCGGCAGGTGCTCTCGACTTACGACGGGGACCTCAGGGACCCGCTCTGGTGGCCTCAGGAAAGGCCAGTCCCCATGCGAGTTCCTCGGGGGCCTCTCGGCATTCCTCTCCCGTCGATGCCGGGGCCTAAGACCTTGTGTGGAGTCGGGGCCGGAACCTGAGGATTCCTCTCCAGTGCTGACATGGATCTTGGGGTACTTCTGGAGTCTCCCCAGGGGAGTCAGTCCTCGTCTCGAATGCGGGCATGCACTTGCGCTTTCCTCCAGAGCGGTAGCAGCAGTGTCACGCAGACCGCCGCGTGGATCAAAGGATCTATGGTTTTCCCTCGAGTCTTTCCCACGAGGCTTTCCCACGAGGCTTTCCCACAGGGCTGTCCCAAGAGCACACGTGGTGGGAGTCGATCCTCGGCTTGAACGTCAAGGCAGTGCAGGGAAAACAGGTTCCTCTGTAATGGACAGACACATCTGGGGTCTCTTGGAATGGTCGCACGACCCTGGAGTTCCTCTCGCCTTTTCTGTGGCAGCGCCTCCTCTTGAGATGCGACGGTAACGCCGGGATTCTTTCCCTACGAAACAGGGAAAGGATCCCTCATCTCGAGCTAGGAGGCGGAAACGGGGCTCCCCTGGATGTGTGAGGGACCCTCGTGCTTCCTCTTGAGTGGAGACGGGTATGTCGGGGAACTTCTAGAGTTGCAGCAAGGGTGTGAAGGACCCTTTGGAAGTTCCAGTGGTTAGATGTGATTAGCCTCGAGAAGCCTCAGCGGAAATGGGCCTCATCTCGCCTGGAGGGCAAAACCTCCTGGATTTTCTCGAGTTGCGGCATGTGCTCTCGACTTACGACGGGGACCTCAGGGACCCGCTCTGGTGGCCTCAGGAAAGGCCAGTGCCCATGCGAGTTCCTCGGGGGTCTCTCGGGATTCCTCTCCCGTCGATGCCGGCGCCGAAGACCTTGTTGGAGTCGGGGCCGGAACATGAGGATTCCTCTCCAGTGCTGACATGGATCTTGGGGTACTTCTGGAGTCTCCCCAGGGGAGTCAGTCCTCGTCTCGAATGCGGGCATGCACTTGCGCTTTCCTCCAGAGCGGTAGCAGCAGTGTCACGCAGTCCTCCGTGTGGATCAAAGGATCTATGGTTTTCCCTCGAGTCTTTCCCACGAGGCTTTCCCACGAGGCTTTCCCACAGGGCTGTCCCACGTGCACACGTGGTGGGAGTCGAACCTCGGCTTGAACGTCAAGGCAGTGCAGGGAAAACAGGTTCCTCTGGAATGGACTGACACATCTGGGGGTCTCTTGGAATGGTGCCACCACCCTGGAGTTCCTCTCGCCTTTCCTGCGGAGAGCGCCTCCTTTTGAGATGCGACGGGAACGCCGGGAATTCTTTCCCTACGAAACAGGGAAAGGATCCCTCATCTCGAGCTAGGAGGCGGAAACAGGGCTCCCCTGGATGTGTGCGGGACCCCACGTGCTTCCTCTCGAGTGGAGACGGGTATGTCGGGGAACTTCTTGAGTTGCAGCAAGGGTGTGAAGGACCCTTTGGAAGTTCCAGTGGTTAGATGTGATTAGCCTCGAGAAGCCTCAGCGGAAATGGGCCTCATCTCGCCTGGAGGGCAAAACCTCCTGGATTTTCTCGAATTGCGGCATGTGCTCTCGACTTACGACGGGGACCTCGGGGACCCGCTCTGGTGGCCTCAGGAAAGGCCAGTCCCCATGCGAGTTCCTCGGGGGCCTCTCGGGATTCCTCTCCCATCGATGCCGGGGCCTAAGACCTTGTGTGGAGTCGGGGCCGGAACCTGAGGATTCCTCTCCAGTGCTGACATGGATCTTGGGGTACTTCTGGAGTCTCCCCAGGGGAGTCACTCCTCGTCTCGAATGCGGGCATGCACTTGCGCTTTCCTCCAGAGCGGTAGCAGCAGTGTCACGCAGTCCGCCGCGTGGATCAAAGGATCTATGGTTTTCCCTCGAGTCTTTCCCACGAGGCTTTCCAACGAGGCTTTCCCACAGGGCTGTCCCAGGAGCACACGTGGTGGGAGTCGATCCTCGGCTTGAACGTCAAGGCAGTGCAGGGAAAACAGTTTCCTCTGTAATGGACAGACACATCTGGGGTCTCTTGGAATGGTCGCACGACCCTGGAGTTCCTCTCGCCTTTTCTGTGGGAGCGCCTCCTCTTGAGATGCGACGGTAACGCCGGGAATTCTTTCCCTACGAAACAGGGAAAGGATCCTTCATCTCGAACTAGGAGGCGGAAACGGGGCTCCCCTGGATGTGTGCGGGACCCCACGTGCTTCCTCTTGAGTGGAGACGGGTATGTCGGGGAACTTCTAGAGTTGCAGCAAGGGTGTGAAGGACCCTTTGGAAGTTCCAGTGGTTAGATGTGATTAGCCTCGAGAAGCCTCAGCGGAAATGGGCCTCATCTCGCCTGGAGGGCAAAACCTCCTGGATTTTCTCGAGTTGCGGCAGGTGCTCTCGACTTACGACGGGGACATCAGGGACCCGCTCTGGTGACCTCAGGAAAGGCCAGTCCCCATGCGAGTTCCTCGGGGGCCTCTCGGGATTCCTCTCCCGTCGATGCCGGGGCCTAAGACCTTGTCTGGAGTCGGGGCCGGAACCTGAGGATTCCTCTCCAGTGCTGACATGGATCTTGGGGTACTTCTGGAGTCTCCCCAGGGGAGTCAGTCCTCGTCTCGATGCAGGCATGCACTTGCGCTTTCCTGCAGAGCGGTAGCAGCAGTGTCACGCAGTCCGCCGCGTGGATCAAAGGATCTATGGTTTTCCCTCGAGTCTTTCCCACGAGTCTTTCCCACGAGGCTTTCCCACGAGGCTTTCCTCAGGGCTGTCCCACTTGCACACGTGGTGGGACTCGATCCTCGGCTTGAACGTCAAGGTAGTGAAGGGAAAACACATTCCTCTGGAATGGACTGACACATCTGGGGGACTCTTGGAATGGTGGCACGACCCTGGAGTTCCTCTCGCCTTTCCTGTGGAGAGCGCCTCCTCTTGAGATGCGACGGGAACGCCGGGAATTCATTGCCTACGAAAAAGGGAAAGGATCCCTCATCTCGAGTTGGAGGCGGAAATGGGGCTCCCCTGGATGTTTGCGGGACCCCACGTGCTTCCTCTCGAGTGGAGACGGCTATGTCGGGGAACTTCTTGAGTTGCAGCAAGGGTGTGAAGGACCCTTTGGAAGTTCCAGTGGTTAGATGTGATTGGCCTCGAGAAGCCTCAGCGGAAATGGGCCTCATCTCGCCTGGAGGGCAAAACCTCCTGGATTTTCTCGAGTTGCGGCATGTGCTCTCGACTTACGACGGGGACCTCGGGGACCCGCTCTGGTGGCCTCAGGAAAGGCCAATCCCCATGCGAGTTCCTCGGGGGCCTCTCGGGATTCCTCTCCCATCGATGCCGGGGCCTAAGACCTTGTGTGGAGTCGGGGCCGGAACCTAAGGATTCCTCTCCAGTGCTGACATGGATCTTGGGGTACTTCTGGAGTCTCCCCAGGGGAGTCAGTCCTCGTCTCGAATGCGGGCATGCACTTGCGCTTTCCTCCAGAGCGGTAGCAGCAGTGTCACGCAGTCCGCCGCGTGGATCAAAGGATCTATGGTTTTCCCTCGAGTCTTTCCCACGAGGCTTTCCCACGAGGCTTTCCCACAGGGCTGTCCCACGTGCACACGTGGTGGTAGTGGATCCTCGGCTTGAACGTCAAGGCAGTGCAGGGAAAACAGGTTCCTCTGGAATGGACTGACACATCTGGGGGTCTCTTGGAATGGTGCCACCACCCTGGAGTTCCTCTCGCCTTTCCTGCGGAGAGCGCCTCCTCTTGAGATGCGACGGGAACGCCGGGAATTCTTTCCCTACGAAACAGGGAAAGGATCCCTCATCTCGAGCTAGGAGGCGGAAACAGGGCTCCCCTGGATGTGTGCGGGACCCCACGTGCTTCCTCTCGAGTGGAGACGGGTATGTCGCGGAACTGCTTCAGTTGCAGCAAGGGTGTGAAGGACCCTTTGAAGTTCCAGTGGTTAGATGTGATTAGCCTCGAGAAGCCTCAGCGGAAATGGGCCTCATCTCGCCTGGAGGGCAAAACCTCCTGGATTTTCTCGAGTTGCGGCAGGTGCTCTCGACTTACGATGGGGACCTCAGGGACCCGCTCTGGTGGCCTCAGGAAAGGCCAGTCCCCATGCGAGTTCCTCGGGGGCCTCTCGTGATTCCTCTCCCGTCGATGAGGGGCCTAAGACCTTTTGTGGAGTCGGGGGCGGAACCTGAGGATTCCTCTCCAGTGCTGACATGGATCTTGGGGTACTTCTGGAGTCTCCCCAGGGGAGTCAGTCCTCGTCTCGAATGCGGGCATGCACATGCGCTTTCCTGCAGAGCGGTAGCAGCAGTGTCACGCAGTCCGCCGCGTGGATCAAAGGATCTATGGTTTTCCCTCGAGTCTTTCCCACGAGGCTTTCCCACGAGGCTT
Organism: Ovis canadensis; assembly: GCF_042477335.2. Lineage (NCBI taxonomy): Eukaryota > Metazoa > Chordata > Mammalia > Artiodactyla > Bovidae > Ovis > Ovis canadensis. The sequence goes on from NC_091251.1 coordinate 10,775,918, forward strand.
TCCTCAGGGCTGTCCCACGTGCACACGTGGTGGGACTCGATCCTCGGCTTGAACGTCAAGGTAGTGCAGGGAAAACACATTCCTCTGGAATGGACTGACACATCTGGGGGACTCTTGGAATGGTGGCACGACCCTGGAGTTCCTCTCGCCTTTCCTGTGGAGAGCGCCTCCTCTTGAGATGCGACGGGAACGCCGGGAATTCATTCCCTACGAAAAAGGGAAAGGATCCCTCATCTCGAGCTTGGAGGCGGAAATGGGGCTCCCCTGGATGTGTGAGGGACCCCACGTGCTTCCTCTCGAGTGGAGACGGCTATGTCGGGGAACTTCTTCAGTTGCAGCAAGGGTGTGAAGGACCCTTTGGAAGTTCCAGTGGTTAGATGTGATTCGCCTCGAGAAGCCTCAGCGGAAATGGGCCTCATCTCGCCTGGAGGGCAAAACCTCCTGGATTTTCTCGAGTTACGGCATGTGCTCTCGACTTACGACGGGGACCTCGGGGACCCGCTCTGGTGGCCTCAGGAAAGGCCAATCCCCATGCGAGTTCCTCGGGGGCCTCTCGGGATTCCTCTCCCATCGATGCCGGCGCCTAAGACCTTGTGTGGAGTCGGGGCCGGAACCTGAGGATTCCTCTCCAGTGCTGACATGGATCTTGGGGTACTTCTGGAGTCTCCCCAGGGGAGTCAGTCCTCGTCTCGAATGCGGGCATGCACTTGCGCTTTCCTCCAGAGCGGTAGCAGCAGTGTCACGCAGTCCGCCGCGTGGATCAAAGGATCTATGGTTTTCCCTCGTGTCTTTCCCACAAGGCTTTCCCACGAGGCTTTCCCACAGGGCTGTCCCACGTGCACACGTGGTGGGAGTGGATCCTCGGCTTGAACGTCAAGGCAGTGCAGGGAAAACAGGTTCCTCTGGAATGGACTGACATATCTGGGGGACTCTTGGAATGGTGGCACGACCCTGGAGTTCCTCTCGCCTTTCCTATGGAGAGCGCCTCCTCTTGAGATGCGACGGGAACGCCGGGAATTCTTTCCCTACGAAACAGGGAAAGGATCCCTCATCTCGAGCTAGGAGGCGGAAACGGGGCTCCCCTGGATGTGTGCGGGACCCCACGTGCTTCCTCTCGAGTGGAGACGGGTATGTCGGGGAAATTCTTGAGTTGCAGCAAGGGTGTGAAGGACCCTTTGGAAGTTCCAGTGGTTAGACGTGATTAGCCTCGAGAAGCCTCAGCGGAAATGGGCCTCATCTCGCCTGGAGGGCAAAACCTCCTGGATTTTCTCGAGTTGCGGCAGGTGCTCTCGACTTACGATGGGGACCTCAGGGACCCGCTCTGGTGGCCTCAGGAAAGGCCAGTCCCCATGCGAGTTCCTCGGGGGCCTCTCGGGACTCCTCTCCCGTCGATGCCGGGGCCTAAGATCTTGTGTGGAGTCGGGGCCGGAAACTGAGGATTCCTCTCCAGTGCTGACATGGATCTTGGGGTACTTCTGGAGTCTCCCCAGGGGAGTCAGTCCTCGTCTCGAATGCGGGCATGCACTTGCGCTTTCCTCCAGAGCGGTAGCAGCAGTGTCACGCAGTCCTCCGCGTGGATCAAAGGATCTATGGTTTTCCCTCGAGTCTTTCCCACGAGGCTTTCCCACGAGGCTTTCCCACAGGGCTGTCCCACGTGCACACGTGGTGGGAGTCGATCCTCGGCTTGAACGTCAAGGCAGTGCAGGGAAAACAGGTTCCTCTGGAATGGACTGACACATCTGGGGGTCTCTTGGAATGGTGCCACCACCCTGGAGTTCCTCTCGCCTTTCCTGCGGAGAGCGCCTCCTCTTGAGATGCGACGGGAACGCCGGGAATTCTTTCCCTACGAAACAGGGAAAGGATCCCTCATCTCGAGCTAGGAGGCGGAAACAGGGCTCCCCTGGATGTGTGCGGGACCCCACGTGCTTCCTCTCGAGTGGAGACGGGTATGTCGCGGAACTGCTTCAGTTGCAGCAAGGGTGTGAAGGACCCTTTGAAGTTCCAGTGGTTAGATGTGATTAGCCTCGAGAAGCCTCAGCGGAAATGGGCCTCATCTCGCCTGGAGGGCAAAACCTCCTGGATTTTCTCGAGTTGCGGCATGTGCTCTCGACTTACGACGGGGACCTCAGGAACCCGCTCTGGTGGCCTCAGGAAAGGCCAATCCCCATGCGAGTTCCTCGGGGGCCTCTCGGGATTCCTCTCCCATCGATGCCGGGGCCTAAGACCTTGTGTGCAGTCGGGGCCGGAACCTGAGGATTCTTCTCCAGTGCTGACATGGATCTTGGGGTACTTCTGGAGTCTCCCCAGGGGAGTCAGTCCTCGTCTCGAATGCGGGCATGCACTTGCGCTTTCCTCCAGAGCGGTAGCAGCAGTGTCACGCAGTCCGCCGCGTGGATCAAAGGATGTATGGTTTTCCCTCGAGTCTTTCCCACGAGTCTTTCCCACGAGGCTTTCCCACAGGGCTGTCCCACGTGCACACGTGGTGGGAGTCGATCCTCGGCTTGAACGTCAAGGCAGTGAAGGGAAAACAGGTTCCTCTGGAATGGACTGACACATCTGGGGGACTCTTGGAATGGTGGCATGACGCTGGAGTTCCTCTCGCCTTTCCTGTGGAGAGCGCCTCCTCTTGAGATGCGACGGGAACACCGAGAATTCTTTCCCTACGAAACAGGGAAAGGATCCCTCATCTCGAGCTACGAGGCGGAAACGGGGCTCCCCTTGATGTATGCGGGACACCACGGGCTTCCTCTCGAGTGCAGACGGGTATGTCGGGGAACTTCTTGAGTTGCAGCAACGGTGTGAAGGACCCTTTGGAAGTTCCAGTGGTTAGATGTGATTGGCCTCGAGAAGCCTCAGCGGAAATGGGCCTCATCTCGCCTGGAGGGCAAAACCTCCTGGATTTTCTCGAGTTGCGGCAGGTGCTCTCGACTTACGACGGGGACCTCAGGGAACCGCTCTGGTGGCCTCAGGAAAGGCCAGTCCCCATGCGAGTTCCTCGGGGGCCTCTTGGGAATCCTCTCCCGTCGATGCCGGGGCCTAAGACCTTGTGAGGAGTCGGGGCCGGAACCTGAGGATTCCTCTCCAGTGCTGACATGGATCTTGGGGTACTTCTGGAGTCTCCCCAGGGGAGTCAGTCCTCGTCTCGAATGCGGGCATGCACTTGCGCTTTCCTCCAGAGCGGTAGCAGCAGTGTCACGCAGTCCGCCGCGTGGATCAAAGGATCTATGGTTTTCCCTCGAGTCTTTCCCACGAGGCTTTCCCACGAGGCTTTCCCTCAGGGCTGTCCCACGTGCACACGTGGTGGGAGTCGATCCTCGGCTTGAACGTCAAGGCAGTGCAGGGAAAACAGGTTCCTCTGGAATGGACTGACACATCTGGGGGACTCTTGGAATGGTGGCACGACCCTGGAGTTGCTCTCGCCTTTCCTGTGGAGAGCGCCTCCTCTTGAGATGCGACGGGAACGCCGGGAATACTTTCCCTACGAAACAGGGAAAGGATCCCTCATCTCGAGCTAGGAGGTGGAAACGGGGCTCCCCTGGATGTGTGCGGGACACCACGTGCTTCCTCTCGAGTGCAGACGGGTATGTCGTGGAACTTCTTGAGTTGCAGCAAGGGTGTGAAGGACCCTTTGGAAGTTCCAGTGGTTAGATGCGATTGGCCTCGAGAAGCCTCAGCGGAAATGGGCCTCATCTCGCCTGGAGGGCAAAACCTCCTGGATTTTCTCGAGTTGCGGCAGGTGCTCTCGACTTACGACGGGGACCTCAGGGACCCGCTCTGGTGGCCTCAGGAGAGGCCAGTCCCCACGCGAGTTCCTCGGGGGCCTCTCGGGATTCCTCTCCCGTCGATGCCGGGGCCTAAGACCTTGTGTGGAGCCGGGGCCGGAACCTGAGGATTCCTCTCCAGTGCTGACATGGATCTTGGGGTACTTCTGGAGTCTCCCCAGGGGAGTCAGTCCTCGTCTCGAATGCGGGCATGCACTTGCGCTTTCCTCCAGAGCGGTAGCAGCAGTGTCACGCAGTCCGCCGCGTGGATCAAAGGATCTATGGTTTTCCCTCGAGTCTTTCCCACGAGGCTTTCCCACGAGGCTTTCCCACAGGGCTGTCCCACGTGCACACGTGGTGGGAGTCGATCCTCGGCTTGAACGTCAAGGCAGTGCAGGGAAAACAGGTTCTTCTGGAATGGACTGACACATCTGGGGGACTCTTGGAATGGTGGCACGACCCTGGAGTTCCTCTCGCCTTTCCTGTGGAGAGCGCCTCCTCTTGAGATGCGACGGGAACGCCGGGAATTCTTTCCCTACGAAACAGGGAAAGGATCCCTCATCTCGAGCTAGGAGGCGGAAACGGGGCTCCCCTGGATGTATGCGGGACACCACGTGCTTCCTCTCGAGTGCAGACGGGTATGTCGGGGAACTTCTTGAGTTGCAGCAAAGGTGTGAAGGACCCTTTGGAAGTTCCAGTGGTTAGATGTGATTGGCCTCGAGAAGCCTCAGCGGAAATGGGCCTCATCTCGCCTGGAGGGCAAAACCTCCTGGATTTTCTCGAGTTGCGGCAGGTGCTCTCGACTTACGACGGGGACCTCAGGGACCCGCTCTGGTGGCCTCAGGAAAGGCCAGTCCCTATGCGAGTTCCTCAGGGGCCTCTCGGGATTCCTCTCCTGTCGATGCCGGGGCCTAAGACCTTGTGTGGAGTCGGGGCCGGAACCTGAGGATTCCTCTCCAGTGCTGACATGGATCTTGGGGTACTTCTGGAGTCTCCCCAGGGGAGTCAGTCCTCGTCTCGAATGCGGGCATGCACTTGCGCTTTCCTCCAGAGCGGTAGCAGCAGTGTCACGCAGTCCTCCGCGTGGATCAAAGCATCTATGGTTTTCCCTCGAGTCTTTCCCACGAGGCTTTCCCACGAGGCTTTCCCACAGGGCTGTCCCACGTGCACACGTTGTGGGAGTCGATCCTCGGCTTGAACGTCAAGGCAGTGCAGGGAAAACAGGTTCCTCTGGAATGGACTGACACATCTGGGGGACTCTTGGAATGGTGGCACGACCCTGGAGTTCCTCTCGCCTTTCCTGTGGAGAGCGCCTCCTCTTGAGATGCGACGGGAACGCCGGGAATTCTTTCCCTACGAAACAGGGAAAGGATCCCTCATCTCGAGCTAGGAGGTGGAAACGGGGCTCCCCTGGATGTGTGCGGGACACCACGTGCTTCCTCTCGAGTGGAGACGGGTATGTCGGGGAACTTCTTGAGTTGCAGCAAGGGTGTGAAGGACCCTTTGGAAGTTCCAGTGGTTAGATGCGATTGGCCTCGAGAAGCCGCAGCTGAAATGGGCCTCATCTCGCCTGAAGTGCAAAACCTCCTGGATTTTCTCGAGTTGCGGCAGGTGCTCTCGACTTACGACGGGGACCTCAGGGACCCACTCTGGTGGCCTCAGGAGAGGCCAGTCCCCATGCGAGTTCCTCGGGGGCCTCTCGGGATTCCTCTCCCGTTGATGCCGGGGCCTAAGACCATGTGTGGAGCCGGGGCCGGAACCTGAGGATTCCTCTCCAGTGCTGACATGGATCTTGGGGTACTTCTGGAGTCTCCCCAGGGGAGTCAGTCCTCGTCTCGAATGCGGGCATGCACTTGCGCTTTCCTCCAGAGCGGTAGCAGCAGTGTCACGCAGTCCGCCGCGTGGATCAAAGGATCTATGGTTTTCCCTCGAGTCTTTCCCACGAGGCTTTCCCACGAGGCTTTCCCACAGGGCTGTCCCACGTGCACACGTGGTGGGAGTCCATCCTCGGCTTGAACGTCAAGGCAGTGCAGGGAAAACAGGTTCCTCTGGAATGGACTGACACATCTGGGGGACTCTTGGAATGGTGGCACGACCCTGGAGTTCCTCTCGCCTTTCCTGTGGAGAGCGCCTCCTCTTGAGATGCGACGGGAACGCCGGGAATTCTTTCCCTACGAAACAGGGAAAGGATCCCTCATCTCGAGCTAGGAGGCGGAAACGGGGCTCCCCTGGATGTGTGCGGGACACCACGTGCTTCCTCTCGAGTGGAGACGGGTATGTCGGGGAACTTCTTGAGTTGCAGCAAGGGTGTGAAGGACCCTTTGGAAGTTCCAGTGGTTAGATGTGATTGGCCTCGAGAAGACTCAGCAGAAATATGCCTCATCGTGCCTGGAGGGCAAAACCTCCTGGATTCTCTCGAGTTGCGGCAGGTGCTCTCGACTTACGACGGGGACCTCAGGGACCCGCTCTGGTGGCCTCAGGAAAGGCCAGTCCCCATGCGAGTTCCTCGGGGGCCTCTCGGGATTCCTCTCCCGTCGATGCCGGGGCCTAAGACCTTCTGTGGAGTCGGGGCCGGAACCTGAGGTTTCCTCTCCAGTGCTGACATGGATCTTGGGGTACTTCTGGAGTCTCCCCAGGGGAGTCAGTCCTCCTCTCGAATGCGGGCATGCACTTGCGCTTTCCTCCAGAGCGGTAGCAGCAGTGTCACGCAGTCCGCCGCGTGGATCAAAGGATCTATGGTTTTCCCTCCAGTCTTTCCCACGAGGCTTTCCCACGAGGCTTTCCCACAGGGCTGTCCCACGTGCACACGTGGTGGGAGTCGATCCTCGGCTTGAACGTCAAGGCAGTTCAGGGAAAACAGGTTCCTCTGGAATGGACTGACACATCTGAGGGACTCTTGGAATGGTGGCACGACCCTGGAGTTCCTCTCGCCTTTCCTGTGGAGAGCGCCTCCTCTTGAGATGCGACGGGAACGCCGGGAATTCTTTCCCTACGAAACAGGGAAAGGATCCCTCATCTCGAGCTAGGAGGTGGAAACGGGGCTCCCCTGGATGTGTGCGGGACACCACGTGCTTCCTCTCGAGTGGAGACGGGTATGTCGGGGAACTTCTTGAGTTGCAGCAAGGGTGTGAAGGACCCTTTGGAAGTTCCAGTGGTTAGATGCGATTGGCCTCCAGAAGCCGCAGCGGAAATGGGCCTCATCTCGCCTGGAGGGCAAAACCTCCTGGATTTTCTCGAGTTACGGCAGGTGCTCTCGACTTACGACGGGGACCTCAGGGACCCGCTCTGGTGGCCTCAGGCGAGGCCAGTCCCCATGCGAGTTCCTCGGGGGCCTCTCGGGATTCCTCTCCCGTCGATGCCGGGGCCTAAGACCTTGTGTGGAGCCGGGGCCGGAACCTGAGGATTCCTCTCCAGTGCTGACATGGATCTTGGGGTACTTCTGGAGTCTCCCCAGGGAGTCAGTCCTCGTCTCGAATGCGGGCATGCACTTGCGCTTTCCTCCAGAGCGGTAGCAGCAGTGTCACGCAGTCCGCCGCGTGGATCAAAGGATGTATGGTTTTCCCTCGAGTCTTTCCCACGAGTCTTTCCCACGAGGCTTTCCCACAGGGCTGTCCCACGTGCACACGTGGTGGGAGTCGATCCTCGGCTTGAACGTCAAGGCAGTGAAGGGAAAACAGGTTCCTCTGGAATGGACTGACACATCTGGGGGACTCTTGGAATGGTGGCATGACGCTGGAGTTCCTCTCGCCTTTCCTGTGGAGAGCGCCTCCTCTTGAGATGCGACGGGAACACCGAGAATTCTTTCCCTACGAAACAGGGAAAGGATCCCTCATCTCGAGCTACGAGGCGGAAACGGGGCTCCCCTTGATGTATGCGGGACACCACGGGCTTCCTCTCGAGTGCAGACGGGTATGTCGGGGAACTTCTTGAGTTGCAGCAACGGTGTGAAGGACCCTTTGGAAGTTCCAGTGGTTAGATGTGATTGGCCTCGAGAAGCCTCAGCGGAAATGGGCCTCATCTCGCCTGGAGGGCAAAACCTCCTGGATTTTCTCGAGTTGCGGCAGGTGCTCTCGACTTACGACGGGGACCTCAGGGAACCGCTCTGGTGGCCTCAGGAAAGGCCAGTCCCCATGCGAGTTCCTCGGGGGCCTCTTGGGAATCCTCTCCCGTCGATGCCGGGGCCTAAGACCTTGTGAGGAGTCGGGGCCGGAACCTGAGGATTCCTCTCCAGTGCTGACATGGATCTTGGGGTACTTCTGGAGTCTCCCCAGGGGAGTCAGTCCTCGTCTCGAATGCGGGCATGCACTTGCGCTTTCCTCCAGAGCGGTAGCAGCAGTGTCACGCAGTCCGCCGCGTGGATCAAAGGATCTATGGTTTTCCCTCGAGTCTTTCCCACGAGGCTTTCCCACGAGGCTTTCCCTCAGGGCTGTCCCACGTGCACACGTGGTGGGAGTCGATCCTCGGCTTGAACGTCAAGGCAGTGCAGGGAAAACAGGTTCCTCTGGAATGGACTGACACATCTGGGGGACTCTTGGAATGGTGGCACGACCCTGGAGTTGCTCTCGCCTTTCCTGTGGAGAGCGCCTCCTCTTGAGATGCGACGGGAACGCCGGGAATACTTTCCCTACGAAACAGGGAAAGGATCCCTCATCTCGAGCTAGGAGGTGGAAACGGGGCTCCCCTGGATGTGTGCGGGACACCACGTGCTTCCTCTCGAGTGCAGACGGGTATGTCGTGGAACTTCTTGAGTTGCAGCAAGGGTGTGAAGGACCCTTTGGAAGTTCCAGTGGTTAGATGCGATTGGCCTCGAGAAGCCTCAGCGGAAATGGGCCTCATCTCGCCTGGAGGGCAAAACCTCCTGGATTTTCTCGAGTTGCGGCAGGTTCTCTCGACTTACGACGGGGACCTCAGGGACCCGCTCTGGTGGCCTCAGGAAAGGCCAGTCCCCATGCGAGTTCCTCGTGGGCCTCTCGGGATTCCTCTCCCGTCGATGCCGGGGCCTAAGACCTTGTGTGGAGTCGGGGCCGGAACCTGAGGATTCCTCTCCAGTGCTGACATGGATCTTGGGGTACTTCTGGAGTCTCCCCAGGGGAGTCAGTCCTCGTCTCGAATGCGGGCATGCACTTGCGCTTTCCTCCAGAGCGGTAGCAGCAGTGTCACGCAGTCCGCCGCGTGGATCAAAGGATCTATGGTTTTCCCTCGAGTCTTTCCCACGAGGATTTCCCACGAGGATTTCCCACAGGGCTGTCCCACGTGCACACGTGGTGGGAGTCGATCATCGGCTTGATCGTCAAGGCAGTGCAGGGAAACAGGTTCCTGTGGAATGGACTGACACATTTGGGGGACTCTTGGAATGGTGGCACGACCCTGGAGTTCCTCTCGCCTTTCCTGTGGAGAGCGCCTCCTCTTGAGATGCGACGGGAACGCCGGGAATTCTTTCCCTACGAAACAGGGAAAGGATCCCTCATCTCGAGCTAGGAGGCGGAAACGGGGCTCGCCTGGATGTGTGCGGGACACCACGTGCTTCCTCTCGAGTGCAGACGGGTATGTCGGGGAACTTCTTGAGTTGCAGCAAGGGTGTGAAGGACCCTTTGGAAGTTCCAGTGGTTAGATGTGATTGGCCTCGAGAAGCCTCAGCGGAAATGGGCCTCATCTCGCCTGGAGGGCAAAACCTCCTGGATTTTCTCGAGTTGCGGCAGGTGCTCTCGACTTACGACGGGGACCTCAGGGAACCGCTCTGGTGGCCTCAGGAAAGGCCAGTCCCCATGCGAGTTCCTCGGGGGCGTCTCGGGATTCCTCTCCCGTCGATGCCGGGGCCTAAGACCTTGTGTGGAGTCGGGGCCGGAACCTGAGGATTCCTCTCCATTGCTGACATGGATCTTGGGGTACTTCAGGAGTCTCCCCAGGGGAGTCAGTCCTCGTCTCGAATGCGGGCATGCACTTGCGCTTTCCTCCAGAGCGATAGCAGCAGCGTCACGCAGTCCGCCGCGTGGATCAAAGGATCTATGGTTTTCCCTCGAGTCTTTCCCACGAGTCTTTCCCACGAGGCTTTCCCACAGGGCTGTCCCACGTGCACACGTGGTGGGAGTCGATCCTCAGCTTGAACGTCAAGGCAGTGCAGGGAAAACAGGTTCCTCTGGAATGGACTGACACATCTGGGGGACTCTTGGAATGTTGGCACGACCCTGGAGTTCCTCTCGCCTTTCCTGTGTAGAGCGCCTCCTCTTGAGATGCGACGGGAACGCCGGGAATTCTTTCCCTACGAAACAGGGAAAGGATCCCTCATCTCGAGCTAGGAGGCGGAAACGGGGCTCCCCTGGATGTGTGCGGGACCCACGTGCTTCCTCTCGAGTGGAGACGGGTATGTCGGGGAACTTCTTGAGTTGCAGCAAGGGTGTGAAGGACCCTTTGGAAGTTCCAGTGGTTAGACGTGATTAGCCTCGAGAAGCCTCAGCGGAAATGGGCCTCATCTTGCCTGGAGGGCAAAACCTCCTGGATTTTCTCGAGTTGCGACAGGTGCTCTCGACTTACGACGGGGACCTCAGGGACCCGCTCTGGTTTTCTCAGGAAAGGCCAGTCCCCATGCGAGTTCCTCGGGGGCCTCTCGGGATTCCTCTCCCGTCGATGCCGGGGCCTAAGACCTTGTGTGGAGTCGGGGCCGGAACCTGAGGATTCATCTCCAGTGCTGACATGGATCTTGGGGTACTTCTGGAGTCTCCCCAGGGGAGTCAGTCCTCATCTCGAATGCGGGCATGCACTTGCGCTTTCCTCCAGAGCGGTAGCAGCAGTGTCACGCAGTCCGCCGCGTGGATCAAAGGATCTATGGTTTTCCCTCGAGTCTTTCCCACGAGGCTTTCCCCCGAGGCTTTCCCACAGGGCTGTCCCACGTGCACACGTGGTGGGAGTCGATCCTCGGCTTGAACGTCAAGGCAGTGCAGGGAAAACAGGTTCCTCTGGAATGGACTGACACATCTGGGGGACTCTTGGAATGGTGGCACGACCCTGGAGTTCCTCTCGCCTTTCCTGTGGAGAGCGCCTCCTCTTGAGATGCGACGGGAACGCCGGGAATTCTTTCCCTACGAAACAGGGAAAGGATCCCTCATCTCGAGCTAGGAGGCGGAAACTGAGCTCCCCTGGATCTGTGCGGGACACCACGTGCTTCCTCTCGACTGCAGACGGGTATGTCGGGGAACTTCTTGAGTTGCAGCAAGGGTGTGAAGGACCCTTTGGAAGTTCCAGTGGTTAGATGTGATTGGCCTCGAGAAGCCTCAGCGGAAATGGGCCTCATCTCGCCTGGAGGGCAAAACCTCCTGGATTTTCTCGAGTTGCGGCAGGTGCTCTCGACTTACGACGGGGACCTCAGGGACCCGCTCTGGTGGCCTCAGCAAAGGCCAGTCCCCATGCGAGTTCCTCGGGGGCCTCTCGGGATTCCTCTCCCGTCGATGCCGGGGCCTAAGACCTTGTGTGGAGTCGGGGCCGGAACCTGAGGATTCCTCTCCAGTGCTGACATGGATCTTGGGGTACTTCTGGAGTCTCCCCAGGGGAGTCAGTCCTCGTCTCGAATGCGGGCATGCACTTGCGCTTTCCTCCAGAGCGGTAGCAGCAGTGTCACGCAGTCCACCACGTGGATCAAAGGATCTATGGTTTTCCTTCGAGTCTTTCCCACGAGGCTTTCCCACGAGGCTTTCCCACAGGGCTGTCCCACGTGCACACGTGGTGGGAGTCGATCCTCGGCTTGAACGTCAAGGCAGTGCAGGGAAAACAGGTTCCTCTGGAATGGACTGACACATCTGGGGGACTCTTGGAATGGTGGCACGACCCTGGAGTTCCTCTCACCCTTCCTGTGGAGAGCGCCTCCTCTTGAGATGCGACGGGAACGCCGGGAATTCTTTCCCTACGAAACAGGGAAAGGATCTCTCATCTCGAGCTAGGAGGCGGAAACGGGGCTCCCCTGGATGTGTGCGGGACCCCACGTGCTTCCTCTCGAGTGGAGACGGGTATGTCGGGGAACTTCTTGAGTTGCAGCAATGGTGTGAAGGACCCTTTGAAATTTCCAGTGGTTAGATGTGATTGGCCTCGAGAAGCCTCAGCGGAAATGGGCCTCATCTCGCCTGGAGGGCAAAACCTCCTGGATTTTCTCGAGTTGCGGCAGGTGCTCTCGACTTACGACGGGGACCTCAGGGACCCGCTCTGGTGGCCTCAGGAAAGGCCAGTCCCCATGCGAGTTCCTCGGGAGCCTCTCGGCATTCCTCTCCCGTCGATGCCGGGGCCTAAGACCTTGTGTGGAGTCGTGGCCGGAACCTGAGGATACCTCTCCAGTGCTGACATGTATCTTGGGGTACTTCTGGAGTCTCCCCAGGGGAGTCAGTCCTCGTCTCGAATGCGGGCATGCACTTGCGCTTTCCTCCAGAGCGGTAGCAGCAGTGTCACGCAGTCCGCCGCGTGGATCAAAGTATCTATGGTTTTCCCTCGAGTCTTTCCCACGAGGCTTTCCCACGAGGCTTTCCCACAGGGCTGTCCCACGTGCACACGTGGTGGGAGTCGATCCTCGGCTTGAGCGTCAAGGCAGTGCAGGGAATACAGGTTCCTCTGGAATGGACTGACACATCTGGGGGAGTCTTGGAATGGTGGGACGACCCTGGAGTTCCTCTCGCCTTTCCTGTGGAGAGCGCCTCCTCTTGAGATGCGACGGGAACGCCGGGAATTCTTTCCCTACGAAACAGGGAAAGGATCCCTCATCTCGAGCTAGGAGGCGGAAACGGGGCTCCCCTGGATGTGTGCGGGACCCCACGTGCTTCCTCTCGAGTGGAGACGGGTATGTCGGGGAACTTCTTGAGTTGCAGCAAGGGTGTGAAGGACCCTTTGGAAGTTCCAGTGGTTAGACGTGATTAGCCTCGAGAAGCCTCAGCGGAAATGGGCCTCATCTCGCCTGGAGGGCAAAACCTCCTGGATTTTCTCGAGTTGCGGCAGGTGCTCTCGACTTACGACGGGGACCACAGGGACCCGCTCTGGTGGCCTCAGGAAAGGCCAGTCCCCATGCGAGTTTCTCGGGGGCCTCTCGGCATTCCTCTCCCGTCGATGCAGGGGCCTAAGACCTTGTGTGGAGTCGGGGCCGGAACCTGAGGATTCCTCTCCAGTGCTGACATGGATCTTGGGGTACTTCTGGAGTCTCCCCAGGGGAGTCAGTCCTCGTCTCGAATGCGGGCATGCACTTGCGCTTTCCTCCAGAGCGGTAGCAGCAGTGTCACGCAGTCCGCCGCGTGGATCAAAGCATCTATGGTTTTCCCTCGAGTCTTTCCCACGAGGCTTTCCCACTAGGCTTTCCCACAGGGCTGTCCCACGTGCACACGTGGTGGGAGTCGATCCTCGGGTTGAACGTCAAGGCAGTGCAGGGAAAACAGGTTCCTCTGGAATGGACTGACACATCTGGGGGTCTCTTGGAATGGTGGCACGACCCTGGAGTTCCTCTCGCCTTTCCTGTGGAGAGCGCCACCTCTTGAGATGCGACGGGAACGCCGGGAATTCTTTCCCTACGAAACAGGGAAAGGATCCCTCATCTCGAGCTAGGAGGCGGAAACGGGGCTGCCCTGGATGTGTGCGGGACCCCACGTGCTTCCTCTAGAGTGGAGACGGGTATGTCGCGGAATTGCTTCAGTTGCAGCAAGGGTGTGAAGGACCCTTTGGAAGTTCCAGTGGTTAGACGTGATTAGCCTCGAGAAGCCTCAGCGGAAATGGGCCTCATCTCGCCTGGAGGGCAAAACCTCCTGGATTTTCTCGAGTTGCGGCAGGTGCTCTCGACTTACGACGGGGACCTCAGGGACCCGCTCTGGTGGCCTCAGGAAAGGCCAGTCCCCATGCGAGTTCCTCGGGAGCCTCTCGGCATTCCTCTCCCGTCGATGCCGGGGCCTAAGACCTTGTGTGGAGTCGGGGCCGGAACCTGAGGATTCCTCTCCAGTGCTGACATGGATCTTGGGGTACTTCTGGAGTCTCCCCAGGGGAGTCAGTCCTCGTCTCGAATGCGGGCATGCACTTGCGCTTTCCTCCAGAGCGGTAGCAGCAGTGTCACGCAGTCCGCCGCGTGGATCAAAGGATCTATGGTTTTCCCTCGAGTCTTTCCCACGAGGCTTTCCCACGAGGCTTTCCCACAGGGCTGTCCCACGTGCACACGTGGTGGGAGTCGATCCTCGGCTTGAACGTCAAGGCAGTGCAGGGAAAACAGGTTCCTCTGGAATGGACTGACACATCTGGGGGTCTCTTGGAATGGTGCCACGACCCTGGAGTTCCTCTCGCCTTTCCTGTGGAGAGCGCCACCTCTTGAGATGCGACGGGAACGCCGGGAATTCTTTCCCTACGAAACAGGGAAAGGATCCCTCATCTCGAGCTAGGAGGCGGAAACGGGGCTGCCCTGGATGTGTGCGGGACCCCACGTGCTTCCTCTCGAGTGGAGACGGGTATGTCGCGGAACTGCTTCAGTTGCAGCAAGGGTGTGAAGGACCCTTTGGAAGTTCCAGTGGTTAGACGTGATTAGCCTCGAGAAGCCTCAGCGGAAATGGGCCTCATCTCGCCTGGAGGGCAAAACCTCCTGGATTTTCTCGAGTTGCGGCAGGTGCTCTCGACTTACGACGGGGACCTCAGGGACCCGCTCTGGTGGCCTCAGGAAAGGCCAGTCCCCATGCGAGTTCCTCGGGGGCCTCTCGGCATTCCTCTCCCGTCGATGCCGGGGCCTAAGACCTTGTGTGGAGTCGGGGCCGGAACCTGAGGATTCCTCTCCAGAGCTGACATGGATCTTGGGGTACTTCTGGAGTCTCCCCAGGGAGTCAGTCCTCGTCTCGAATGCGGGCATGCACTATCGCTTTCCTCCAGAACGGTAGCAGCAGTGTCACGCAGTCCGCCGCGTGGATCAAAGGATCTATGGTTTTCCCTCGAGTCTTTCCCCCGAGGCTTTCCCACGAGGCTTTCCCACAGGACTGTCCCACGTGCACACGTGGTGGGAGTCGATCCTCGGCTTGAGCGTCAAGGCAGTGCAGGGAATACAGGTTCCTCTGGAATGGACTGACACATCTGGGGGAGTCTTGGAATGGTGGCACGACCCTGGAGTTCCTCTCGCCTTTCCTGTGGAGAGCGCCTCCTCTTGAGATGCGACGGGAACGCCGGGAATTCTTTCCCTACGAAACAGGGAAAGGATCCCTCATCTCGAGCTAGGAGGCGGAAACGGGGCTCCCCTGGATGTGTGCGGGACCCCACGTGCTTCCTCTCGAGTGGAGACGGGTATGTCGGGGAACATCTTGAGTTGCAGCAAGGGTGTGAAGGACCCTTTGGAAGTTCCAGTGGTTAGACGTGATTAGCCTCGAGAAGCCTCAGCGGAAATGGGCCTCATCTCGCCTGGAGGGCAAAACCTCCTGGATTTTCTCGAGTTGCGGCAGGTGCTCTCGACTTATGACGGGGACCTCAGGGACCCGCTCTGGTGGCCTCAGGAAAGGCCAGTCCCCATGCGAGTTCCTCGGGGGCCTCTCGGCATTCCTCTCCCGTCGATGCCGGGGCCTAAGACCTTGTGTGGAGTCGGGGCCGGAACCTGAGGATTCCTCTCCAGTGCTGACATGGATCTTGGGGTACTTCTGGAGTCTTCCCAGGGGAGTCAGTCCTCGTCTCGAATGCGGGCATGCACTTGCGCTTTCCTCCAGAGCGGTAGCAGCAGTGTCACGCAGTCCGCCGCGTGGATCAAAGGATCTAAGGTTTTCCCTCGAGTCTTTCCCACGAGGCTTTCCCACGAGGCTTTCCCACAGGGCTGTCCCACGTGCACACGTGGTGGGAGTCGATCCTCGGCTTGAAGGTCAAGGCAGTGCAGGGAAAACAGGTTCCTCTGGAATGGACTGACACATCTGGGGGTCTCTTGGAATGGTGCCACAACCCCGGAGTTCCTCTCGCCTTTCCTGTGGAGAGCGCCACCTCTTGAGATGCGACGGGAACGCCGGGAATTCTTTCCCTACGAAACAGGGAAAGGATCCCTCACCTCGAGCTAGGAGGCGGAAACGGGGCTCCACTGGATGTGTGCGGGACCCCACGTGCTTCCTCTCGAGTGGAGACGGGTATGTCGGGGAACTTCTTGAGTTGCAGCAAGGGTGTGAAGGACCCTTTGGAAGTTCCAGTGGTTAGACGTGATTAGCCTCGAGAAGCCTCAGCGGAAATGGGCCTCATCTCGCCTGGAGGGCAAAACCTCCTGGATTTTCTCGAGTTGCGGCAGGTGCTCTCGACTTACGACGGGGACCTCAGGGACCCGCTCTGGTGGCCTCAGGAAAGGCCAGTCCCCATGCGAGTTCCTCGGGGGCCTCTCGGCATTCCTCTCCCGTCGATGCCGGGGCCTAAGACCTTGTGTGGAGTCGGGGCCGGAACCTGAGGATTCCTCTCCAGTGCTGACATGGATCTTGGGGTACTTCTGGAGTCTCCCCAGGGGAGTCAGTCCTCGTCTCGAATGCGGGCATGCACTTGCGCTTTCCTCCAGAGCGGTAGCAGCAGTGTCACGCAGTCCGCCGCGTGGATCAAAGGATCTATGGTTTTCCCTCGAGTCTTTCCCACGAGGCTTTCCCACAGGGCTGTCCCACGTGCACACGTGGTGGGAGTCGATCCTCGGCTTGAACGTCAAGGCAGTGCAGGGAATACAGGTTCCTCTGGAATGGACTGACACATCTGGGGGACTCTTGGAATGGTGGCACGACCCTGGAGTTCCTCTCGCCTTTCCTGTGGAGAGCGCCTCCTCTTGAGATGCGACGGGAACGCCGGGAATTCTTTCCCTACGAAACAGGGAAAGGATCCCTCATATCGAGCTACGAGGCGGAAACGGGGCTCCCCTGGATGTGTGCGGGACCCCACGTGCTTCCTTTCGAGTGGAGACGGGTATGTCGGGGAACTTCTTGAGTTGCAGAAAGGGTGTGAAGGACCCTTTGGAAGTTCCAGTGGTTAGACGTGATTAGCCTCGAGAAGCCTCAGCGGAAATGGGCCTCATCTCGCCTGGAGGGCAAAACCTCCTGGATTTTCTCGAGTTGCGGCAGGTGCTCTCGACTTACGACGGGGACCTCAGGGACCCGCTCTGGTGGCCTCAGGAAAGGCCAGTCCCCATGCGAGTTCCTCGGGGGCCTCTCGGGATTCCTCTCCCGTCGATGCCGGGGCCTAAGACCTTGTGTGGAGTCGGGGCCGGAACCTGAGGATTCCTCTCCAGTGCTGACATGGATCTTGGGGTACTTCTGGAGTCTCCCCAGGGGAGTCAGTCCTCGTCTCGAATGCGGGCATGCACTTGCGCTTTCCTCCAGAGCGGTAGCAGCAGTGTCACGCAGTCCGCCGCGTGGATCAAAGGATCTATGGTTTTCCCTCGAGTCTTTCCCACGAGGCTTTCCCACGAGGCTTTCCCACAGGGCTGTCCCACGTGCACACGTGGTGGGAGTCGATCCTCGGCTTGAACGTCAAGGCAGTGCAGGGAAAACAGGTTCCTCTGGAATGGACTGACACATCTGGGGGTCTCTTGGAATGGTGCCACGACCCTGGAGTTCCTCTCGCCTTTCCTGTGGGGAGCGCCACCTCTTGAGATGCGACGGGAACGCCGGGAATTCTTTCCCTACGAAACAGGGAAAGGATCCCTCATCTCGAGCTAGGAGGCGGAACCGGGGCTCCCCTGGATGTGTGCGGGACCCCACGTGCTTCCTCTCGAGTGGAGACGGGTATGTCGGGGAACTTCTTGAGTTGCAGCTAGGGTGTGAAGGACCCTTTGGAAGTTCCAGTGGTTAGACGTGATTAGCCTCGAGAAGCCTCAGCGGAAATGGGCCTCATCTCACCTGGAGGGCAAAACCTCCTGGATTTTCTCGAGTTGCGGCAGGTGCTCTCGACTTACGACGGGGACCTCAGGGACCCGCTCTGGTGGCCTCAGGAAAGGCCAGTCCCCATGCGAGTTCCTCGGGGGCCTCTCGGCATTCCTCTCCCGTCGATGCCGGGGCCTAAGACCTTGTGTGGAGTCGGGGCCGGAACCTGAGGATTCCTCTCCAGTGCTGACATAGATCTTAGGGTACTTCTGGAGTCTCCCCAGGGGAGTCAGTCCTCGTCTCGAATGCGGACATGCACTTGCGCTTTCCTCCAGAGCGGTAGCAGCAGTGTCACGCAGTCCGCCGCGTGGATCAAAGGATCTATGGTTTTCCCTCGAGTCTTTCCCACGAGGCTTTCCCACGAGGCTTTCCCACAGGGCTGTCCCACGTGCACACGTGGTGGGAGTCGATCCTCGGCTTGAACGTCAATGCAGTGCAGGGAAAACAGGTTCCTCTGGAATGGACTGACACATCTGGGGGACTCTTGGAATGGTGGCACGACCCTGGAGTTCCTCTCGCCTTTCCTGTGGAGAGCGCCTCCTCTTGAGATGCGACGGGAACGCCGGGAATTCTTTCCCTACGAAACAGGGAAAGGATCCCTCATCTCGAGCTAGGAGGCGGAAACGGGGCTCCCCTGGATGTGTGGGGGAACCCACGTGCTTCCTCTCGAGTGGAGACGGGTATGTCGCGGAACTGCTTCAGTTGCAGCAAGGGTGTGAAGGACCCTTTGGAAGTTCCAGTGGTTAGATGTGAGTAGCCTCGAGAAGCCTCAGCGGAAATGGGCCTCATCTCGCCTGGAGGGCAAAACCTCCTGGATTTTCTTGAGTTGCGGCAGGTGCTGTCGACTTACGACGGAGACCTCAGGGACCCGCTCTGGTGGCCTCAGGAAAGGCCAGTCCAAATGCGAGTTCCTCGGGGGCCTCTGGGGATTCCTCTCCCGTCGATGCCGGGGCCTAAGACCTTGTGTGCAGTCGGGGCCGGAACCTGAGGATTCCTCTCCAGTGCTGACATGGATCTTGGGGTATTTCTGAAGTCTCCCCAGGGGAGTCAGTCCTCGTCTCGAATGCGGGCATGCACTTGCGCTTTCCTCCAGAGCGGTAGCAGCAGTGTCACGCAGTCCGCCGCGTGGATCAAAGGATCTATGGTTTTCCCTCGAGTCTTTCCCACGAGGCTTTCCCACGAGGCTTTCCCACAGGGCTGTCCCACATGCACACGTGGTGGGAGTCGATCCTCGGCTTGAACGTCAAGGCAGTGCAGGGAAAACAGGTTCCTCTGGAATGGACTGACACATCTGGGGTACTCTTGGAATGGTGCAACGACCCTGGAGTTCCTCTCGCCTTTCCTGTGGAGAGCGCCACCTCTTGAGATGCGACGGGAACGCCGGGAATTCTTTCCCTACGAAACAGGGAAAGGATCCCTCATCTCGAGCTAGGAGGCGGAAACGGGGCTCCCCTGGATGTGTGCGGGACCCCACGTGCTTCCTCTCGAGTGGAGACGGGTATGCCGCGGAACTGCTTCAGTTGCAGCAAGGGTGTGAAGGACCCTTTGGAAGTTCCAGTGGTTAGACGTGATTAGCCTCGAGAAGCCTCAGCGGAAATGGGCCTCATCTCGCCTGGAGGGCAAAACCTCCTGGATTTTCTCGAGTTGCGGCAGGTGCTCTCGACTTACGACGGGGACCTCAGGGACCCGCTCTGGTGGCCTCAGGAAAGCCAGTCCCCATGCGAGTTCCTCGGGGGCCTCTCGGCATTCCTCTCCCGTCGATGCCGGGGCCTAAGACCTTGTGTGGAGTCGGGGCCGGAACCTGAGGATTCCTCTCCAGTGCTGACATGGATCTTGGGGTACTTCTGGAGTCTCCCCAGGGAAGTCAGTGCTCGTCTCGAATGCGGGCATGCACTTGCGCTTTCCTCCAGAGCGGTAGCAGCAGTGTCACGCAGTCCGCCGCGTGGATCAAAGGATCTATGGTTTTCCCTCGAGTCTTTCCCACGAGGCTTTCCCACGAGGCTTTCCCACAGGGCTGTCCCACGTGCACACGTGGTGGGAGTCGATCCTCGGCTTGAACGTCAAGGCAGTGCAGGGAAAACAGGTTCCTCTGGAATGGACTGACACATCTGGGGGTCTCTTGGAATGGTGGCACGACCCTGGAGTTCCTCTCGCCTTTCCTGTGGAGAGCGCCACCTCTTGAGATGCGACGGGAACGCCGGGAATTCTTTCCCTACGAAACAGGGAAAGGATCCCTCATCTCGAGCTAGGAGGCGGAAACGGGGCTCCCCTGGATGTGTGCGGGATCCCACGTGCTTCCTCTCGAGTGGAGACGGGTATGTCGCGGAACTGCTTCAGTTGCAGCAAGGGTGTGAAGGACCCTTTGGAAGTTCCAGTGGTTCGATGTGATTAGCCTCGAGAAGCCTCAGCGGAAATGGGCCTCATCTCGCCTAGAGGGCAAAACATCCTGGATTTTCTCGAGTTGCGGCAGGTGCTCTCGACTTACGACGGGGACCTCAGGGACCCGCTCTGGTGGCCTCAGGAAAGGCCAGTCCCCATGCGAGTTCCTCGGGGGCCTCTCGGGATTCCTCTCCCGTCGATGCCGGGGCCTAAGACCTTGTGTGGAGTCGGGGCCGGAACCTGAGGATTCCTCTCCAGTGCTGACATGGATCTTGGGGTACTTCTGGAGTCTCCCCAGGGGAGTCAGTCCTCGTCTCGAATGCGGGCATGCACTTGCGCTTTCCTCCAGAGCGGTAGCAGCAGTGTCACGCAGTCCGCCGCATGGATCAAAGGATCTATGGTTTTCCCTCGAGTCTTTCACACGAGGCTTTCCCACGAGGCTTTCCCACAGGGCTGTCCCACGTGCACACGTGGTGGGAGTCGATCCTCGGCTTGAACGTCAAGGCAGTGCAGGGAAAACAGGTTCCTCTGGAATGGACTGACACATCTGGGGGACTCTTGGAATGGTGGCACGACCCTGGAGTTCCTCTCGCCTTTCCTGTGGAGAGCGCCTCCTCTTGAGATGCGACGGGAACGCCGGGAATTCTTTCCCTACGAAACAGGGAAAGAATCCCTCCTCTCGAGCTAGGAGGCGGAAACGGGGCTCCCCTGGATGTGTGCGGGACCCCACGTGCTTCCTCTCGAGTGGAGACGGGTATGTCGGGGAACTTCTTGAGTTGCAGCAAGGGTGTGAAGGACCCTTTGGAAGTTCCAGTGGTTAGACGTGATTAGCCTCGAGAAGCCTCAGCGGAAATGGGCCTCATCTCGCCTGGAGGGCAAAACCTCCTGGATTTTCTCGAGTTGCGGCAGGTGCTCTCGACTTACGACGGGGACCTCAGGGACCCGCTCTGGTGGCCTCAGGAAAGGCCAGTCCCCATGCGAGTTCCTCGGGGGCTTCTCGGCATTCCTCTCCCGTCGATGTCGGGGCCTAAGACCTTGTGTGGAGTCGGGGCCGGAACCTGAGGATTCCTCTCCAGTGCTGACATGGATCTTGGGGTACTTCTGGAGTCTCCCCAGGGGAGTCAGTGCTCGTCTCGAATGCGGGCATGCACTTGCGCTTTCCTCCAGAGCGGTAGCAGCAGTGTCACGCAGTCCGCCGCGTGGATCAAAGGATCTATGGTTTTCCCTCGAGTCTTTCCCACGAGGCTTTCCCACGAGGCTTTCCCACAGGGCTGTCCCACGTGCACACGTGGTGGGAGTCGATCCTCGGCTTGAACGTCAAGGCAGTGCAGGGAAAACAGGTTCCTCTGGAATGGACTGACACATCTGGGGGTCTCTGGGAATGGTGGCACGACCCTGGAGTTCCTCTCGCCTTTCCTGTGGAGAGCGCCACCTCTTGAGATGCGACGGGAACGCCGGGAATTCTTTCCCTACGAAACAGGGAAAGGATCCCTCATCTCGAGCTAGGAGGCGGAAACGGGGCTCCCCTGGATGTGTGCGGGACCCCACGTGCTTCCTCTCGAGTGGAGACGGGTATGTCGCGGAACTGCTTCAGTTGCAGCAAGGGTGTGAAGGACCCTTTGGAAGTTCCAGTGGTTAGATGTGATTAGCCTCGAGAAGCCTCAGCGGAAATGGGCCTCATCTCGCCTAGAGGGCAAAACCTCCTGGATTTTCTCGAGTTGCGGCAGGTGCTCTCGACTTACGACGGGGACCTCAGGGACCCGCTCTGGTGGCCTCAGGAAAGGCCAGTCCCCATGCGAGTTCCTCGGGGGCCTCTCGGGATTCCTCTCCCGTCGATGCCGGGGCCTAAGACCTTGTGTGGAGTCGGGGCCGGAACCTGAGGATTCCTCTCCAGTGCTGACATGGATCTTGGGGAACTTCTGGAGTCTCCCCAGGGGAGTCAGTCCTCGTCTCGAATGGGGGCATGCACTTGCGCTTTCCTCCAGAGCGGTAGCAGCAGTGTCACGCAGTCTGCCGCGTGGATCAAAGGATCTATGGTTTTCCCTCGAGTCTTTCCCACGAAGCTTTCCCACGAGGCTTTCCCACAGGGCTGTCCCACGTGCACACGTGGTGGGAGTCGATCCTCGGCTTGAATGTCAAGGCAGTGCAGGGAAAACAGGTTCCTCTGGAATGGACTGACACATCTGGGGGTCTCTTGGAATGGTGGCACGACCCTGGAGTTCCTCTCGCCTTTCCTGTGGAGAGCGCCTCCTCTTGAGATGCGACGGAAACGCCGGGAATTCTTTCCCTACGAAACAGGGAAAGGATCCCTCATCTCGAGCTAGGAGGCGGAAACGGGGCTCCCCTGGATGTGTGCGGGCCCCGCGTGCTTCCTCTCGAGTGGAGACGGGTATGTCGGGGAACTTCTTGAGTTGCAGCAAGGGTGTGAAGGACCCTTTGGAAGTTCCAGTGGTTAGACGTGATTAGCCACGAGAAGCCTCAGCGGAAATGGGCCTCATCTCGCCTGGAGGGCAAAACCTCCTGGATTTTCTCGAGTTGCGGCAGGTGCTCTCGACTTATGACGGGGACCTCAGGGACCCGCTCTGGTGGCCTCAGGAAAGGCCAGTCCCCATGCGAGTTCCTCGGGGGCCTCTCGGGATTCCTCTCCCGTCGATGCCGGGGCCTAAGACCTTGTGTGGAGTCGGGGCCGGAACCTGAGGATTCCTCTCCAGTGCTGACATGGATCTTGGGGTACTTCTGGAGTCTCCCCAGGGGAGTCAGTCCTCGTCTCGAATGCGGGCATGCACTTGCGCTTTCCTCCAGAGCGGTAGCAGCAGTGTCACGCAGTCCGCCGCGTGGATCAAAGGATCTATGGTTTTCCCTCGAGTCTTTCCCACGAGGCTTTCCCACGAGGCTTTCCCACAGGGCTGTCCCACGTGCACACGTGGTGGGAGTCGATCCTCGGCTTGAACGTCAAGGCAGTGCAGGGAAATCCGGTTCCTCTGGAATGGACTGACACATCTGGGGGTCTCTTGGAATGGTGCCACGACCCTGGAGTTCCTCTCACCTTTCCTGTGGAGAGCGCCACCTCTTGAGATGCGACGGGAACGCCGGGAATTCTTTCCCTACGAAACAGGTAAAGGATCCCTCATCTCGAGCTAGGAGGCGGAAACGGGCTCCCCTGGATGTGTGCGGGACCCCACGTGCTTCCTCTCGAGTGGAGACGGGTATGTCGGGGAACTTCTTGAGTTGCAGCAAGGGTGTGAAGGACCCTTTGGAAGTTCCAGTGGTTAGACGTGATTAGCCTCGAGAAGCCTCAGCGGAAATGGGCCTCATCTCGCCTGGAGGGCAAAACCTCCTGGATTTTCTCGAGTTGCGGCAGGTGCTCTCGACTTACGACGGGGACTTCAGGGACCCGCTCTGGTGGCCTCAGGAAAGGCCAGTCCCCATGCGAGTTCCTCGGGGGCCTCTCGGCATTCCTCTCCCGTCAATGCAGGGGCCTAAGACCTTGTGTGGAGTCGGAGCCGGAACCTGAGGATTCCTCTCCAGTGCTGACATGGATCTTGGGGTACTTCTGGAGTCTCCCCAGGGGAGTCAGTCCTCGTCTCGAATGCGGGCATGCACTTGCGCTTTCCTCCAGAGCGGTAGCAGCAGTGTCACGCAGTCCGCCGCGTGGATCAAAGGATCTATGGTTTTCCCTCGAGTCTTTCCCACGAGGCTTTCCCACGACGCTTTCCCTCAGGGCTGTCCCACGTGCACACGTGGTGGGAGTCGATCCTCGGGTTGAACGTCAAGGCAGTGCAGGGAAAACAGGTTCCTCTGGAATGGACTGACACATCTGGGGGTCTCTTGGAATGGTAGCACGACCCTGGAGTTCCTCTCGCCTTTCCTGTGGAGAGCGCCACCTCTTGAGATGCGACGGGAACGCCGGGAATTCTTTCCCTACGAAACAGGGAAAGGATCCCTCATCTCGAGCTAGGAGGCGGAAATGGGGCTGCCCTGGATGTGTGCGGGACCGCACGTGCTTCCTCTCGAGTGGAGACGGGTATGTCGCGGAACTGCTTCCGTTGCAGCAAGGGTGTGAAGGACCCTTTGGAAGTTCCAGTGGTTAGACGTGATTAGCCTCGAGAAGCCTCAGCGGAAATGGGCCTCATCTCGCCTGGAGGGCAAAACCTCCTGGATTTTCTCGAGTTGCGGCAGGTGGTCTCGACTTACGACGGGGACCTCAGGGACCCGCTCTGGTGGCCTCAGGAAAGGCCAGTCCCCATGCGAGTTCCTCGGGGGCCTCTCGGGATTCCTCTCCCATCGATGCCGGGGCCTAAGACCTTGTGTGGAGTCGGGGCCGGAACCTGAGGATTCCTCTCCAGTGCTGACATGGATCTTGGGGTACTTCTGGAGTCTCCCCAGGGGAGTCAGTCCTCGTCTCGAATGCGGGCATGCACTTGCGTTTTCCTCCAGAGCGGTAGCAGCAGTGTCACGCAGTCCGCCGCGTGGATCAAAGGATCTATGGTTTTCCCTCGAGTCTTTCCCACGAGGCTTTCCCACGAGGCTTTCCCACAGGGCTGTCCCACGTGCACACGTGGTGGGAGTCGATCCTCGGGTTGAACGTCAAGGCAGTGCAGGGAAAACAGGTTCCTCTGGAATGGACTGACACATCTGGGGGTCTCTTGGAATGGTAGCACGACCCTGGAGTTCCTCTCGCCTTTCCTGTGGAGAGCGCCACCTCTTGAGATGCGACGGGAACGCCGGGAATTCTTTCCCTACGAAACAGGGAAAGGATCCCTCATCTCGAGCTAGGAGGCGGAAATGGGGCTGCCCTGGATGTGTGCGGGACCCCACGTGCTTCCTCTCGAGTGGAGACGGGTATGTCGCGGAACTGCTTCAGTTGCAGCAAGGGTGTGAAGGACCCTTTGGAAGTTCCAGTGGTTAGACGTGATTAGCCTCGAGAAGCCTCAGCGGAAATGGGCCTCATCTCGCCTGGAGGGCAAAACCTCCTGGATTTTCTCGAGTTGCGGCAGGTGCTCTCGACTTACGACGGGGACCTCAGGGACCCGCTCTGGTGGCCTCAGGAAAGGCCAGTCCCCATGCGAGTTCCTCGGGGGCCTCTCGGCATTCCTCTCCCGTCGATGCCGGGGCCTAAGACCTTGTGTGGAGTCGGGGCCGGAACCTGAGGATTCCTCTCCAGTGCTGACATGGATCTTGGGGTACTTCTGGAGTCTCCCCAGGGGAGTCAGTCCTCGTCTCGAATGCGGGCATGCACTTGCGCTTTCCTCCAGAGCGGTAGCAGCAGTGTCACGCAGTCCGCCGCGTGGATCAAAGGATCTATGGTTTTCCCTCGAGTCTTTCCCACGAGGCTTTCCCACGAGGCTTTCCCACAGGGCTGTCCCACGTGCACACGTGGTGGGAGTCGATCCTCGGGTTGAACGTCAAGGCAGTGCAGGGAAAACAGGTTCCTCTGGAATGGACTGACACATCTGGGGGTCTCTTGGAATGGTGGCACGACCCTGGAGTTCCTCTCGCCTTTCCTGTGGAGAGCGCCACCTCTTGAGATGCGACGGGAACGCCGGGAATTCTTTCCCTACGAAACAGGGAAAGGATCCCTCATCTCGAGCTAGGAGGCGGAAACGGGGCTGACCTGGATGTGTGCGGGACCCCACGTGCTTCCTCTCGAGTGGAGACGGGTATGTCGCGGAACTGCTTCAGTTGCAGCAAGGGTGTGAAGGACCCTTTGGAAGTTCCAGTGGTTAGACGTGATTAGCCTCGAGAAGCCTCAGCGGAAATGGGCCTCATCTCGCCTGGAGGGCAAAACCTCCTGGATTTTCTCGAGTTGCGGCAGGTGCTCTCGACTTACGACGGGGACCTCAGGGACCCGCTCTGGTGGCCTCAGGAAAGGCCAGTCCCCATGCGAGTTCCTCGGGAGCCTCTCGGCATTCCTCTCCCGTCGATGCCGGGGCCTAAGACCTTGTGTGGAGTCGGGGCCGGAACCTGAGGATACCTCTCCAGTGCTGACATGGATCTTGGGGTACTTCTGGAGTCTCCCCAGGGGAGTCAGTCCTCGTCTCGAATGCGGGCATGCACTTGCGCTTTCCTCCAGAGCGGTAGCAGCAGTGTCACGCAGTCCGCCGCGTGGATCATAGGATCTATGGTTTTCCCTCGAGTCTTTCCCACGAGGCTTTCCCACGAGGCTTTCCCACAGGGCTGTCCCACGTGCACACGTGGTGGGAGTCGATCCTCGGCTTGAGCGTCAAGGCAGTGCAGGGAATACAGGTTCCTCTGGAATGGACTGACACATCTGGGGGACTCTTGGAATGGTGGGACGACCCTGGAGTTCCTCTCGCCTTTCCTGTGGAGAGCGCCTCCTCTTGAGATGCGACGGGAACGCCGGGAATTCTTTCCCTACGAAACAGGGAAAGGATCCCTCATCTCGAGCTAGGAGGCGGAAACGGGGCTCCCCTGGATGTGTGCGGGACCCCACGTGCTTCCTCTCGAGTGGAGACGGGTATGTCGGGGAACTTCTTGAGTTGCAGCAAGGGTGTGAAGGACCCTTTGGAA
Source organism: Ovis canadensis (assembly GCF_042477335.2). NCBI lineage: Eukaryota > Metazoa > Chordata > Mammalia > Artiodactyla > Bovidae > Ovis > Ovis canadensis. The sequence continues at coordinate 10,802,436 of NC_091251.1, forward strand.
GTTCCAGTGGTTAGACGTGATTAGCCTCGAGAAGCCTCAGCGGAAATGGGCCTCATCTCGCCTGGAGGGCAAAACCTCCTGGATTTTCTCGAGTTGCGGCAGGTGCTCTCGACTTACGACGGGGACCACAGGGACCCGCTCTGGTGGCCTCAGGAAAGGCCAGTCCCCATGCGAGTTTCTCGGGGGCCTCTCGGCATTCCTCTCCCGTCGATGCAGGGGCCTAAGACCTTGTGTGGAGTCGGGGCCGGAACCTGAGGATTCCTCTCCAGTGCTGACATGGATCTTGGGGTACTTCTGGAGTCTCCCCAGGGGAGTCAGTCCTCGTCTCGAATGCGGGCATGCACTTGCGCTTTCCTCCAGAGCGGTAGCAGCAGTGTCACGCAGTCCGCCGCGTGGATCAAAGCATCTATGGTTTTCCCTCGAGTCTTTCCCACGAGGCTTTCCCACGAGGCTTTCCCACAGGGCTGTCCCACGTGCACACGTGGTGGGAGTCGATCCTCGGGTTGAACGTCAAGGCAGTGCAGGGAAAACAGGTTCCTCTGGAATGGACTGACACATCTGGGGGTCTCTTGGAATGGTGGCACGACCCTGGAGTTCCTCTCGCCTTTCCTGTGGAGAGCGCCACCTCTTGAGATGCGACGGGAACGCCGGGAATTCTTTCCCTACGAAACAGGGAAAGGATCCCTCATCTCGAGCTAGGAGGCGGAAACGGGGCTGCCCTGGATGTGTGCGGGACCCCACGTGCTTCCTCTAGAGTGGAGACGGGTATGTCGCGGAATTGCTTCAGTTGCAGCAAGGGTGTGAAGGACCCTTTGGAAGTTCCAGTGGTTAGACGTGATTAGCCTCGAGAAGCCTCAGCGGAAATGGGCCTCATCTCGCCTGGAGGGCAAAACCTCCTGGATTTTCTCGAGTTGCGGCAGGTGCTCTCGACTTACGACGGGGACCTCAGGGACCCGCTCTGGTGGCCTCAGGAAAGGCCAGTCCCCATGCGAGTTCCTCGGGAGCCTCTCGGCATTCCTCTCCCGTCGATGCCGGGGCCTAAGACCTTGTGTGGAGTCGGGGCCGGAACCTGAGGATTCCTCTCCAGTGCTGACATGGATCTTGGGGTACTTCTGGAGTCTCCCCAGGGGAGTCAGTCCTCGTGTCGAATGCGGGCATGCACTTGCGCTTTCCTCCAGAGCGGTAGCAGCAGTGTCACGCAGTCCGCCGCGTGGATCAAAGGATCTATGGTTTTCCCTCGAGTCTTTCCCACGAGGCTTTCCCACGAGGCTTTCCCACAGGGCTGTCCCACGTGCACACGTGGTGGGAGTCGATCCTCGGCTTGAACGTCAAGGCAGTGCAGGGAAAACAGGTTCCTCTGGAATGGACTGACACATCTGGGGGTCTCTTGGAATGGTGCCACGACCCTGGAGTTCCTCTCGCCTTTCCTGTGGAGAGCGCCACCTCTTGAGATGCGACGGGAACGCCGGGAATTCTTTCCCTACGAAACAGGGAAAGGATCCCTCATCTCGAGCTAGGAGGCGGAAACGGGGCTGCCCTGGATGTGTGCGGGACCCCACGTGCTTCCTCTCGAGTGGAGACGGGTATGTCGCGGAACTGCTTCAGTTGCAGCAAGGGTGTGAAGGACCCTTTGGAAGTTCCAGTGGTTAGACGTGATTAGCCTCGAGAAGCCTCAGCGGAAATGGGCCTCATCTCGCCTGGAGGGCAAAACCTCCTGGATTTTCTCGAGTTGCGGCAGGTGCTCTCGACTTACGACGGGGACCTCAGGGACCCGCTCTGGTGGCCTCAGGAAAGGCCAGTCCCCATGCGAGTTCCTCGGGGGCCTCTCGGCATTCCTCTCCCGTCGATGCCGGGGCCTAAGACCTTGTGTGGAGTCGGGGCCGGAACCTGAGGATTCCTCTCCAGTGCTGACATGGATCTTGGGGTACTTCTGGAGTCTCCCCAGGGGAGTCAGTCCTCGTCTCGAATGCGGGCATGCACTTGCGCTTTCCTCCAGAGCGGTAGCAGCAGTGTCACGCAGTCCGCCGCGTGGATCAAAGGATCTATGGTTTTCCCTCGAGTCTTTCCCACGAGGCTTTCCCACGAGGCTTTCCCACAGGGCTGTCCCACGTGCACACGTGGTGGGAGTCGATCCTCGGGTTGAACGTCAAGGCAGTGCAGGGAAAACAGGTTCCTCTGGAATGGACTGACACATCTGGGGGTCTCTTGGAATGGTGGCACGACCCTGGAGTTCCTCTCGCCTTTCCTGTGGAGAGCGCCACCTCTTGAGATGCGACGGGAACGCCGGGAATTCTTTCCCTACGAAACAGGGAAAGGATCCCTCATCTCGAGCTAGGAGGCGGAAACGGGGCTGACCTGGATGTGTGCGGGACCCCACGTGCTTCCTCTCGAGTGGAGACGGGTATGTCGCGGAACTGCTTCAGTTGCAGCAAGGGTGTGAAGGACCCTTTGGAAGTTCCAGTGGTTAGACGTGATTAGCCTCGAGAAGCCTCAGCGGAAATGGGCCTCATCTCGCCTGGAGGGCAAAACCTCCTGGATTTTCTCGAGTTGCGGCAGGTGCTCTCGACTTACGACGGGGACTTCAGGGACCCGCTCTGGTGGCCTCAGGAAAGGCCAGTCCCCATGCGAGTTCCTCGGGGGCCTCTCGGCATTCCTCTCCCGTCAATGCAGGGGCCTAAGACCTTGTGTGGAGTCGGAGCCGGAACCTGAGGATTCCTCTCCAGTGCTGACATGGATCTTGGGGTACTTCTGGAGTCTCCCCAGGGGAGTCAGTCCTCGTCTCGAATGCGGGCATGCACTTGCGCTTTCCTCCAGAGCGGTAGCAGCAGTGTCACGCAGTCCGCCGCGTGGATCAAAGGATCTATGGTTTTCCCTCGAGTCTTTCCCACGAGGCTTTCCCACGAGGCTTTCCCTCAGGGCTGTCCCACGTGCACACGTGGTGGGAGTCGATCCTCGGGTTGAACGTCAAGGCAGTGCAGGGAAAACAGGTTCCTCTGGAATGGACTGACACATCTGGGGGTCTCTTGGAATGGTAGCACGACCCTGGAGTTCCTCTCGCCTTTCCTGTGGAGAGCGCCACCTCTTGAGATGCGACGGGAACGCCGGGAATTCTTTCCCTACGAAACAGGGAAAGGATCCCTCATCTCGAGCTAGGAGGCGGAAATGGGGCTGCCCTGGATGTGTGCGGGACCGCACGTGCTTCCTCTCGAGTGGAGACGGGTATGTCGCGGAACTGCTTCCGTTGCAGCAAGGGTGTGAAGGACCCTTTGGAAGTTCCAGTGGTTAGACGTGATTAGCCTCGAGAAGCCTCAGCGGAAATGGGCCTCATCTCGCCTGGAGGGCAAAACCTCCTGGATTTTCTCGAGTTGCGGCAGGTGGTCTCGACTTACGACGGGGACCTCAGGGACCCGCTCTGGTGGCCTCAGGAAAGGCCAGTCCCCATGCGAGTTCCTCGGGGGCCTCTCGGGATTCCTCTCCCATCGATGCCGGGGCCTAAGACCTTGTGTGGAGTCGGGGCCGGAACCTGAGGATTCCTCTCCAGTGCTGACATGGATCTTGGGGTACTTCTGGAGTCTCCCCAGGGGAGTCAGTCCTCGTCTCGAATGCGGGCATGCACTTGCGTTTTCCTCCAGAGCGGTAGCAGCAGTGTCACGCAGTCCGCCGCGTGGATCAAAGGATCTATGGTTTTCCCTCGAGTCTTTCCCACGAGGCTTTCCCACGAGGCTTTCCCACAGGGCTGTCCCACGTGCACACGTGGTGGGAGTCGATCCTCGGGTTGAACGTCAAGGCAGTGCAGGGAAAACAGGTTCCTCTGGAATGGACTGACACATCTGGGGGTCTCTTGGAATGGTAGCACGACCCTGGAGTTCCTCTCGCCTTTCCTGTGGAGAGCGCCACCTCTTGAGATGCGACGGGAACGCCGGGAATTCTTTCCCTACGAAACAGGGAAAGGATCCCTCATCTCGAGCTAGGAGGCGGAAATGGGGCTGCCCTGGATGTGTGCGGGACCCCACGTGCTTCCTCTCGAGTGGAGACGGGTATGTCGCGGAACTGCTTCAGTTGCAGCAAGGGTGTGAAGGACCCTTTGGAAGTTCCAGTGGTTAGACGTGATTAGCCTCGAGAAGCCTCAGCGGAAATGGGCCTCATCTCGCCTGGAGGGCAAAACCTCCTGGATTTTCTCGAGTTGCGGCAGGTGCTCTCGACTTACGACGGGGACCTCAGGGAACCGCTCTGGTGGCCTCAGGAAAGGCCAGTCCCCATGCGAGTTCCTCGGGGGCCTCTCGGCATTCCTCTCCCGTCGATGCCGGGGCCTAAGACCTTGTGTGGAGTCGGGGCCGGAACCTGAGGATTCCTCTCCAGTGCTGACATGGATCTTGGGGTACTTCTGGAGTCTCCCCAGGGGAGTCAGTCCTCGTCTCGAATGCGGGCATGCACTTGCGCTTTCCTCCAGAGCGGTAGCAGCAGTGTCACGCAGTCCGCCGCGTGGATCAAAGGATCTATGGTTTTCCCTCGAGTCTTTCCCACGAGGCTTTCCCACGAGGCTTTCCCACAGGGCTGTCCCACGTGCACACGTGGTGGGAGTCGATCCTCGGGTTGAACGTCAAGGCAGTGCAGGGAAAACAGGTTCCTCTGGAATGGACTGACACATCTGGGGGTCTCTTGGAATGGTGGCACGACCCTGGAGTTCCTCTCGCCTTTCCTGTGGAGAGCGCCACCTCTTGAGATGCGACGGGAACGCCGGGAATTCTTTCCCTACGAAACAGGGAAAGGATCCCTCATCTCGAGCTAGGAGGCGGAAACGGGGCTGACCTGGATGTGTGCGGGACCCCACGTGCTTCCTCTCGAGTGGAGACGGGTATGTCGCGGAACTGCTTCAGTTGCAGCAAGGGTGTGAAGGACCCTTTGGAAGTTCCAGTGGTTAGACGTGATTAGCCTCGAGAAGCCTCAGCGGAAATGGGCCTCATCTCGCCTGGAGGGCAAAACCTCCTGGATTTTCTCGAGTTGCGGCAGGTGCTCTCGACTTACGACGGGGACCTCAGGGACCCGCTCTGGTGGCCTCAGGAAAGGCCAGTCCCCATGCGAGTTCCTCGGGAGCCTCTCGGCATTCCTCTCCCGTCGATGCCGGGGCCTAAGACCTTGTGTGGAGTCGGGGCCGGAACCTGAGGATACCTCTCCAGTGCTGACATGTATCTTGGGGTACTTCTGGAGTCTCCCCAGGGGAGTCAGTCCTCGTCTCGAATGCGGGCATGCACTTGCGCTTTCCTCCAGAGCGGTAGCAGCAGTGTCACGCAGTCCGCCGCGTGGATCATAGGATCTATGGTTTTCCCTCGAGTCTTTCCCACGAGGCTTTCCCACGAGGCTTTCCCACAGGGCTGTCCCACGTGCACACGTGGTGGGAGTCGATCCTCGGCTTGAGCGTCAAGGCAGTGCAGGGAATACAGGTTCCTCTGGAATGGACTGACACATCTGGGGGACTCTTGGAATGGTGGGACGACCCTGGAGTTCCTCTCGCCTTTCCTGTGGAGAGCGCCTCCTCTTGAGATGCGACGGGAACGCCGGGAATTCTTTCCCTACGAAACAGGGAAAGGATCCCTCATCTCGAGCTAGGAGGCGTAAACGGGGCTCCCCTGGATGTGTGCGGGACCCCACGTGCTTCCTCTCGAGTGGAGACGGGTATGTCGGGGAACTTCTTGAGTTGCAGCAAGGGTGTGAAGGACCCTTTGGAAGTTCCAGTGGTTAGACGTGATTAGCCTCGAGAAGCCTCAGCGGAAATGGGCCTCATCTCGCCTGGAGGGCAAAACCTCCTGGATTTTCTCGAGTTGCGGCAGGTGCTCTCGACTTACGACGGGGACCACAGGGACCCGCTCTGGTGGCCTCAGGAAAGGCCAGTCCCCATGCGAGTTTCTCGGGGGCCTCTCGGCATTCCTCTCCCGTCGATGCAGGGGCCTAAGACCTTGTGTGGAGTCGGGGCCGGAACCTGAGGATTCCTCTCCAGTGCTGACATGGATCTTGGGGTACTTCTGGAGTCTCCCCAGGGGAGTCAGTCCTCGTCTCGAATGCGGGCATGCACTTGCGCTTTCCTCCAGAGCGGTAGCAGCAGTGTCACGCAGTCCGCCGCGTGGATCAAAGCATCTATGGTTTTCCCTCGAGTCTTTCCCACGAGGCTTTCCCACGAGGCTTTCCCACAGGGCTGTCCCACGTGCACACGTGGTGGGAGTCGATCCTCGGGTTGAACGTCAAGGCAGTGCAGGGAAAACAGGTTCCTCTGGAATGGACTGACACATCTGGGGGTCTCTTGGAATGGTGGCACGACCCTGGAGTTCCTCTCGCCTTTCCTGTGGAGAGCGCCACCTCTTGAGATGCGACGGGAACGCCGGGAATTCTTTCCCTACGAAACAGGGAAAGGATCCCTCATCTCGAGCTAGGAGGCGGAAACGGGGCTGCCCTGGATGTGTGCGGGACCCCACGTGCTTCCTCTAGAGTGGAGACGGGTATGTCGCGGAATTGCTTCAGTTGCAGCAAGGGTGTGAAGGACCCTTTGGAAGTTCCAGTGGTTAGACGTGATTAGCCTCGAGAAGCCTCAGCGGAAATGGGCCTCATCTCGCCTGGAGGGCAAAACCTCCTGGATTTTCTCGAGTTGCGGCAGGTGCTCTCGACTTACGACGGGGACCTCAGGGACCCGCTCTGGTGGCCTCAGGAAAGGCCAGTCCCCATGCGAGTTCCTCGGGAGCCTCTCGGCATTCCTCTCCCGTCGATGCCGGGGCCTAAGACCTTGTGTGGAGTCGGGGCCGGAACCTGAGGATTCCTCTCCAGTGCTGACATGGATCTTGGGGTACTTCTGGAGTCTCCCCAGGGGAGTCAGTCCTCGTGTCGAATGCGGGCATGCACTTGCGCTTTCCTCCAGAGCGGTAGCAGCAGTGTCACGCAGTCCGCCGCGTGGATCAAAGGATCTATGGTTTTCCCTCGAGTCTTTCCCACGAGGCTTTCCCACGAGGCTTTCCCACAGGGCTGTCCCACGTGCACACGTGGTGGGAGTCGATCCTCGGCTTGAACGTCAAGGCAGTGCAGGGAAAACAGGTTCCTCTGGAATGGACTGACACATCTGGGGGTCTCTTGGAATGGTGCCACGACCCTGGAGTTCCTCTCGCCTTTCCTGTGGAGAGCGCCACCTCTTGAGATGCGACGGGAACGCCGGGAATTCTTTCCCTACGAAACAGGGAAAGGATCCCTCATCTCGAGCTAGGAGGCGGAAACGGGGCTGCCCTGGATGTGTGCGGGACCCCACGTGCTTCCTCTCGAGTGGAGACGGGTATGTCGCGGAACTGCTTCAGTTGCAGCAAGGGTGTGAAGGACCCTTTGGAAGTTCCAGTGGTTAGACGTGATTAGCCTCGAGAAGCCTCAGCGGAAATGGGCCTCATCTCGCCTGGAGGGCAAAACCTCCTGGATTTTCTCGAGTTGCGGCAGGTGCTCTCGACTTACGACGGGGACCTCAGGGACCCGCTCTGGTGGCCTCAGGAAAGGCCAGTCCCCATGCGAGTTCCTCGGGGGCCTCTCGGCATTCCTCTCCCGTCGATGCCGGGGCCTAAGACCTTGTGTGGAGTCGGGGCCGGAACCTGAGGATTCCTCTCCAGAGCTGACATGGATCTTGGGGTACTTCTGGAGTCTCCCCAGGGGAGTCAGTCCTCGTCTCGAATGCGGGCATGCACTATCGCTTTCCTCCAGAACGGTAGCAGCAGTGTCACGCAGTCCGCCGCGTGGATCAAAGGATCTATGGTTTTCCCTCGAGTCTTTCCCCCGAGGCTTTCCCACGAGGCTTTCCCACAGGACTGTCCCACGTGCACACGTGGTGGGAGTCGATCCTCGGCTTGAGCGTCAAGGAAGTGCAGGGAATACAGGTTCCTCTGGAATGGACTGACACATCTGGGGGAGTCTTGGAATGGTGGCACGACCCTGGAGTTCCTCTCGCCTTTCCTGTGGAGAGCGCCTCCTCTTGAGATGCGACGGGAACGCCGGGAATTCTTTCCCTACGAAACAGGGAAAGGATCCCTCATCTCGAGCTAGGAGGCGGAAACGGGGCTCCCCTGGATGTGTGCGGGACCCCACGTGCTTCCTCTCGAGTGGAGACGGGTATGTCGGGGAACATCTTGAGTTGCAGCAAGGGTGTGAAGGACCCTTTGGAAGTTCCAGTGGTTAGACGTGATTAGCCTCGAGAAGCCTCAGCGGAAATGGGCCTCATCTCGCCTGGAGGGCAAAACCTCCTGGATTTTCTCGAGTTGCGGCAGGTGCTCTCGACTTATGACGGGGACCTCAGGGACCCGCTCTGGTGGCCTCAGGAAAGGCCAGTCCCCATGCGAGTTCCTCGGGGGCCTCTCGGCATTCCTCTCCCGTCGATGCCGGGGCCTAAGACCTTGTGTGGAGTCGGGGCCGGAACCTGAGGATTCCTCTCCAGTGCTGACATGGATCTTGGGGTACTTCTGGAGTCTTCCCATGGGAGTCAGTCCTCGTCTCGAATGCGGGCATGCACTTGCGCTTTCCTCCAGAGCGGTAGCAGCAGTGTCACGCAGTCCGCCGCGTGGATCAAAGGATCTAAGGTTTTCCCTCGAGTCTTTCCCACGAGGCTTTCCCACGAGGCTTTCCCACAGGGCTGTCCCACGTGCACACGTGGTGGGAGTCGATCCTCGGCCTGAACGTCAAGGCAGTGCAGGGAAAACAGGTTCCTCTGGAATGGACTGACACATCTGGGGGTCTCTTGGAATGGTGCCACAACCCCGGAGTTCCTCTCGCCTTTCCTGTGGAGAGCGCCACCTCTTGAGATGCGACGGGAACGCCGGGAATTCTTTCCCTACGAAACAGGGAAAGGATCCCTCACCTCGAGCTAGGAGGCGGAAACGGGGCTCCACTGGATGTGTGCGGGACCCCACGTGCTTCCTCTCAAGTGGAGACGGGTATGTCGGGGAACTTCTTGAGTTGCAGCAAGGGTGTGAAGGACCCTTTGGAAGTTCCAGTGGTTAGACGTGATTAGCCTCGAGAAGCCTCAGCGGAAATGGGCCTCATCTCGCCTGGAGGGCAAAACCTCCTGGATTTTCTCGAGTTGCGGCAGGTGCTCTCGACTTACGACGGGGACCTCAGGGACCCGCTCTGGTGGCCTCAGGAAAGGCCAGTCCCCATGCGAGTTCCTCGGGGGCCTCTCGGCATTCCTCTCCCGTCGATGCCGGGGCCTAAGACCTTGTGTGGAGTCGGGGCCGGAACCTGAGGATTCCTCTCCAGTGCTGACATGGATCTTGGGGTACTTCTGGAGTCTCCCCAGGGGAGTCAGTCCTCGTCTCGAATGCGGGCATGCACTTGCGCTTTCCTCCAGAGCGGTAGCAGCAGTGTCACGCAGTCCGCCGCGTGGATCAAAGGATCTATGGTTTTCCCTCGAGTCTTTCCCACGAGGCTTTCGCAGGAGGCTTTCCCACAGGGCTGTCCCACGTGCACACGTGGTGGGAGTGGATCCTCGGCTTGAACGTCAAGGCAGTGCAGGGAATACAGGTTCCTCTGGAATGGACTGACACATCTGGGGGACTCTTGGAATGGTGGCACGACCCTGGAGTTCCTCTCGCCTTTCCTGTGGAGAGCGCCTCCTCTTGAGATGCGACGGGAACGCCGGGAATTCTTTCCCTATGAAACAGGGAAAGGATCCCTCATCTCGAGCTAGGAGGCGGAAACGGGGCTCCCCTGGATGTGTGCGGGACCCCACGTGCTTCCTCTCGAGTGGAGACGGGTATGTCGGGGAACTTCTTGAGTTGCAGCAAGGGTGTGAAGGACCCTTTGGAAGTTCCAGTGGTTAGACGTGATTAGCCTCGAGAAGCCTCAGCGGAAATGGGCCTCATCTCGCCTGGAGGGCAAAACCTCCTCGATTTTCTCGAGTTGCGGCAGGTGCTCTCGACTTACGACTGGGACCTCAGGGACCCGCTCTGGTGGCCTCAGGAAAGGCCAGTCCCCATGCGAGTTCCTCGGGGGCCTCTCGGCATTCCTCTCCCGTCGATGCCGGGGCCTAAGACCTTGTGTGGAGTCGGGGCCGGAACCTGAGGATTCCTCTCCAGTGCTGACATGGATCTTGGGGTACTTCTGGAGTCTCCCCAGGGGAGTCAGTGCTCGTCTCGAATGCGGGCATGCACTTGCGCTTTCCTCCAGAGCGGTAGCAGCAGTGTCACGCAGTCCGCCGCGTGGATCAAAGGATCTATGGTTTTCCCTCGAGTCTTTCCCACGAGGCTTTCGCAGGAGGCTTTCCCACAGGGCTGTCCCACGTGCACACGTGGTGGGAGTGGATCCTCGGCTTGAACGTCAAGGCAGTGCAGGGAATACAGGTTCCTCTGGAATGGACTGACACATCTGGGGGACTCTTGGAATGGTGGCACGACCCTGGAGTTCCTCTCGCCTTTCCTGTGGAGAGCGCCTCCTCTTGAGATGCGACGGGAACGCCGGGAATTCTTTCCCTACGAAACAGGGAAAGGATCCCTCATATCGAGCTACGAGGCGGAAACGGGGCTCCCCTGGATGTGTGCGGGACCCCACGTGCTTCCTTTCGAGTGGAGACGGGTATGTCGGGGAACTTCTTGAGTTGCAGAAAGGGTGTGAAGGACCCTTTGGAAGTTCCAGTGGTTAGACGTGATTAGCCTCGAGAAGCCTCAGCGGAAATGGGCCTCATCTCGCCTGGAGGGCAAAACCTCCTGGATTTTCTCGAGTTGCGGCAGGTGCTCTCGACTTACGACGGGGACCTCAGGGACCCGCTCTGGTGGCCTCAGGAAAGGCCAGTCCCCATGCGAGTTCCTCGGGGGCCTCTCGGGATTCCTCTCCCGTCGATGCCGTGGCCTAAGACCTTGTGTGGAGTCGGGGCCGGAACCTGAGGATTCCTCTCCAGTGCTGACATGGATCTTGGGGTACTTCTGGAGTCTCCCCAGGGGAGTCAGTCCTCGTCTCGAATGCGGGCATGCACTTGCGCTTTCCTCCAGAGCGGTAGCAGCAGTGTCACGCAGTCCGCCGCGTGGATCAAAGGATCTATGGTTTTCCCTCGAGTCTTTCCCACGAGGCTTTCCCACGAGGCTTTCCCACAGGGCTGTCCCACGTGCACACGTGGTGGGAGTCGATCCTCGGCTTGAACGTCAAGGCAGTGCAGGGAAAACAGGTTCCTCTGGAATGGACTGACACATCTGGGGGTCTCTTGGAATGGTGCCACGACCCTGGAGTTCCTCTCGCCTTTCCTGTGGGGAGCGCCACCTCTTGAGATGCGACGGGAACGCCGGGAATTCTTTCCCTACGAAACAGGGAAAGGATCCCTCATCTCGAGCTAGGAGGCGGAAACGGGGCTCCCCTGGATGTGTGCGGGACCCCACGTGCTTCCTCTCGAGTGGAGACGGGTATGTCGGGGAACTTCTTGAGTTGCAGCTAGGGTGTGAAGGACCCTTTGGAAGTTCCAGTGGTTAGACGTGATTAGCCTCGAGAAGCCTCAGCGGAAATGGGCCTCATCTCACCTGGAGGGCAAAACCTCCTGGATTTTCTCGAGTTGCGGCAGGTGCTCTCGACTTACGACGGGGACCTCAGGGACCCGCTCTGGTGGCCTCAGGAAAGGCCAGTCCCCATGCGAGTTCCTCGGGGGCCTCTCGGCATTCCTCTCCCGTCGATGCCGGGGCCTAAGACCTTGTGTGGAGTCGGGGCCGGAACCTGAGGATTCCTCTCCAGTGCTGACATAGATCTTAGGGTACTTCTGGAGTCTCCCCAGGGGAGTCAGTCCTCGTCTCGAATGCGGACATGCACTTGCGCTTTCCTCCAGAGCGGTAGCAGCAGTGTCACGCAGTCCGCCGCGTGGATCAAAGGATCTATGGTTTTCCCTCGAGTCTTTCCCACGAGGCTTTCCCACGAGGCTTTCCCACAGGGCTGTCCCTCGTGCACACGTGGTGGGAGTCGATCCTCGGCTTGAACGTCAATGCAGTGCAGGGAAAACAGGTTCCTCTGGAATGGACTGACACATCTGGGGGACTCTTGGAATGGTGGCACGACCCTGGAGTTCCTCTCGCCTTTCCTGTGGAGAGCGCCTCCTCTTGAGATGCGACGGGAACGCCGGGAATTCTTTCCCTACGAAACAGGGAAAGGATCCCTCATCTCGAGCTAGGAGGCGGAAACGGGGCTCCCCTGGATGTGTGGGGGAACCCACGTGCTTCCTCTCGAGTGGAGACGGGTATGTCGCGGAACTGCTTCAGTTGCAGCAAGGGTGTGAAGGACCCTTTGGAAGTTCCAGTGGTTAGATGTGATTAGCCTTGAGAAGCCTCAGCGGAAATGGGCCTCATCTCGCCTGGAGGGCAAAACCTCCTGGATTTTCTTGAGTTGCGGCAGGTGCTGTCGACTTACGACGGGGACCTCAGGGACCCGCTCTGGTGGCCTCAGGAAAGGCCAGTCCAAATGCGAGTTCCTCGGGGGCCTCTGGGGATTCCTCTCCCGTCGATGCCGGGGCCTAAGACCTTGTGTGCAGTCGGGGCCGGAACCTGAGGATTCCTCTCCAGTGCTGACATGGATCTTGGGGTATTTCTGAAGTCTCCCCAGGGGAGTCAGTCCTCGTCTCGAATGCGGGCATGCACTTGCGCTTTCCTCCAGAGCGGTAGCAGCAGTGTCACGCAGTCCGCCGCGTGGATCAAAGGATCTATGGTTTTCCCTCGAGTCTTTCCCACGAGGCTTTCCCACGAGGCTTTCCCACAGGGCTGTCCCACGTGCACACGTGGTGGGAGTCGATCCTCGGCTTGAACGTCAAGGCAGTGCAGGGAAAACAGGTTCCTCTGAAATGGACTGACACATCTGGGGGTCTCTTGGAATGGTGGCACGACCCTGGAGTTCCTCTCGCCTTTCCTGTGGAGAGCGCCACCTCTTGAGATGCGACGGGAACGCCGGGAATTCTTTCCCTACGAAACAGGGAAAGGATCCCTCATCTCGAGCTAGGAGGCGGAAACGGGGCTCCCCTGGATGTGTGCGGGACCCCACGTGCTTCCTCTCGAGTGGAGACGGGTATGTCGGGGAACTTCTTGAGTTGCAGCAAGGGTGTGAAGGACCCTTTGGAAGTTCCAGTGGTTAGACGTGATTAGCCTCGAGAAGCCTCAGCGGAAATGGGCCTCATCTCGCCTGGAGGGTAAAACCTCCTGGATTTTCTCGAGTTGCGGCAGGTGCTCTCGACTTACGACGGGGACCTCAGGGACCCGCTCTGGTGGCCTCAGGAAAGGCCAGTCCCCATGCGAGTTCCTCGGGGGCCTCTCGGCATTCCTCTCCCGTCGATGCCGGGGCCTAAGACCTTTTGTGGAGTCGGGGCCGGAACCTGAGGATTCCTCTCCAGAGCTGACATGGATCTTGGGGTACTTCTGGAGTCTCCCCAGGGGAGTCAGTCCTCGTCTCGAATGCGGGCATGCACTTGCGCTTTCCTCCAGAGCGGTAGCAGCAGTGTCACGCAGTCCGCCGCGTGGATCAAAGGATCTATGGTTTTCCCTCGAGTCTTTCCCACGAGGCTTTCCCACGAGGCTTTTCCACAGGGCTGTCCCACGTGCACACGTGGTGGGAGTCGATCCTCGGCTTGAACGTCAAGGCAGTGCAGGGAAAACAGGTTCCTCTGGAATGGACTGACACATCTGGGGGACTCTTGGAATGGTAGCACGACCCTGGAGTTCCTCTCGCCTTTCCTGTGGAGAGCGCCACCTCTTGAGATGCGACGGGAATGCCGGGAATTCTTTCCCTACGAAACAGGGAAAGGATCCCTCATCTCGAGCTAGGAGGCGGAAACGGGGCTCCCCTGGATGTGTGCGGGACCCCACGTGCTTCCTCTCGAGTGGAGACGGGTATGTCGGGGAACTTCTTGAGTTGCAGCAAGGGTGTGAAGGACCCTTTGGAAGTTCCAGTGGTTAGATGTGATTAGCCTCGAGAAGCCTCAGCGGAAATGGGCCTCATCTCGCCTGGAGGGCAAAACCTCCTGGATTTTCTCGAGTTGCGGCAGGTGCTCTCGACTTACGACGGGGACCTCAGGGACCCGCTCTGGTGACCTCAGGAAAGGCCAGTCCCCATACGAGTTCCTCGGGGGCCTCTCGGGATTCCTCTCCCGTCGATGCCGGGGCCTAAGACCTTGTGTGGAGTCGGGGCCGGAACCTGAGGATTCCTCTCCAGTGCTGACATGGATCTTGGGGTACTTCTGGAGTCTCCCCAGGGGAGTCAGTCCTCGTCTCGAATGCGGGCATGCACTTGCGCTTTCCTCCAGAGCGGTAGCAGCAGTGTCACGCAGTCCGCCGCGTGGATCAAAGGATCTATGGTTTTCCCTCGAGTCTTTCCCACGAGGCTTTCCCACGAGGTTTTCCCACAGGGCTGTCCCACGTGCACACGTGGTGGGAGTCGATCCTCGGCTTGAACGTCAAGGCAGTGCAGGGAAAACAGGTTCCTCTGGAATGGACTGACACATCTGAGGGACTCTTGGAATGGTGGCACGACCCTGGAGTTCCTTTCGCCTTTCCTGTGGAGAGCGCCTCCTCTTGAGATGCGTCGGGAACGCCGGGAATTCTTTCCCTACGAAACAGGGAAAGGATCCCTCATCTCGAGCTAGGAGGCGGAAACGGGGCTCCCCTGGATGTGTGCGGGACCCCACGTGCTACCTCTCGAGTGGAGATGGGTATGTCGGGGAACTTCTTGAGTTGCAGCAAGGGTGTGAAGGACCCGTTGGAAGTTCCAGTGGTTAGATGTGATTAGCCTCGAGAAGACTCAGCGGAAAGGTTCCTCATCTCGCCTGGAGGGCAAAACCTCCTGGATTTTCTCGAGTTGCGGCAGGTGCTCTCGACTTACGACGAGGACCGCAGGGACCCGCTCTGGTGGCCTCAGGAAAGGCCAGTCCCCATGCGAGTTCCTCAGGGGCCTCTCGGGATTCCTCTCCGGTCGATGCCGGGGCCTAAGACCTTGTGTGGAGTCGGGGCCGGAAACTGAGGATTCCTCTCCAGTGCTGACATGGATCTTGGGGTACTTCTGCAGTCTCCCCAGGGGAGTCAGTCCTCGTCTCGAATGCGGGCATGCACTTGCGCTTTCCTCCAGAGCGGTAGCAGCAGTGTCACGCAGTCCGCCGCGTGGATCAAAGGATCTATCGTTTTCCCTCGAGTCTTTCCCACGAAGCTTTCCTACGAGACTCTCCCACAGGTCTGTCCCACGTGCACACGTGGTGGGAATGGATCCTCGGCTTGAACGTCAAGGCAGTGCAGGGAAAACAGGTTCCACTGGAATGGACTGACACATCTGGGGGACTCTTGGAATGGTGGCACCACCCTGGAGTTCCTCTCGCCTTTCCTGTGGAGAGCGCCTCCTCTTGAGATGCGACAGGAACGCCGGGAATTCTTTCCCTATGAAACAGGGAAAGGATCCCTCATCTCGAGCTGGGAGGCGGAAACTGGGCTCCCCTGGATGTGTGCGGGGCCCTTGTGCTTCCTCTCGAGGGGAGACGGGTATGTCGGGGAACTTCTTGAGTTGCAGCGAGGGTGTGAAGGACCCTTTGGAAATTCCAGTGGTTAGATGTGATTAGCCTCGAGAAGCCTCAGCGGAAATGGGCCTCATCTCGCCTGGAGGTCAAAACCTCCTGGATTTTCTCGAGTTGCGGCAGGTGCACTCGACTTATGACGTGGACCTCAGGGACCCGATCTGGTGGCCTCAGGAAAGACCAGTCCCCATGCGAGTTCTTCGGGAGCCACTCGGGATTCCTCTCCCGTCGATGCCGGGTCCTAAGACCTTGTATGGAGTCGGGGCCGGAACCTGCGGATTCCTCTCCAGTGCTGACATGGATCTTGGGGTACTTCTGGAGTCTCCCCAGGGGAGTCAGTCCTCGTCTCGAATGGGGGCATGCACTTGCACTTTCCTCCAGAGCGGTAGCAGCAGTGTCACGCAGTCCGCCGCGTGGATCAAAGGATCTATGGTTTTCTCTCGAGACTTTCCCACGAGGCTTTCCCACGAGGCTTTCCCACAGGGCTGTCCCACGTGCACACGTGGTGGGAGTCGATCCTCGGCTTGAACGTGAAGTCAGTGCAGGGAAAACAGGTTCCTCTGGAATGGACTGACACATCTGGGGGACTCTTGAAATGGTGGCACGACCCTGGAGTTCCTCTCGCCTTTCCTGTGGTGAGCGCCTCCTCTTGAGATTCGACGGGAACGCCGGGAATTCTTTCCCTATGAAACAGGGAAAGGATCCCTCATCTCGAGCTAGGAGGCGGAAACGGGGCTCCCATGGATGTGTGAGGGACCCTCGTGCTTCCTCTCGAGTGGAGACGGTTATTTCAGGGAACTTCTTGAGTTGCAGCAAGGGTGTGAAGGACCCTTTGGAAGTTCCAGTGGTTAGATGTGATTAGCCTCGAGAAGCCTCAGCGGAAATGGGCCTCATCTCGCCTGGAGGGCAAAACCTCCTGGATTTTCTCGAGTTGCGGCAGGTGCTCTCGACTTACGACGGGGACCTCGGGGACCCGCTCTGGTGGCCTCAGGAAAGGCCAGTCCCCATGCGAGTTCTTCGGGGGCCTCTCGGGATTCCTCTCCGTCGATGCCGGGGCCTAAGACCTTGTGTTGAGTCGGGGCCGGAACCTGAGGATTACTCTGCATTGCTGACATGGATCTTGGGGTATTTCTGGAGTCTCCACAGGGGAGTCAGTCCTCGTCTCGAATGCGGGCATGCACTTGCGCTTTCCTCCAGATCGGTAGCAGCAGTGTCAGGCAGTCTGCCGCGTGGATCACAGGATCTATGGTTTTCCCTCGATTTTTTCCCACGAGGCTTTCCCACGAGGCTTTCCCACAGGGCTGTCCCACGTGCACACGTGGTGGGAGTCGATCCTCAGCTTGAACGTCAAGGCAGTGCAGGGAAAACAGGTTCCTCTGGAATGGAGTGACACATCAGGGGAACTCTTGGAACGTTGGCACGACCCTGGAGTTCCTCTCGCCTTTCCTGTGGAGAGCGCCTCCTCTTGAGATGCGACGGGAACGCCGGGAATTCTTTCCCTACGAAACAGGGAAAGGATCCCTCATCTCGAGCTAGGAGGCGGAAAAGGGGCTTCCCTGGATGTGTGCGGGACCCTCGTGCTTCCTCTCGAGTGGAGACGGGTATGTCGGGGAACTTCTTGAGTTGCAGCAAGGGTGTGAAGGACCCTTTGGAAGTTCCAGCGGTTAGATGTGATTAGCCTCGAGAAGCCTCAGCGGAAATGGGCCTCATCTCGCCTGGAGGGCAAAAACTCCTGGATTTTCTCGAGTTGCGGCAGGTGCTCTCGACTTACGACGGGGACCTCAGGGACCCACTCTGGTGGCCTAAGGAAAGGCCAGTCCCCATGCGAGTTCCTAGGGGGCCCTTAGGGATTCCTCTCCCGTGATGCCGAGGCCTAAGACCTTGTGAGGATTCGGGTTCCGAAAGTGAGGATTCCTCTCCAGTGCTGACATGGATCTTGGGGTACTTCTGCAGTCTCCCCAGGGGAGTCAGTCCTCGTCTCGAATGCGGGCATGCACTTGCGCTTTCCTCCAGAGCGGTAGCAGCAGTGTCACGCAGTCCGCCGCGTGGATCAAAGGATCTATGGTTTTCCCTCGAGACTTTCCCACGAAGCTTTCCTACGAGACTCTCCCACAGGTCTGTCCCACGTGCACACGTGGTGGGAATGGATCCTCGGCTTGAACGTCAAGGCAGTGCAGGGAAAACAGGTTCCTCTGGAATGGACTGACACATCTGGGGGACTCTTGGAATGGTGGCACGACCCTGGACTTCCTCTCGCCTTTCCTGTGCAGAGCGCCTCCTCTTGAGATGCGACGGGAACGCCGGGAATTCTTTCCCTACGAAACAGGGAAAGGATCCCTCATCTCGAGGTAGGGGGCGGAAACGGTGCTCCCCTGGATGTGTGCGGGACCCCACGTGCTTCCTCTGGAGTGGAGACGGGTATGTCGGGGAACTTCTTGAGTCGCAGCAAGGGTGTGAAGGACCCGTTGGAAGTTCCAGTATTTAGACGTGATTAGCCTCGAGAAGCCTCAGCGGAAATGGACCTCATCTCGCCTGGAGGGCAAAACCTCCTGGATTTTCTCGAGTTGCGGCAGGTGCGCTCGACTTACGACGGGGACCTCGGGGACCCGCTCTGGTGGCCTCAGGAAAGGCCAGTCCCCATGCGACTTCCTCGGGGGCCTCTCGGGATTCCTCTCCTGTCGATCCTGGGGCCTAAGACCATGTGTGGGTAGGGGCCGGAACCTGAGGATTCCTCTCCAGTGCTGACATGGATCTTGGGGTAATACTGGAATCTCCCCAGGGGAGTCAGTCCTTGTCTCGAATGCGGGCATGCACTGGCGCTTTCCTCCAGAGCGGTAGCAGCAGTGTCCCACAGTCCTCCGCGTGGATCAAAGGCTCTATGGTTTTCCCTCGAGTCTTTCCCACGAGGCTTTCCCATGAGGCTTTCCCACAGGGCTGTCCGACGTGCACACGTTGTGGGAGTCGATCCTCGGCTTGAACGTCAAGGCAGTGCAGGGAAAACAGGTTCCACTGGAATGGACTGACACATCTGGGGGACTCTTGGAATGGTGGCACGACCCTGGAGTTCCTCTCGCCTTTCCTGTGGAGAGCGCCTCCTCTTGAGATGCGACAGGAACGCCGGGAATTCTTTCCCTATGAAACAGGGAAAGGATCCCTCATCTCGAGCTGGGAGGCGGAAACTGGGCTCCCCTGGATGTGTGCGGGGCCCTTGTGCTTCCTCTCGAGGGGAGACGGGTATGTCGGGGAACTTCTTGAGTTGCAGCGAGGGTGTGAAGGACCCTTTGGATATTCCAGTGGTTAGATGTGATTAGCCTCGAGAAGCCTCAGCGGAAATGGGCCTCATCTCGCCTGGAGGGCAAAACCTCCTGGATTTTCTCGAGTTGAGGCAGGTGCTCTCGACTTACGACGGGGACCTCAGGGACCCGCTCTGGTGACCTCAGGAAAGGCCAGTCCCCATGCGAGTTCCTCGGGGGCCTCTCGGGATTCCTCTCCCGTCGATGCCGGGGCCTAAGACCTTGTGTGGAGTCGGGGCCGGAACCTGAGGATTCCTCTCCAGTGCTGACATGGATCTTGGGGTACTTCTGGAGTCTCCCCAGGGGAGTCAGTCCTCGTCTCGAATGCGGGCATGCACTTGCGCTTTCCTCCAGAGCGGTAGCAGCAGTGTCATGCAGTCCGCCGCGTGGATCAAAGGATCTATGGTTTTCCCTCGAGTCTTTCCCACGAGGCTTTCCCACGAGGCTTTCCCACAGGGCTGTCCCACGTGCACACGTGGTGGGAGTCGATCCTCGGCTTGAACGTCAAGGCAGTGCAGGGAAAACAGGTTCCTCTGGAATGGACTGAAACATCTGAGGGACTCTTGGAATGGTGGCACGACCCTGGAGTTCCTTTCGCCTTTCCTGTGGAGAGCGCCTCCTCTTGAGATGCGACGGGAACGCCGGGAATTCTTTCCCTACGAAACAGGGAAAGGATCCCTCATCTCGAGCTAGGAGGCGGAAACGGGGCTCCCCTGGATGTGTGCGGGACCCCACGTGCTACCTCTCGAGTGGAGATGGGTATGTCGGGGAACTTCTTGAGTTGCAGCAAGGGTGTGAAGGACCCGTTGGAAGTTCCAGTGGTTAGATGTGATTAGCCTGGAGAAGACTCAGCGGAAAGGGGCCTCATCTCGCCTGGAGGGCAAAACCTCCTGGATTTTCTCGAGTTGCGGCAGGTGCTCTCGACTTACGATGAGGACCTCAGGGACCCGCTCTGGTGGCCTCAGGAAAGGCCAGTCCCCATGCGAGTTCCCCAGGGGCCTCTCGGGATTCCTCTCCGGTCGATGCCGGGGCCTAAGACCTTGTGTGGAGTCGGGGCTGGAAACTGAGGATTCCTCTCCAGTGCTGACATGGATCTTGGGGTATTTCTGCAGTCTCCCCAGGGGAGTCAGTCCTCGTCTCGAATGCGGGCATGCACTTGCGCTTTCCTCCAGAGCGGTAGCAGCAGTGTCACGCAGTCCGCCGCGTGGATCAAAGGATCTATGGTTTTCCCTCGAGTCTTTCCCACGAGGCTTTCCTACGAGACTCTCCCACAGGGCTGTCCCACGTGCACACGTGGTGGGAATGGATCCTCGGCTTGAACGTCAAGGCAGTGCAGGGAAAACAGGTTCCTCTGGAATGGACTGACACATCTGGAGGACTCTTGGAATGGTGGCACGACCCTGGACTTCCTCTCGCCTTTCCTGTGCAGAGCGCCTCCTCTTGAGATGCGACGGGAACGCCGGGAATTCTTTCCCTACGAAACAGGGAAAGGATCCCTCATCTCGAGGTAGGAGGCGGAAACGGTGCTCCCCTGGATGTGTGCGGGACCCCACGTGCTTCCTCTGGAGTGGAGACGGGTATGTCGGGGAACTTCTTGAGTCGCAGCACGGGTGTGAAGGACCCGTTGGAAGTTCCAGTATTTAGACGTGATTAGCCTCGAGAAGCCTTGGCGGAAATGGGCCTCATCTCGCCTGGAGGGCAAAACCTCCTGGATTTTCTCGAGTTGCGGCAGGTGCTCTCGACTTACGACGAGGACCTCAGGGACCCGCTCTGGTGGCCTCAGGAAAGGCCAGTCCCCATGCGAGTTCCTCGGGGGCCTCTCGGGATTCCTCTCCCGTCGATGCCGGGGCCTAAGACCATGTGTGGGTTAGGGGCCGGAACATGAGGATTCCTCTCCAGTGCTGACATGGATCTTGGGGTACTTCTGGAATCTCCCCAGGGGAGTCAGTCCTTGTCTCGAATGCGGGCATGCACTGGCGCTTTCCTCCAGAGCGGTAGCAGCAGTGTCACGCAGTCCTCCGCGTGGATCAAAGGATCTATGGTTTTCCCTCGAGTCTTTCCCACGAGGCTTTCCCACGAGGCTTTCCCACAGGGCTGTCCCACGTGCACACGTGGTGGGAGTCGATCCTCGGCTTGAACGTCAAGGCAGTGCAGGGAAAACAGGTTCCACTGGAATGGACTGACACATCTGGGGGACTCTTGGAATGGTGGCACGACCCTGGAGTTCCTCTCGCCTTTCCTGTGGAGAGCGCCTCCTCTTGAGATGCGACAGGAACGCCGGGAATTCTTTCCCTATGAAACAGGGAAAGGATCCCTCATCTCGAGCTGGGAGGCGGAAACGGGGCTCCCCTGGATGTGTGCGGGACCCTTGTGCTTCCTCTCGAGTGGAGACGGGTATGTCGGGGAACTTCTTGAGTTGCAGCGAGGGTGTGAAGGACCTTGGGAAATTCCAGTGGTTAGATGTGATTAGCCTCGAGAAGCCTCAGCGGAAATGGGCCTCATCTCGCATGGAGGTCAAAACCTCCTGGATTTTCTCGAGTTGCGGCAGGTGCACTCGACTTATGACGTGGACCTCAGGGACCCGCTCTGGTGGCCTCAGGAAAGCCCAGTCCCCATGCGAGTTCTTCGGGAGCCACTCGGGATTCCTCTCCCGTCGATGCCGGGTCCTAAGACCTTGTATGGAGTCGGGGCCGGAACCTGCAGATTCCTCTCCAGTGCTGACATGGATCTTGGGGTATTTCTGGAGTCTCCCCAGGGGAGTCAGTCCTCGTCTCGAATGCGGGCATGCACTTGCGCTTTCCTCCAGATCGGTAGCAGCAGTGTCACGCAGTCTGCCGCATGGATCACAGGATCTATGGTTTTCCCTCGAGTCTTTCCCACGAGGCTTTCCCACGAGGCTTTCCCACAGGGCTGTCCCACGTGCACACGTGGTGGGAGTCGATCCTCAGCTTGAACGTCAAGGCAGTGCAGGGAAAACAGGTTCCTCTGGAATGGAGTGACACATCAGGGGAACTCTTGGAATGTTGGCACGACCCTGGAGTTCCTCTCGCCTTTCCTGTGGAGAGCGCCTCCTCTTGAGATGCGACGGGAACGCCGGGAATTCTTTCCCTACGAAACAGGGAAAGGATCCCTCATCTCGAGCTAGGAGGCGGAAAAGGGGCATCCCTGGATGTGTGCGGGATCCTCGTGCTTCCTCTCGAGTGGAGACGGGTATGTCGGGGAACTTCTTGAGTTGCAGCAAGGGTGTGAAGGACCCTTTGGAAGTTCCAGCGGTTAGATGTGATTAGCCTCGAGAAGCCTCAGCGGAAATGGGCCTCATCTCGCCTGGAGGGCAAAAACTCCTGGATTTTCTCGAGTTGCGGCAGGTGCTCTCGACTTACTACGGGGACCACAGGGACCCACTCTGGTGGCCTAAGGAAAGGCCAGTCCCCATGCGAGTTCCTAGGGGGCCCTTAGGGATTCCTCTCCCGTCGATGCCGAGGCCTAAGACCTTGTGAGGATTCGGGTTCCGAAAGTGAGGATTCCTCTCCAGTGCTGACATGGATCTTGGGGTACTTCTAGAGTCACCCCAGGGGAGTCAGACCTCGTCTCGAATGCGGGCATGCACTTGCGCTTTCCTCCAGAGCTCTAGCAGCAGTGTCACGCAGTCCGCCGCGTGCATCAAAGGATCTATGGTTTTCCCTCGAGTCTTTCCCACGAGGCTTTCCCACGAGGCTTTCCCACAGGGCTGTCCCACGTGCACACGTGGTGGGAGTCGATCCTCGGCTTGAACGTCAAGGCAGTGCAGGGAAAACAGGTTCCTCTGGCATGGACTGACACATCTGGGGGACTCTTTGAATGGTGGCACGACCCTGGAGTTCCTCTCGCCTTTCCTGTGGAGAGCGCCTCCTCTTGAGAGGCGATGGGAACGCCGGGAATTCTTTCCCTACGAAAGAGGGAAAGGATCCCTCATCTCGAGCTAGGAGGCGGAAACGGGGCTCCCCTGGATGTGTGCGGGATCCTCGTGCTTCCTCTCGGGTGGAGACGGGTATGTCGGGGAACTTCTTGAGTTGCAGCAAGGGTGTGAAGGACCCTTTGGAAGTTCCAGTGGTTAGATGTGATTAGCCTCGAGAAGCCTCAGCGGAAATGGGCCTCATCTCGCCTGGAGGGCAAAAACTCCTGGATTTTCTCGAGTTGCGGCAGGTGCTCTCGACTTACGACGGTCACCTCGGGGACCCGCTCTGGTGGCCTCAGGAAAGGCCAGTCCCCATGCGACTTCCTCGGGGGCCTCTCGGGATTCCTCTCCCGTCGATGCCGGGGCCTAAGACCTTGTGTGGTGTCGGGGCCGGAACCTGAGGATTCCTCTCCAGTGCTGACATGGATCTTGGGGTACTTCTGGAGTCTCCCCAGGGGAGTCAGTCCTCGTCTCGAATGCGGGCATGCACTTGCGCTTTCCTCCAGAGCGGTAGCAGCAGTGTCACGCAGTCCGCCGCGTGGATCAAAGGATCTATGGTTTTCCCTCGAGTCTTTCCCACGAGGCTTTCCCACGAGGCTTTCCCACAGGGCTGTCCCACGTGCACACGTGGTGGGAGTCGTTCCTTGGCTTGAACGTCAATGCAGTGCAGGGAAAACAGGTTCCTCTGGAATGGACTGACACATCTGGGGGACTCTTGGAATGGTGGCACGACCCTGGAGTTCCTCTCGCCTTTCCTGTGGAGAGCGCCTCCTCTTGAGATGCGACGGGAACGCCGGGAATTCTTTCCCTACGAAACAGGGAAAGGATCCCTCATCTCGAGCTAGGAGGCAGAAACGGGGCTCCCCTGGATGTGTGCGGGACCCCACGTGCTTCCTCTCGAGTGGAGACGGGTATGTCGGGGAACTTCTTGAGTTGCAGCAAGGGTGTGAAGGACCCTTTGGAAGTTCCAGTGGTTACATGTGATTAGCCTCGAGAAGCCTCAGCGGAAATGGGCCTCATCTCGCCTGGAGGGCAAAAACTCCTGGATTTTCTCGAGTTGCGGCAGGTGCTCTCGACTTACGACGGGGACCTCAGGGACCCGCTCTGGTGGCATCAGGAAAGGCCAGTCCCCATGCGAGTTCCTCGGGGGCCTCTAGGGATTCCTCTCCCGTCGATGCCGGGGCCGAAGACCTTGTGTGGAGTCGGGCCAGAACCTGAGGATTCCTCTTCAGTGCTGACATGGATCTTGGGGTACTTCTGGAGTCTCCCCAGGGGAGTCAGTCCTCGTCTCGAATGAGGGCATGCACTTGCGCTTTCCTCCAGAGCGGTAGCAGCAGTGTCACGCAGTCCGCCGCGTGGATCAAAGGATCTATGGTTTTCCCTCGAGTCTTTCCCACGAGGCTTTCCCACGAGGCTTTCCCACAGGGCTGTCCCACGTGCACACGTGGTGGGAGTCGATCCTCGGCTTGAACGTCAAGGCAGTGCAGGAAAAACAGGATTCTCTGGAATGGACTGACACATCTGGGGGACTCTTGGAATGGTGGCACGACCCTGGAGTTCCTCTCGCCTTTCCTGTGGAGAGTGCCTCCTCTTGAGTTGCGACGGGAACGCCGGGAATTCTTTCCCTACGAAACAGGGAAAGGATCCCTCATCTCGAGCTAGGAGGCGTAAACGGGGCTCGCCTGGATGTGTGCGGGACACCACGTGCTTCCTCTCGAGTGGAGACGGGTATGTCGGGGAACTTCTTGAGTTGCAGCAAGGGTGTGAAGGACCCTTTGGAAGTTCCAGTGGTTAGATGTGATTGGCCTCGAGAAGCCTCAGCGGAAATGGGCCTCATCTCGCCTGGAGGGCAAAACCTCCTGGATATTCTCGAGTTGCGGCAGGTGCTCTCGACTTACGACGGGGACCTCAGGGACCCGCTCTGGTGGCCTCAGGAAAGGCCAGTCCCCATGCGAGTTCCTCGGGGGCCTCTCGGGATTCCTCTCCCGTCGATGCCGGGGCCTAAGACCTTGTGTGGAGTCGGGGCCGGAACCTGAGGATTCCTCTCCAGTGCTGACATGGATCTTGGGGTACTTCTGGAGTCTCCCCAGGGGAGTCAGTCCTCGTCTCGAATGCGGTCATGCACTTGCGCTTTCCTCCAGAGCGGTAGCAGCAGTGTCAGGCAGTCCGCCGCGTGGATCAAAGGATCTATGGTTTTCCCTCAAGTCTTTCCCACGAGGCTTTCCCACGAGGCTTTCCCACAGGGTTGTCCCACGTGCACACGTGGTGGGAGTCGATCCTCGGCTTGAACGTCAAGGCAGTGCAGGGAAAACAGGTTCCTCTGGAATGGACTGACACACCTGGGGGACTCTTGGAATGGTGGCACGACCCTGGAGTTCCTCTCGCATTTCCTGTGGAGAGCGCCTCCTCTTGAGATGCGACGGGAACGCCGGGAATTCTTTCCCTACGAAACAGGGAAAGGATCCCTCATCTCGAGCTAGGAGGCGGAATCGGGGCTCCCCTGGATGTGTGCGGGACACCACGTGCTTCCTCTCGAGTGCAGACGGGTATGTCGGGGAACTTCTTGAGTTGCAGCAAGGGTGTGAAGGACCCTTTGGAAGTTCCAGTGGTTAGATGTGATTGGCCTCGAGAAGCCTCAGCGGAAATGGGCCTCATCTCGCCTGGAGGGCAAAACCTCCTGGATTTTCTCGAGTTGCGGCAGGTGCTCTCGACTTACGACGGGGACCTCAGGGACCCGCTCTGGTGGCATCAGGAAAGGCCAGTCCCCATGCGAGTTCCTCGGGGGCCTCTAGGGATTCCTCTCCTGTCGATGCCGGGGCCGAAGACCTTGTGTGGAGTCGGGGCCAGAACCTGAGGATTCCTCTTCAGTGCTGACATGGATCTTGGGGTACTTCTGGAGTCTCCCCAGGGGAGTCAGTCCTCGTCTCGAATGAGGGCATGCACTTGCGCTTTCCTCCAGAGCGGTAGCAGCAGTGTCACGCAGTCCGCCGCGTGGATCAAAGGATCTATGGTTTTCCCTCGAGTCTTTCCCACGAGGCTTTCCCACGAGGCTTTCCCACAGGGCTGTCCCACGTGCACACGTGGTGGGAGTCGATCCTCGGCTTGAACGTCAAGGCAGTGCAGGAAAAACAGGATTCTCTGGAATGGACTGACACATCTGGGGGACTCTTGGAATGGTGGCACGACCCTGGAGTTCCTCTCGCCTTTCCTGTGGAGAGTGCCTCCTCTTGAGTTGCGACGGGAACGCCGGGAATTCTTTCCCTACGAAACAGGGAAAGGATCCCTCATCTCGAGCTAGGAGGCGTAAACGGGGCTCGCCTGGATGTGTGCGGGACACCACGTGCTTCCTCTCGAGTGGAGACGGGTATGTCGGGGAACTTCTTGAGTTGCAGCAAGGGTGTGAAGGACCCTTTGGAAGTTCCAGTGGTTAGATGTGATTGGCCTCGAGAAGCCTCAGCGGAAATGGGCCTCATCTCGCCTGGAGGGCAAAACCTCCTGGATATTCTCGAGTTGCGGCAGGTGCTCTCGACTTACGACGGGGACCTCAGGGACCCGCTCTGGTGGCCTCAGGAAAGGCCAGTCCCCATGCGAGTTCCTCGGGGGCCTCTCGGGATTCCTCTCCCGTCGATGCCGGGGCCTAAGACCTTGTGTGGAGTCGGGGCCGGAACCTGAGGATTCCTCTCCAGTGCTGACATGGATCTTGGGGTACTTCTGGAGTCTCCCCAGGGGAGTCAGTCCTCGTCTCGAATGCGGTCATGCACTTGCGCTTTCCTCCAGAGCGGTAGCAGCAGTGTCACGCAGTCCGCCGCGTGGATCAAAGGATCTATGGTTTTCCCTCAAGTCTTTCCCACGAGGCTTTCCCACGAGGCTTTCCCACAGGGCTGTCCCACGTGCACACGTGGTGGGAGTCGATCCTCGGCTTGAACGTCAAGGCAGTGCAGGGAAAACAGGTTCCTCTGGAATGGACTGACACATCTGGGGGACTCTTGGAATGGTGGCACGACCCTGGAGTTCCTCTCGCCTTTCCTGTGGAGAGCGCCTCCTCTTGAGATGCGACGGGAACGCCGGGAATTCTTTCCCTACGAAACAGGGAAAGGATCCCTCATCTCGAGCTAGGAGGCGGAATCGGGGCTCCCCTGGATGTGTGCGGGACACCACGTGCTTCCTCTCGAGTGCAGACGGGTATGTCGGGGAACTTCTTGAGTTGCAGCAAGGGTGTGAAGGACCCTTTGGAAGTTCCAGTGGTTAGATGTGATTGGCCTCGAGAAGCCTCAGCGGAAATGGGCCTCATCTCGCCTGGAGGGCAAAACCTCCTGGATTTTCTCGAGTTGCGGCAGGTGCTCTCGACTTATGACGGGGACCTCAGGGAACCGCTCTGGTGGCCTCAGGAAAGGCCAGTCCCCATGCGAGTTCCTCGGGGGCGTCTCGGGATTCCTCTCCCGTCGATGCCGGGGCCTAAGACCTTGTGTGGAGTCGGGGCCGGAACCTGAGGATTCCTCTCCAGTGCTGACATGGATCTTGGGGTACTTCTGGAGTCTCCCCAGGGGAGTCAGTCCTCGTCTCGAATGCGGGCATGCACTTGCGCTTTCCTCCAGAGCGGTAGCAGCAGTGTCACGCAGTCCGCCGCGTGGATCAAAGGATCTATGGTTTTCCCTCGAGTCTTTCCCACGAGGCTTTCCCACGAGGCTTTCCCACAGGGCTGTCCCACGTGCACACGTGGTGGGAGTCGATCCTCAGCTTGAACGTCAAGGCAGTGCAGGGAAAACAGGTTCCTCTGGAATGGACTGACACATCTGGGGGACTCTTGGAATGGTGGCACGACCCTGGAGTTCCTCTCGCCTTTCCTGTGTAGAGCGCCTCCTCTTGAGATGCGACGGGAACGCCGGGAATTCTTTCCCTACGAAACAGGGAAAGGATCCCTCATCTCGAGCTAGGAGGCGGAAACGGGGCTCCCCTGGATGTGTGCGGGACCCACGTGCTTCCTCTCGAGTGGAGACGGGTATGTCGGGGAACTTCTTGAGTTGCAGCAAGGGTGTGAAGGACCCTTTGAAATTTCCAGTGGTTAGATGTGATTGGCCTCGAGAAGCCTCAGCGGAAATGGGCCTCATCTCGCCTGGAGGGCAAAACCTCCTGGATTTTCTCGAGTTGCGGCAGGTGCTCTCGACTTACGACGGGGACCTCAGGGAACCGCTCTGGTGGCCTCAGGAAAGGCCAGTCCCCATGCGAGTTCCTCGGGGGCCTCTCGGGATTCCTCTCCCGTCGATGCCGGGGCCTAAGACCTTGTGTGGAGTCGGGGCCGGAACCTGAGGATTCCTCTCCAGTGCTGACATGGATCTTGGGGTACTTCTGGAGTCTCCCCAGGGGAGTCAGTCCTCGTCTCGAATGCGGGCATGCACTTGCGCTTTCCTCCAGAGCGGTAGCAGAAGTGTCACGCAGTCTGCCGTGTGGATCAAAGGATCTATGGTTTTCCCTCGAGTCTTTCCCACGAGGCTTTCCCACAGGGCTGTCCCACGTGCACACGTGGTGGCAGTCGATCCTCGGCTTGAACGTCAAGGCAGTGCAGGGAAAACAGGTTCCTCTGGAATGGACTGACACATCTGGGGGACTCTTGGAATGGTGGCACGACCCTGGAGTTCCTCTCGCCTTTCCTGTGGAGAGCGCCTCCTCTTGAGATGCGACGGGAACGCCGGGAATTCTTTCCCTACGAAACAGGGAAAGGATCCCTCATCTCGAGCTAGGAGGCGGAAACGGGGCTCCCCTGGATGTGTGCGGGACACCACGTGCTTCCTCTCGAATGGAGACGGGTATGTCGGGGAACTTCTTGAGTTGCAGCAAGGATGTGAAGGACCCTTTGTAAGTTCCAGTGGTTAGACGTGATTGGCCTCGAGAAGCCTCAGCGGAAATGGGCCTCATCTCGCCTGGAGGGCAAAACCTCCTGGATTTTCTCGAGTTGCCGCAGGTGCTCTCGACTTACGACGGGGACCTCAGGGACCCGCTCTGGTGGCCTCAGGAAAGGCCAGTCCCCATGCGAGTTCCTCGGGGGCCTCTCGGGATTCCTCTCCCGTCGATGCCGGGGCCTAAGACCTTGTGTGGAGTCGTGGACAGAACCTGAGGATTCCTCTCCAGTGCTGACATGGATCTTGGGGTATTTCTGGAGTCTCCCCAGGGGAGTCAGTCCTCGTCTCGAATGCGGGCATGCACTTGCGCTTTCCTCCAGAGCGGTAGCAGCAGTGTCACGCAGTCCGCCGCGTGGATCAAAGGATCTATGGTTTTCCCTCGAGTCTTTCCCACGAGGCTTTCCCACGAGGCTTTCCCACAGGGCTGTCACACGTGCACACGTGGTGGGAGTCGATCCTCGGCTTGAACGTCAAGGCAGTGCAGGGAAAACAGGGTCCTCTGAAATGGACTGACACATCTGGGGGACTCTTGGAATGGTGTCACGACCCTGGAGTTCCTCTCGCCTTTCCTGTGGAGAGCCCCTCCTCTTGAGATGCGACGGGAACGCCGGGAATTCTTTCCCTACGAAGCAGGGAAAGGATCCCTCATCTCGAGCTAGGAGGCGGAAATGGGGCTCCCCTGGATGTGTGCGGGACCCCACGTGCTTCCTCTCGAGTGGAGACGGGTATGTCGGGGAACTTCTTGAGTTGCAGCAATGGTGTGAAGGACCCTTTGGAAGTTCCAGTGGTTAGATGTGATTGGCCTCGAGAAGCCTCAGCGGAAATGGGCCTCATCTCGCCTGGAGGGCAAAACCTCCTGGATTTTCTCGAGTTGCGGCAGGTGCTCTCGACTTACGACGGGGACCTCAGGGACCCGCTCTGGTGGCCTCAGGAAAGGCCAGTCCCCATGCGAGTTCCTCGGGGGCCTCTCGGGATTCCTCTCCCGTCGATGCCGGGGCCTAAGACCTTGTGTGGAGTCGGGGCCGGAACCTCAGGATTCCTCTCCAGTGCTGACATGGATCTTGGGGTACTTCTGGAGTCTCCCCAGGGGAGTCAGTCCTCGTCTCGAATGCGGGCATGCACTTGCACTTTCCTCCAGAGCGGTAGCAGCAGTGTCACGCAGTCCGCCGCGTGGATCAAAGGATCTATGGTTTTCCCTCGAGTCTTTCCCACGAGGATTTCCCATGAGGCTTTCCCACAGGGCTGTCCCACGTGCACACGTGGTGGGAGTCGATCCTCGGCTTGATCGTCAAGGCAGTGCAGGGAAACAGGTTCCTGTGGAATGGACTGACATATTTGGGGGACTCTTGGAATGGTGGCACGACCCTGGAGTTCCTCTCGCCTTTCCTGTCGAGAGCGCCTCCTCTTGAGATGCGACGGGAACGCCGGGAATTCTTTCCCTACGAAACAGGGAAAGGATCCCTCATCTCGAGCTAGGAGGCGGAAACGGGGCTCGCCTGGATGTGTGCGGGACACCACGTGCTTCCTCTCGAGTGCAGACGGGTATGTCGGGGAACTTCTTGAGTTGCAGCAAGGGTGTGAAGGACCCTTTGGAAGTTCCAGTGGTTAGATGTGATTGGCCTCGTGAAGCCTCAGCGGAAATGGGCCTCATCTCGCCTGGAGGGCAAAACCTCCTGGATATTCTCGAGTTGCGGCAGGTGCTCTCGACTTACGACGGGGACCTCAGGGACCCGCTCTGGTGGCCTCAGGAAAGGCCAGTCCCCATGCGAGTTCCTCGGGGGCCTCTCGGGATTCCTCTCCCTTCGATGCCGGGGCCTAAGACCTTGTGTGGAGTCAGGGCCGGAACCTGAGGATTCCTCTCCAGTGCTGACATGGATCTTGGGGTACTTCTGGAGTCTCCCCAGGGGAGTCAGTCCTCGTCTCGAATGCGGGCATGCACTTGGGCTTTCCTCCAGAGCGGTAGCAGCAGTGTCACGCAGTCCGCCGCGTGGATCAAAGGATCTATGGTTTTCCCTCGAGTCTTTCCCACGAGGATTTCCCACGAGGCTTTCCCACAGGGCTGTCCCACGTGCACACGTGGTGGGAGTCGATCCTCGGCTTGAACGTCAAGGCAGTGCAGGGAAAACAGGTTCCTCTGGAATGGACTGACACATCTGGGGGACTCTTGGAATGGTGTCACGACCCTGGAGTTCCTCTCGCCTTTCCTGTGGAGAGCGCCTCCTCTTGAGATGCGACGGGAACGCCGGGAATTCTTTCCCTACGAAGCAGGGAAAGGATCCCTCATCTCGAGCTAGCAGGCGGAAATGGGGCTCCCCTGGATGTGTGCGGGACCCCACGTGCTTCCTCTCGAGTGCAGACGGGTATGTCGGGGAACTTCTTGAGTTGCAGCAATGGTATGAAGGACCCTTTGGAAGTTCCAGTGGTTAGATGTGATTGGCCTCGAGAAGCCTCAGCGGAAATGGGCCTCATCTCGCCTGGAGGGCAAAACCTCCTGGATTTTCTCGAGTTGCGGCAGGTGCTCTCGACTTACGACGGGGACCTCAGGGACCCGCTCTGGTGGCCTCAGGAAAGGCCAGTCCCCATGCGAGTTCCTCGTGGGCCTCTCGGGATTCCTCTCCCGTCGATGCCGGGGCCTAAGACCTTGTGTGGAGTCGGGGCCGGAACCTGAGGATTCCTCTCCAGTGCTGACATGGATCTTGGGGTACTTCTGGAGTCTCCCCAGGGGAGTCAGTCCTCGTCTCGAATGCGGGCATGCACTTGCGCTTTCCTCCAGAGCGGTAGCAGCAGTGTCACGCAGTCCACCGCGTGGATCAAAGGATCTATGGTTTTCCCTCGAGTCTTTCCCACGAGGCTTTCCCACGAGGCTTTCCCACAGGGCTGTCCCACGTGCACACGTGGTGGGAGTCGATCATCGGCTTGATCGTCAAGGCAGTGCAGGGAAACAGGTTCCTGTGGAATGGACTGACACATTTGGGGGACTCTTGGAATGGTGGCACGACCCTGGAGTTCCTCTCGCCTTTCCTGTGGAGAGCGCCTCCTCTTGAGATGCGACGGGAACGCCGGGAATTCTTTCCCTAAGAAACAGGGAAAGGATCCCTCATCTCGAGCTAGGAGGCGGAAACGGGGCTCGCCTGGATGTGTGCGGGACACCACGTGCTTCCTCTCGAGTGCAGACGGGTATGTCGGGGAACTTCTTGAGTTGCAGCAAGGGTGTGAAGGACCCTTTGGAAGTTCCAGTGGTTAGATGTGATTGGCCTCGAGAAGCCTCAGCGGAAATGGGCCTCATCTCGCCTGGAGGGCAAAACCTCCTCGATTTTCTCGAGTTGCGGCAGGTGCTCTCGACTTACGACGGGGACCTCAGGGAACCGCTCTGGTGGCCTCAGGAAAGGCCAGTCCCCATGCGAGTTCCTCGGGGGCGTCTCGGGATTCCTCTCCCGTCGATGCCGGGGCCTAAGACCTTGTGTGGAGTCGGGGCCGGAACCTGAGGATTCCTCTCCAGTGCTGACATGGATCTTGGGGTACTTCTGGAGTCTCCCCAGGGGAGTCAGTCCTCGTCTCGAATGCGGGCATGCACTTGCGCTTTCCTCCAGAGCGATAGCAGCAGTGTCACGCAGTCCGCCGCGTGGATCAAAGGATCTATGGTTTTCCCTCGAGTCTTTCCCACGAGGCTTTCCCACGAGGCTTTCCCACAGGGCTGTCCCACGTGCACACGTGGTGGGAGTCGATCCTCAGCTTGAACGTCAAGGCAGTGCAGGGAAAACAGGTTCCTCTGGAATGGACTGACACATCTGGGGGACTCGTGGAATGGTGTCACGACCCTGGAGTTCCTCTCGCCTTTCCTGTGTAGAGCGCCTCCTCTTGAGATGCGACGGGAACGCCGGGAATTCTTTCCCTACGAAACAGGGAAAGGATCCCTCATCTCGAGCTAGGAGGCGGAAACGGGGCTAACCTGGATGTGTGCGGGACCCACGTGCTTCCTCTCGAGTGGAGACGGGTATGTCGGGGAACTTCTTGAGTTGCAGCAAGGGTGTGAAGGACCCTTTGGAAGTTCCAGTGGTTAGACGTGATTAGCCTCGAGAAGCCTCAGCGGAAATGGGCCTCATCTTGCCTGGAGGGCAAAACCTCCTGGATTTTCTCGAGTTGCGGCAGGTGCTCTCGACTTACGACGGGGACCTCAGGGACCCGCTCTGGTGGCCTCAGGAAAGGCCAGTCCCCATGCGAGTTCCTCGGGGGCCTCTCGGGATTCCTCTCCCGTCGATGCCGGGGCCTAAGACCTTGTGTGGAGTCGGGGCCGGAACCTGAGGATTCATCTCCAGTGCTGACATGGATCTTGGGGTACTTCTGGAGTCTCCCCAGGGGAGTCAGTCCTCATCTCGAATGCGGGCATGCACTTGCGCTTTCCTCCAGAGCGGTAGCAGCAGTGTCACGCAGTCCGCCGCGTGGATCAAAGGATCTATGGTTTTCCCTCGAGTCTTTCCCACGAGGCTTTCCCCCGAGGCTTTCCCACAGGGCTGTCCCACGTGCACACGTGGTGGGAGTCGATCCTCGGCTTGAACGTCAAGGCAGTGCAGGGAAAACAGGTTCCTCTGGAATGGACTGACACATCTGGGGGACTCTTGGAATGGTGTCACGACCCTGGAGTTCCTCTCGCCTTTCCTGTGGAGAGCGCCTCCTCTTTAGATGCCTCGGGAACGCCGGGAATTCTTTCCCTACGAAACAGGGAAAGGATCCCTTATCTCGAGCCAGGAGGCGGAAACGGGGCTCCCCTGGATGTGTGCGGGACCCCACGTGCTTCCTCTCGAGTGGAGACGGGTATGTCGGGGAACTTCTTGAGTTGCAGCAAGGGTGTGAAGGACCCTTTGGAAGTTCCAGTGGTTAGACGTATTGGCCTCGAGAAGCCTCAGCGGAAATGGGCCTCATCTCGCCTGGAGGGCAAAACCTCCTGGATTTGCTCGAGTTGCGGCAGGTGCTCTCGACTTACGACGGGGACCTCAGGGACCCGCTCTGGTGGCCTCAGGAAAGGCCAGTCCCCATGCGAGTTCCTCGGGGGCCTCTCGGGATTCCTCTCCCGTCGATGCCGGGGCCTAAGACCTTGTGTGGAGTCGGGGCCGGAACCTGAGGATTCCTCTCCAGTGCTGACATGGATCTTGGGGTACTTCTGGAGTCTCCCCAGGGGAGTCAGTCCTCGTCTCGAATGCGGGCATGCACTTGCGCTTTCCTCCAGAGCGGTAGCAGCAGTGTCACGCAGTCCGCCGCGTGGATCAAAGGATCTATGGTTTTCCTTCGAGTCTTTCCCACGAGGCTTTCCCACGAGGCTTTCCCACAGGGCTGTCCCACGTGCACACGTGGTGGGAGTCGATCCTCGGCTTGAACGTCAAGGCAGTGCAGGGAAAACAGGTTCCTCTGGAATGGACTGACACATTTGGGGGACTCTTGGAATGGTGGCACGACCCTGGAGTTCCTCTCACCCTTCCTGTGGAGAGCGCCTCCTCTTGAGATGCGACGGGAACGCCGGGAATTCTTTCCCTACGAAACAGGGAAAGGATCCCTCATCTCGAGCTAGGAGGCGGAAACGGGGCTCCCCTGGATGTGTGCGGGACCCCACGTGCTTCCTCTCGAGTGGAGACGGGTATGTCGGGGAACTTCTTGAGTTGCAGCAATGGTGTGAAGGACCCTTTGAAATTTCCAGTGGTTAGATGTGATTGGCCTCGAGAAGCCTCAGCGGAAATGGGCCTCATCTCGCCTGGAGGGCAAAACCTCCTGGATTTTCCCGAGTTGCGGAAGGTGCTCTTGACTTACGACGGGGACCTCAGGGAACCGCTCTGGTGGCCTCAGGAAAGGTCAGTCCCCATGGGAGTTCCTCGGGGGCCTCTCGGGATTCCTCTCCCGTCGATGCCGGGGCCTAAGACCTTGTGTGGAGTCGTGGCCGGAACCTGAGGACTCCTCTCCAGTGCTGACATGGATCTTGGGGTACTTCTGGAGTCTCCCCAGGGGAGTCAGTCCTCGTCTCGATTGCGGGCATGCACTTGCGCTTTCCTCTAGAGCGGTAGCAGCAGTGTCACGCAGTACGCCGCGTGGATCAAAGGATCTATGGTTTTCCCTCGAGTCTTTCCCACGAGGCTTTCCCACGAGGCTTTCCCACAGGGCTGTCACACGTGCACACGTGGTGGGAGTCGATCCTCGGCTTGAATGTCAAGGCAGTGCAGGGAAAACAGGTTCCTCTGGAATGGACTGACACATCTGGGGGACTCTTGGAATGGTGTCACGACCCTGGAGTTCCTCTCGCCTTTCCTGTGGAGAGCGCCTCCTCTTTAGATGCCTCGGGAACGCCGGGAATTCTTTCCCTACGAAACAGGGAAAGGATCCCTTATCTCGAGCTAGGAGGCGGAAACGGAGCTCCCCTGGATGTGTGTGGGACCCCACGTGCTTCCTCTCGAGTGGAGACGGGTATGTCGGGGAACTTCTTGAGTTGCAGCAATGGTGTGAAGGACCCTTTGGAAGTTCCAGTGGTTAGATGTGATTGGCCTCGAGAAGCCTCAGCGGAAATGGGCCTCATCTCGCCTGGAGGGCAAAACCTCCTGGATTTTCTCGAGTTGCGGCAGGTGCTCTCGACTTACGACGGGGACCTCAGGGACCCGCTCTGGAGGTCTCAGGAAAGGCCAGTCCCCATGCGAGTTCCTCGGGGGCCTCTCGGGATTCCTCTCCCGTCGATGCCGGGGCCTAATACCTTGTGTGTAGTCGGGGCCGGAACCTGAGGATTCCTCTCCAGTGCTGACATGGATCTTGGGGGACTTCTGGAGTCTCCCCAGGGGAGTCAGTCCTCGTCTCGATTGCGGGCATGCACTTGCGCTTTCCTCCAGAGCGGTAGCAGCAGTGTCACGCAGTCCGCCGCGTGGATCAAAGGATCTATGGTTTTCCCTTGAGTCTTTCCCACGAGGCTTTCCCACGAGGCTTTCCCACAGGGCTGTCCCACGTGCACACGTGGTGGGAGTCGATCCTCGGCTTGAACGTCAAGGCAGTGCAGGGAAAACAGGTTCCTCTGGAATGGACTGACACATATGGGGGACTCTTGGAATGGTGGCACGACCCTGGAGTTCCTCTCGCCTTTCCTGTGGAGAGCGCCTCCTCTTGAGATGCGACGGGAACGCCGGGAATTCTTTCCCTACGAAACAGGGAAAGGATCCCTCATCTCGAGCTAGGAGGCGGAAACGGGGCTCCCCTGGATGTGTGCGGGACACCACGTGCTTCCTCTCGAGTGGAGACGGGTATGTCGGGGAATTTCTTGAGTTGCAGCAAGGGTGTGAAGGACCCTTTGTAAGTTCCAGTGGTTAGACGTGATTGGCCTCGAGAAGCCTCAGCGGAAATGGGCCTCATCTCGCCTGGAGGGCAAAACCTCCTGGATTTTCTCGAGTTGCGACAGGTGCTCTCGACTTACGACGGGGACCTCAGGGACCCGCTCTGGTGGCCTCAGGAAAGGCCAGTCCCCATGCGAGTTCCTCGGGGGCCTCTCGGGATTCCTCTCCCGTCGATGCCGGGGCCTAAGACCTTGTGTGGAGTCGTGGACGGAACCTGAGGATTCCTCTCCAGTGCTGACATGGATCTTGGGGTATTTCTGGAGTCTCCCCAGGGGAGTCAGTCCTCGTCTCGAATGCGGGCATGCACTTGCGCTTTCCTCCAGAGCGGTAGCAGCAGTGTCACGCAGTCCGCCGCGTGGATCAAAGGATCTATGGTTTTCCCTCGAGTCTTTCCCACGAGGCTTTCCCACGAGGCTTTCCCACAGGGCTGTCCCACGTGCACACGTGGTGGGAGTCGATCCTCGGCTTGAACGTCAAGGCAGTGCAGGGAAAACAGGTTCCTCTGGAATGGACTGACACATCTGGGGGACTCTTGGAATGGTGTCACGACCCTGGAGTTCCTCTCGCCTTTCCTGTGGAGAGCCCCTCCTCTTGAGATGCGACGGGAACGCCGGGAATTCTTTCCCTACGAAGCAGGGAAAGGATCCCTCATCTCGAGCTAGGAGGCGGAAATGGGGCTCCCCTGGATGTGTGCGGGACCCCACGTGCTTCCTCTCGAGTGGAGACGGGTATGTCGGGGAACTTCTTGAGTTGCAGCAAGGGTGTGAAGGACCCTTTGGAAGTTCCAGTGGTTAGATGTGATTGGCCTCGAGAAGCCTCAGCGGAAATGGGCCTCATCTCGCCTGGAGGGCAAAACCTCCTGGATTTTCTCGAGTTGCGGCAGGTTCTCTCGACTTACGACGGGGACCTCAGGGACCCGCTCTGGTGGCCTCAGGAAAGGCCAGTCCCCATGCGAGTTCCTCGTGGGCCTCTCGGGATTCCTCTCCCGTCGATGCCGGGGCCTAAGACCTTGTGTGGAGTCGGGGCCGGAACCTGAGGATTCCTCTCCAGTGCTGACATGTATCTTGGGGTACTTCTGGAGTCTCCCCAGGGGAGTCAGTCCTCGTCTCGAATGCGGGCATGCACTTGCGCTTTCCTCCAGAGCGGTAGCAGCAGTGTCACGCAGTCCGCCGCGTGGATCAAAGGATCCTTGGTTTTCCCTCGAGTCTTTCCCATGAGGCTTTCCCACGAGGCTTTCCCACAGGGCTGTCCCACGTGCACACGTGGTGGGAGTCGATCCTCGGCTTGAACGTCAAGGCAGTGCAGGGAAAACAGTTTCCTCTGGAATGGACTGACACATCTGGGGGACTCTTGGAATGGTGGCACGACCCTGGAGTTCCTCTCGCCTTTCCTGTGGAGAGCGCCTCCTCTTGAGATGCGACTGGAACGCCGGGAATTCTTTCCCTACGAAACAGGGAAAGGATCCCTCATCTCGAGCTAGGAGGCGGAAACGGGGCTCCCCTGGATGTGTGCGGGACCCCACGTGCTTCCTCTCGAGTGGAGACGGGTATGTCGGGGAACTTCTTGAGTTGCAGCAATGGTGTGAAGGACCCTTTGGAAGTTCCAGTGGTTAGATGTGATTGGCCTCGAGAAGCCTCAGCGGAAATGGGCCTCATCTCGCCTGGAGGGCAAAACCTCCTGGATTTTCTCGAGTTGCGGCAGGTGCTCTCGACTTACGACGGGGACCTCAGGGAACCGCTCTGGTGGCCTCAGGAAAGGCCAGTCCCCATGCGAGTTCCTCGGGGGCCTCTCGGGATTCCTCTCCCGTCGATGCCGGGGCCTAAGACCTTGTGTGGAGTCGGGGCCGGAACCTGAGGATTCCTCTCCAGTGCTGACATGGATCTTGGGGTACTTCTGGAGTCTCCCCAGGGGAGTCAGTCCTCGTCTCGAAGGCGGGCATGCACTTGCGCTTTCCTCCAGAGCGGTAGCAGCAGTGTCACGCAGTCCGCCGCGTGGATCAAAGGATCTATGGTTTTCCTTCGAGTCTTTCCCACGAGGCTTTCCCACGAGGCTTTCCCACAGGGCTGTCCCACGTGCACACGTGGTGGGAGTCGATCCTCAGCTTGAACGTCAAGGCAGTGCAGGGAAAACAGGTTCCTCTGGAATGGACTGACACATCTGGGGGACTCTTGGATGGTGGCACGACCCTGGAGTTCCTCTCGCCTTTCCTGTGTAGAGCGCCTCCTCTTGAGATGCGACGGGAACGCCGGGAATTCTTTCCCTACGAAACAGGGAAAGGATCCCTCATCTCGAGCTAGGAGGCGCAAACGGGGCTCCCCTGGATGTGTGCGGGACACCACGTGCTTCCTCTCGAGTGGAGACGGGTATGTCGGGGAACTTCTTGAGTTGCAGCAAGGGTGTGAAGGACCCTTTGGAAGTTCCAGTGGTTAGACGTGATTAGCCTCGAGAAGCCTCAGCGGAAATGGGCCTCATCGCGCCTGGAGGGCAAAACCTCCTGGATTTTCTCGAGTTGCGGCAGGTGCTCTCGACTTACGACGGGGACCTCAGGGACCCGCTCTGGTTTTCTCAGGAAAGGCCAGTGCCCATGCGAGTTCCTCGGGGGCCTCTCGGGATTCCTCTCCCGTCGATGCCGGGGCCTAAGACCTTGTGTGGAGTCGGGGCCGGAACCTGAGGATTCCTCTCCAGTGCTGACATGGATCTTGGGGTACTTCTGGAGTCTCCCCAGGGGAGTCAGTCATCGTCTCGAATGCGGGCATGCACTTGCGCCTTCCTCCAGAGCGGTAGCAGCAGTGTCACGCAGTCCGCCACGTGGATCAAAGGATCTATGGTTTTCCCTCGAGTCTTTCCCACGAGGCTTTACCACGAGGCTTTCCCACAGGGCTGTCCCACGTGCACACGTGGTGGGAGTCAATCCTCGGCTTGAACGTCAAGGCAGTGCAGGGAAAACAGTTTCCTCTGGAATGGACTGACACATCTGGGGGACTCTTGGAATGGTGGCACGACCCTGGAGTTCCTCTCGCCTTTCCTGTGGAGAGCGCCTCCTCTTGAGATGCGACGGGAACGCCGGGAATTCTGTCCCTACGAAAAAGGGAAAGGATCACTCATCTCGAGCTAGGAGGCGGAAACGGGGCTCCCCTGGATGTGTGCGGGACACCACGTGCTTCCTCTCGAGTGCAGACGGGTATGTCGGGGAACTTCTTGAGTTGCAGCAAGGGTGTGAAGGACCCTTTGGAAGTTCCAGTGGTTAGACGTGATTAGCCTCGAGAAGCCTCAGCGGAAATGGGCCTCATCTCGCCTGGAAGGCAAAACCTCCTGGATTTTCTCGAGTTGCAGCAGGTGCTCTCGACTTACGACGGGGACCTCAGGGAACCGCTCTGGTGGCCTCAGGAAAGGCCAGTCCCCATGCGAGTTCCTCGGGGGCCACTCGGGATTCCTTTCCCGTCGATGCCGGGGCCTAAGACCTTGTGTGGAGTCGGGGCCGGAACCTGAGGATTCCTCTCCAGTGCTGACATGGATCTTGGGGTACTTCTGGAGTCTCCCCAGGGGAGTCAGTCCTCGTCTCGAATGCGGGCATGCACTTGCGCTATCCTCCAGAGCGGTAGCAGCAGTGTCACGCAGTCCGCCGCGTGGATCAAAGGATCTATGGTTTTCCCTCGAGTCTTTCCCACGAGGCTTTCCCACGAGGCTTTCCCACAGGGCTGTCCCACGTGCACACCTGGTGGGAGTCGATCCTCGGCTTGAACGTCAAGGCAGTGCAGGGAAAACAGGTTCCTCTGGAATGGACTGACACATCTGGGGGACTCTTGGAATGGTGGCACGACCCTGGAGTTCCTCTCACCCTTCCTGTGGAGAGCGCCTCCTCTTGAGATGCGACGGGAACGCCGGGAATTCTTTCCCTACGAAACAGGGAAAGGATCCCTCATCTCGAGCTAGGAGGCGGAAACGGGGCTCCCCTGGATGTGTGCGGGACCCCACGTGCTTCCTCTCGAGTGGAGACGGGTATGTCGGGGAACTTCTTGAGTTGCAGCAATGGTGTGAAGGACCCTTTGAAATTTCCAGTGGTTAGATGTGATTGGCCTCGAGAAGCCTCAGCGGAAATGGGCCTCATCTCGCCTGGAGGGCAAAACCTCCTGGATTTTCTCGAGTTGCGGCAGGTGCTCTTGACTTACGACGGGGACCTCAGGGAACCGCTCTGGTGGCCTCAGGAAAGGTCAGTCCCCATGGGAGTTCCTCGGGGGCCTCTCGGGATTCCTCTCCCGTCGATGCCGGGGCCTAAGACCTTGTGTGGAGTCGTGGCCGGAACCTGAGGATTCCTCTCCAGTGCTGACATGGATCTTGGGGTACTTCTGGAGTCTCCCCAGGGGAGTCAGTCCTCGTCTCGATTGCGGGCATGCACTTGCGCTTTCCTCGAGAGCGGTAGCAGCAGTGTCACGCAGTCCGCCGCGTGGATCAAAGGATCTATGGTTTTCCCTCGAGTCTTTCCCACGAGGCTTTCCCACGAGGCTTTCCCACAGGGCTGTCACACGTGCACACGTGGTGGGAGTCGATCCTCGGCTTGAATGTCAAGGCAGTGCAGGGAAAACAGGTTCCTCTGGAATGGACTGACACATCTGGGGGACTCTTGGAATGGTGGCACGACCCTGGAGTTCCTCTCGCCTTTCCTGTGGAGAGCGCCTCCTCTTGAGATGCCTCGGGAACGCCGGGAATTCTTTACCTACGAAACAGGGAAAGGATCCCTCATCTCGAGCTAGGAGGCGGAAATGGAGCTCCCCTGGATGTGTGGGGGACCCCACGTGCTTCCTCTCGAGTGGAAACGGATATGTCGGGGAACTTCTTGAGTTGCAGCAATGGTGTGAATGACCCTTTGGAAGTTCCAGTAGTTAGATGTGATTGGCCTCGAGAAGCCTCAGCGGAAATGGGCCTCATCTCGCCTGGAGGGTAAAACCTCCTGGATTTTCTCGAGTTGCGGCAGGTGCTCTCGACTTACGACGGGGACCACAGGGACCCGCTCTGGAGGCCTCAGGAAAGGCCAGTCCCCATGCGAGTTCCTCGGGGGCCTCTCGGGATTCCTCTCCCCTCGATGCCAGGGCCTAAGACCTTGTGTGAAGTCGGGGCCGGAACCTGAGGATTCCTCTCCAGTGCTGACATGGATCTTGGGGGACTTCTGGAGTCTCCCCAGGGGAGTCAGTCCTCTTCTCGATTGCGGGCATGCACTTGCGCTTTCCTCCAGAGCGGTAGCAGCAGTGTCACGCAGTCCGCCGCGTGGATCAAAGGATCTATGGTTTTCCCTTGAGTCTTTCCCACGAGGCTTTCCCACGAGGCTTTCCCACAGGGCTGTCCCACGTGCACACGTGGTGAGAGT
Source organism: Ovis canadensis (assembly GCF_042477335.2). Lineage (NCBI taxonomy): Eukaryota > Metazoa > Chordata > Mammalia > Artiodactyla > Bovidae > Ovis > Ovis canadensis. The sequence continues at coordinate 10,843,797 of NC_091251.1, forward strand.
CGATCCTCGGCTTGAACGTCAGGGCAGTGCAGGGAAAACAGGTTCCTCTGGAATGGACTGACACATCTGGGGGACTCTTGGAATGGTGGCACGACCCTGGAGTTCCTCTCGCCTTTCCTGTGGAGAGCGCCTCCTCTTGAGATGCGACGGGAACGCCGGGAATTCTTTCCCTACGAAACAGGGAAAGGATCCCTCATCTCGAGCTACGAGGTGGAAACGGGGCTCCCCTGGATGTGTGCGGGACACCACGTGCTTCCTCTCGAGTGGAGACGGGTATGTCGGGGAACTTCTTGAGTTGCAGCAAGGGTGTGAAGGACCCTTTGGAAGTTCCAGTGGTTAGATGTGATTGGCCACGAGAAGCCTCAGCGGGAATGGGCCTCATCTCGCCTGGAGGGCAAAACCTCCTGGATTTTCTCGAGTTGCGGCAGGTGCACTCGACTTACGACGGGGACCTCAGGGAACCGCTCTGGTGGCCTCAGGAAAGGCCAGTCCCCATGCGAGTTCCTCGGGGGCTTCTCGGGATTCCTCTCCCGTCGATGCCGGGGCCTAAGACCTTGTGTGGAGTCGGGGCCGGAACCTGAGGATTCCTCTCCAGTGCTGACATGGATCTTGGGGAACTTCTGGAGTCTCCCCAGGGGAGTCAGTCCTCGTCTCGAATGCGGGCATGCACTTGCGCTTTCCTCCAGAGAGGTAGCAGCAGTGTCACGCAGTCCGCCGCGTGGATCAAAGGATCTATGGTTTTCCCTCGAGTCTTTCCCACGAGGCTTTCCCACGAGGCTTTCCCACAGGGCTGTCCCACGTGCACACGTGGTGGGAGTCGATCCTCGGCTTGAACGTCAAGGCAGTGCAGGGAAAAAAGGTTCCTCTGGAATGGACTGACACATCTGGGGGACTCTTGGAATGGTGGCATGACCCTGGAGTTCCTCTTGCCTTTCCTGTGGAGAGTGCCTCCTCTTCATATGCGACGGGAACGCCGGGAATTCTTTCCCTACGAAACAGGGAAAGGATCCCTCATCTCGAGCTAGGAGGCGGAAACGGGGCTCCCCTGGATGTGTGCGGGACACCACGTGCTTCCTCTCGAGTGCAGACGGGTGTGTCGGGGAACTTCTTGAGTTGCAGCAAGGGTGTGAAGGACCCTTTGGAAGTTCCAGTGGTTAGATGTGATTGGCCTCGAGAAGCCTCAGCGGAAATGGGCCTCATCTCGCCTGGAGGGCAAAACCTCCTGGATTTTCTCGAGTTGCGGCAGGTGCTCTCGACTTACGACGGAGACCTCAGGGACCCGCTCTGGTGGCATCAGGAAAGGCCAGTCCCCATGCGAGTTCCTCGGGGGCCTCTCGGGATTCCTCTCCCGTCGATGCCGGGGCCTAAGACCTTGTGTGGAGTCGGGGCCGGAACCTGAGGATTCCTCTCCAGTGCTGACATGGATCTTGGGGTACTTCTGGAGTCTCCCCAGGGGAGTCAGTCCTCGTCTCGAATGCGGGCATGCACTTGCGCCTTCCTCCAGAGCGGTAGCAGCAGTGTCACGCAGTCCGCCGCGTGGATCAAAGGATCTATGGTTTTCCCTCGAGTCTTTCCCACGAGGCTTTACCACGAGGCTTTCCCACAGGGCTGTCCCACGTGCACACGTGGTGGGAGTCAATCCTCGGCTTGAACGTCAGGCAGTGCAGGGAAAACAGTTTCCTCTGGAATGGACTGACACATCTGGGGGACTCTTGGAATGGTGGCACGACCCTGGAGTTCCTCTCGCCTTTCCTGTGGAGAGCGCCTCCTCTTGAGATGCGACGGGAACGCCGGGAATTCTTTCCCTACGAAAAAGGGAAAGGATCACTCATCTCGAGCTAGGAGGCGGAAACGGGGCTCCCCTGGATGTGTGCGGGACACCACGTGCTTCCTCTCGAGTGCAGACGGGTATGTCGGGGAACTTCTTGAGTTGCAGCAAGGGTGTGAAGGACCCTTTGGAAGTTCCAATGGTTAGACGTGATTAGCCTCGAGAAGCCTCAGCGGAAATGGGCCTCATCTCGCCTGGAAGGCAAAACCTCCTGGATTTTCTCGAGTTGCAGCAGGTGCTCTCGACTTACGACGGGGACCTCAGGGAACCGCTCTGGTGGCCTCAGGAAAGGCCAGTCCCCATGCGAGTTCCTCGGGGGCCACTCGGGATTCCTTTCCCGTCGATGCCGGGGCCTAAGACCTTGTGTGGAGTCGGGGCCGGAACCTGAGGATTCCTCTCCAGTGCTGACATGGATCTTGGGGTACTTCTGGAGTCTCCCCAGGGGAGTCAGTCCTCGTCTCGAATGCGGGCATGCACTTGCGCTATCCTCCAGAGCGGTAGCAGCAGTGTCACGCAGTCCGCCGCGTGGATCAAAGGATCTATGGTTTTCCCTCGAGTCTTTCCCACGAGGCTTTCCCACGAGGCTTTCCCACAGGGCTGTCCCACGTGCACACCTGGTGGGAGTCGATCCTCGGCTTGAACGTCAAGGCAGTGCAGGGAAAACAGGTTCCTCTGGAATGGACTGACACATCTGGGGGACTCTTGGAATGGTGGCATGACCCTGGAGTTCCTCTCGCCTTTCCTGTGGAGAGCGCCTCCTCTTGAGATGCGACGGGAACGCCGGGAATTCTTTCCCTACGAAACAGGGAAAGGATCCCACATCTCGAGCTAGGAGGCGGAAACGGGGCTCCCCTGGATGTGTGCGGGACACCACGTGCTTCCTCTCGAGTGCAGACGGGTATGTCGGGGAACTTCTTGAGTTGCAGCAAGGGTGTGAAGGACCCTTTGGAAGTTCCAGTGGTTAGATGTGATTGGCCTCGAGAAGCCTCAGCGGAAATGGGCCTCATCTCGCCTGGAGGGCAAAACCTCCTGGATTTTCTCGAGTTGCGGCAGGTGCTCTCGACTTACGACGGGGACCTCAGGGACCCGCTCTGGTGGCCTCAGGAAAGGCCAGTCCCCATGCGAGTTCCTCCGGGGCCTCTCGGCATTCCTCTCCCGTTGATGCCGGGGCCTAAGACCTTGTTTGGAGTCGGGGCCGGAACCTGAGGATTCCTCTCCAGTGCTGACATGGATCTTGGGGTACTTCTGGAGTCTCCCCAGGGGAGTCAGTCCTCGTCTCGAATGCGAGCATGCACTTGCGCTTTCCTCCAGAGCGGTAGCAGCAGTGTCACGCAGTCCGCCGCGTGGATCAAAGGATCTATGGTTTTCCCTCGAGTCTTTCCCACGAGGCTTTCCCACGAGGCTTTCCCACAGGGCTGTCCCACGTGCACACGTGGTGGGAGTCGATCCTCGGGTTGAACGTCAAGGCAGTGCAGGGAAAACAGGTTCCTCTGGAATGGACTGACACATCTGGGGGTCTCTTGGAATGGTGCCAAGACCCTGGAGTTCCTCTCGCCTTTCCTGTGGAGAGCGCCACCTCTTGAGATGCGACGGGAACGCCGGGAATTCTTTCCCTTCGACACAGGGAAAGGATCCCTCATCTCGAGCTAGGAGGCGGAAACGGGGCTCCCCTGGATGTGTGCGGGACCCCACGTGCTTCCTCTGTAGTGGAGACGGGTATGTCGCGGAACTGCTTCAGTTGCAGCAAGGGTGTGAAGGACCCTTTAAAGTTCCAGTGGTTAGACGTGATTAGCCACGAGAAGCCTCAGCGGAAATGGGCCTCATCTCGCCTGTAGGGCAAAACCTCCTGGATTTTCTCGAGTTGCGGCAGGTGCTCTCGACTTACGACGGGCACCACAGGGACCCGCTCTGGTGGCCTCAGGAAAGGCCAGTCCCCATGCGAGTTCCTCGGGGGCCTCTCGGCATTCCTCTCCCGTCGATGCCGGGGCCTAAGACCTTGTGTGGAGTCGGGGCCGGAACCTGAGAATTCCTCTCCAGTGCTGACATGGATCTTGGGGTACTTCTGGAGTCTCCCCAGGGGAGTCAGTCCTCGTCTCGAATGCGGGCATGCACTTGCGCTTTCCTCCAGAGCGGTAGCAGCAGTGTCACGCAGTCCGCCGCGTGGATCAAAGGATCTATGGTTTTCCCTCGAGTCTTTCCCACGAGGCTTTCCCACGAGGCTTTCCCACAGGGCTGTCCCACGTGCACACGTGGTGGGAGTCGATCCTCGGCTTGAACGTCAAGGCAGTGCAGGGAAAACAGGTTCCTCTGGAATGGACTGACACATCTGGGGGACTCTTGGATGGTGGCACGACCCTGGAGTTCCTCTCGCCTTTCCTGTGGAGAGCGCCTCCTCTTGAGATGCGACGGGAACGCCGGGAATTCTTTCCCTACGAAACAGGGAAAGGATCCCTCATCTCGAGCTAGGAGGCGGAAACGGGGCTCCCCTGGATGTGTGCGGGACACCACGTGTTTCCTCTCGAGTGCAGACGGGTGTGTCGGGGAACTTCTTGAGTTGCAGCAAGGGTGTGAAGGACCCTTTGGAAGTTCCAGTGGTTAGATGTGATTGGCCTCGAGAAGCCTCAGCGGAAATGGGCCTCATCTCGCCTGGAGGGCAAAACCTCCTGGATTTTCTCGAGTTGCGGCAGGTGCTCTCGACTTACGACGGAGACCTCAGGGACCCGCTCTGGTGGCATCAGGAAAGGCCAGTCCCCATGCGAGTTCCTCGGGGGCCTCTCGGGATTCCTCTCCCGTCGATGCCGGGGCCTAAGACCTTGTGTGGAGTCGGGGCCGGAACCTGAGGATTCCTCTCCAGTGCTGACATGGATCTTGGGGTACTTCTGGAGTCTCCCCAGGGAGTCAGTCCTCGTCTCGAATGCGGGCATGCACTTGCGCTATCCTCCAGAGCGGTAGCAGCAGTGTCACGCAGTCCGCCGCGTGGATCCTAGGATCTATGGTTTTCCCTCGAGTGTTTCCCACGAGGCTTTCCCACGAGGCTTTCCCACAGGGCTGTCCCACGTGCACACCTGGTGGGAGTCGATCCTCGGCTTGAACGTCAAGGCAGTGCAGGGAAAACAGGTTCCTCTGGAATGGACTGACACATCTGGGGGACTCTTGGAATGGTGGCATGACCCTGGAGTTCCTCTCGCCTTTCCTGTGGAGAGCGCCTCCTCTTGAGATGCGACGGGAACGCCGGGAATTCTTTCCCTACGAAACAGGGAAAGGATCCCTCATCTCGAGCTAGGAGGCGGAAACGGGGCACCCCTGGATGTGTGCGGGACCCCACGTGCTTCCTCTGGAGTGGAGACGGGTATGTCGCGGAACTGCTTCAGTTGCAGCAAGGGTGTGAAGGACCCTTTGGAAGTTCCAGTGGTTAGACGTGATTAGCCACGAGAAGCCTCAGCGGAAATGGGCCTCATCTCGCCTGTAGGGCAAAACCTCCTGGATTTTCTCGAGTTGCGGCAGGTGCTCTCGACTTACGACGGGCACCTCAGGGACCCGCTCTGGTGGCCTCAGGAAAGTCCAGTCCCCATGCGAGTTCCTCGGGGGCCTCTCGGCATTCCTCTCCCGTCGATGCCGGGGCCTAAGACCTTGTGTGGAGTCGGGGCCGGAACCTGAGGATTCCTCTCCAGTGCTGACATGGATCTTGGGGTACTTCTGGAGTCTCCCCGGGGGAGTCAGTCCTCGTCTCGAATGCGGGCATGCACTTGCGCTTTCCTCCAGAGCGGTAGCAGCAGTGTCACGCAGTCCGCCGCGTGGATCAAAGGATCTATGGTTTTCCCTCGAGTCTTTCCCACGAGGCTTTCCCACGAGGCTTTCCCACAGGGCTGTCCCACGTGCACACGTGGTGGGAGTCGATCCTCGGCTTGAACGTCAAGGCAGTGCAGGGAAAACAGGTTCCTCTGGAATGGACTGACACATCTGGGGGACTCTTGGAATGGTGGCACGACCCTGGAGTTCCTCTCGCCTTTCCTGTGGAGAGCGCCTCCTCTTGAGATGCGACGGGAACGCCGGGAATTCTTTCCCTACGAAACAGGGAAAGGATCCCTCATCTCGAGCTAGGAGGCGGAAACGGGGCTCCCCTGGATGTGTGCGGGACTCCACGTGCTTCCTCTCGAGTGGAGACGGGTATGTCGGGGAACTTCTTGAGTTGCAGCAAGGGTGTGAAGGACCCTTTGGAAGTTCCAGTGGTTAGACGTGATTAGCCTCGAGAAGCCTCAGCGGAAATGGGCCTCATCTCGCCTGGAGGGCAAAACCTCCTGGATTTTCTCGAGTTGCGGCAGGTGCTCTTGACTTACGACGGGGACCTCAGGGAACCGCTCTGGTGGCCTCAGGAAAGGCCAGTCCCCATGCGAGTTCCTCGGGGGCTTCTCGGCATTCCTCTCCCGTCGATGCCGGGGCCTAAGACCTTGTGTGGAGTCGGGGCCGGAACCTGAGGTTTCCTCTCCAGTACTGACATGGATCTTGGGGTACTTCTGGAGTCTCCCCAGGGGAGTCAGTCCTCGTCTCGAATGCGGGCATGCACTTGCGCTTTCCTCCAGAGCGGTAGCAGCAGTGTCACGCAGTCCGCCGCGTGGATCAAAGGATCTATGGTTTTCCCTCGAGTCTTTCCCACGAGGCTTTCCCACGAGGCTTTCCCACAAGGCTGTCCCACGTGCACACGTGGTGGGAGTCGATCCTCGGCTTGAACGTCAAGGCAGTGCAGGGAAAACAGGTTCCTCTGGAATGGACTGACACATCTGGGGGACTCTTGGAATGGTGTCACGACCCTGGAGTTCCTCTCGCCTTTCCTGTGGAGAGCGCCACCTCTTGAGATGCGACGGGAACGCCGGGAATTCTTTCCCTACGAAACAGGGAAAGGATCCCTCATCTCGAGGTAGGAGGCGGAAACGGGGCTCCCCTGGATGTGTGCGGGACCCCACGTGCTTCCTCTCGAGTGGAGAGGGGTATGTCGGGAAACTTCTTGAGTTGCAGCAAGGGTGTGAAGGACCCTTTGGAAGTTCCAGTGGTTATACGTGATTAGCCTCGAGAAGCCTCAGCGGAAATGGGCCTCATCTCGCCTGGAGGGCAAAACCTCCTGGATTTTCTCGAGTTGCGGCAGGTGCTCTCGACTTATGACGGGGACCTCAGGGACCCGCTCTGGTGGCCTCAGGAAAGGCCAGTCCCCATGCGAGTTCCTCGGGGGCCTCTCGGCATTCCTATCCCGTCGATGCCGGGGCCTAAGACCTTGTGTGGAGTCGGGGCCATAACCTGAGGATTCCTCTCCAGTGCTGACATGGATCTTGGGGTACTTCTGGAGTCTCCCCAGGGGAGTCAGTCCTCGTCTCGAATGCGGGCATGCACTTGTGCTTTCCTCCAGAGCGGTAGCAGCAGTGTCACGCAGTCCGCCGCGTGGATCAAAGGATCTATGGTTTTCCCTTGAGTCTTACCCACGAGGCTTTCCCACGAGGCTTTCCCACAGGGCTGTCCCACGTGCACACGGGGTGGGAGTCGATCCTCGGGTTGAACGTCAAGGCAGTGCAGGGAAAACAGGTTCCTCTGGAATGGACTGACACATCTGGGGGTCTCTTGGAATGGTGCCACGACCCTGGAGTTCCTCTCGCCTTTCCTGTGGAGAGCGCCACCTCTTGAGATGCGACGGGAACGCCGGGAATTCTTTCCCTACGAAACAGGGAAAGGATCCCTCATCTCGAGCTAGGAGGCGGAAACGGGGCTCCCCTGGATGTGTGCGGGACCCCACGTGCTTCCTCTCGAGTGGAGACGGGTATGTCGGGGAACTTCTTGAGTTGCAGCAATGGTGTGAAGGACCCTTTGGAAGTTCCAGTGGTTAGATGTGATTGGCCACGAGAAGCCTCAGCGGAAATGGGCCTCATCTCGCCTGTAGGGCAAAACCTCCTGGATTTTCTCGAGTTGCGGCAGGTGCTCTCGACTTACGACGGGCACCTCAGGGACCCGCTCTGGTGGCCTCAGGAAAGTCCAGTCCCCATGCGAGTTCCTCGGGGGCCTCTCGGCATTCCTCTCCCGTCGATGCCGGGGCCTAAGACCTTGTGTGGAGTCGGGGCCGGAACCTGAGGATTCCTCTCCAGTGCTGACATGGATCTTGGGGTACTTCTGGAGTCTCCCCGGGGGAGTCAGTCCTCGTCTCGAATGCGGGCATGCACTTGCGCTTTCCTCCAGAGCGGTAGCAGCAGTGTCACGCAGTCCGCCGCGTGGATCAAAGGATCTATGGTTTTCCCTCGAGTCTTTCCCACGAGGCTTTCCCACGAGGCTTTCCCACAGGGCTGTCCCACGTGCACACGTGGTGGGAGTCGATCCTCGGCTTGAACGTCAAGGCAGTGCAGGGAAAACAGGTTCCTCTGGAATGGACTGACACATCTGGGGGACTCTTGGAATGGTGGCACGACCCTGGAGTTCCTCTCGCCTTTCCTGTGGAGAGCGCCTCCTCTTGAGATGCGACGGGAACGCCGGGAATTCTTTCCCTACGAAACAGGGAAAGGATCCCTCATCTCGAGCTAGGAGGCGGAAACGGGGCTCCCCTGGATGTGTGCGGGACTCCACGTGCTTCCTCTCGAGTGGAGACGGGTATGTCGGGGAACTTCTTGAGTTGCAGCAAGGGTGTGAAGGACCCTTTGGAAGTTCCAGTGGTTAGACGTGATTAGCCTCGAGAAGCCTCAGCGGAAATGGGCCTCATCTCGCCTGGAGGGCAAAACCTCCTGGATTTTCTCGAGTTGCGGCAGGTGCTCTTGACTTACGACGGGGACCTCAGGGAACCGCTCTGGTGGCCTCAGGAAAGGCCAGTCCCCATGCGAGTTCCTCGGGGGCTTCTCGGCATTCCTCTCCCGTCGATGCCGGGGCCTAAGACCTTGTGTGGAGTCGGGGCCGGAACCTGAGGATTCCTCTCCAGTACTGACATGGATCTTGGGGTACTTCTGGAGTCTCCCCAGGGGAGTCAGTCCTCGTCTCGAATGCGGGCATGCACTTGCGCTTTCCTCCAGAGCGGTAGCAGCAGTGTCACGCAGTCCGCCGCGTGGATCAAAGGATCTATGGTTTTCCCTCGAGTCTTTCCCACGAGGCTTTCCCACGAGGCTTTCCCACAAGGCTGTCCCACGTGCACACGTGGTGGGAGTCGATCCTCGGCTTGAACGTCAAGGCAGTGCAGGGAAAACAGGTTCCTCTGGAATGGACTGACACATCTGGGGGACTCTTGGAATGGTGTCACGACCCTGGAGTTCCTCTCGCCTTTCCTGTGGAGAGCGCCACCTCTTGAGATGCGACGGGAACGCCGGGAATTCTTTCCCTACGAAACAGGGAAAGGATCCCTCATCTCGAGGTAGGAGGCGGAAACGGGGCTCCCCTGGATGTGTGCGGGACCCCACGTGCTTCCTCTCGAGTGGAGAGGGGTATGTCGGGAAACTTCTTGAGTTGCAGCAAGGGTGTGAAGGACCCTTTGGAAGTTCCAGTGGTTATACGTGATTAGCCTCGAGAAGCCTCAGCGGAAATGGGCCTCATCTCGCCTGGAGGGCAAAACCTCCTGGATTTTCTCGAGTTGCGGCAGGTGCTCTCGACTTATGACGGGGACCTCAGGGACCCGCTCTGGTGGCCTCAGGAAAGGCCAGTCCCCATGCGAGTTCCTCGGGGGCCTCTCGGCATTCCTATCCCGTCGATGCCGGGGCCTAAGACCTTGTGTGGAGTCGGGGCCATAACCTGAGGATTCCTCTCCAGTGCTGACATGGATCTTGGGGTACTTCTGGAGTCTCCCCAGGGGAGTCAGTCCTCGTCTCGAATGCGGGCATGCACTTGTGCTTTCCTCCAGAGCGGTAGCAGCAGTGTCACGCAGTCCGCCGCGTGGATCAAAGGATCTATGGTTTTCCCTTGAGTCTTTCCCACGAGGCTTTCCCACGAGGCTTTCCCACAGGGCTGTCCCACGTGCACACGGGGTGGGAGTCGATCCTCGGGTTGAACGTCAAGGCAGTGCAGGGAAAACAGGTTCCTCTGGAATGGACTGACACATCTGGGGGTCTCTTGGAATGGTGCCACGACCCTGGAGTTCCTCTCGCCTTTCCTGTGGAGAGCGCCACCTCTTGAGATGCGACGGGAACGCCGGGAATTCTTTCCCTACGAAACAGGGAAAGGATCCCTCATCTCGAGCTAGGAGGCGGAAACGGGGCTCCCCTGGATGTGTGCGGGACCCCACGTGCTTCCTCTCGAGTGGAGACGGGTATGTCGGGGAACTTCTTGAGTTGCAGCAATGGTGTGAAGGACCCTTTGGAAGTTCCAGTGGTTAGATGTGATTGGCCTCGAGAAGCCTCAGCGGAAATGGGCCTCATCTCGCCTGGAGGGCAAAACCTCCTGGATTTTCTCGAGTGGCGGCAGGTGCTCTCGACTTACGACGGGGACCTCTGGGAACCGCTCTGGTGGCCTCAGGAAAGGCCAGTCCCCATGCGAGTTCCTCGGGGGCCTCTCGGGATTCCTCTCCCGTCGATGCCGGGGCCTAAGAGCTTGTGTGGAGTCGGGGCCGGAACCTGAGGATTCCTCTCCAGTGCTGACATGGATCTTGGGGTACTTCTGGAGTCTCCCCAGGGGAGTCAGTCCTCGTCTCGAATGCGGGCATGCACTTGCGCTTTCCTCCAGAGCGGTAGCAGCAGTGTCACGCAGTCCGCCGCGTGGATCAAAGGATCTATGGTTTTCCCTCGAGTCTTTCCCACGAGGCTTTCCCACGAGGCTTTCCCACAGGGCTGTCCCAAGTGCACACGTGGTGGGAGTCGATCCTCAGCTTGAACGTCAAGGCAGTGCAGGGAAAACAGGTTCCTCTGGAATGGACTGACACATCTGGGGGACTCTTGGAATGGTGGCACGACCCTGGAGTTCCTCTCGCCTTTCCTGTGTAGAGCGCCTCCTCTTGAGATGCGACTGGAACGCCGGGAATTCTTTCCCTACGAAACAGGGAAAGGATCCCTCATCTCGAGCTAGGAGGCGGAAACGGGGCTCCCCTGGATGTGTGTGGGACCCACGTGCTTCCTCTCGAGTGGAGACGGGTATGTCGGGGAACTTCTTGAGTTGCAGCAAGGGTGTGAAGGACCCTTTGGAAGTTCCAGTGGTTAGACGTGATTAGCCTCGAGAAGCCTCATCGGAAATGGGCCTCATCTTGCCTGGAGGGCAAAACCTCCTGGATTTTCTCGAGTTGCGGCAGGTGCTCTCGACTTACGACGGGGACATCAGGGACCCGCTCTGGTTTTCTCAGGAAAGGCCAGTCCCCATGCGAGTTTCTCGGGGGCCTCTCGGGATTCCTCTCCCGTCGATGCCGGGGCCTAAGACCTTGTGTGGAGTCGGGGCCGGAACCTGAGGATTCCTCTCCAGTGCTGACATGGATCTTGGGGTATTTCTGGAGTCTCCCCAGGGGAGTCAGTCCTCATCTCGAATGCGGGCATGCACTTGCGCTTTCCTCCAGAGCGGTAGCAGCAGTGTCACGCAGTCCGCCGCGTGGATCAAAGGATCTATGGTTTTCCCTCGAGTCTTTCCCACGAGGCTTTCCCACGAGGCTTTCCCACAGGGCTGTCCCACGTGCACACGTGGTGGGAGTCGATCCTCGGCTTGAATGTCAAGGCAGTGCAGGGAAAACAGGTTCCTCTGGAATGGACTGACACATCTGGGGGACTCTTGGAATGGTGTCACGACCCTGGAGTTCCTCTCGCCTTTCCTGTGGAGAGCGCCTCCTCTTGAGATGCGACGGGAACGGCGGGAATTCTTTCCCTACGAAACAGGGAAAGGATCCCTCATCTCGAGCTAGGAGGCGGAAACTGAGCTCCACTGGATGTGTGCGGGACACCACGTGCTTCCTCTCGACTGCAGACGGGTATGTCGGGGAACTTCTTGAGTTGCAGCAAGGGTGTGAAGGACCCTTTGGAAGTTCCAGTGGTTAGATGTGATTGGCCTCGAGAAGCCTCAGCGGAAATGGGCCTCATCTCGCCTGGAGGGCAAAACCTTCTGGATTTGCTCGAGTTGCGGCAGGTGCTCTCGACTTACGACGGGGACCTCAGGGACCCGCTCTGGTGGCCTCAGGAAAGGCCAGTCCCCATGCGAGTTCCTCGGGGGCCTCTCGGGATTCCTCTCCCGTCGATGCCGGGGCCTAAGACCTTGTGTGGAGTCGGGGCCGGAACCTGAGGATTCCTCTCCAGTGCTGACATGGATCTTGGGGTACTTCTGGAGTCTCCCCAGGGGAGTCAGTCCTCGTCTCGAATGCGGGCATGCACTTGCGCTTTCCTCCAGAGCGGTAGCAGCAATGTCACGCAGTCTGCCGCGTGGATCAAAGGATCTATGGTTTTCCCTCGAGTCTTTCCCACGAGGCTTTCCCACGAGGCTTTCCCACAGGGCTGTCCCAAGTGCACACGTGGTGGGAGTCGATCCTCGGCTTGAACGTCAAGGCAGTGCAGGGAAAACAGGTTCCTCTGGAATGGACTGACACATCTGGGGGACTCTTGGAATGGTGGCACGACCCTGGAGTTCCTCTCACCCTTCCTGTGGAGAGCGCCTCCTCTTGAGATGCGACGGGAACGCCGGGAATTCTTTCCCTACGAAACAGGGAAAGGATCCCTCATCTCGAGCTAGGAGGCGGAAACGGGGCTCCCCTGGATGTGTGCGGCACCCCACGTGCTTCCTCTCGAGTGGAGACGGGTATGTCGGGGAACTTCTTGAGTTGCAGCAATGGTGTGAAGGACCCTTTGAAATTTCCAGTGGTTAGATGTGATTGGCCTCGAGCAGCCTCAGCGGAAATGGGCCTCATCTCGCCTGGAGGGCAAAACCTCCTGGATTTTCTCGAGTTGCGGCAGGTGCTCTCGACTTACGACGGGGACCTCAGGGAACCGCTCTGGTGGCCTCAGGAAAGGTCAGCCCCCATGGGAGTTCCTCGGGGGCCTCTCGGGATTCCTCTCCCGTCGATGCCGGGGCCTAAGACCTTGTGTGGAGTCGTGGCCGGAACCTGAGGATTCCTCTCCAGTGCCGACATGGATCTTGGGGTACTTCTGGAGTCTCCCCAGGGGAGTCAGTCCTCGTCTCGATTGCGGGCATGCACTTGCGCTTTCCTCCAGAGCGGTAGCAGCAGTGTCACGCAGTCCGCCGCGTGGATCAAAGGATCTATGGTTTTCCCTCGAGTCTTTCCCACGAGGCTTTCCCACGAGGCTTTCCCACAGGGCTGTCACACGTGCACACGTGGTGGGAGTCGATCCTCGGCTTGAATGTCAAGGCAGTGCAGGGAAAACAGGTTCCTCTGGAATGGACTGACACATCTGGGGGACTCTTGGAATGGTGGCATGACCCTGGAGTTCCTCTCGCCTTTCCTGTGGAGAGTGCCTCCTCTTGATATGCGACGGGAACGCCGGGAATTCTTTCCCTACGAAACAGGGAAAGGATCCCTCATCTCGAGCTAGGAGGCGGAAACGGGGCTCCCCTGGATGTGTGCGGGACACCACGTGCTTCCTCTCGAGTGCAGACGGGTGTGTCCGGGAACTTCTTGAGTTGCAGCAAGGGTGTGAAGGACCCTTTGGAAGTTCCAGTGGTTAGATGTGATTGGCCTCGAGAAGCCTCAGCGGAAATGGGCCTCATCTCGCCTGGAGGGCAAAACCTCCTGGATTTTCTCGAGTTGCGGCAGGTGCTCTCGACTTACGACGGGGACCTCAGGGACCCGCTCTGGTGGCCTCAGGAAAGGCCAGTCCCCATGCGAGTTCCTCGGGGGCCTCTCGGGATTCCTCTCCCGTCGATGCCGGGGCCTAAGACCTTGTGTGGAGTCGGGGCCGGAACCTGAGGATTCCTCTCCAGTGCTGACATGGATCTTGGGGTACTTCTGGAGTCTCCCCAGGGGAGTCAGTCCTCGTCTCGAATGCGGGCATGCACTTGCGCTTTCCTCCAGAGCGGTAGCAGCAGTGTCACGCAGTCCGCCGCGTGGATCAAAGGATCTATGGTTTTCCCTCGAGTCTTTCCCACGAGGCTTTCCCACGAGGCTTTCCCACAGGGCTGTCCCACGTGCACACGTGGTGGGAATCAATCCTCGGCTTGAACGTCAAGGCAGTGCAGGGAAAACAGTTTCCTCTGGAATGGACTGACACATCTGGGGGACTCTTGGAATGGTGGCACGACCCTGGAGTTCCTCTCGCCTTTCCTGTGGAGAGCGCCTCCTCTTGAGACGCGACAGGAACGCCGGGAATTCTTTCCCTACGAAAAAGGGATATGATCACTCATCTCGAGCTAGGAGGCGGAAACGGGGCTCCCCTGGATGTGTGCGGGACACCACGTGCTTCCTCTCGAGTGCAGACGGGTATGTCGGGGAACTTCTTGAGTTGCAGCAAGGGTGTGAAGGACCCTTTGGAAGTTCCAGTGGTTAGACTTGATTAGCCTCGAGAAGCCTCAGCGGAAATGGGCCTCATCTCGCCTGGAGGTCAAAACCTCCTGGATTTTCTCGAGTTGCAGCAGGTGCTCTCGACTTACGACGGGGACCTCAGGGACCCGCTCTGGTGGCCTCAGGAAAGGCCAGTCCCCATGCGAGTTCCTCGGGGGCCACTCGGGATTCCTTTCCCGTCGATGCCGGGGCCTAAGACCTTGTGTGGAGTCGGGGCCGGAACCTGAGGATTCCTCTCCAGTGCTGACATGGATCTTGGGGTACTTCTGGAGTCTCCCCAGGGGAGTCAGTCCTCGTCTCGAATGCGGGCATGCACTTGCGCTTTCCTCCAGAGCGGTAGCAGCAGTGTCACGCAGTCCGCCGCGTGGATCAAAGGATCTATGGTTTTCCCTCGAGTCTTTCCCACGAGGCTTTCCCACGAGGCTTTCCCACAGGGCTGTCCCACGTGCACACGTGGTGGGAGTCGATCCTCGGCTTGAACGTCAAGGCAGTGCAGGGAAAACAGGTTCCTCTGGAATGGACTGACACATCTGGGGGTCTCTTGGAATGGTGCCACGACCCTGGAGTTCCTCTCGCCTTTCCTGTGGAGAGCGCCACCTCTTGAGATGCGACGGGAACGCCGGGAATTCTTTCCCTTCGACACAGGGAAAGGATCCCTCATCTCGAGCTAGGAGGCGGAAACGGGGCTCCCCTGGATGTGTGCGGGACCCCACGTGCTTCCTCTGGAGTGGAGACGGGTATGTCGCGGAACTGCTTCAGTTGCAGCAAGGGTGTGAAGGACCCTTTGGAAGTTCCAGTGGTTAGACGTGATTAGCCTCGAGAAGCCTCAGCGGAAATGGGCCTCATCTCGCCTGTAGGGCAAAACCTCCTGAATGTTCTCGAGTTGCGGCAGGTGCTCTCGACTTACGACGGGCACCTCAGGGACCCGCTCTGGTGGCCTCAGGAAAGGCCAGTCCCCATGCGAGTTCCTCGGGGGCCTCTCTGCATTCCTCTCCCGTCGATGCCGGGGCCTAAGACCTTGTGTGGAGTCGGGGCCGGAACCTGAGGATTCCTCTCCAGTGCTGACATGGATCTTGGGGTACTTCTGGAGTCTCCCCAGGGGAGTCAGTCCTCGTCTCGAATGCGGGCATGCACTTGCGCTTTCCTCCAGAGCGGTAGCAGCAGTGTCACGCAGTCCGCCGCGTGGATCAAAGGATCTATGGTTTTCCCTCGAGTCTTTCCCACGAGGCTTTCCCACGAGGCTTTCCCACAGGGCTGTCCCACGTGCACACGTGGTGGGAGTCGATCCTCGGCTTGAACGTCAAGGCAGTGCAGGGAAAACAGGTTCCTCTGGAATGGACTGACACATCTGGGGGACTCTTGGAATGGTGGCACGACCCTGGAGTTCCTCTCGCCTTTCCTGTGGAGAGCGCCTCCTCTTGAGATGCGACGGGAACGCCGGGAATTCTTTCCCTACGAAACAGGGAAAGGATCCCTCATCTCGAGCTAGGAGGCGGAAACGGGGCTCCCCTGGATGTGTGCGGGACCCCACGTGCTTCCTCTCGAGTGGAGACGGGTATGTCGGGGAACTTCTTGAGTTGCAGCAAGAGTGTGAAGGACCCTTTGGAAGTTCCAGTGGTTAGTTGTGATTGGCCTCGAGAAGCCTCAGCGGAAATGGGCCTCATCTCGCCTGGAGGGCAAAACCTCCTGGATTTTCTCGAGTTGCGGCAGGTGCTCTCGACTTACGACGGGGACCTCAGGGACCCGCTCTGGTGGCCTCAGGAAAGGCCAGTCCCCATGCGAGTTCCTCGGGGGCTTCTCGGGATTCCTCTCCCGTCGATGCCGGGGCCTAAGACCTTGTGTGGAGTCGGGGCCGGAACCTGAGGATTCCTCTCCAGTGCTGACATGGATCTTGGGGAACTTCTGGAGACTCCCCAGGGGAGTCAGTCCTCGTCTCGAATGCGGGCATGCACTTGCGCTTTCCTCCAGAGAGGTAGCAGCAGTGTCACGCAGTCCTCCGCGTGGATCAAAGGATCTATGGTTTTCCCTCGAGTCTTTCCCACGAGGCTTTCCCACGAGGCTTTCCCACAGGGCTGTCCCACGTGCACACGTGGTGGGAGTCGATCCTCGGCTTGAACGTCAAGGCAGTGCAGGGAAAACAGGTTCCACTGGAATGGACTGACACATCTGGGGGACTCTTGGAATGGTGGCATGACCCTGGAGTTCCTCTCGCCTTTCCTGTGGAGAGCGCCTCCTCTTGAGATGCGACGGGAACGCCGGGATTTCTTTCCCTACGAAACAGGGAAAGGATCCCTCATCTCGAGCTAGGAGGCGGAAACGGGGCTCCCCTGGATATGTGCGGGACACCACGTGCTTCCTCTCGAGTGCAGACGGGTATGTCGGGGAACTTCTTGAGTTGCAGCAAGGGTGTGAAGGACCCTTTGGAAGTTCCAGTGGTTAGATGTGATTGGCCTCGAGAAGCCTCAGCGGATATGGGCCTCATTTCGCCTGGAGGTGAAAACCTCCTGGATTTTCTCGAGTTGCGACAGGTGCTCTCGACTTATGACGGGGACCTCAGGGACCCGCTCTGGTGGCCTCAGGAAAGGCCAGTCCCCATGCGAGTTCCTCGGGGGCCTCTCGGGATTCCTCTCCCGTCGATGCCGGGGCCTAAGACCTTGTGTGGAGTCGGGGCCGGAACCTGAGGATTCCTCTCCAGTGCTGACATGGATCTTGGGGTACTTCTGGAGTCTCCCCAGGGGAGTCAGTCCTCGTCTCGAATGCGGGCATGCACTTGCGCTTTCCTCCAGAGCGGTAGCAGCAGTGTCACGCAGTCCGCCGCGTGGATCAAAGGATCTATGGTTTTCCCTCGAGTCTTTCCCACGAGGCTTTCCCACGAGGCTTTCCCACAGGGCTGTCCCACGTGCACACGTGGTGGGAGTCGATCCTCGGCTTGAACGTCAAGGCAGTGCAGGGAAAACAGGTTCCTCTGGAATGGACTGACACATCTGGGGGACTCTTGGAATGGTGGCACGACCCTGGAGTTCCTCTCGCCTTTCCGGTGGAGAGCTCCTCCTCTTGAGATGCGACGGGAACGCCGGGAATTCTTTCCCTACGAAACAGGGAAAGGATCCCTCATCTCGAGCTAGGAGGCGGAAACGGGGCTCCCCTGGATTTGGGCGGGACCCACGTGCTTCCTCTCGAGTGGAGACGGGTATGTCGGGGAACTTGTTGAGTTGCAGCAAGGGTGTGAAGGACCCTTTGGAAGTTCCAGTGGTTAGACGTGATTAGCCTCGAGAAGCCTCAGCGGAAATGGGCCTCATCTCGCCTAGAGGGCAAAACCTCCTGGATTTTCTCGAGTTGCGACAGGTGCTCTCGACTTACGACGGGGACCTCAGGGACCCGCTCTGGTGGCCTCAGGAAAGGCCAGTCCCCATGCGAGTTCCTCGGGGGCCTCTCGGGATTCCTCTCCCGTCGATGCCGGGGCCTAAGACCTTGTGTGGAGTCGGGGCCGGAACCTGAGGATTCCTCTCCAGTGCTGACATGGATCTTGGGGTACTTCTGGAGTCTCCCCAGGGGAGTCAGTCCTCGTCTCGAATGCGGGCATGCACTTGCGCTTTCCTCCAGAGCGGTAGCAGCAGTGTCACGCAGTCCGCCGCGTGGATCAAAGGATCTATGGTTTTCCCTCGAGTCTTTCCCACGAGGCTTTCCCACGAGGCTTTCCCACAGGGCTGTCCCACGTGCACACGTGGTGGGAGTCGATCCTCGGCTTGAACGTCAAGGCAGTGCAGGGAAAACAGGTTCCTCTGGAATGGACTGACACATCTGGGGGACTCTTGGAATGGTGGCATGACCCTGGAGTTCCTCTCGCCTTTCCTGTGGAGAGCGCCTCCTCTTGAGATGCGACGGGAACGCCGGGAATTCTTTCCCTACGAAACAGGGAAAGGATCCCTCATCTCGAGCTAGGAGGCGGAAACGGGGCTCCCCTGGATGTGTGCGGGACCCCACGTGCTTCCTCTCGAGTGGAGACGGGTATGTCGGGGAACTTCTTGAGTTGCAGCAAGGGTGTGAAGGACCCTTTGGAAGTTCCAGTGGTTAGATGTGATTGGCCTCGAGAAGCCTCAGCGGAAATGGGCCTCATCTCGCCTGGAGGGCAAAACCTCCTGGATTTTCTCGAGTTGCGGCAGGTGCTCTCGACTTACGACGGGGACCTCAGGGACCCGCTCTGGTGGTCTCAGGAAAGGCCAGTCCCCATGCGAGTTCCTCGGGGGCCTCTCGGGATTCCTCTCCCGTCGATGCCGGGGCCTAACACCTTGTGTGGAGTCGGGGCCATAACCTGAGGATTCCTCTCCAGTGCTGACATGGATCTTGGGGTACTTCTGGAGTCTCCCCAGGGGAGTCAGTCCTCGTCTCGAATGCGGGCATGCACTTGCGCTTTCCTCCAGAGCGGTATCAGCAGTGTCACGCAGTCTGCCGCGTGGATCAAAGGATCTATGGTTTTCCCTCGAGTCTTTCCCACGAGGCTTTCCCACGAGGCTTTCCCACAGGGCTGTCCCACGTGCACACGTGGTGGGAGTCGATCCTCGGCTTGAACGTCAAGGCAGTGCAGGGAAAACAGGTTCCTCTGGAATGGACTGACACATCTGGGGGACTCTTGGAATGGTGGCACGACCCTGGAGTTCCTCTCGCCTTTCGTGTGGAGAGCGCCTCCTCTTGAGATGCGACGGGAACGCCGGGAATTCTTTCCCTACGAAACAGGGAAAGGATCCCTCATCTCGAGCTAGGAGGCGGAAACGGGGCTCCCCTGGATGTGTGCGGGACCCCACGTGGTTCCTCTCGAGTGGAGACGGGTATGTCGGGGAACTTCTTGAGTTGCAGCAAGGGTGTGAAGGACCCTTTGGAAGTTCCAGTGGTTAGATGTGATTTGCCTCGAGAAGCCTCAGCAGAAATGGGCCTCATCTCGCCTGGAGGGCAAAACCTCCTGGATTTTCTCGAGTTGCGGCAGGTGCTCTCGACTTACGACGGGGACCTCAGGGACCCGCTCTGGTGGCCTCAGGAAAGGCCAGTCCCCATGCGAGTTCCTCGGGGGCCTCTCGGGATTCCTCTCCCGTCGATGCCGGGGCCTAAGACCTTGTGTGGAGTCGGGGCCGGAACCTGAGGATTTCTCTCCAGTGCTGACATGGATCTTGGGGTACTTCTGGAGTCTCCCCAGGGGAGTCAGTCCTCGTCTCGAAAGCGGGCATGCACTTGCGCTTTCCTCCAGAGCGGTAGCAGCAGTGTCACGCAGTCCGCCGCGTGGATCAAAGGATCTATGGTTTTCCTCGAGTCTTTCCCATGAGGCTTTCCCACGAGGCTTTCCCACAGGGCTGTCCCACGTGCACACGTGGTGGGAGTCGATCCTCGGCTTGAACGTCAAGGCAGTGCAGGGAAAACAGTTTCCTCTGGAATGGACTGACACATCTGGGGGACTCTTCGAATGGTGGCACGAGCCTGGAGTTCCTCTCGCCTTTCCTGTGGAGAGCGCCTCCACTTGAGATGCGACGGGAACGCCGGGAATTCTTTCCCTACGAAAAAGGGAAAGGATCCCTCATCTCGAGCTAGGAGGCGGAAACGGGGCTCCCCTGGATGTGTGCGGGACCCACGTGCTTCCTCTCGAGTGGAGACGGGTATGTCGGGGAACTTCTTGAGTTGCAGCAAGGGTGTGAAGGACCCTTTGGAAGTTCCAGTGGTTAGATGTGATTGGCCTCGAGAAGCCTCAGCGGAAATGGGCCTCATCTCGCCTGGAGGGCAAAACCTCCTGGATTTTCTCGAGTTGCGGCAGGTCCTCTCGACTTACGACGGGGACCTCAGGGACCCGCTCTGGTGGTCTCAGGAAAGGCCAGTCCCCATGCGAGTTCCACGGGGGCCTCTCGGGATTCCTCTCCCGTCGATGCCGGGGCCTAAGACCTTGTGTGGAGTCGGGTCCGGAACCTGAGGATTCCTCTCCAGTGCTGACATGGATCTTGGGGTACTTCTGGAGTCTCCCCAGGGGAGTCAGTCCTCGTCTCGAATGCGGGCATGCACTTGCGCTTTCCTCCAGAGCGGTAGCAGCAGTGTCACGCAGTCCGCCGCAGGGATCAAAGGATCTATGGTTTTCCCTCGAGTCTTTCCCACGAGGCTTTCCCACGAGGCTTTCCCACAGGGCTGTCCCACGTGCACACGTGGTGGGAGTCGATCCTCGGCTTGAACGTCAAGGCAGTGCAGGGAAAACAGGTTCCTCTGGAATGGACTGACACATCTGGGGGACTCTTGGAATGGTGGCACGACCCTGGAGTTCCTCTCGCCTTTCCTGTGGAGAGCGCCTCCTCTTGAGATGCGACGGAAACGCCGGGAATTCTTTCCCTACGAAACTGGGAAAGGATCCCTCATCTCGAGCTAGGAGGCGGAAACGGGGCTCCCCTGGATGTGTGCGGGACACCACGTGCTTCCTCTCGAGTGCAGACGGGTATGTCGGGGAACTTCTTGAGTTGCAGCAAGGGTGTGAAGGACCCTTTGGAAGTTCCAGTGGTTAGATGTGATTGGCCTCGAGTAGCCGCAGCGGAAATGGGCCTCATCTCGCCTGGAGGGCAAAACCTCCTGGATTTTCTCGAGATGCGGCAGGTGCTCTCGACTTACGACGGGGACCTCAGGGACCCGCTCTGGTGGCCTCAGGAAAGGCCAGTCCCCATGCGAGTTCCTCGGGGGCCTCTCGGGATTTCTCTCCCGTCGATGCCGGGGCCTAAGACCTTGTGTGGAGTCGGGGCCGGAACCTCAGGATTCCTCTCCAGTGCTGACATGGATCTTGGGGTACTTCTGGAGTCTCCCCAGGGGAGTCAGTCCTCGTCTCGAATGCGGGCATGCACTTGCGCTTTCCTCCAGAGCGGTAGCAGCAGTGTCACGCAGTCGGCCGAGTGGATTAAAGGATCTATGGTTTTCCCTCGAGTCTTTCCCACGAGGCTTTCCCACGAGGCTTTCCCACAGGGCTGTCCCACGTGCACACGTGGTGGGAGTCGATCCTCGGCTTGAACGTCAAGGCAGTGCAGGGAAAACAGGTTCCTCTGGAATGGACTGACACATCTGGGGGACTCTTGGAATGGTGGCATGACCCTGGAGTTCCTCTCGCCTTTCCTGTGGAGAGCGCCTCCTCTTGAGATGCGACGGGAACGCCGGGAATTCTTTCCCTAAGAAACAGCGAAAGGATCCCTCATCTCGAGCTAGGAGGCGGAAACGGGGCTCCCCTGGATGTGTGCGGGACCCCACGTGCTTCCTCTCGAGTGGAGACGGGTATGTCGGGGAACTTCTTGAGTTGCAGCAATGGTGTGAAGGACCCTTTGGAAGTTCCAGTGGTTAGATGTGATTGGCCTCGAGAAGCCTCAGCGGAAATGGGCCTCATCTCGCCTGGAGGGCAAAACTTCCTGGATTTTCTTGAGTTGCGGCAGGTGCTCTCGACTTACGACGGGGACCTCAGGGACCCGCTCTGGTGGCATCAGGAAAGGTCAGTCCCCATGAGAGTTCCTCGGGGGCCTCTCGGGATTCCTCTCCCGTCGATGCCCGGGCCTAAACCTTGTGTGGAGTCGGGGCCGGAACATGAGGATTCATCTCCAGTGCTGACATGGATCTTGTGGTACTTCTGGAGTCTCCCCAGGGGAGTCAGTCCTCGTCTCGAATGCGGGCATGCACTTGCGCTTTCCTCCAGAGCGGTAGCAGCAGTGTCACGCAGTCCGCCGCGTGGATCAAAGGATCTATGGTTTTCCCTCGAGTCTTTCCCACGAGGCTTTCCCACGAGACTTTCCCACAGGGCTGTCCCACGTGCACACGTGGTGGGAGTCGATCCTCGGCTTGAACGTCAAGGCAGTGCAGGCAACACAGGTTCCTCTGGAATGGACTGACACATCTGGGGGACTCTTGGAATTGTGGCACGACCTTGGAGTTCCTCTCGCATTTCCTGTGGAGAGCGCCTCCTCTTGAGATGCGACGGGAACGCCGGGAATTCTTTCCCTACGAAACAGGGAAAGGAACCCTCATCTCAAGCTAGGAGGCGGAAACGGGGCTCCCCTGGATGTGTGCGGGACCCCACGTGCTTCCTCTCGAGTGGAGACGGGTATGTCGGGGAACTTCTTGAGTTGCAGCAATGGTGTGAAGGATCCTTTGGAAGTTCCAGTGGTTAGATATGATTGGCCTCGAGAAGCCTCAGCGGAAATGGGCCTCATCTCGCCTGGAGGGCAAAACCTCCTGGATTTTCTCGAGTTGCGGCAGGTGCTCTCGACTTACGACGGGGACCTCAGGGAACCGCTCTGGTGGCCTCAGGAAAGGCCAGTCCCCATGCGAGTTCCACGGGGGCCTCTCGGGATTCCTCTCCCGTCGATGCCGGGGCCTAAGACCTTGTGTGGAGTCGGGGCCGGAACCTGAGGATTCCTCTCCAGTGCTGACATGGATCTTGGGGTACTTCTGGAGTCTCCCCAGGGGAGTCAGTCCTCGTCTCGAATGCGGGCATGCACTTGCGCTTTCCTCCAGAGCGGTAGCAGCAGTGTCACGCAGTCCGCCGCGTGGATCAAAGGATCTATGGTTTTCCCTCGAGTCTTTCCCACGAGGCTTTCCCACGAGGCTTTCCCACAGGGCTGTCCCACGGGCACACGTGGTGGGAGTCGATCCTCGGCTTGAACGTCAAGGCAGTGCAGGGAAAACAGGTTCCTCTGGAATGGACTGACACATCTGGGGGACTCTTGGAATGGTGGCATGACCCTGGAGTTCCTCTCGCCTTTCCTGTGGAGAGCGCCTCCTCTTGAGATGCGACGGGAACGCCGGGAATTCTTTCCCTACGAAACAGGGAAAGGATCCCTCATCTCGAGCTAGGAGGCGGAAACGGGGCTCCCCTGGATGTGTGCGGGACACCACGTGCTTCCTCTCGAGTGGAGACGGGTATGTCGGGGAACTTCTTGAGTTGCAGCAAGGGTGTGAAGGACCCTTTGGAAGTTCCAGTGGTTAGATGTGATTGGCCTCGAGAAGCCTCAGCGGAAATGGGCCTCATCTCGCCTGGAGGGCAAAACCTCCTGGATTTTCTCGAGTTGCGGCAGGTGCTCTCGACTTACGACGGGGACCTCAGGGAACCGCTCTGGTGGCCTCAGGAAAGGCCAGTCCCCATGGGAGTTCCTCGGGGGCCTCTCGGAATTCCTCTCCCGTCGATGCCGGGGCCTAAGACCTTGTGTGGAGTCGGGGCCGGAACCTGAGGATTCCTCTCCAGTGCTGACATGGATCTTGGGGTACTTCTGGAGTCTCCCCAGGAGATTCAGTCCTCGTCTCGAATGCGGGCATGCACTTGCGCTTTCCTCCAGAGCGGTAGCAGCAGTGTCACGCAATCCGCCGCGTGGATCAAAGGATCTATAGTTTTCCCTCGAGTCTTTCCCACGAGGCTTTCCCACGAGGCATTCCCACAGGGCTGTCCCACGTGCACACGTGGTGGGAGTCGATCCTCGGCTTGAAAGTCAAGGCAGTGAAGGGAAAACAGGTTCCTCTGGAATGGACTGACACATCTGGGGGACTCTTGGAATGGTGTCACGACCCTGGAGTTCCTCTCGCCTTTCCTGTGGAGAGCGCCTCCTCTTGAGATGCGACGGGAACGCCGGGAATTCTTTCCCTACGAAAGAGGGAAAGGATCCCTCATCTCGAGCTAGGAGGCGGAAACGGGGCACCCCTGGATGTGTGCGGGACACCACGTGCTTCCTCTCGAGTGGAGACGGGTATGTCGGGGAACTTCTTGAGTTGCAGCAAGGGTGTGAAGGACCCTTTGGAAGTTCCAGTGGTTAGATGTGATTGGCCTCGAGAAGCCTCAGCGGAAATGGGCCTCATCTCGCCTGGAGGGCAAAACCTCCTGGATTTTCTCGCGTTGCGGCAGGTGCTCTCGACTTACGACGAGGACTTCAGGGACCCGCTCTGGTGGCCTCAGGAAAGGCCAGTCCCCATGCGAGTTCCTCGGGGGCCTCTCGGGATTCCTCTCCCGTCAATGCCGGGGCCTAAGACCTTATGTGGAGTCGGGGCCGGAACCTGAGGATTCCTCTCCAGTGCTGACATGGATCTTGGGGTACTTCTGGAGTCTCCCCAGGGGAGTCAGTCCTCGTCTCGAATGCGGGCATGCACTTGTGCTTTCCTCCAGAGCGGTAGCAGCAGTGTCACGCAGTCCGCCGCGTGGATCAAAGGATCTATGGTTTTCCCTCGAGTCTTTCCCACGAGGCTTTCCCACGAGGCTTTCCCACAGGGCTGTCCCACGTGCACACGTGGTGGGAGTCGATCCTCGGCTTGAACGTCAAGGCAGTTCAGGGAAAACAGGTTCCTCTGGAATGGACTGACACATCTGGGGGACTCTTGGAATGGTGGCATGACTATGGAGTTCCTCTCGCCTTTCCTGTGGAGAGCGCCTCCTCTTCAGATGCGGCGGGAACGCCGGGAATTCTTTCCCTACGAAACAGGGAAAGGATCCCTCATCTCGAGCTAGGAGGCGGAAACGGGGCTCCCCTGGATGTGTGCGGGACCCCACGTGCTTCCTCTCGAGTGGAGACGGGTATGTCGGGGAACTTCTTGAGTTGCAGCAAGGGTGTGAATGACCCTTTGGAAGTTCCAGTGGTTAGATGTGATTGGCCTCGAGTAGCCGCAGCGGAAATGGGCCTCATCTCGCCTGGAGGGCAAAACCTCCTGGATTTTCTCGAGATGCGGCAGGTGCTCTCGACTTACGACGGGGACCTCAGGGACCCGCTCTGGTGGCCTCAGGAAAGGCCAGTCCCCATGCGAGTTCCTCGGGGGCCTCTCGGCATTCCTCTCCCGTCGATGCCGGGGCCTAAGACCTTGTGTGGAGTCGGGGCCGGAACCTCAGGATTCCTCTCCAGTGCTGACATGGATCTTGGGGTACTTCTGGAGTCTCCCCAGGGGAGTCAGTCCTCGTCTCGAATGCGGGCATGCACTTGCGCTTTCCTCCAGAGCGGTAGCAGCAGTGTCACGCAGTCGGCCGAGTGGATTAAAGGATCTATGGTTTTCCCTCGAGTCTTTCCCACGAGGCTTTCCCACGAGGCTTTCCCACAGGGCTGTCCCACGTGCACACGTGGTGGGAGTCGATCCTCGGCTTGAACGTCAAGGCAGTGCAGGGAAAACAGGTTCCTCTGGAATGGACTGACACATCTGGGGGACTCTTGGAATGGTGGCACGACCCTGGAGTTCCTCTCGCCTTTACTGTGGAGAGCGCCTCCTCTTGAGATGCGAGGGAACGCCGGGAATTCTTTCCCTACGAAACAGGGAAAGGATCCCTCATCTCGAGCTAGGAGGCGGAAACGGGTCTCTCCTGGATGTGTGCGGGACCCACGTGCTTCCTCTCGAGTGGAGACGGGTATGTCGGGGAACTTCTTGAGTTGCAGCAATGGTGTGAAGGACCCTTTGGAAGTTCCAGTGGTTAGACGTGATTAGCCTCGAGAAGCCTCAGCGGAAATGGGCCTCATCTCGCCTGGAGGGCAAAACCTCCTGGATTTTCTGGAGTTGCGGCAGGTGCTCTCGACTTACGATGGGGACCTCAGGGACCCGCTCTGGTGGCCTCAGGAAAGGCCAGTCCCCATGCGAGTTCCTCCGGGGCCTCTCAGGATTCCTCTCCCGTCGATGCCGGGGCCTAAGACCTTGTGTGGAGTCGGGGCCGGAACCTGAGGATTCCTCTCCAGTGCTGACATGGATCTTGGGGTACGTCTGGAGTCTCCCCAGGGGAGTCAGTCCACGTCTCGAATGCGGGCATGCACTTGCGCTTTCCTCCAGAGCGGTAGCAGCAGTGTCACGCAGTCCGCCGCGTGGATCAAAGGATCTATGGTTTTCCCTCGAGTTTTTCCCACGAGGCTTTCCCACGAGGCTTTCCCACAGGGCTGTCCCACGTGCACACGTGGTGGGAGTCGATCCTCGGTTTGAACGTCAAGGCAGTGCAGGGAAAACAGGTTCCTCTGGAATGGACTGACACATCTGGGGGACTCTTGGAATGGTGTCACGACCCTGGAGTTCCTCTCGCCTTTCCTGTGGAGAGCGCCTCCTCTTGAGATGCGACGGGAACGCCGGAAATTCTTTCCCTACGAAACAGGGAAAGGATCCTTCATCTGGAGCTAGGAGGCGGAAACGGGGCTCCCCTGGATGTGTGCCGGAACCCACGTGCTTCCTCTCGAGTGGAGACGGGTATGTCGGGGAACTTCTTGAGTTGCAGCAATGGTGTGAAGGACCCTTTGGAAGTTCCAGTGGTTAGATGTGATTGGCCTCGAGAAGCCTCAGCGGAAATGGGCCACATCTCGCCTGGAGCGCAAAACCTCCTGGATTTTCTCGAGTTGCGGCAGGTGCTCTCGACTTAGGACGGGGACCTCAGGGACCCGCTCTGGTGGCCTCAGGAAAGGCCAGTCCCCATGCGAGTTCTTCGGGGGCCTCTCGGGATTCCTCTCCCTTCGATGCCGGGGCCTAAGACCTTGTGTGGAGTCGGGGCCGGAACCTGAGGATTCCTCTCCAGTGCTGACATGGATCTTGGGGTACTTCTGGAGTCTCCCCAGGGGAGTCAGTCCTCGTCTCGAATGCGGGCATGCACTTGCTCTTTCCTCCAGAGCGGTAGCAGCAGTGTCACGCAGTCCGCCGCGTGGATCAAAGGATCTATGGTTTTCCCTCGAGTCTTTCCCACGAGGCTTTCCCACAAGGCTTTCCCACAGGGCTGTCCCACGTGCAAACGTGGTGGGAGTCGATCCTCGGCTTGAACGTCAAGGCAGTGCAGGGAAAACAGGTTCCTCTGGAATGGACTGACACATCTGGGGGACTCTTGGAATGGTGGCACGACCCTGGAGTTCCTCTCGCCTTTCCTGTGGAGAGCGCCTCCTCTTGAGATGCGACGGGAACGCCGGGAATTCTTTCCCTACGAAACAGGGAAAGGATCCCTCATCTCGAGCTAGGAGGCGAAAACGGGGCTCCCCTGGATGTGTGCGGGACCCACGTGCTTCCTCTCGAGTGGAGACGGGTATGTCGGGGAACTTCTTGAGTTGCAGCAAGGGTGTGAAGGACCCTTTGGAAGTTCCAGTGGTTAGACGTGATTAGCCTCGAGAAGCCTCAGCGGAAATGGGCCTCATCTCGCCTGGAGGGCAAAACTTCCTGGATTTTCTCGAGTTGCAGCAGGTGCTCTCGACTTACGACGGGGACCTCAGGGACCCGCTCTGGTGGCCTCAGGAAAGGCCAGTCCCCATGCGAGTTCCTCGGGGGCCTCTCGGGATTCCTCTCCCGTCGATGCCGGGGCCTAAGACCTTGTGTGGAGTCGGGGCCGGAACCTGAGGATTCCTCTCCAGTGCTGACATGGATCTTGGGGTAATTCTGGAGTCTCCCCAGAGGAGTCAGTCCTCGTCTTGAATGCGGGCATGCACTTGCTCTTTCCTCCAGAGCGGTAGCAGCAGTGTCACGCAGTCCGCCGCGTGGATCAAAGATCTATGGTTTTCCCTCGAGTCTTTCCCACGAGGCTTTCCCACGAGGCTTTCCCACAGGGCTGTCCCACGTGCACACGTGGTGGGAGTCGATCCTCGGCTTGAACGTCAAGGCAGTGCAGGGAAAACAGGTTCCTCTGGAATAGACTGACACATCTGGGGGACTCTTGGAATGGTGTCACGACCCTGGAGTTCCTCTCGCATTTCCTGTGGAGTGCGCCTCCTCTTGAGATGCGACGGGAATGCCGGGAATTCTTTCCCTACGAAACAGGGAAAGGATCCCTCATCTCGAGCTAGGAGGCGGAAACGGGGCTCCCCTGGATGTGTGCGGGACCCCACGTGCTTCCTCTCGAGTGGAGACGGGTATGTCGGGGAACTTCTTGAGTTGCAGCAAGGGTGTGAAAGACCCTTTGGAAGTTCCAGTGGTTAGATGTGATTGGCCTAGAGAAGCCTCAGCGGAAATGGGCCTCATCTCGCCTGGAGGGCAAAATCTCCTGGATTTTCTCGAGTTGCGGCAGGTGCTCTCGACTTACGACGGGGACCTCAGGGAACCGCTCTGGTGGCCTCAGGAAAGGCCAGTCCCCATGCGAGTTCCTCGGGGGCCTCTCGGGATTCCTCTCCCGTCGATGCCGGGGCCTAAGACCTTGTGTGGAGTCGGGGCCGGAACCTGAGGATTCCTCTCCAGTGCTGACATGGATCTTGGGTTACTTCTGGAGTCTCCCCAGGGGAGTCAGTCCTCATCTCGAATGCGGGCATGCACTTGCGCTTTCCTCCAGAGCGGTAGCAGCAGTGTCACGCAGTCCGCCGCGTGGATCAAAGGATCTATGGTTTTCCCTCGAGTCTTTCCCACGAGGCTTTCCCACGAGGCTTTCCCACAGGTCTGTCCCACGTGCACACGTGGTGGGAGTCGATCCTCGGCTTGAACGTCAAGGCAGTGCAGGGAAAACAGGTTCCTCTGGAATGGACTGACACATCTGGGGGACTCTTGGAATGGTGGCATGACCCTGGAGTTCCTCTCGCCTTTCCTGTGGAGAGCGCCTCCTCTTGAGATGCGACGGGAACGCCGGGAATTCTTTCCCTACGAAACAGGGAAAGGATCCCTCATCTCGAGCTAGGAGGCGGAAACGGGGCTCCCCTGGATGTGTGCGGGACACCACGTGCTTCCTCTCGAGTGCAGACGGGTATGTCGGGCAACTTCTTGAGTTGCAGCAAGGGTGTGAAGGACCCTTTGGAAGTTCCAGTGGTTAGATGTGATTGGCCTTGAGAAGCCTCAGCGGAAATGGGCCTCATCGCGCCTGGAGGGCAAAACCTCCTGGATTCTCTCGAGTTGCGGCAGGTGCTCTCGACTTACGACGAGGACTTCAGGGACCCGCTCTGGTGGCCTCAGGAAAGGCCAGTCCCCATGCGAGTTCCTCGGGGGCCTCTCGGGATTCCTCTCCCGTCGATGCCGGGGCCTAAGACCTTGTGTGGAGTCGGGGCCGGAACCTGAGGATTCCTCTCCAGTGCTGACATGGATCTTGGGGTACTTCTGGAGTCTCCCCAGGGGAGTCAGTCCTCGTCTCGAATGCGGGCATGCACTTGCGCTTTCCTCCAGAGCGGTAGCAGCAGTGTAACGCAGTCCGCCGCGTGAATCAAAGGATCTATGGTTTTCCCTCGAGTCTTTCCCACGAGGCTTTCCCACGAGGCTTTCCCACAGGGCTGTCCCACGTGCACACGTGGTGGGAGTCGATCCTCGGCTTGAACGTCAAGGCAGTGCAGGGAAAACAGGTTCCTCTGGAATGGACTGACACATCTGGGGGACTCTTGGAATGGTGTCACGACCCTGGAGTTCCTCTCGCATTTCCTGTGGAGAGCGCCTCCTCTTGAGATGCGACGGGAACGCCGGGAATTCTTTCCCTACGAAACAGGGAAAGGATCCCTCATCTCGAGCTTGGAGGCGGACACGGGGCTCCCCTGGATGTGTGCGGGACCCACGTGTTTCCTCTCGAGTGCAGATGGGTATGTCGGGGAACTTCTTGAGTTGCAGCAAGGGTGTGAAGGACCCTTTGGAAGTTCCAGTGGTTAGATATGATTGACCTCGAGAAGCCTCAGCAGAAATGGGCCTCATCTCGCCTGGAGGGCAAAACCTCCTGGATTCTCTCGAGTTGCAGCAGGTGCTCTCGACTTACGACGGGGACCTCAGGGACCCGCTCTGGTGGCCTCAGGAAAGGCCAGTCCCCATGCGAGTTCCTCGGGGGCCTCTCGGGATTCCTCTCCCGTCGATGCCGGGGCCTAAGACCTTGTGTGGAGTCGGGGCCGGAACCTGAGGATTCCTCTCCAGTGCTGACATGGATCTTGGGGTACTTCTGGGTCTCCCCAGGGGAGTCAGTCCTCGTCTCGAATGCGGGCATGCACTTGCGCTTTCCTCCAGAGCGGTAGCAGCAGTGTCACGCAGTCCGCCGCGTGGATCAAAGCATCTATGGTTTTCCCTCGAGTCTTTCCCACGAGGCTTTCCCACGAGGCTTTCCCACAGGTCTGTCCCACGTGCACACGTGGTGGGAGTCGATCCTCGGTTTGAACGTCAAGGCAGTGCAGGGAAAACAGGTTCCTCTGGAATGGACTGACACATCTGGGGGACTCTTGGAATGGTGTCAAGACCCTGGAGTTCCTCTCGCCTTTCCTGTGGAGAGCGCCTCCTCTTGAGATGCGACGGGAACGCCGGGAATTCTTTCCCTACGAAACAGGGAAAGGATCCTTCATCTGGAGCTAGGAGGCGGAAACGGGGCTCCCCTGGATGTGTGCGGGACCCCACGTGCTTCCTCTCGAGTGGAGACGGGTATGTCGGGGAACTTCTTGAGTTGCAGCAATGGTGTGAAGGACCCTTTGGAAGTTCCAGTGGTTAGATGTGATTGGCCTCGAGAAGCCTCAGCGGAAATGGGCCTCATCTCGCCTGGAGGGCAAAACCTCCTGGATTTTCTCGAGTTGCGGCAGGTGCTCTCGACTTACAACGGGGACCTCAGGGACCCGCTCTGGTGGCCTCAGGAAAGGCCAGTCCCCATGCGAGTTCCTCGGGGGCCTCTCGGGATTCCTCTCCCGTCGATGCCGGGGCCTAAGACCTTGTGTGGAGTCGGGGCCGGAACCTGAGGATTCCTCTCCAGTGCTGACATGGATCTTGGGGTACTTCTGGAGTCTCCCCAGGGGAGTCAGTCCTCGTCTCGAATGCGGGCATGCACTTGCGCTTTCCTCCAGAGCGGTAGCAGCAGTGTCACGCAGTCCGCCGCGTGGATCAAAGGATCTATGGTTTTCCCTCGAGTCTTTCCCACGAGGCTTTCCCACGAGGCTTTCCCACAGGGCTGTCCCACGTGCACACGTGGTGGGAGTCGATCCTCGGCTTGAACGTCAAGGCAGTGCAGGGAAAACAGGTTCCTCTGGAATGGACTGACACATCTGGGGGACTCTTGGAATGGTGGCATGACCCTGGAGTTCCTCTCGCCTTTCCTGTGGAGAGCGCCTCCTCTTGAGATGCGACGGGAACGCCGGGAATTCTTTCCCTACGAAACAGGGAAAGGATCCCTCATCTCGAGCTAGGAGGTGGAAACGGGGCTCCCCTGGATGTGTGCGGGACTCCACGTGCTTCCTCTCGAGTGCAGACGGGTATGTCGGGGAACTTCTTGAGTTGCAGCAAGGGTGTGAAGGACACTTTGGAAGTTCCAGTGGTTAGATGTGATTGGCCTCGAGAAGCCTCAGCAGAAATGGGCCTCATCTCGCCTGGAGGGCAAAACCTCCTGGATTCTCTCGAGTTGCGGCAGGTGCTCTCGACTTACGACGGGGACCTCAGGGACCCGCTCTGGTGGTCTCAGGAAAGGCCAGTCCCCATGCGAGTTCCTCGGGGGCCTCTCGGGATTCCTCTCCCGTCGATGCCGGGGCCTAAGACCTTGTGTGGAGTCGGGGCCGGAACCTGAGGATTCCTCTCCAGTGCTGACATGGATCTTGGGGTACTTCTGGAGTCTCCCCAGGGGAGTCAGTCCTCGTCTCGAATGCGGGCATGCACTTGCGCTTTCCTCCAGAGTGGTAGCAGCAGTGTCACGCAGTCCGCCGCGTGGATCAAAGGATCTATGGTTTTCCATCGAGTCTTTCCCACGAGGCTTTCCCACGAGGCTTTCCCACAGGGCTGTCCCACGTGCACACGTGGTGGGAGTCGATCCTCGGCTTGAACGTCAAGGCAGTGCAGGGAAAACAGGTTCCTCTGGAATGGACTGACACATCTGGGGGACTCTTGGAATGGTGTCACGACCCTGGAGTTCCTCTCGCCTTTCCTGTGGAGAGCGCCTCCTCTTGAGATGCGACGGGAACGCCGGGAATTCTTTCCCTACGAAACAGGGAAAGGATCCTTCATCTGGAGCTAGGAGGCGGAAACGGGGCTCCCCTGGATGTGTGCCGGACCCCACGTGCTTCCTCTCGAGTGGAGACGGGTATGTCGGGGAACTTCTTGAGTTGCAGCAATGGTGTGAAGGACACTTTGGAAGTTCCAGTGGTTAGATGTGATTGGCCTCGAGAAGCCTCAGCGGAAATGGGCCACATCTCGGCTGGAGGGCGAAACCTCCTGGATTTTCTCGAGTTGCGGCAGGTGCTCTCGACTTAGGACGGGGACCTCAGGGACCCGCTCTGGTGGCCTCAGGAAAGGCCAGTCCCCATGCGAGTTCCTCGGGGGCCTCTCGGGATTCCTCTCCCGTCGATGCCGGGGCCTAAGACCTTGTGTGGAGTCGGGGCCAGAACCTGAGGATTCCTCTCCAGTGCTGACATGGATCTTGGGGTACTTCTGGAGTCTCCCCAGGGGAGTCAGTCCTCGTCTCGAATGCGGGCATGCACTTGCTCTTTCCTCCAGAGCGGTAGCAGCAGTGTCACGCAGTCCGCCGCGTGGATCAAAGCATCTATGGTTTTCCCTCGAGTCTTTCCCACGAGGCTTTCCCACGAGGCTTTCCCACAGGGCTGTCCCACGTGCACACGTGGTGGGAGTCGATCCTCGGCTTGAACGTCAAGGCAGTGCAGGGAAAACAGGTTCCTCTGGAATGGACTGACACATCTGGGGGACTCTTGGAATGGTGTCACGACCCTGGAGTTCCTCTCGCATTTCCTGTGGAGAGCGCCTCCTCTTGAGATGCGACGGGAATGCCGGGAATTCTTTCCCTACGAAACAGGGAAAGGATCCCTCATCTCGAGCTAGGAGGCGGAAACGGGGCTCCCCTGGATGTGTGCGGGACCCCACGTGCTTCCTCTCGAGTGGAGACGGGTATGTCGGGGAACTTCTTGAGTTGCAGCAAGGGTGTGAAGGACCCTTTGGAAGTTCCAGTGGTTAGATGTGATTGGCTTCGAGAAGCCTCAGCGGAAATGGGCCTCATCTCGCCTGGAGGGCAAAACCTCCTGGATTTTCTCGAGTTGCGGCAGGTGCTCTCGACTTACGACGGGGACCTCAGGGAACCGCTCTGGTGGCCTCAGGAAAGGCCAGTCCCCATGCGAGTTCCTCGGGGGCCTCTCGGGATTCCTCTCCCGTCGATGCCGGGGCCTAAGACCTTGTGTGGAGTCGGGGCCGGAACCTGAGGATTCCTCTCCAGTGCTGACATGGATCTTGGGGTACTTCTGGAGTCTCCCCAGGGGAGTCAGTCCTCGTCTCGAATGCGGGCATGCACTTGCGCTTTCCTCCAGAGCGGTAGCAGCAGTGTCACGCAGTCCGCCGCGTGGATCAAAGGATCTATGGTTTTCCCTCGAGTCTTTCCCACGAGGCTTTCCCACGAGGCTTTCCCACAGGGCTGTCCCACGTGCACACGTGGTGGGAGTCGATCCTCGGCTTGAACGTCAAGGCAGTGCAGGGAAAACAGGTTCCTCTGGAATGGACTGACACATCTGGGGGACTCTTGGAATGGTGGCATGACCCTGGAGTTCCTCTCGCCTTTCCTGTGGAGAGCGCCTCCTCTTGAGATGCGACGGGAACGCCGGGAATTCTTTCCCTACGAAACAGGGAAAGGATCCCTCATCTCGAGCTAGGAGGTGGAAACGGGGCTCCCCTGGATGTGTGCGGGAACCCACGTGCTTCCTCTCGAGTGCAGACGGGTATGTCGGGGAACTTCTTGAGTTGCAGCAAGGGTGTGAAGGACCCTTTGGAAGTTCCAATGGTTAGATGTGATTGGCCTCGAGAAGCCTCAGCAGAAATGGGCCTCATCTCGCCTGGAGGGCAAAACCTCCTGGATTCTCTCGAGTTGCGGCAGGTGCTCTCGACTTACGACGGGGACCTCAGGGACCCGCTCTGGTGGCCTCAGGAAAGGCCAGTCCCCATGCGAGTTCCTCGGGGGCCTCTCGGGATTCCTCTCCCGTCGATGCCGGGGCCTAAGACCTTGTGTGGAGTCGGGGCCGGAACCTGAGGATTCCTCTCCAGTGCTGACATGGATCTTGGGGTACTTCTGGAGTCTCCCCAGGGGAGTCAGTCCTCGTCTCGAATGCGGGCATGCACTTGCGCTTTCCTCCAGAGCGGTAGCAGCAGTGTCATGCAGTCCGCCGCGTGGATCAAAGGATCTATGGTTTTCCCTCGAGTCTTTCCGACGAGGCTTTCCCACGAGGCTTTCCCACAGGGCTGTCCCACGTGCACACGTGGTGGGAGTCGATCCTCGGTTTGAACGTCAAGGCAGTGCAGGGAAAACAGGTTCCTCTGGAATGGACTGACACATCTGGGGGACTCTTGGAATGGTGTCACGACCCTGGAGTTCCTCTCGCCTTTCCTGGGTAGAGCGCCTCCTCTTGAGATGCGACGGGAACGCCGGGAATTCTTTCCCTAGGAAACAGGGAAAGGATCCTTCATCTGGAGCTAGGAGGCGGAAACGGGGCTCCCCTGGATGTGTGCCGGACCCCACGTGCTTCCTCTCGAGTGGAGACGGGTATGTCGGGGTACTTCTTGAGTTGCAGCAAGGGTGTGAAGGACCCTTTGGAAGTTCCAGTGGTTAGATGTGATTGGCCTCGAGAAGCCTCAGCGGAAATGGGCCACATTTCGCCTGGAGGGCAAAACCTCCTGGATTTTCTCGAGTTGCGGCAGGTGCTCTCGACTTAGGACGGGGACCTCAGGGACCCGCTCTGGTGGCCTCAGGAAAGGCCAGTCCCCATGCGAGTTCCTCGGGTGCCTCTCGGGATTCCTCTCCCGTCGATGCCGGGGCCTAAGACCTTGTGTGGAGTCGGGGCCGGAACCTGAGGATTCCTCTCCAGTGCTGAAATGGATCTTGGGGTACTTCTGGAGTCTCCCCAGGGGAGTCAGTCCTCGTCTCGAATGCGGGCATGCACTTGCTCTTTCCTCCAGAGCGGTAGCAGCAGTGTCACGCAGTCCGCCGCGTGGATCAAAGGATCTATGGTTTTCCCTCGAGTCTTTCCCACGAGGCTTTCCCACGAGGCTTTCCCACAGGGCTGTCCCACGTGCACACGTGGTGGAAGTCGATCCTCGGCTTGAACGTCAAGGCAGTGCAGGGAAAACAGGTTCCTCTGGAATGGACTGACACATCTGTGGGACTCTTGGAATGGTGTCACGACCCTGGAGTTCCTCTCGCATTTCCTGTGGAGAGCGCCTCCTCTTGAGATGCGACGGGAATGCCGGGAATTCTTTCCCTACGAAACAGGGAAAGGATCCCTCATCTCGAGCTAGGAGGCGGAAACGGGGCTCCCCTGGATGTGTGCGGGACCCCACGTGCTTCCTCTCGAGTGGAGACGGGTATGTCGGGGAACTTCTTGAGTTGCAGCAAGGGTGTGAAGGACCCTTTGGAAGTTCCAGTGGTTAGATGTGATTGGCTTCGAGAAGCCTCAGCGGAAATGGGCCTCATCTCGCCTGGAGGGCAAAACCTCCTGGATTTTCTCGAGTTGCGGCAGGTGCTCTCGACTTACGACGGGGACCTCAGGGAACCGCTCTGGTGGCGTCAGGAAAGGCCAGTCCCCATGCGAGTTCCTCGGGGGCCTCTCGGGATTCCTCTCCCGTCGATGCCGGGGCCTAAGACCTTGTGTGGAGTCGGGGCCGGAACCTGAGGATTCCTCTCCAGTGCTGACATGGATCTTGGGGTACTTCTGGAGTCTCCCCAGGGGAGTCAGTCCTCGTCTCGAATGCGGGCATGCACTTGCGCTTTCCTCCAGAGCGGTAGCAGCAGTGTCACGCAGTCCGCCGCGTGGATCAAAGGATCTATGGTTTTCCCTCGAGTCTTTCCCACGAGGCTTTCCCACGAGGCTTTCCCACAGGGCTGTCCCACGTGCACACGTGGTGGGAGTCGATCCTCGGTTTGAACGTCAAGGCAGTGCAGGGAAAACAGTTTCCTCTGGAATGGACTGACACATCTGGGGGACTCTTGGAATGGTGTCACGACCCTGGAGTTCCTCTCGCCTTTCCTGTGGAGAGCGCCTCCTCTTGAGATGCGACGGGAACGCCGGGAATTCTTTCCCTACGAAACAGGGAAAGGATCCTTCATCTGGAGCTAGGAGGCGGAAACGGGGCTCCCCTGGATGTGTGCGGGACCCCACGTGCTTCCTCTCGAGTGGAGACGGGTATGTCGGGGAACTTCTTGAGTTGCAGCAATGGTGTGAAGGACCCTTTGGAAGTTCCAGTGGTTAGATGTGATTGGCCTCGAGAAGCCTCAGCGGAAATGGGCCTCATCTCGCCTGGAGGGCAAAACCTCTTGGATTTTCTCGAGTTGCGGCAGGTGCTCTCGACTTACGACGGGGACCTCAGCGACCCGCTCTGGTGGCCTCAGGAAAGGCCAGTCCCCATGCGAGTTCCTCGGGGGCCTCTCGGGATTCCTCTCCCGTCGATGCCGGGGCCTAAGACCTTGTGTGGAGTCGGGGCCGGAACCTGAGGATTCCTCTCCAGTGCTGACATGGATCTTGGGGTAATTCTGGAGTCTCCCCAGAGGAGTCAGTCCTCGTCTTGAATGCGGGCATGCACTTGCTCTTTCCTCCAGAGCGGTAGCAGCAGTGTCACGCAGTCCGCCGCGTGGATCAAAGATCTATGGTTTTCCCTCGAGTCTTTCCGACGAGGCTTTCCCACGAGGCTTTCCCACAGGGCTGTCCCACGTGCACACGTGGTGGGAGTCGATCCTCGGCTTGAACGTCAAGGCAGTGAAGGGAAAACAGGTTCCTCTGGAATGGACTGACACATCTGGGGGACTCTTGGAATGGTGGCATGACCCTGGAGTTCCTCTCGCCTTTCCTGTGGAGAGCGCCTCCTCTTGAGATGCGACGGGAACACCGAGAATTCTTTCCCTACGAAACAGGGAAAGGATCCCTCATCTCGAGCTAGGAGGCGGAAACGGGGCTCCCCTGGATGTATGCGGGACACCACGTGCTTCCTCTCGAGTGCAGATGGGTATGTCGGGGAACTTCTTGAGTTGCAGCAACGGTGTGAAGGACCCTTTGGAAGTTCCAGTGGTTAGATGTGATTGGCCTCAAGAAGCCTCAGCGGAAATGGGCCTCATCTCGCCTGGAGGGCAAAACCTCCTGGATTTTCTCGAGTTGCGGCAGGTGCTCTCGACTTACGACGGGGACCTCAGGGACCCACTCTGGTGGCCTCAGGAAAGGCCAGTCCCCATGCGAGTTCCTCGGGGGCCTCTCGGGATTCCTCTCCCGTCGATGCCGGGGCCTAAGACCTTGTGTGGAGTCGGGGCCGGAACCTGAGGATTCCTCTCCAGTGCTGACATGGATCTTGGGGTACTTCTGGAGTCTCCCCAGGGGAGTCAGTCCTCGTCTCGAATGCGGGCATGCACTTGCGCTTTCCTCCAGAGCGGTAGCAGCAGTGTCACACAGTCCGCCGCATGGATCAAAGGATCTATGGTTTTCCCTCGAGTCTTTCCCACGAGGCTTTCCCACGAGGCTTTCCCACAGGGCTGTCCCATGTGCACACGTGGTGGGAGTCGATCCTCGGCTTGAACGTCAAGGCAATGCAGGGAAAACAGGTTCCTCTGGAATGGACTGACACATCTGGGGGACTCTTGGAATGGTGGCACGACCCTGGAGTTCCTCTCGCCTTTCCTGTGGAGAGCGCCTCCTCTTGAGATGCGACGGGAACGCCGGGAATTCTTACCCTACGAAAAAGGGAAAGGATCCCTCAACTCGAGCTAGGAGGCGGAAACGGGGCTCCCCTGGATGTGTGCGGGACCCCACGTGCTTCCTCTCGAGTGGAGACGGGTATGTCGGGGAACTTCTTGAGTTGCAGCAAGGGTGTGAAGGACCCTTTGGAAGTTCCAGTGGTTAGATGTGATTGGCCTAGAGAAGCCTCAGCGGAAATGGGCCTCATCTCGCCTGGAGGGCAAAATCTCCTGGATTTTCTCGAGTTGCGGCAGGTGCTCTCGACTTACGATGGGGACCTCAGGGACCCGCTCTGGTGGCCTCAGGAAAGGCCAGTCCCCATGCGAGTTCCTCGGGGGCCTCTCGGGATTCCTCTCCCGTCGATGCCGGGGCCTAAGACCTTGTGTGGAGTCGGGGCCGGAACCTGAGGATTCCTCTCCAGTGCTGACATGGATCTTGGGGTACTTCTGGAGTCTCCCCAGGGGAGTCAGTCCTCATCTCGAATGCGGGCATGCACTTGCGCTTTCTTCCAGAGCGGTAGCAGCAGTGTCACGCAGTCCGCCGCGTGGATCAAAGGATCTATGGTTTTCCCTCGAGTCTTTCCCACGAGTCTTTCTCACGAGGCTTTCCCACAGGGCTGTCCCACGTGCACACGTGGTGGGAGTCGATCCTCGGCTTGAACGGCAAGGCAGTGCAGGGAAAACAGGTTCCTCTGGAATGGACTGACACATCTGGGGGACTCTTGGAATGGTGGCACGACCCTGGAGTTCCTCTCGCCTTTCCTGTGGAGAGCGCCTCCTCTTGAGATGCGACGGGAACGCCGGGAATTCTTTCCCTACGAAACAGGGAAAGGATCCCTCATCTCGAGCTAGGAGGCGGAAACGGGCCTTCCCTGGATGTGTGCGGGACACCACGTGCTTCCTCTCGAGTGGAGACGGGTATGTCGGGGAACTTCTTGAGTTGCAGCAAGGGTGTGAAGGACCCTTTGGAAGTTCCAGTGGTTAGATGTGATTGGCCTCGAGAAGCCTCAGCGGAAATGGGCCTCATCTCGCCTGGAGGGCAAAACCTCCTGGATTTTCTCGAGTTGCGGCAGGTGCTCTCGACTTACGACGGGGACCTCAGGGACCCGCTCTTGTGGCCTCAGGAAAGGGCAGTCCCCATGCGAGTTCCTCTGGGGCCTCTCGGGATTCCTCTCCCGTCGATGCCGGGGCCTAAGACCTTGTGTGGAGTCGGGGCCGGAACCTGAGGATTCCTCTCCAGTGCTGACATGGATCTTGGGGTACTTCTGGAGTCTTCCCAGGGGAGTCAGTCCTCGTCTCGAATGCGGGCATGCACTTGCTCTTTCCTCCAGAGCGGTAGCAGCAGTGTCACGCAGTCCGCCGCGTGGATCAAAGATCTATGGTTTTCCCTCGAGTCTTTCCCACGAGGCTTTCCCACGAGGCTTTCCCACAGGGCTGTCCCACGTGCACACGTGGTGGGAGTCGATCCTCGGCTTGAACGTCAAGGCAGTGCAGGGAAAACATGTTCCTCTGGAATGGACTGACACATCTGGGGGACTCTTGGAATGGTGTCACGACCCTGGAGTTCCTCTCGCATTTCCTGTGGAGAGCGCCTCCTCTTGAGTTGCGACGGGAATGCCGGGAATTCTGTCCCTACGAAACAGGGAAAGGATCCCTCATCTCGAGCTAGGAGGCGGAAACGGGGCTCCCCTGGATGTGTGCGGGACCCCACGTGCTTCCTCTCGAGTGGAGACGGGTATGTCGGGGAACTTCTTGAGTTGCAGCAAGGGTGTGAAGGACCCTTTGGAAGTTCCAGTGGTTAGATGTGATTGGCCTCGAGAAGCCTCAGCGGAAATGGGCCTCATCTCGCCTGGAGGGCAAAACCTCCTGGATTTTCTCGAGTTGCGGCAGGTGCTCTCGACTTACGACGGGGACCTCAGGGACCCGCTCTGGTGGCCTCAGGAAAGGCCAGTCCCCATGCGAGTTCCTCGGGGGCCTCTCGGGATTCCTCTCCCGTCGATGCCGGGGCCTAAGACCTTGTGTGGAGTCGGGGCCGGAACCTGAGGATTCCTCTCCAGTGCTGACATGGATCTTGGGGTACTTCTGGAGTCTCCCCAGGGGAGTCTGTCCTCATCTCGAATGCGGGCATGCACTTGCGCTTTCCTCCAGAGCGGTAGCAGCAGTGTCACGCAGTCCGCCGCGTGGATCAAAGGATGTATGGTTTTCCCTCGAGTCTTTCCCACGAGGCTTTCCCACGAGGCTTTCCCAAAGGGCTGTCCCACGTGCACACGTGGTGGGAGTCGATCCTCGGCTTGAAAGTCAAGGCAGTGCAGGGAAAACAGGTTCCTCTGGAATGGACTGACACATCTGGGGGACTCTTGGAATGGTGGCATGACCCTGGAGTTCCTCTCGCCTTTCCTGTGGAGAGCGCCTCCTCTTGAGATGCGACGGGAACGCCGGGAATTCTTTCCCTACGAAACAGGGAAAGGATCCCTCATCTCGAGCTAGGAGGCGGAAACGGGGCTCCCCTGGATGTGTGCGGGACACCACGTGCTTCCTCTCGAGTGCAGACGGGTATGTCGGGGAACTTCTTGAGTTGCAGCAAGGGTGTGAAGGACCCTTTGGAAGTTCCAGTGGTTAGATGTGATTGGCCTCGAGAAGCCTCAGCGGAAATGGGCCTCATCGCGCCTGGAGGGCAAAACCTCCTGGATTTTCTCGAGTTGCGGCAGGTGTTCTCGACTTACGACGGGGATCTCAGGGACCCGCTCTGGTGGCCTCAGGAAAGGCCAGTCCCAATGCGAGTTCCTCGGGGGCCTCTCGGGATTCCTCTCCCGTCGATGCCGGGGCCTAAGACCTTGTGTGGAGTCGGGGCCGGAACCTGAGGATTCTTCTCCAGTGCTGACATGGATCTTGGGGTACTTCTGGAGTCTCCCCAGGGGAGTCAGTCCTCGTCTCGAATGCGGGCATGCACTTGCGCTTTCCTCCAGAGCGGTAGCAGCAGTGTCACGCAGTCCGCCGCGTGGATCAAAGGATGTATGGTTTTCCCTCGAGTCTTTCCCACGAGGCTTTCCCACGAGGCTTTCCCACAGGGCTGTCCCACGTGCACACGTGGTGGGAGTCGATCCTCGGCTTGAACGTCAAGGCAGTGAAGGGAAAACAGGTTCCTTTGGAATGGACTGACACATCTGGGGGACTCTTGGAATGGTGGCATGACCCTGGAGTTCCTCTCGCCTTTCCTGTGGAGAGCGCCTCCTCTTGAGATGCGACGGGAACACGGAGAATTCTTTCCCTACGAAACAGGGAAAGGATCCCTCATCTCGAGCTAGGAGGCGGAAACGGGGCTCCCCTGGATGTATGCGGCACACCACGTGCTTCCTCTCGAGTGCAGACGGGTATGTCGGGGAACTTCTTGAGTTGCAGCAACGGTGTGAAGGACCCTTTGGAAGTTCCAGTGGTTAGATGTGATTGGCCTCAAGAAGCCTCAGCGGAAATGGGCCTCATCTCGCCTGGAGGGCAAAACCTCCTGGATTTTCTCGAGTTGCGGCAGGTGCTCTCGACTTACGACGGGGACCTCAGGGACCCGCTCTGGTGGCCTCAGGAAAGGCCAGTCCCCATGCGAGTTCCTCGGGGGCCTCTCGGGATTCCTCTCCCGTCGATGCCGGGGCCTAAGACCTTGTGTGGAGTCGGGGCCGGAACCTGAGGATTCCTCTCCAGTGCTGACATGGATCTTGGGGTACTTCTGGAGTCTCCCCAGGGGAGTCAGTCCTCGTCTCGAATGCGGGCATGCACTTGCGCTTTCCTCCAGAGCGGTAGCAGCAGTGTCACGCAGTCCGCCGCGTGGATCAAAGATCTATGGTTTTCCCTCGAGTCTTTCCCACGAGGCTTTCCCACGAGGCTTTCCCACAGGGCTGTCCCACGTGCACACGTGGTGGGAGTCGATCCTCGGCTTGAACGTCAAGGCAGTGCAGGGAAAACAGGTTCCTCTGGAATGGACTGACACATCTGGGGGACTCTTGGAATGGTGTCACGACCCTGGAGTTCCTCTCGCCTTTCCTGTGGAGAGCGCCTCCTCTTGAGATGCGACGGGAACGCCGGGAATTCTTTCCCTACGAAACAGGGAAAGGATCCCTCATCTCGAGCTAGGAGGCGGAAACGGGGCTTCCCTGGATGTGTGCGGGACACCACGTGCTTCCTCTCGAGTGGAGACGGGTATGTCGGGGAACTTCTTGAGTTGCAGCAAGGGTGTGAAGGACCCTTTGGAAGTTACAGTGGTTAGATGTGATTGGCCTCGAGAAGCCTCAGCGGAAATGGGCCTCATCTCGCCTGGAGGGCAAAACCTCCTGGATTTTCTCGAGTTGCGGCAGGTGCTCTCGACTTACGACGGGGACCTCAGGGACCCGCT
Source organism: Ovis canadensis (assembly GCF_042477335.2). Classification (NCBI taxonomy): domain Eukaryota; kingdom Metazoa; phylum Chordata; class Mammalia; order Artiodactyla; family Bovidae; genus Ovis; species Ovis canadensis. Next base: position 10,885,963 of record NC_091251.1, read on the forward strand.
CTTGTGGCCTCAGGAAAGGCCAGTCCCCATGCGAGTTCCTCGGGGGCCTCTCGGGATTCCTCTCCCGTCGATGCCGGGGCCTAAGACCTTGTGTGGAGTCGGGGCCGGAACCTGAGGATTCTTCTCCAGTGCTGACATGGATCTTGGGGTACTTCTGGAGTCTCCCCAGGGGAGTCAGTCCTCGTCTCGAATGCGGGCATGCACTTGCTCTTTCCTCCAGAGCGGTAGCAGCAGTGTCACGCAGTCCGCCGCGTGGATCAAAGATCTATGGTTTTCCCTCAAGTCTTTCCCACGAGGCTTTCCCACGAGGCTTTCCCAAAGGGCTGTCCCACGTGCACACGTGGTGGGAGTCGATCCTCGGCTTGAACGTCAAGGCAGTGCAGGTAAAACAGGTTCCTCTGGAATGGACTGACACATCTGGGGGACTCTTGGAATGGTGGCACGACCCTGGAGTTCCTCTAGCCTTTCCTGTGGAGAGCGCCTCCTCTTGAGATGCGACGGGAACGCCGGGAATTCTTTCCCTACGAAACAGGGAAAGGATCCCTCATCTCGAGCTAGGAGGCAGAAACGGGGCTCCCCTGGATGTGTGCGGGACACCACGTGCTTCCTCTCGAGTGCAGACGGGTATGTCGGGGAACTTCTTGAGTTGCAGCAAGGGTGTGAAGGACCCTTTGGAAGTTCCAGTGGTTAGATGTGATTGGCCTCGAGAAGCCTCAGCGGAAATGGGCCTCATCGCGCCTGGAGGGCAAAACCTCCTGGATTCTCTCGAGTTGCGGCAGGTGCTCTCGACTTACGACGGGGACCTCAGGGACCCGCTCTGGTGGCCTCAGGAAAGGCCAGTCCCCATGCGAGTTCCTCGGGGGCCTCTCGGGATTCCTCTCCCGTCGATGCCGGGGCCTAAGCCTTGTGTGGAGTCGGGGCCGGAACCTGAGGATTCCTCTCCAGTGCTGACATGGATCTTGGGGTACTTCTGGAGTCTACCCAGGGGAGTCAGTCCTCGTCTCGAATGCGGGCATGCACTTGCTCTTTCCTCCAGAACGGTAGCAGCAGTGTCACGCAGTCCGCCGCGTGGATCAAAGATCTATGGTTTTCCCTCGAGTCCTTCCCACGAGGCTTTCCCACGAGGCTTTCCCACAGGGCTGTCCCACGTGCACACGTGGTGGGAGTCGATCCTCGGCTTGAACGTCAAAACAGTGCAGGGAAAACAGGTTCCTCTGGAATAGACTGAAACATCTGGGGGTCTCTTGGAATGGTGTCACGACCCTGGAGTTCCTCTCGCATTTCCTGTGGAGAGCGCCTCCTCTTGAGATGCGACGGGAATGCCGGGAATTCTTTCCCTACGAAACAGGGAAAGGATCCCTCATCTCGAGCTAGGAGGCGGAAACGGGGCTCCCCTGGATGTGTGCGGGACCCCACGTGCTTCCTCTCGAGTGGAGACGGGTATGTCGGGGAACTTCTTGAGTTGCAGCAAGGGTGTGAAGGACCCTTTGGAAGTTCCAGTGGTTAGATGTGATTGGCCTCGAGAAGCCTCAGCGGAAATGCGCCTCATCTCGCCTGGAGGGCAAAACCTCCTGGATTTTCTCGAGTTGCGGCAGGTGCTCTCGACTTACGACGGGGACCTCAGGGAACCGCTCTGGTGGCCTCAGGAAAGGCCAGTCCCCATGCGAGTTCCTCGGGGGCCTCTCGGGATTCCTCTCCCGTCGATGCCGGGGCCTAAGACCTTGTGTGGAGTCGGGGCCGGAACCTGAGGATTCCTCTCCAGTGCTGACATGGATCTTGGGGTACTTCTGGAGTCTCCCCAGGGGAGTCAGTCCTCATCTCGAAAGCGGGCATGCACTTGCGCTTTCCTCCAGAGCGGTAGCAGCAGTGTCACGCAGTCCGCCGCGTGGATCAAAGGATCTATGTTTTTCCCACGAGTCTTTCCCACGAGGCTTTCCCACGAGGCTTTCCCAAAGGGCTGTCCCACGTGCACACGTGGTGGGAGTCGATCCTCGGCTTGAACGTCAAGGCAGTGCAGGGAAAACAGGTTCCTCTGGAATGGACTGACACATCTGGGGGACTCTTGGAATGGTGGCATGACCCTGGAGTTCCTCTCGCCTTTCCTGTGGAGAGCGCCTCCTCTTGAGATGCGACGGGAACGCCGGGAATTCTTTCCCTACGAAACAGGGAAAGGATCACTCATCTCGAGCTAGGAGGCGGAAACGGGTTTCCCCTGGATGTGTGCGGGACACCACGTGCTTCCTCTCGAGTGCAGACGGGTATGTCGGGGAACTTCTTGAGTTGCAGCAAGGGTGTGAAGGACCCTTTGGAAGTTCCAGTGGTTAGATGTGATTGGCCTCGAGAAGCCTCAGCGGAAATGGGCCTCATCGCGCCTGGAGGGCAAAACCTCCTGGATTCTCTCGAGTTGCGGCAGGTGCTCTCGACTTACGACGGGGATCTCAGGGACCCGCTCTGGTGGCCTCAGGAAAGGCCAGTCCCCATGCGAGTTCCTCGGGGGCCTCTCGGGATTCCTCTCCCGTCCATGCCGGGGCCTAAGACCTTGTGTGGAGTCGGGGCCGGAACCTGAGGATTCCTCTCCAGTGCTGACATGGATCTTGGGGTACTTCTGGAGTCTCCCCAGGGGAGTCAGTCCTCGTCTCGAATGCGGGCATGCACTTGCGCTTTCCTCCAGAGCGGTAGCAGCAGTGTCACGCAGTCCGCCGCGTGGATCAAAGGATCTATGGTTTTCCCTCGAGTCTTTCCCACGAGGCTTTCCCACGAGGCTTTCCATCAGGGCTGTCCCACGTGCACACGTGGTGGGAGTAGATCCTCGGCTTGAACGTCAAGGCAGTGCAGGGAAAACAGGTTCCTCTGGAATGGACTGACACATCTGGGGGACTCTTGGAATGGTGGCACGACCCTGGAGTTCCTCTCGCCTTTCCTGTGGAGAGCGCCTCCTCTTGAGATGCGACGGGAACGCCGGGAATTCTTTCCCTACGAAACAGGGAAAGGATCCCTCATCTCGAGCTAGGAGGTGGAAACGGGGCTCCCCTGGATGTGTGCGGGACACCACGTGCTTCCTCTCGAGTGGAGACGGGTATGTCGGGGAACTTCTTGAGTTGCAGCAAGGGTGTGAAGGACCCTTTGGAAGTTCCAGTGGTTAGATGCGATTGGCCTCTAGAAGCCGCAGCGGAAATGGGCCTCATCTCGCCTGGAGGGCAAAACCTCCTGGATTTTCTCGAGTTGCGGCAGGTGCTCTCGACTTACGACGGGGACCTCAGGGACCCGCTCTGGTGGCCTCAGGAGAGGCCAGTCCCCATGCGAGTTCCTCGGGGGCCTCTCGGGATTCCTCTCCCGTCGATGCCGGGGCCTAAGACCTTGTGTGGAGCCGGGGCCGGAACCTGAGGATTCCTCTCCAGTGCTGACATGGATCTTGGGGTACTTCTGGAGTCTCCCCAGGGGAGTCAGTCCTCGTCTCGAATGCGGGCATGCACTTGCGCTTTCCTCCAGAGCGGTAGCAGCAGTGTCACGCAGTCCGCCGCGTGGATCAAAGATCTATGGTTTTCCCTCGAGTCTTTCCCACGAGTCTTTCCCACGAGGCTTTCCCACAGGGCTGTCCCACGTGCACACGTGGTGGGAGTCGATCCTAGGCTTGAACGTCAAGGCAGTGCAGGGAAAACAGGTTCCTCTGGAATCTACTGACACATCTGGGGGACTCTTGGAATGGTGGCATGACCCTGGAGTTCCTCTCGCCTTTCCTGTGGAGAGCGCCTCCTCTTGAGATGCGACGGGAACGCCGGGAATTCTTTCCCTACGAAACAGGGAAAGGATCCCTCATCTCGAGCTAGGAGGCGGAAACGGGGCTCCCCTGGATGTGTGCGGGACACCACGTGCTTCCTCTCGAGTGCAGACGGGTATGTCGGGGAACTTCTTGAGTTGCAGCAAGGGTGTGAAGGACCCTTTGGAAGTTCCAGTGGTTAGATGTGATTGGCCTCGAGAAGCCTCACCGGAAATGGGCCTCATCGCGCCTGGAGGGCAAAACCTCCTGGATTCTCTCGAGTTGCGGCAGGTGCTCTCGACTTACGACGGGGACCTCAGGGACCCGCTCTGGTGGCCTCAGGGAAGGCCAGTCCCCATGCGAGTTCCTCGGGGGCCTCTCGGGATTCCTCTCCCGTCGATGCCGGGGCCTAAGACCTTGTGTGGAGTCGGGGCCGGAACCTGAGGATTCTTCTTCAGTGCTGACATGGATCTTGGGGTACTTATGGAGTCTCCCCAGGGGAGTCAGTCCTCGTCTCGAATGCGGGCATGCACTTGCGCTTTCCTCCAGAGCGGTAGCAGCAGTGTCACGCAGTCCGCCGCGTGGATCAAAGGATGTATGGTTTTCCCTCGAGTCTTTCCCACGAGGCTTTCCCACGAGGCTTTCCCACAGGGCTCTCCCACGTGCACACGTGGTGGGAGTCGATCCTCGGCTTGAACGTCAAGGCAGTGAAGGGAAAACAGGTTCCTCTGGAATGGACTGACATATCTGGGGGACTCTTGGAATGGTGGCATGACGCTGGAGTTCCTCTCGCCTTTCCTGTGGAGAGCGCCTCCTCTTGAGATGCGACGGGAACACCGAGAATTCTTTCCCTACGAAACAGGGAAAGGATCCCTCATCTCGAGCTAGGAGGCGGAAACGGGGCTCCCCTGGATGTATGCGGGACACCACGTGCTTCCTCTCGAGTGCAGACGGGTATGTCGGGGAACTTCTTGAGTTGCAGCAAGGGTGTGAAGGACTCTTTGGAAGTTCCAGTGGTTAGATGTGATTGGCCTCGAGAAGCCTCAGCGGAAATGGGCCTCATCTCGCCTGGAGGGCAAAACCTCCTGGATTTTCTCGAGTTGCGGCAGGTGCTCTCGACTTACGACGGGGACCTCAGGGACCCGCTCTGGTGGCCTCAGGAAAGGCCAGTCCCCATGCGAGTTCCTCGGGGGCCTCTCGGGATTCCTCTCCCGTCGATGCCGGGGCCTAAGACCTTGTGTGGAGTCGGGGCCGGAACCTGAGGATTCCTCTCCAGTGCTGACATGGATCTTGGGGTACTTCTGGAGTCTCCCCAGGGGAGTCAGTCCTCGTCTCGAATGCGGGCATGCACTTGCGCTTTCCTCCAGAGCGGTAGCAGCAGTGTCACGCAGTCCGCCGCGTGGATCAAAGGATCTATGGTTTTCCCTCGAGTCTTTCCCACGAGGCTTTCCCACGAGGCTTTCCCACAGGGCTGTCCCACGTGCACACGTGGTGGGAGTCGATCCTCGGCTTGAACGTCAAGGCAGTGCAGGGAAAACAGGTTCCTCTGGAATGGACTGACACATCTGGGGGACTCTTGGAATGGTGGCACGACCCTGGAGTTCCTCTCGCCTTTCCTGTGGAGAGCGCCTCCTCTTGAGATGCGACGGGAACGCTGGGAATTCTTTCCCTACGAAACAGGGAAAGGATCCCTCATCTCGAGCTAGGAGGTGGAAACGGGGCTCCCCTGGATGTGTGCGGGACACCACGTGCTTCCTCTCGAGTGGAGACGGGAATGTCGGGGAACTTCTTGAGTTGCAGCAAGGGTGTGAAGGACCCTTTGGAAGTTCCAGTGGTTAGATGCGATTGGCCTCGAGAAGCCGCAGCGGAAATGGGCCTCATCTCGCCTGGAGGGCAAAACCTCCTGGATTTTCTCGAGTTGCGGCAGGTGCTCTCGACTTACGACGGGGACCTCAGGGACCCGCTCTGGTGGCCTCAGGAGAGGCCAGTCCCCATGCGAGTTCCTCGGGGGCCTCTCGGGATTCCTCTCCCGTCGATGCCGGGGCCTAAGACCTTGTGTGGAGTCGGGGCCGGAACCTGAGGATTCCTCTCCAGTGCTGACATGGATCTTGGGGTACTTCTGGAGTCTCCCCAGGGGAGTCAGTCCTCGTCTCGAATGCGGGCATGCACTTGCGCTTTCCTCCAGAGCGGTAGCAGCAGTGTCACGCAGTCCGCCGCGTGGATCAAAGGATCTATGGTTTTCCCTCGAGTCTTTCCCACGAGGCTTTCCCACGAGGCTTTCCCACAGGGCTGTCCCACGTGCACACGTGGTGGGAGTCGATCCTCGGCTTGAACGTCAAGGCAGTGCAGGGAAAACAGGTTCCTCTGGAATGGACTGACACATCTGGGGGACTCTTGGAATGGTGGCACGACCCTGGAGTTCCTCTCGCCTTTCCTGTGGAGAGCGCCTCCTCTTGAGATGCGACGGGAACGCCGGGAATTCTTTCCCTACGAAACAGGGAAAGGATCCCTCATCTCGAGCTAGGAGGTGGAAACGGGGCTCCCCTGGATGTGTGCGGGACACCACGTGCTTCCTCTCGAGTGGAGACGGGAATGTCGGGGAACTTCTTGAGTTGCAGCAAGGGTGTGAAGGACCCTTTGGAAGTTCCAGTGTTTAGATGCGATTGGCCTCGAGAAGCCTCAGCGGAAATGGGCCTCATCTCGCCTGGAGGGCAAAACCTCCTGTATTTTCTCGAGTTGCGGCAGGTGCTCTCGACTTACGACGGGGACCTCAGGGAACCGCTCTGGTGGCCTCCGGAAAGGCCAGTGCCCATGCGAGTTCCTCGGGGGCCTCTCGGGATTCCTCTCCCGTCGATGCCGGGGCCTAAGACCTTGTGTGGAGTCGGGGCCGGAACCTGAGGATTCCTCTCCAGTGCTGACATGAATCTTGGGGTACTTCTGGAGTCTCCCCAGGGGAGTCAGTCCTCATCTCGAATGCGGGCATGCACTTGCGCTTTCCTCCAGAGCGGTAGCAGCAGTGTCACGCAGTCCGCCGCGTGGATCAAAGGATGTATGGTTTTCCCTCGAGTCTTTCCCACGAGGCTTTCCCACGAGGCTTTCCCACAGGGCTGTCCCACGTGCACACGTGGTGGGAGTCGATCCTCGGCTTGAACGTCAAGGCAGTGCAGGGAAAACAGGTTCCTCTGGAATGGACTGACACATCTGGGGGACTCTTGGAATGGTGGCATGACCCTGGAGTTCCTCTCGCCTTTCCTGTGGAGAGCGCCTCCTCTTGAGATGCGACGGGAACGCCGGGAATTCTTTCCCTACGAAACAGGGAAAGGATCCCTCATCTCGAGCTAGGAGGCGGAAACGGGGCTCCCCTGGATGTGTGCGGGACACCACGTGCTTCCTCTCGAGTGCAGACGGGTATGTCGGGGAACTTCTTGAGTTGCAGCAAGGGTGTGAAGGACCCTTTGGAAGTTCCAGTGGTTAGATGTGATTGGCCTCGAGAAGCCTCAGCGGAAATGGGCCTCATCGCGCCTGGAGGGCAAAACCTCCTGGATTCTCTCGAGTTGCGGCAGGTGCTCTCGACTTACGACGGGGACCTCAGGGACCCTCTCTGGTGGCCTCAGGAAAGGCCAGTCCCCATGCGAGTTCCACGGGGGCCTCTCGGGATTCCTCTCCCGTCGATGCCGGGGCCTAAGACCTTGTGTGGAGCCGGGGCCGGAACCTGAGGATTCCTCTCCAGTGCTGACATGGATCTTGGGGTACTTCTGGAGTCTCCCCAGGGGAGTCAGTCCTCGTCTCGAATGCGGGCATGCACTTGCGCTTTCCTCCAGAGCGGTAGCAGCAGTGTCACGCAGTCCGCCGCGTGGATCAAAGGATGTATGGTTTTCCCTCGAGTCTTTCCCACGAGGCTTTCCCTACGAGGCTTTCCCACAGGGCTGTCCCACGTGCACACGTGGTGGGAGTCGATCCTCGGCTTGAACGTCAAGGCAGTGCAGGGAAAACAGGTTCCTCTGGAATGGACTGACACATCTGGGGGACTCTTGGAATGGTGGCACGACCCTGGAGTTCCTCTCGCCTTTCCTGTGGAGAGCGCCTCCTCTTGAGATGCGACGGGAACGCCGGGAATTCTTTCCCTACGAAACAGGGAAAGGATCCCTCATCTCGAGCTATGAGGCGAAAACGGGGCTCCCCTGGATGTGTGCGGGACCCACGTGCTTCCTCTCGATTGGAGACGGGTATGTCGGGGAACTTCTTGAGTTGCAGCAAGGGTGTGAAGGACCCTTTGGAAGTTCCAGTGGTTAGACGTGATTAGACTCGAGAAGCCTCAGCGGAAATGGGCCTCATCGCGCCTGGAGGGCAAAACCTCCTGGATTTTCTCGAGTTGCGGCAGGTGCTCTCGACTTACGACGGGGACCTCAGGGACCCGCTCTGGTGGCCTCAGGAAAGGCCAGTCCCCATGCGAGTTCCTCGGGGGCCTCTCGGGATTCCTCTCCCGTCGATGCCGGGGCCTAAGACCTTGTGTGGAGTCGGGGCCGGAACCTGAGGATTCCTCTCCAGTGCTGACATGGATCTTGGGGTACTTCTGGAGTCTCCCCAGGGGAGTCAGTCCTCGTCTCGAATGCGGGCATGCACTTGCGCTTTCCTCCAGAGCGGTAGCAGCAGTGTCACGCAGTCCGCCGCGTGGATCAAAGGATCTATGGTTTTCCCTCGAGTCTTTCCCACGAGGCTTTCCCACGAGGCTTTCCCACAGGGCTGTCCCACGTGCACACGTGGTGGGAGTCGATCCTCGGCTTGAACGTCAAGGCAGTGCAGGGAAAACAGGTTCCTCTGGAATGGACTGACACATCTGGGGGACTCTTGGAATGGTGGCACGACCCTGGAGTTCCTCTCGCCTTTCCTGTGGAGAGCGCCTCCTCTTGAGATGCGACGGGAACGCCGGGAATTCTTTCCCTACGAAACAGGGAAAGGATCCCTCATCTCGAGCTAGGAGGTGGAAACGGGGCTCCCCTGGATGTGTGCGGGACACCACGTGCTTCCTCTCGAGTGGAGACGGGAATGTCGTGGAACTTCTTGATTTGCAGCAAGTGTGTGAAGGACCCTTTGGAAGTTCCAGTGGTTAGATGCGATTGGCCTCGAGAAGCCGCAGCGGAAATGGGCCTCATCTCGCCTGGAGGGCAAAACCTCCTGGATTTTCTCGAGTTGCGGCAGGTGCTCTCGACTTACGACGGGGACCTCAGGGAACCGCTCTGGTGGCCTCCGGAAAGGCCAGTGCCCATGCGAGTTCCTCGGGGGCCTCTCGGGATTCCTCTCCCGTCGATGCCGGGGCCTAAGACCTTGTGTGGAGTCGGGGCCGGAACCTGAGGATTCCTCTCCAGTGCTGACATGGATCTTGGGGTACTTCTGGAGTCTCCCCAGGGGAGTCAGTCCTCATCTCGAATGCGGGCATGCACTTGCGCTTTCCTCCAGAGCGGTAGCAGCAGTGTCACGCAGTCCGCCGCGTGGATCAAAGGATGTATGGTTTTCCCTCGAGTCTTTCCCACGAGGCTTTCCCACGAGGCTTTCCCACAGGGCTGTCCCACGTGCACACGTGGTGGGAGTCGATCCTCGGCTTGAACGTCAAGGCAGTGCAGGGAAAACAGGTTCCTCTGGAATGGACTGACACATCTGGGGGACTCTTGGAATGGTGGCATGACCCTGGAGTTCCTCTCGCCTTTCCTGTGGAGAGCGCCTCCTCTTGAGATGCGACGGGAACGCCGGGAATTCTTTCCCTACGAAACAGGGAGAGGATCCCTCATCTCGAGCTAGGAGGCGGAAACGGGGCTCCCCTGGATGTGTGCGGGACACCACGTGCTTCCTCTCGAGTGCAGACGGGTATGTCGGGGAACTTCTTGAGTTGCAGCAAGGGTGTGAAGGACCCTTTGGAAGTTCCAGTGGTTAGATGTGATTGGCCTCGAGAAGCCTCAGCGGAAATGGGCCTCATCGCGCCTGGAGGGCAAAACCTCCTGGATTCTCTCGAGTTGCGGCAGGTGCTCTCGACTTACGACGGGGACCTCAGGGACCCGCTCTGGTGGCCTCAGGAAAGGCCAGTCCCCATGCGAGTTCCACGGGGGCCTCTCGGGATTCCTCTCCCGTCGATGCCGGGGCCTAAGACCTTGTGTGGAGCCGGGGCCGGAACTTGAGGATTCCTCTCCAGTGCTGACATGGATCTTGGGGTACTTCTGGAGTCTCCCCAGGGGAGTCAGTCCTCGTCTCGAATGCGGGCATGCACTTGCGCTTTCCTCCAGAGCGGTAGCAGCAGTGTCACGCAGTCCGCCGCGTGGATCAAAGGATCTATGGTTTTCCCTCGAGTCTTTCCCACGAGGCTTTCCCACGAGGCTTTCCCACAGGGCTGTCCCACGTGCACACGTGGTGGGAGTCGATCCTCGGCTTGAACGTCAAGGCAGTGCAGGGAAAACAGGTTCCTCTGGAATGGACTGACACATCTGGGGGACTCTTGGAATGGTGGCACGACCCTGGAGTTCCTCTCGCCTTTCCTGTGGAGAGCGCCTCCTCTTGAGATGCGACGGGAACGCCGGGAATTCTTTCCCTACGAAACAGGGAAAGGATCCCTCATCTCGAGCTATGAGGCGAAAACGGGGCTCCCCTGGATGTGTGCGGGACCCACGTGCTTCCTCTCGATTGGAGACGGGTATGTCGGGGAACTTCTTGAGTTGCAGCAAGGGTGTGAAGGACCCTTTGGAAGTTCCAGTGGTTAGACGTGATTAGACTCGAGAAGCCTCAGCGGAAATGGGCCTCATCGCGCCTGGAGGGCAAAACCTCCTGGATTTTCTCGAGTTGCGGCAGGTGCTCTCGACTTACGACGGGGACCTCAGGGACCCGCTCTGGTGGCCTCAGGAAAGGCCAGTCCCCATGCGAGTTCCTCGGGGGCCTCTCGGGATTCCTCTCCCGTCGATGCCGGGGCCTAAGACCTTGTGTGGAGTCGGGGCCGGAACCTGAGGATTCCTCTCCAGTGCTGACATGGATCTTGGGGTACTTCTGGAGTCTCCCCAGGGGAGTCAGTCCTCGTCTCGAATGCGGGCATGCACTTGCGCTTTCCTCCAGAGCGGTAGCAGCAGTGTCACGCAGTCCGCCGCGTGGATCAAAGGATCTATGGTTTTCCCTCGAGTCTTTCCCACGAGGCTTTCCCACGAGGCTTTCCCACAGGGCTGTCCCACGTGCACACGTGGTGGGAGTCGATCCTCGGCTTGAACGTCAAGGCAGTGCAGGGAAAACAGGTTCCTCTGGAATGGACTGACACATCTGGGGGACTCTTGGAATGGTGGCACGACCCTGGAGTTCCTCTCGCCTTTCCTGTGGAGAGCGCCTCCTCTTGAGATGCGACGGGAACGCCGGGAATTCTTTCCCTACGAAACAGGGAAAGGATCCCTCATCTCGAGCTAGGAGGTGGAAACGGGGCTCCCCTGGATGTGTGCGGGACACCACGTGCTTCCTCTCGAGTGGAGACGGGAATGTCGTGGAACTTCTTGATTTGCAGCAAGGGTGTGAAGGACCCTTTGGAAGTTCCAGTGGTTAGATGCGATTGGCCTCGAGAAGCCGCAGCGGAAATGGGCCTCATCTCGCCTGGAGGGCAAAACCTCCTGGATTTTCTCGAGTTGCGGCAGGTGCTCTCGACTTACGACGGGGACCTCAGGGAACCGCTCTGGTGGCCTCCGGAAAGGCCAGTGCCCATGCGAGTTCCTCGGGGGCCTCTCGGGATTCCTCTCCCATCGATGCCGGGGCCTAAGACCTTGTGTGGAGTCGGGGCCGGAACCTGAGGATTCCTCTCCAGTGCTGACATGGATCTTGGGGTACTTCTGGAGTCTCCCCAGGGGAGTCAGTCCTCATCTCGAATGCGGGCATGCACTTGCGCTTTCCTCCAGAGCGGTAGCAGCAGTGTCACGCAGTCCGCCGCGTGGATCAAAGGATGTATGGTTTTCCCTCGAGTCTTTCCCACGAGGCTTTCCCACGAGGCTTTCCCACAGGGCTGTCCCACGTGCACACGTGGTGGGAGTCGATCCTCGGCTTGAACGTCAAGGCAGTGCAGGGAAAACAGGTTCCTCTGGAATGGACTGACACATCTGGGGGACTCTTGGAATGGTGGCATGACCCTGGAGTTCCTCTCGCCTTTCCTGTGGAGAGCGCCTCCTCTTGAGATGCGACGGGAACGCCGGGAATTCTTTCCCTACGAAACAGGGAGAGGATCCCTCATCTCGAGCTAGGAGGCGGAAACGGGGCTCCCCTGGATGTGTGCGGGACACCACGTGCTTCCTCTCGAGTGCAGACGGGTATGTCGGGGAACTTCTTGAGTTGCAGCAAGGGTGTGAAGGACCCTTTGGAAGTTCCAGTGGTTAGATGTGATTGGCCTCGAGAAGCCTCAGCGGAAATGGGCCTCATCGCGCCTGGAGGGCAAAACCTCCTGGATTCTCTCGAGTTGCGGCAGGTGCTCTCGACTTACGACGGGGACCTCAGGGACCCGCTCTGGTGGCCTCAGGAAAGGCCAGTCCCCATGCGAGTTCCACGGGGGCCTCTCGGGATTCCTCTCCCGTCGATGCCGGGGCCTAAGACCTTGTGTGGAGCCGGGGCCGGAACTTGAGGATTCCTCTCCAGTGCTGACATGGATCTTGGGGTACTTCTGGAGTCTCCCCAGGGGAGTCAGTCCTCGTCTCGAATGCGGGCATGCACTTGCGCTTTCCTCCAGAGCGGTAGCAGCAGTGTCACGCAGTCCGCCGCGTGGATCAAAGGATCTATGGTTTTCCCTCGAGTCTTTCCCACGAGGCTTTCCCACGAGGCTTTCCCACAGGGCTGTCCCACGTGCACACGTGGTGGGAGTCGATCCTCGGCTTGAACGTCAAGGCAGTGCAGGGAAAACAGGTTCCTCTGGAATGGACTGACACATCTGGGGGACTCTTGGAATGGTGGCACGACCCTGGAGTTCCTCTCGCCTTTCCTGTGGAGAGCGCCTCCTCTTGAGATGCGACGGGAACGCCGGGAATTCTTTCCCTACGAAACAGGGAAAGGATCCCTCATCTCGAGTTAGGAGGCGAAAACGGGTCTCCCCTGGATGTGTGCGGGACCCACGTGCTTCCTCTCGATTGGAGACGGGTATGTCGGGGAACTTCTTGAGTTGCAGCAAGGGTGTGAAGGACCCTTTGGAAGTTCCAGTGGTTAGACGTGATTAGCCTCGAGAAGCCTCAGCGGAAATGGGCCTCATCGCGCCTGGAGGGCAAAACCTCCTGGATTTTCTCGAGTTGCGGCAGGTGCTCTCGACTTACGACGGGGACTTCAGGGACCCGCTCTGGTGGCCTCAGGAAAGGCCAGTCCCCATGCGAGTTCCTCGGGGGCCTCTCGGGATTCCTCTCCCGTCGATGCCGGGGCCTAAGACCTTGTGTGGAGTCGGGGCCGGAACCTGAGGATTCCTCTCCAGTGCTGACATGGATCTTGGGGTACTTCTGGAGTCTCCCCAGGGGAGTCAGTCCTCGTCTCGAATGCGGGCATGCACTTGCGCTGTCCTCCAGAGCGGTAGCAGCAGTGTCACGCAGTCCGCCGCGTGGATCAAAGGATCTATGGTTTTCCCTCGAGTCTTTCCCACGAGGCTTTCCCACGAGGCTTTCCCACAGGGCTGTCCCACGTGCACACGTGGTGGGAGTCGATCCTCGGCTTGAACGTCAAGGCAGTGCAGGGAAAACAGGTTCCTCTGGAATGGACTGACACATCTGGGGGACTCTTGGAATGGTGGCACGACCCTGGAGTTCCTCTCGCCTTTCCTGTGGAGAGCGCCTCCTCTTGAGATGCGACGGGAACGCCGGGAATTCTTTCCCTACGAAACAGGGAAAGGATCCCTCATCTCGAGCTAGGAGGTGGAAACGGGGCTCCCCTGGATGTGTGCGGGACACCACGTGCTTCCTCTCGAGTGGAGACGGGAATGTCGTGGAACTTCTTGAGTTGCAGCAAGGGTGTGAAGGACCCTTTGGAAGTTCCAGTGGTTAGATGCGATTGGCCTCGAGAAGCCGCAGCGGAAATGGGCCTCATCTCGCCTGGAGGGCAAAACCTCCTGGATTTTCTCGAGTTGCGGCAGGTGCTCTCGACTTACGACGGGGACCTCAGGGAACCGCTCTGGTGGCCTCCGGAAAGGCCAGTGCCCATGCGAGTTCCTCGGGGGCCTCTCGGGATTCCTCTCCCGTCGATGCCGGGGCCTAAGACCTTGTGTGGAGTCGGGGCCGGAACCTGAGGATTCCTCTCCAGTGCTGACATGGATCTTGGGGTACTTCTGGAGTCTCCCCAGGGGAGTCAGTCCTCATCTCGAATGCGGGCATGCACTTGCGCTTTCCTCCAGAGCGGTAGCAGCAGTCTCACGCAGTCCGCCGCGTGGATCAAAGCATCTATGGTTTTCCCTCGAGTCTTTCCCACGAGGCTTTCCCACGAGGCTTTCCCACAGGGCTGTCCCACGTGCACACGTGGTGGGAGTCGATCCTCGGCTTGAACGTCAAGGCAGTGCAGGGAAAACACGTTCCTCTGGAATGGACTGACACATCTGGGGGACTCTTGGAATGGTGGCACGACCCTGGAGTTCCTCTCGCCTTTCCTGTGGAGAGCGCCTCCTCTTGAGATGCGACGGGAACGCCGGGAATTCTTTCCCTACGAAACAGGGAAAGGATCCCTCATCTCGAGCTAGGAGGCGGAAACGGGGCTCCCCTGGATGTATGCGGGACACCACGTGCTTCCTCTCGAGTGCAGACGGGTATGTCGGGGAACTTCTTGAGTTGCAGCAAGGGTCTGAAGGACCCTTTGGAAGTTCCAGTGGTTAGATGTGATTGGCCTCGAGAAGCCTCAGCGGAATTGGGCCTCATCTTGCCTGGAGGGCAAAACCTCCTGGATTTTCTCGAGTTGTGGCAGGTGCTCTCGACTTACGACGGGGACCTCAGGGACCCGCTCTGGTGGCGTCAGGAAAGGCCAGTCCCCATGCGAGTTCCTCGGGGGCCTCTCGGGATTCCTCTCCCGTCGATGCCGGGGCCTAAGACCTTGTGTGGAGTCGGGGCCGGAACCTGAGGATTCCTCTCCAGTGCTGACATGGATCTTGGGGTACTTCTGGAGTCTCCCCAGGGGAGTCAGTCCTCGTCTCGAATGCGGGCATGCACTTGCGCTTTCCTCCAGAGCGGTAGCAGCAGTGTCACGCAGTCCGCCGCGTGGATCAAAGCATCTATGGTTTTCCCTCGAGTCTTTCCCACGAGGCTTTCCCACGAGGCTTTCCCACAGGGCTGTCCCACGTGCACACGTGGTGGGAGTCGATCCTCGGCTTGAACGTCAAGGCAGTGCAGGGAAAACAGGTTCCTCTGGAATGGACTGACACATCTGGGGGACTCTTGGAATGGTGGCACGACCCTGGAGTTCCTCTCGCCTTTCCTGTGGAGAGCGCCTCCTCTTGAGATGCGACGGGAACGCCGGGAATTCTTTCCCTACGAAACAGGGAAAGGATCCCTCATCTCGAGCTAGGAGGCGAAAACGGGGCTCCCCTGGATGTGTGCGGGACACCACGTGCTTCCTCTCGAGTGGAGACGGGAATGTCGTGGAACTTCTTGAGTTGCAGCAAGGGTGTGAAGGACCCTTTGGAAGTTCCAGTGGTTAGATGCGATTGGCCTCGAGAAGCCGCAGCGGAAATGGGCCTCATCTCGCCTGGAGGGCAAAACCTCCTGGATTTTCTCGAGTTGCGGCAGGTGCTCTCGACTTACGACGGGGACCTCAGGGACCCGCTCTGGTGGCCTCAGGAGAGGCCAGTCCCCATGCGAGTTCCTCGGGGGCCTCTCGGGATTCCTCTCCCGTAGATGCCGGGGCCTAAGACCTTGTGTGGAGTCGGGGCCGGAACCTGAGGATTCCTCTCCAGTGCTGACATGGATCTTGGGGTACTTCTGGAGTCTCCCCAGGGGAGTCAGTCCTCGTCTCGAATGCGGGCATGCACTTGCGCTTTCCTCCAGAGCGGTAGCAGCAGTGTCACGCAGTCCGCCGCGTGGATCAAAGCATCTATGGTTTTCCCTCGAGTCTTTCCCACGAGGCTTTCCCACGAGGCTTTCCCACAGGGCTGTCCCACGTGCACACGTGGTGGGACTCGATCCTCGGCTTGAACGTCAAGGCAGTGCAGGGAAAACAGGTTCTTCTGGAATGGACTGACACATCTGGGGGACTCTTGGAATGGTGGCACGACCCTGGAGTTCCTCTCGCCTTTCCTGTGGAGAGCGCCTCCTCTTGAGATGCGACGGGAACGCCGGGAATTCTTTCCCTACGAAACAGGGAAAGGATCCCTCATCTCGAGCTAGGAGGCGGAAACGGGGCTCCCCTGGATGTATGCGGGACACCACGTGCTTCCTCTCGAGTGCAGACGGGTATGTCGGGGAACTTCTTGAGTTGCAGCAAGGGTGTGAAGGACCCTTTGGAAGTTCCAGTGGTTAGATGTGATTGGCCTCGAGAAGCCTCAGCGGAATTGGGCCTCATCTTGCCTGGAGGGCAAAACCTCCTGGATTTTCTCGAGTTGTGGCAGGTGCTCTCGACTTACGACGGGGACCTCAGGGACCCGCTCTGGTGGCGTCAGGAAAGGCCAGTCCCCATGCGAGTTCCTCGGGGGCCTCTCGGGATTCCTCTCCCGTCGATGCCAGGGCCTAAGACCTTGTGTGGAGTCGGGGCCGGAACCTGAGGATTCCTCTCCAGTGCTGACATGGATCTTGGGGTACTTCTGGAGTCTCCCCAGGGGAGTCAGTCCTCGTCTCGAATGCGGGCATGCACTTGCGCTTTCCTCCAGAGCGGTAGCAGCAGTGTCACGCAGTCCGCCGCGTGGATCAAAGCATCTATGGTTTTCCCTCGAGTCTTTCCCACGAGGCTTTCCCACGAGGCTTTCCCACAGGGCTGTCCCACGTGCACACGTGGTGGGAGTCGATCCTCGGCTTGAACGTCAAGGCAGTGCAGGGAAAACAGGTTCCTCTGGAATGGACTGACACATCTGGGGGACTCTTGGAATGGTGGCACGACCCTGGAGTTCCTCTCGCCTTTCCTGTGGAGAGCGCCTCCTCTTGAGATGCGACGGGAACGCCGGGAATTCTTTCCCTACGAAACAGGGAAAGGATCCATCATCTCGAGCTAGGAGGTGGAAACGGGGCTCCCCTGGATGTGTGCGGGACACCACGTGCTTCCTCTCGAGTGGAGACGGGTATGTCGGGGAACTTCTTGAGTTGCAGCAAGGGTGTGAAGGACCCTTTGGAAGTTCCAGTGGTTAGATGCGATTGGCCTCGAGAAGCCGCAGCGGAAATGGGCCTCATCTCGCCTGGAGGGCAAAACCTCCTGGATTTTCTCGAGTTGCGGCAGGTGCTCTCGACTTACGACGGGGACCTCAGGGACCCGCTCTGGTGGCCTCAGGAGAGGCCAGTCCCCATGCGAGTTCCTCGGGGGCCTCTCGGGATTCCTCTCCCGTCGATGCCGGGGCCTAAGACCTTGTGTGGAGCCGGGGCCGGAACCTGAGGATTCCTCTCCAGTGCTGACATGGATCTTGGGGTACTTCTGGAGTCTCCCCAGGGGAGTCAGTCCTCGTCTCGAATGCGGGCATGCACTTGCGCTTTCCTCCAGAGCGGTAGCAGCAGTGTCACGCAGTCCGCCGCGTGGATCAAAGGATCTATGGTTTTCCCTCGAGTCTTTCCCACGAGGCTTTCCCAGGAGGCTTTCCACAGGGCTGTCCCACGTGCACACGTGGTGGGAGTCGATCCTCGGCTTGAACGTCAAGGCAGTGCAGGGAAAACAGGTTCTTCTGGAATGGACTGACACATCTGGGGGACTCTTGGAATGGTGGCACGACCCTGGAGTTCCTCTCGCCTTTCCTGTGGAGAGCGCCTCCTCTTGAGATGCGACGGGAACGCCGGGAATTCTTTCCCTACGAAACAGGGAAAGGATCCCTCATCTCGAGCTAGGAGGCGGAAACGGGGCTCCCCTGGATGTATGCGGGACACCACGTGCTTCCTCTCGAGTGCAGACGGGTATGTCGGGGAACTTCTTGAGTTGCAGCAAGGGTGTGAAGGACCCTTTGGAAGTTCCAGTGGTTAGATGTGATTGGCCTCGAGAAGCCTCAGCAGAAATATGCCTCATCGCGCCTGGAGGGCAAAACCTCCAGGATTCTCTCGAGTTGCGGCAGGTGCTCTCGACTTACGACGGGGACCTCAGGGACCCGCTCTGGTGGCCTCAGGAAAGGCCAGTCCCCATGCGAGTTCCTCGGGGGCCTCTCGGGATTCCTCTCCCGTCGATGCCGGGGCCTAAGACCTTGTGTGGAGTCGGGGCCGGAACCTGAGGATTCCTCTCCAGTGCTGACATGGATCTTGGGGTATTTCTGGAGTCTCCCCAGGGGAGTCAGTCCTCGTCTCGAATGCGGGCATGCACTTGCGCTTTCCTCCAGAGCGGTAGCAGCAGTGTCACGCAGTCCGCCGCGTGGATCAAAGCATCTATGGTTTTCCCTCGAGTCTTTCCCACGAGGCTTTCCCACGAGGCTTTCCCACAGGGCTGTCCCACGTGCACACGTGGTGGGAGTCGATCCTCGGCTTGAACGTCAAGGCAGTGCAGGGAAAACAGGTTCCTCTGGAATGGACTGACACATCTGGGGGACTCTTGGAATGGTGGCACGACCCTGGAGTTCCTCTCGCCTTTCCTGTGGAGAGCGCCTCCTCTTGAGATGCGACGGGAACGCCGGGAATTCTTTCCCTACGAAACAGGGAAAGGATCCCTCATCTCGAGCTAGGAGGCGAAAACGGGGCTCCCCTGGATGTGTGCGGGACACCACGTGCTTCCTCTCGAGTGGAGACGGGAATGTCGTGGAACTTCTTGAGTTGCAGCAAGGGTGTGAAGGACCCTTTGGAAGTTCCAGTGGTTAGATGCGATTGGCCTCGAGAAGCCGCAGCGGAAATGGGCCTCATCTCGCCTGGAGGGCAAAACCTCCTGGATTTTCTCGAGTTGCGGCAGGTGCTCTCGACTTACGACGGGGACCTCAGGGACCCGCTCTGGTGGCCTCAGGAGAGGCCAGTCCCCATGCGAGTTCCTCGGGGGCCTCTCGGGATTCCTCTCCCGTAGATGCCGGGGCCTAAGACCTTGTGTGGAGTCGGGGCCGGAACCTGAGGATTCCTCTCCAGTGCTGACATGGATCTTGGGGTACTTCTGGAGTCTCCCCAGGGGAGTCAGTCCTCGTCTCGAATGCGGGCATGCACTTGCGCTTTCCTCCAGAGCGGTAGCAGCAGTGTCACGCAGTCCGCCGCGTGGATCAAAGCATCTATGGTTTTCCCTCGAGTCTTTCCCACGAGGCTTTCCCACGAGGCTTTCCCACAGGGCTGTCCCACGTGCACACGTGGTGGGACTCGATCCTCGGCTTGAACGTCAAGGCAGTGCAGGGAAAACAGGTTCTTCTGGAATGGACTGACACATCTGGGGGACTCTTGGAATGGTGGCACGACCCTGGAGTTCCTCTCGCCTTTCCTGTGGAGAGCGCCTCCTCTTGAGATGCGACGGGAACGCCGGGAATTCTTTCCCTACGAAACAGGGAAAGGATCCCTCATCTCGAGCTAGGAGGCGGAAACGGGGCTCCCCTGGATGTATGCGGGACACCACGTGCTTCCTCTCGAGTGCAGACGGGTATGTCGGGGAACTTCTTGAGTTGCAGCAAGGGTGTGAAGGACCCTTTGGAAGTTCCAGTGGTTAGATGTGATTGGCCTCGAGAAGCCTCAGCGGAATTGGGCCTCATCTTGCCTGGAGGGCAAAACCTCCTGGATTTTCTCGAGTTGTGGCAGGTGCTCTCGACTTACGACGGGGACCTCAGGGACCCGCTCTGGTGGCGTCAGGAAAGACCAGTCCCCATGCGAGTTCCTCGGGGGCCTCTCGGGATTCCTCTCCCGTCGATGCCAGGGCCTAAGACCTTGTGTGGAGTCGGGGCCGGAACCTGAGGATTCCTCTCCAGTGCTGACATGGATCTTGGGGTACTTCTGGAGTCTCCCCAGGGGAGTCAGTCCTCGTCTCGAATGCGGGCATGCACTTGCGCTTTCCTCCAGAGCGGTAGCAGCAGTGTCACGCAGTCCGCCGCGTGGATCAAAGCATCTATGGTTTTCCCTCGAGTCTTTCCCACGAGGCTTTCCCACGAGGCTTTCCCACAGGGCTGTCCCACGTGCACACGTGGTGGGAGTCGATCCTCGGCTTGAACGTCAAGGCAGTGCAGGGAAAACAGGTTCCTCTGGAATGGACTGACACATCTGGGGGACTCTTGGAATGGTGGCACGACCCTGGAGTTCCTCTCGCCTTTCCTGTGGAGAGCGCCTCCTCTTGAGATGCGACGGGAACGCCGGGAATTCTTTCCCTACGAAACAGGGAAAGGATCCATCATCTCGAGCTAGGAGGTGGAAACGGGGCTCCCCTGGATGTGTGCGGGACACCACGTGCTTCCTCTCGAGTGGAGACGGGTATGTCGGGGAACTTCTTGAGTTGCAGCAAGGGTGTGAAGGACCCTTTGGAAGTTCCAGTGGTTAGATGCGATTGGCCTCGAGAAGCCGCAGCGGAAATGGGCCTCATCTCGCCTGGAGGGCAAAACCTCCTGGATTTTCTCGAGTTGCGGCAGGTGCTCTCGACTTACGACGGGGACCTCAGGGACCCGCTCTGGTGGCCTCAGGAGAGGCCAGTCCCCATGCGAGTTCCTCGGGGGCCTCTCGGGATTCCTCTCCCGTCGATGCCGGGGCCTAAGACCTTGTGTGGAGCCGGGGCCGGAACCTGAGGATTCCTCTCCAGTGCTGACATGGATCTTGGGGTACTTCTGGAGTCTCCCCAGGGGAGTCAGTCCTCGTCTCGAATGCGGGCATGCACTTGCGCTTTCCTCCAGAGCGGTAGCAGCAGTGTCACGCAGTCCGCCGCGTGGATCAAAGGATCTATGGTTTTCCCTCGAGTCTTTCCCACGAGGCTTTCCCAGGAGGCTTTCCACAGGGCTGTCCCACGTGCACACGTGGTGGGAGTCGATCCTCGGCTTGAACGTCAAGGCAGTGCAGGGAAAACAGGTTCTTCTGGAATGGACTGACACATCTGGGGGACTCTTGGAATGGTGGCACGACCCTGGAGTTCCTCTCGCCTTTCCTGTGGAGAGCGCCTCCTCTTGAGATGCGACGGGAACGCCGGGAATTCTTTCCCTACGAAACAGGGAAAGGATCCCTCATCTCGAGCTAGGAGGCGGAAACGGGGCTCCCCTGGATGTATGCGGGACACCACGTGCTTCCTCTCGAGTGCAGACGGGTATGTCGGGGAACTTCTTGAGTTGCAGCAAGGGTGTGAAGGACCCTTTGGAAGTTCCAGTGGTTAGATGTGATTGGCCTCGAGAAGCCTCAGCAGAAATATGCCTCATCGCGCCTGGAGGGCAAAACCTCCAGGATTCTCTCGAGTTGCGGCAGGTGCTCTCGACTTACGACGGGGACCTCAGGGACCCGCTCTGGTGGCCTCAGGAAAGGCCAGTCCCCATGCGAGTTCCTCGGGGGCCTCTCGGGATTCCTCTCCCGTCGATGCCGGGGCCTAAGACCTTGTGTGGAGTCGGGGCCGGAACCTGAGGATTCCTCTCCAGTGCTGACATGGATCTTGGGGTACTTCTGGAGTCTCCCCAGGGGAGTCAGTCCTCGTCTCGAATGCGGGCATGCACTTGCGCTTTCCTCCAGAGCGGTAGCAGCAGTGTCACGCAGTCCGCCGCGTGGATCAAAGGATCTATGGTTTTCCCTCGAGTCTTTCCCACGAGGCTTTCCCACGAGGCTTTCCCACAGGGCTGTCCCACGTGCACACGTGGTTGGAGTCGATCCTCGGCTTGAACGTCAAGGCAGTTCAGGGAAAACAGGTTCCTCTGGAATGGACTGACACATCTGAGGGTCTCTTGGAATGGTGGCACGAACCTGGAATTCCTCTCGCCTTTCCTGTGGAGAGCGCCTCCTCTTGAGATGCGATGGGAACGCCGGGAATTCTTTCCCTACGAAACAGGGAAAGGATCCCTCATCTCGAGCTAGGAGGTGGAAACGGGGCTCCCCTGGATGTGTGCGGGACACCACGTGCTTCCTCTCGAGTGGAGACGGGTATGTCGGGGAACTTCTTGAGTTGCAGCAAGGGTGTGAAGGACCCTTTGGAAGTTCCAGTGGTTAGATGCGATTGGCCTCGAGAAGCCGCAGCGGAAATGGGCCTCATCTCGCCTGGAGGGCAAAACCTCCTGGATTTTCTCGAGTTGCGGCAGGTGCTCTCGACTTACGACGGGGACCTCAGGGACCCGCTCTGGTGGCCTCAGGAGAGGCCAGTCCCCATGCGAGTTCCTCGGGGGCCTCTCGGGATTCCTCTCCCGTCGATGCCGGGGCCTAAGACCTTGTGTGGAGCCGGGGCCGGAACCTGAGGATTCCTCTCCAGTGCTGACATGGATCTTGGGGTACTTCTGGAGTCTCCCCAGGGGAGTCAGTCCTCGTCTCGAATGCGGGCATGCACTTGCGCTTTCCTCCAGAGCGGTAGCAGCAGTGTCACGCAGTCCGCCGCGTGGATCAAAGGATCTATGGTTTTCCCTCGAGTCTTTCCCACGAGGCTTTCCCACGAGGCTTTCCCACAGGGCTGTCCCACGTGCACACGTGGTGGGAGTCGATCCTCGGCTTGAACGTCAAGGCAGTGCAGGGAAAACAGGTTCCTCTGGAATGGACTGACACATCTGGGGGACTCTTGGAATGGTGGCACGACCCTGGAGTTCCTCTCGCCTTTCCTGTGGAGAGCGCCTCCTCTTGAGATGCGACGGGAACGCCGGGAATTCTTTCCCTACGAAACAGGGAAAGGATCCCTCATCTCGAGCTAGGAGGTGGAAACGGGGCTCCCCTGGATGTGTGCGGGACCCACGTGCTTCCTCTCGAGTGGAGACGGGTATGTCGGGGAACCTCTTGAGTTGCAGCAAGGGTGTGAAGGACCCTTTGGAAGTTCCAGTGGTTAGACGTGATTAGCCTCGAGAAGCCTCAGCGGAAATGGGCCTCATCGCGCCTGGAGGGCAAAACCTCCTGGATTCTCTCGAGTTGCGGCAGGTGCTCTCGACTTACGACAGGGACCTCAGGGACCCGCTCTGGTGGCCTCAGGAAAGGCCAGTCCCCATGCGAGTTCCTCGGGGGCCTCTCGGGATTCCTCTCCCGTCGATGCCGGGGCCTAAGACCTTGTGTGGAGTCGGGGCCGGAACCTGAGGATTCCTCTCCAGTGCTGACATGGATCTTGGGGTACTTCTGGAGTCTCCCCAGGGGAGTCAGTCCTCGTCTCGAATGCGGGCATGCACTTGCGCTTTCCTCCAGAGCGGTAGCAGCAGTGTCACGCAGTCCGCCGCGTGGATCAAAGGATGTATGGTTTTCCCTCGAGTCTTTCCCACGAGGCTTTCCCACGAGGCTTTCCCACAGGGCTGTCCCACGTGCACACGTGGTGGGAGTCTATCCTCGGCTTGAACGTCAAGGCAGTGAAGGGAAAACACTTTCCTCTGGAATGGACTGACACATCTGGGGGACTCTTGGAATGGTGGCATGACCCTGGAGTTCCTCTCGCCTTTCCTGTGGAGAGCACCTCCTCTTGAGATGCGACGGGAACACCGAGAATTCTTTCCCTACGAAACAGGGAAAGGATCCCTCATCTCGAGCTAGGAGGCGGAAACGGGGCTCCCCTGGATGTATGCGGGACACCACGTGCTTCCTCTCGAGTGCAGACGGGTATGTCGGGGAACTTCTTGAGTTGCAGCAAGGGTGTGAAGGACCCTTTGGAAGTTCCAGTGGTTAGATGTGATTGGCCTCGAGAAGCCTCAGCGGAAATGGGCCTCATCTCGCCTGGAGGGCAAAACCTCCTGGATTTTCTCGAGTTGCGGCAGGTGCTCTCGACTTACGACGGGGACCTCTGGGACCCGCTCTGGTGGCCTCAGGAAAGGCCAGTCCCCATGCGAGTTCCTCAGGGGCCTCTCGGGATTCCTCTCCCGTCGATGCCGGGGCCAAGACCTTGTGTGGAGTCGGGGCCGGAACCTGAGGATTCCTCTCCAGTGCTGACATGGATCTTGGGGTACTTCTGGAGTCTCCCCAGGGGAGTCAGTCCTCGTCTCGAATGCGGGCATGCACTTGCGCTTTCCTCCAGAGCGGTAGCAGCAGTGTCACGCAGTCCGCCGCGTGGATCAAAGGATCCTTGGTTTTCCCTCGAGTCTTTCCCATGAGGCTTTCCCACGAGGCTTTCCCACAGGGCTGTCACGTGCACACGTGGTGGGAGTCGATCCTCGGCTTGAACGTCAAGGCAGTGCAGGGAAAACAGGTTCCTCTGGAATGGACTGACACATCTGGGGGACTCTTGGAATGGTGGCACGACCCTGGAGTTCCTCTCGCCTTTCCTGTGGAGAGCGCCTCCTCTTGAGATGCGACGGGAACGCCGGGAATTCTTTCCCTACGAAACAGGGAAAGGATCCCTCATCTCGAGCTAGGAGGCGGAAACGGGGCTCCCCTGGATGTGTGCGGGACCCCACGTGCTTCCTCTCGAGTGGAGACGGGTATGTCGGGGAACTTCTTGAGTTGCAGCAATGGTGTGAAGGACCCTTTGGAAGTTCCAGTGGTTAGATGTGATTGGCCTCGAGAAGCCTCAGCGGAAATGGGCCTCATCTCGCCTGGAGGGCAAAACCTCCTGGATTTTCTCGAGTTGCGGCAGGTGCTCTAGACTTACGACGGGGACCTCAGGGACCCGCTCTGGAGGCCTCAGGAAAGGCCAGTCCCCATGCGAGTTCCTCGGGGGCCTCTCGGGATTCCTCTCCCGTCGATGCCAGGGCCTAAGACCTTGTGTGGAGTCGGGGCCGGAACCTGAGGATTCCTCTCCAGTGCTGACATGGATCTTGGGGGACTTCTGGAGTCTCCCCAGGGGAGTCAGTCCTCGTCTCGAATGCGGGCATGCACTTGCGCTTTCCTCCAGAGCGGTAGCAGCAGTGTCACGCAGTCCGCTGCGTGGATCAAAGGATCTATGGTTTTCCCTCGAGTCTTTCCCACGAGGCTTTCCCACGAGGCTTTCCCACAGGGCTGTCCCACGTGCACACGTGGTGGGAGTCGATCCTCGGCTTGAACGTCAAGGCAGTGCAGGGAAAAAAGGTTCCTCTGGAATGGACTGACACATCTGGGGGACTCTTGGAATGGTGGCATGACCCTGGAGTTCCTCTCGCCTTTCCTGTGGAGAGTGCCTCCTCTTGATATGCGACGGGAACGCCGGGAATTCTTTCCCTACGAAACAGGGAAAGGATCCCTCATCTCGAGCTAGGAGGCGGAAACGGGGCTCCCCTGGATGTGTGCGGGACACCACGTGCTTCCTCTCGAGTGGAGACGGGTATGTCGGGGAACTTCTTGAGTTGCAGCAAGGGTGTGAAGGACCCTTTGGAAGTTCCAGTGGTTAGATGTGATTGGCCTCGAGAAGCCTCAGCGGAAATGGGCCTCATCGCGCCTGGAGGGCAAAACCTCCTGGATTCTCTCGAGTTGCGTCAGGTGCTCTCGACTTACGACGGGGACCTCAGGGACCCGCTCTGGTGGCCTCAGGAAAGGCCAGTCCCCATGCGAGTTCCTCGGGGGCCTCTCGGGATTCCTCTCCCGTCGATGCCGGGGCCTAAGACCTTGTGTGGAGTCGGGGCCGGAACCTGAGGATTCTTCTCCAGTGCTGACATGGATCTTGGGGAACTTCTGGAGTCTCCCCAGGGGAGTCATCCTCGTCTCGAATGCGGGCATGCACTTGCGCTTTCCTCCAGAGCGGTAGCAGCAGTGTCACGCAGTCCGCCGCGTGGATCAAAGGATGTATGGTTTTCCCTCGAGTCTTTCCCACGAGTCTTTCCCACGAGGCTTTCCCACAGGGCTGTCCCACGTGCACACGTGGTGGGAGTCGATCCTCGGCTTGAACGTCAAGGCAGTGAAGGGAAAACAGGTTCCTCTGGAATGGACTGACACATCTGGGGGACTCTTGGAATGGTGGCATGACGCTGGAGTTCCTCTCGCCTTTCCTGTGGAGAGCGCCTCCTCTTGAGATGCGACGGGAACACCGAGAATTCTTTCCCTACGAAATAGGGAAAGGATCCCTCATCTCGAACTAGGAGGCGGAAACGGGGCTCCCCTGGATGTATGCGGGACACCACGTGCTTCCTCTCGAGTGCAGATGGGTATGTCGGGGAACTTCTTGAGTTGCAGCAACGGTGTGAAGGACCCTTTGGAAGTTCCAGTGGTTAGATGTGATTGGTCTCGAGAAGCCTCAGCGGAAATGGGCCTCATCTCGCCTGGAGGGCAAAACCTCCTGGATTTTCTCGAGTTGAGGCAGGTGCTCTCGACTTACGACGGGGACCTCAGGGAACCGCTCTGGTGGCCTCAGGAAAGGCCAGTCCCCATGCGAGTTCCTCGGGGGCCTCTCGGGAATCCTCTCCCGTCGATGCCGGGGCCTAAGACCTTGTGTGGAGTCGGGGCCGGAACCTGAGGATTCCTCTCCAGTGCTGACATGGATCTTGGGGTACTTCTGGAGTCTCCCCAGGGGAGTCAGTCCTCGTCTCGAATGCGGGCATGCACTTGCGCTTTCCTCCAGAGCGGTAGCAGCAGTGTCACGCAGTCCGCCGCGTGGATCAAAGGATCTATGGTTTTCCCTCGAGTCTTTCCCACGAGGCTTTCCCACGAGGCTTTCCCTCAGGGCTGTCCCACGTGCACACGTGGTGGGAGTCGATCCTCGGCTTGAACGTCAAGGCAGTGCAGGGAAAACAGGTTCCTCTGGAATGGACTGACACATCTGGGGGACTCTTGGAATGGTGGCACGACCCTGGAGTTCCTCTCGCCTTTCCTGTGGAGAGCGCCTCCTCTTGAGATGCGACGGGAACGCCGGGAATTCTTTCCCTACGAAACAGGGAAAGGATCCCTCATCTCGAGCTAGGAGGTGGAAACGGGGCTCCCCTGGATGTGTGCGGGACACCACGTGCTTCCTCTCGAGTGGAGACGGGTATGTCGGGGAACTTCTTGAGTTGCAGCAAGGGTGTGAAGGACCCTTTGGAAGTTCCAGTGGTTAGACGTGATTAGCCTCGAGAAGCCTCAGCGGAAATGGGCCTCATCGCGCCTGGAGGGCAAAACATCCCGGATTTTCTCGAGTTGCGGCAGGTGCTCTCGACTTACAACGGGGACCTCAGGGACCCGCTCTGGTGGCCTCAGGAAAGGCCAGTCCCCATGCGAGTTCCTCGGGGGCCTCTCGGGATTCCTCTCCCGTCGATGCCGGGGCCTAAGACCTTGTGTGGAGTCGGGGCCGGAACCTGAGGATTCCTCTCCAGTGCTGACATGGATCTTGGGGTACTTCTGGAGTCTCCCCAGGGGAGTCAGTCCTCGTCTCGAATGCGGGCATGCACTTGCGCTTTCCTCCAGAGCGGTAGCAGGAGTGTCACTCAGTCCGCCGCGTGGATCAAAGCATGTATGGTTTTCCCTCGAGTCTTTCCCACGAGGCTTTCCCACGAGGCTTTCCCACAGGGCTGTCCCACGTGCACACGTGGTGGGAGTCGATCCTCGGCTTGAACGTCAAGGCAGTGCAGGGAAAACAGGTTCCTCTGGAATGGACTGACACATCTGGGGGACTCTTGGAATGGTGGCACGACCCTGGAGTTCCTCTCGCCTTTCCTGTGGAGAGCGCCTCCTCTTGAGATGCGACGGGAACGCCGGGAATTCTTTCCCTACGAAACAGGGAAAGGATCCCTCATCTCGAGCTAGGAGGCGAAAACGGGGCTCCCCTGGATGTGTGCGGGACCCACGTGCTTCCTCTCGAGTGGAGACGGGTATGTCGGGGAACTTCTTGAGTTGCAGCAAGGGTGTGAAGGACCCTTTGGAAGTTCCAGTGGTTTGATGCGATTGGGCTCGAGAAGCCGCAGCGGAAATGGGCCTCATCTCGCCTGGAGGGCAAAACCTCCTGGATTTTCTCGAGTTGCGGCAGGTGCTCTCGACTTACGACGGGGACCTCAGGGACCCGCTCTGGTGGCCTCAGGAGAGGCCAGTCCCCATGCGAGTTCCTCGGGGGCCTCTCGGGATTCCTCTCCCGTCGATGCCGGGGCCTAAGACCTTGTGTGGAGTCGGGGCCGGAACCTGAGGATTCTTCTCCAGTGCTGACATGGATCTTGGGGTACTTCTGGAGTCTCCCCAGGGGAGTCAGTCCTCGTCTCGAATGCGGGCATGCACTTGCGCTTTCCTCCAGAGCGGTAGCAGCAGTGTCACGCAGTCCGCCGCGTGGATCAAAGGATCTATGGTTTTCCCTCGAGTCTTTCCCACGAGGCTTTCCCACGAGGCTTTCCCACAGGGCTGTCCCACGTGCACACGTGGTGGGAGTCGATCCTCGGCTTGAACGTCAAGGCAGTGCAGGGAAAACAGGTTCCTCTGGAATGGACTGACACATCTGGGGGACTCTTGGAATGGTGGCATGACCCTGGAGTTCCTCTCGCCTTTCCTGTGGAGAGCGCCTCCTCTTGAGATGCGACGGGAACGCCGGGAATTCTTTCCCTACGAAACAGGGAAAGGATCCCTCATCTCGAGCTAGGAGGCGGAAACGGGGCTCCCCTGGATGTGTGCGGGACACCACGTGCTTCCTCTCGAGTGCAGACGGGTATGTCGGGGAACTTCTTGAGTTGCAGCAAGGGTGTGAAGGACCCTTTGGAAGTTCCAGTGGTTAGATGTGATTGGCCTCGAGAAGCCTCAGCGGAAATGGGCCTCATCGCGCCTGGAGGGCAAAACCTCCTGGATTCTCTCGAGTTGCGGCAGGTGCTCTCGACTTACGACGGGGACCTCAGGGACCCGCTCTGGTGGCCTCAGGAAAGGCCAGTCCCCATGCGAGTTCCTCGGGGGCCACTCGGGATTCCTCTCCCGTCGATGCCGGGGCCTAAGACCTTGTGTGGAGTCGGGGCCGGAACCTGAGGATTCTTCTCCAGTGCTGACATGGATCTTGGGGTACTTCTGGAGTCTCCCCAGGGGAGTCAGTCCTCGTCTCGAATGCGGGCATGCACTTGCGCTTTCCTCCAGAGCGGTAGCAGCAGTGTCACGCTGTCCGCCGCGTGGATCAAAGGATGTATGGTTTTCCCTCGAGTCTTTCCCACGAGGCTTTCCCACGAGGCTTTCCCACAGGGCTGTCCCACGTGCACACGTGGTGGGAGTCGATCCTCGGCTTGAACGTCAAGGCAGTGAAGGGAAAACAGGTTCCTCTGGAATGGACTGACACATCTGGGGGACTCTTGGAATGGTGGCATGACGCTGGAGTTCCTCTCGCCTTTCCTGTGGAAAGCGCCTCCTCTTGAGATGCGACGGGAACACCGAGAATTCTTTCCCTACGAAACAGGGAAAGGATCCCTCATCTCGAACTAGGAGGCGGAAACGGGGCTCCCCTTGATGTATGCGGGACACCACGTGCTTCCTCTCGAGTGCAGACGTGTATGTCGGGGAACTTCTTGAGTTGCAGCAACGGTGTGAAGGACCCTTTGGAAGTTCCAGTGGTTAGATGTGATTGGTCTCGAGAAGCCTCAGCGGAAATGGGCCTCATCTCGCCTGGAGGGCAAAACCTCCTGGATTTTCTCGAGTTGCGGCAGGTGCTCTCGACTTACGACGGGGACCTCAGGGAACCGCTCTGGTGGCCTCAGGAAAGGCCAGTCCCCATGCGAGTTCCTCGGGGGCCTCTCGGGAATCCTCTCCCGTCGATGCCGGGGCCTAAGACCTTGTGTGGAGTCGGGGCCGGAACCTGAGGATTCCTCTCCAGTGCTGACATGGATCTTGGGGTACTTCTGGAGTCTCCCCAGGGGAGTCAGTCCTCGTCTCGAATGCGGGCATGCACTTGTGCTTTCCTCCAGAGCGGTAGCAGCAGTGTCACGCAGTCCGCCGCGTGGATCAAAGGATCTATGGTTTTCCCTCGAGTCTTTCCCACGAGGCTTTCCCACGAGGCTTTCCCTCAGGGCTGTCCCACGTGCACACGTGGTGGGAGTCGATCCTCGGCTTGAACGTCAAGGCAGTGCAGGGAAAACAGGTTCCTCTGGAATGGACTGACACATCTGGGGGACTCTTGGAATGGTGGCACGACCCTGGAGTTCCTCTCGCCTTTCCTGTGGAGAGCGCCTCCTCTTGAGATGCGACGGGAACGCCGGGAATTCTTTCCCTACGAAACAGGGAAAGAATCCCTCATCTCGAGCTAGGAGGTGGAAACGGGGCTCCCCTGAATGTGTGCGGGACACCACGTGCTTCCTCTCGAGTGGTGACGGGTATGTCGGGGAACTTCTTGAGTTGCAGCTAGGGTGTGAAGGACCCTTTGGAAGTTCCAGTGGTTAGATGCGATTGGCCTCGAGAAGCCGCAGCGGAAATGGGCCTCATCTCGCCTGGAGGCCAAAACCTCCTGGATTTTCTCGAGTTGCGGCAGGTGCTCTCGACTTACGACGGGGACCTCAGGGACCCGCTCTGGTGGCCTCAGGAGAGGCCAGTCCCCATGCGAGTTCCTCGGGGGCCTCTCGGGATTCCTCTCCCGTCGATGCCGGGGCCTAAGACCTTGTGTGGAGCCGGGGCCGGAACCTGAGGACTCCTCTCCAGTGCTGACATGGATCTTGGGGTACTTCTGGAGTCTCCCCAGGGGAGTCAGTCCTCGTCTCGAATGCGGGCATGCACTTGCGCTTTCCTCCAGAGCGGTAGCAGCAGTGTCACGCAGTCCGCCGCGTGGATCAAAGGATGTATGGTTTTCCCTCGAGTCTTTCCCACGAGTCTTTCCCACGAGGCTTTCCCACAGGGCTGTCCCACGTGCACACGTGGTGGGAGTCGATCCTCGGCTTGAACGTCAAGGCAGTGAAGGGAAAACAGGTTCCTCTGGAATGGACTGACACATCTGGGGGACTCTTGGAATGGTGGCATGACGCTGGAGTTCCTCTCGCCTTTCCTGTGGAGAGCGCCTCCTCTTGAGATGCGACGGGAACACCGAGAATTCTTTCCCTACGAAACAGGGAAAGGATCCCTCATCTCGAGCTAGGAGGCGGAAACGGGGCTCCCCTTGATGTATGCGGGACACCACGTGCTTCCTCTCGAGTGCAGACGGGTATGTCGGGGAACTTCTTGAGTTGCAGCAAGGGTGTGAAGGACCCTTTGGAAGTTCCAGTGGTTAGACGTGATTTGCCTCGAGAAGCCTCAGCGGAAATGGGCCTCATCGCGCCTGGAGGGCAAAACCTCCTGGATTTTCTCGAGTTGCGGCAGGTGCTCTCGACTTACGACGGGGACCTCAGGGACCCGCTCTGGTGGCCTCAGGAAAGGCCAGTCCCCATGCGAGTTCCTCGGGGGCCTCTCGGGATTCCTCTCCCGTCGATGCCGGGGCCTAAGACCTTGTGTGGAGTCGGGGCCGGAACATGAGGATTCCTCTCCAGTGCTGACATGGATCTTGGGGTACTTCTGGAGTCTCCCCAGGGGAGTCAGTCCTCGTCTCGAATGCGGGCATGCACTTGCGCTTTCCTCCAGAGCGGTAGCAGCAGTGTCACGCAGTCCGCCGCGTGGATCAAAGGATCTATGGTTTTCCCTCGAGTCTTTCCCACGAGGCTTTCCCACGAGGCTTTCCCACAGGGCTGTCCCACGTGCACACGTGGTGGGAGTCGATCCTCGGCTTGAACGTCAAGGCAGTGCAGGGAAAACAGGTTCCTCTGGAATGGACTGACACATCTGGGGGACTCTTGGAATGGTGGCATGACGCTGGAGTTCCTCTCGCCTTTCCTGTGTAGAGCGCCTCCTCTTGAGATGCGACGGGAACACCGAGAATTCTTTCCCTACGAAACAGGGAAAGGATCCCTCATCTCGAACTAGGAGGCGGAAACGGGGCTCCCCTTGATGTATGCGGGACACCACGTGCTTCCTCTCGAGTGCAGACGGGTATGTCGGGGAACTTCTTGAGTTGCAGCAACGGTGTGAAGGACCCTTTGGAAGTTCCAGTGGTTAGATGTGATTGGTCTCGAGAAGCCTCAGCGGAAATGGGCCTCATCTCGCCTGGAGGGCAAAACCTCCTGGATTTTCTCGAGTTGCGGCAGGTGCTCTCGACTTACGACGGGGACCTCAGGGAACCGCTCTGGTGGCCTCAGGAAAGGCCAGCCCCATGCGAGTTCCTCGGGGGCCTCTCGGGAATCCTCTCCCGTCGATGCCGGGGCCTAAGACCTTGTGTGGAGTCGGGGCCGGAACCTGAGGATTCCTCTCCAGTGCTGACATGGATCTTGGGGTACTTCTGGAGTCTCCCCAGGGGAGTCAGTCCTCGTCTCGAATGCGGGCATGCACTTGCGCTTTCCTCCAGAGCGGTAGCAGGAGTGTCACTCAGTCCGCCGCGTGGATCAAAGCATGTATGGTTTTCCCTCGAGTCTTTCCCACGAGGCTTTCCCACGAGGCTTTCCCACAGGGCTGTCCCACGTGCACACGTGGTGGGAGTCGATCCTCGGCTTGAACGTCAAGGCAGTGCAGGGAAAACAGGTTCCTCTGGAATGGACTGACACATCTGGGGGACTCTTGGAATGGTGGCACGACCCTGGAGTTCCTCTCGCCTTTCCTGTGGAGAGCGCCTCCTCTTGAGATGCGACGGGAACGCCGGGAATTCTTTCCCTACGAAACAGGGAAAGGATCCCTCATCTCGAGCTAGGAGGCGAAAACGGGGCTCCCTTGGATGTGTGCGGGACCCACGTGCTTCCTCTCGAGTGGAGACGGGTATGTCGGGGAACTTCTTGAGTTGCAGCAAGGGTGTGAAGGACCCTTTGGAAGTTCCAGTGGTTAGATGCGATTGGGCTCGAGAAGCCGCAGCGGAAATGGGCCTCATCTCGCCTGGAGGGCAAAACCTCCTGGATTTTCTCGAGTTGCGGCAGGTGCTCTCGACTTACAACGGGGACCTCAGGGACCCGCTCTGGTGGCCTCAGGATAGGCCAGTCCCCATGCGAGTTCCTCGGGGGCCTCTCGGGATTCCTCTCCCGTCGATGCCGGGGCCTAAGACCTTGTGTGGAGTCGGGGCCGGAACCTGAGGATTCTTCTCCAGTGCTGACATGGATCTTGGGGTACTTCTGGAGTCTCCCCAGGGGAGTCAGTCCTCGTCTCGAATGCGGGCATGCACTTGCGCTTTCCTCCAGAGCGGTAGCAGCAGTGTCACGCAGTCCGCCGCGTGGATCAAAGGATCTATGGTTTTCCCTCGAGTCTTTCCCACGAGGCTTTCCCACGAGGCTTTCCCACAGGGCTGTCCCACGTGCACACGTGGTGGGAGTCGATCCTCGGCTTGAACGTCAAGGCAGTGCAGGGAAAACAGGTTCCTCTGGAATGGACTGACACATCTGGGGGACTCTTGGAATGGTGGCATGACCCTGGAGTTCCTCTCGCCTTTCCTGTGGAGAGCGCCTCCTCTTGAGATGCGACGGGAACGCCGGGAATTCTTTCCCTACGAAACAGGGAAAGGATCCCTCATCTCGAGCTAGGAGGCGGAAACGGGGCTCCCCTGGATGTGTGCGGGACACCACGTGCTTCCTCTCGAGTGCAGACGGGTATGTCGGGGAACTTCTTGAGTTGCAGCAAGGGTGTGAAGGACCCTTTGGAAGTTCCAGTGGTTAGATGTGATTGGCCTCGAGAAGCCTCAGCGGAAATGGGCCTCATCGCGCCTGGAGGGCAAAACCTCCTGGATTCTCTCGAGTTGCGGCAGGTGCTCTCGACTTACGACGGGGACCTCAGGGACCCGCTCTGGTGGCCTCAGGAAAGGCCAGTCCCCATGCGAGTTCCTCGGGGGCCTCTCGGGATTCCTCTCCCGTCGATGCCGGGGCCTAAGACCTTGTGTGGAGTCGGGGCCGGAACCTGAGGATTCTTCTCCAGTGCTGACATGGATCTTGGGGTACTTCTGGAGTCTCCCCAGGGGAGTCAGTCCTCGTCTCGAATGCGGGCATGCACTTGCGCTTTCCTCCAGAGCGGTAGCAGCAGTGTCACGCTGTCCGCCGCGTGGATCAAAGGATGTATGGTTTTCCCTCGAGTCTTTCCCACGAGGCTTTCCCACGAGGCTTTCCCACAGGGCTGTCCCACGTGCACACGTGGTGGGAGTCGATCCTCGGCTTGAACGTCAAGGCAGTGAAGGGAAAACAGGTTCCTCTGGAATGGACTGACACATCTGGGGGACTCTTGGAATGGTGGCATGACGCTGGAGTTCCTCTCGCCTTTCCTGTGGAGAGCGCCTCCTCTTGAGATGCGACGGGAACACCGAGAATTCTTTCCCTACGAAACAGGGAAAGGATCCCTCATCTCGAACTAGGAGGCGGAAACGGGGCTCCCCTTGATGTATGCGGGACACCACGTGCTTCCTCTCGAGTGCAGACGGGTATGTCGGGGAACTTCTTGAGTTGCAGCAACGGTGTGAAGGACCCTTTGGAAGTTCCAGTGGTTAGATGTGATTGGTCTCGAGAAGCCTCAGCGGAAATGGGCCTCATCTCGCCTGGAGGGCAAAACCTCCTGGATTTTCTCGAGTTGCGGCAGGTGCTCTCGACTTACGACGGGGACCTCAGGGAACCGCTCTGGTGGCCTCAGGAAAGGCCAGTCCCCATGCGAGTTCCTCGGGGGCCTCTCGGGAATCCTCTCCCGTCGATGCCGGGGCCTAAGACCTTGTGTGGAGTCGGGGCCGGAACCTGAGGATTCCTCTCCAGTGCTGACATGGATCTTGGGGTACTTCTGGAGTCTCCCCAGGGGAGTCAGTCCTCGTCTCGAATGCGGGCATGCACTTGCGCTTTCCTCCAGAGCGGTAGCAGCAGTGTCACGCAGTCCGCCGCGTGGATCAAAGGATCTATGGTTTTCCCTCGAGTCTTTCCCACGAGGCTTTCCCACGAGGCTTTCCCACAGGGCTGTCCCACGTGCACACGTGGTGGGAGTCGATCCTCGGCTTGAACGTCAAGGCAGTGCAGGGAAAACAGGTTCCTCTGGAATGGACTGACACATCTGGGGGACTCTTGGAATGGTGGCACGACCCTGGAGTTCCTCTCGCCTTTCCTGTGGAGAGCGCCTCCTCTTGAGATGCGACGGGAACGCCAGGAATTCTTTCCCTACGAAACAGGGAAAGGATCCCTCATCTCCAGCTAGGAGGCGGAAACGGGGCTTCCCTGGATGTGTGCGGGACACCACGTGCTTCCTCTCGAGTGGAGACGGGTATGTCGGGGAACTTCTTGAGTTGCAGCAAGGGTGTGAAGGACCCTTTGGAAGTTCCAGTGGTTAGATGTGATTGGCCTCGAGAAGCCTCAGCGGAAATGGGCCTCATCTCGCCTGGAGGGCAAAACCTCCTGGATTTTCTCGAGTTGCGGCAGGTGCTCTCGACTTACGACGGGGACCTCAGGGACCCGCTCTTGTGGCCTCAGGAAAGGGCAGTCCCCATGCGAGTTCCTCGGGGGCCTCTCGGGATTCCTCTCCCGTCGATGCCGGGGCCTAAGACCTTGTGTGGAGTCGGGGCCGGAACCTGAGGATTCCTCTCCAGTGCTGACATGGATCTTGGGGTACTTCTGGAGTCTTCCCAGGGGAGTCAGTCCTCGTCTCGAATGCGGGCATGCACTTGCTCTTTCCTCCAGAGCGATAGCAGCAGTGTCACGCAGTCCGCCGCGTGGATCAAAGATCTATGGTTTTCCCTCGAGTCTTTCCCACGAGGCTTTCCCACGAGGCTTTCCCACAGGGCTGTCCCACGTGCACACGTGGTGGGAGTCGATCCTCGGCTTGAACGTCAAGGCAGTGCAGGGAAAACATGTTCCTCTGGAATGGACTGACACATCTGGGGGACTCTTGGAATGGTGTCACGACCCTGGAGTTCCTCTCGCATTTCCTGTGGAGAGCGCCTCCTCTTGAGATGCGACGGGAATGCCGGGAATTCTGTCCCTACGAAACAGGGAAAGGATCCCTCATCTCGAGCTAGGAGGCGGAAACGGGGCTCCCCTGGATGTGTGCCGGACCCCACGTGCTTCCTCTCGAGTGGAGACGGGTATGTCGGGGAACTTCTTGAGTTGCAGCAAGGGTGTGAAGGACCCTTTGGAAGTTCCAGTGTTTAGATGCGATTGGCCTCGAGAAGCCGCAGCGGAAATGGGCCTCATCTCGCCTGGAGGGCAAAACCTCCTGGATTTTCTCGAGTTGCGGCAGGTGCTCTCGACTTACGACGGGGACCTCAGGGACCCGCTCTGGTGGCCTCAGGAGAGGCCAGTCCCCATGCGAGTTCCTCGGGGGCCTCTCGGGATTCCTCTCCCGTAGATGCCGGGGCCTAAGACCTTGTGTGGAGCCGGGGCCGGAACCTGAGGATTCCTCTCCAGTGCTGACATGGATCTTGGGGTACTTCTGGAGTCTCCCCAGGGGAGTCAGTCCTCGTCTCGAATGCGGGCATGCACTTGCGCTTTCCTCCAGAGCGGTAGCAGCAGTGTCACGCAGTCCGCCGCGTGGATCAAAGGATCTATGGTTTTCCCTCGAGTCTTTCCCACGAGGCTTTCCCACGAGGCTTTCCCACAGGGCTGTCCCACGTGCACACGTGGTGGGAGTCGATCCTCGGCTTGAACGTCAAGGCAGTGAAGGGAAAACAGGTTCCTCTGGAATGGACTGACACATGTGGGGGACTCTTGGAATGGTGGCACGACCCTGGAGTTCCTCTCGCCTTTCCTGTGGAGAGCGCCTCCTCTTGAGATGCGACGGGAACACCGAGAATTCTTTCCCTACGAAACAGGGAAAGGATCCCTCATCTCGAGCTAGGAGGCGGAAACGGGGCTCCCCTGGATGTATGCGGGACACCACGTGCTTCCTCTCGAGTGCAGACGGGTATGTCGGGGAACTTCTTGAGTTGCAGCAACGGTGTGAAGGACCATTTGGAAGTTCCAGTGGTTAGATGTGATTGGCCTCAAGAAGCCTCAGCGGAAATGGGCCTCATCTCGCCTGGAGGGCAAAACCTCCTGGATTTTCTCGAGTTGCGGCAGGTGCTCTCGACTTACGACGGGGACCTCAGGGACCCGCTCTGGTGGCCTCAGGAAAGGCCAGTCCCCATGCGAGTTCCTCGGGGGCCTCTCGGGATTCCTCTCCCGTCGATGCCGGGGCCTAAGACCTTGTGTGGAGTCGGGGCCGGAACCTGAGGATTCCTCTCCAGTGCAGACATGGATCTTGGGGTACTTCTGGAGTCTCCCCAGGGGAGTCAGTCCTCGTCTCGAATGCGGGCATGCACTTGCGCTTTCCTCCAGAGCGGTAGCAGCAGTGTCACGCAGTCCGCCGCGTGGATCAAAGGATCTATGGTTTTCCCTCGAGTCTTTCCCACGAGGCTTTCCCACGAGGCTTTCCCACAGGGCTGTCCCACGTGCACACGTGGTGGGAGTCGATCCTCGGCTTGAACGTCAAGGCAGTGCAGGGAAAACAGGTTCCTCTGGAATGGACTGACACATCTGGGGGACTCTTGGAATGGTGGCACGACCCTGGAGTTCCTCTCGCCTTTCCTGTGGAGAGCGCCTCCTCTTGAGATGCGACGGGAACGCCGGGAATTCTTTCCCTACGAAACAGGGAAAGGATCCCTCATCTCGAGCTAGGAGGCGGAAACGGGGCTTCCCTGGATGTGTGCGGGACACCACGTGCTTCCTCTCGAGTGGAGACGGGTATGTCGAGGAACTTCTTGAGTTGCAGCAAGGGTGTGAAGGACCCTTTGGAAGTTCCAGTGGTTAGATGTGATTGGCCTCGAGAAGCCTCAGCGGAAATGGGCCTCATCTCGCCTGGAGGGCAAAACCTCCTGGATTTTCTCGAGTTGCGGCAGGTGCTCTCGACTTACGACGGGGAACTCAGGGACCCGCTCTGGTGGCCTCAGGAAAGGCCAGTCCCCATGCGAGTTCCTCGGGGGCCTCTCGGGATTCCTCTCCCGTCGATGCCGGGGCCTAAGACCTTGTGTGGAGTCGGGGCCGGAACCTGAGGATTCCTCTCCAGTGCTGACATGGATCTTGGGGTACTTCTGGAGTCTTCCCAGGGGAGTCAGTCCTCGTCTCGAATGCGGGCATGCACTTGCTCTTTCCTCCAGAGCGGTAGCAGCAGTGTCACGCAGTCCGCCGCGTGGATCAAAGATCTATGATTTTCCCTCGAGTCTTTCCCACGAGGCTTTCCCACGAGGCTTTCCCACAGGGCTGTCCCACGTGCACACGTGGTGGGAGTCGATCCTCGGCTTGAACGTCAAGGCAGTGCAGGGAAAACATGTTCATCTGGAATGGACTGACACATCTGGGGGACTCTTGGAATGGTGTCACGACCCTGGAGTTCCTCTCGCATTTCCTGTGGAGAGCGCCTCCTCTTGAGATGCGACGGGAATGCCGGGAATTCTGTCCCTACGAAACAGGGAAAGGATCCCTCATCTCGAGCTAGGAGGCGGAAACGGGGCTCCCCTGGATGTGTGCCGGAACCCACGTGCTTCCTCTCGAGTGGAGACGGGTATGTGGGGGAACTTCTTGAGTTGCAGCAAGGGTGTGAAGGACCCTTTGGAAGTTCCAGTGGTTAGATGTGATTGGCCTCGAGAAGCCTCAGCGGAAATGGGCCTCATCTCGCCTGGAGGGCAAAACCTCCTGTATTTTCTCGAGTTGCGGCAGGTGCTCTCGACTTACGACGGGGACCTCAGGGACCCGCTCTGGTGGCCTCCGGAAAGGCCAGTGCCCATGCGAGTTCCTCGGGGGCCTCTCGGGATTCCTCTCCCGTCGATGCCGGGGCCTAAGACCTTGTGTGGAGTCGGGGCCGGAACCTGAGGATTCCTCTCCAGTGCTGACATGAATCTTGGGGTACTTCTGGAGTCTCCCCAGGGGAGTCAGTCCTCATCTCGAATGCGGGCATGCACTTGCGCTTTCCTCCAGAGCGGTAGCAGCAGTGTCACGCAGTCCGCCGCGTGGATCAAAGGATGTATGGTTTTCCCTCGAGTCTTTCCCACGAGGCTTTCCCACGAGGCTTTCCCACAGGGCTGTCCCACGTGCACACGTGGTGGGAGTCGATCCTCGGCTTGAACGTCAAGGCAGTGCAGGGAAAACAGGTTCCTCTGGAATGGACTGACACATCTGGGGGACTCTTGGAATGGTGGCATGACCCTGGAGTTCCTCTCGCCTTTCCTGTGGAGAGCGCCTCCTCTTGAGATGCGACGGGAACGCCGGGAATTCTTTCCCTACGAAACAGGGAAAGGATCCCTCATCTCGAGCTAGGAGGCGGAAACGGGGCTCCCCTGGATGTGTGCGGGACACCACGGGCTTCCTCTCGAGTGCAGACGGGTATGTCGGGGAACTTCTTGAGTTGCAGCAAGGGTGTGAAGGACCCTTTGGAAGTTCCAGTGGTTAGATGTGATTGGCCTCGAGAAGCCTCAGCGGAAATGGGCCTCATCGCGCCTGGAGGGCAAAACCTCCTGGATTCTCTCGAGTTGCGGCAGGTGCTCTCGACTTACGACGGGGACCTCAGGGACCCTCTCTGGTGGCCTCAGGAAAGGCCAGTCCCCATGCGAGTTCCACGGGGGCCTCTCGGGATTCCTCTCCCGTCGATGCCGGGGCCTAAGACCTTGTGTGGAGCCGGGGCCGGAACCTGAGGATTCCTCTCCAGTGCTGACATGGATCTTGGGGTACTTCTGGAGTCTCCCCAGGGGAGTCAGTCCTCGTCTCGAATGCGGGCATGCACTTGCGCTTTCCTCCAGAGCGGTAGCAGCAGTGTCACGCAGTCCGCCGCGTGGATCAAAGGATGTATGGTTTTCCCTCGAGTCTTTCCCACGAGGCTTTCCCTACGAGGCTTTCCCACAGGGCTGTCCCACGTGCACACGTGGTGGGAGTCGATCCTCGGCTTGAACGTCAAGGCAGTGCTGGGAAAACAGGTTCCTCTGGAATGGACTGACACATCTGGGGGACTCTTGGAATGGTGGCACGACCCTGGAGTTCCTCTCGCCTTTCCTGTGGAGAGCGCCTCCTCTTGAGATGCGACGGGAACGCCGGGAATTCTTTCCCTACGAAACAGGGAAAGGATCCCTCATCTCGAGCTATGAGGCGAAAACGGGGCTCCCCTGGATGTGTGCGGGACCCACGTGCTTCCTCTCGATTGGAGACGGGTATGTCGGGGAACTTCTTGAGTTGCAGCAAGGGTGTGAAGGACCCTTTGGAAGTTCCAGTGGTTAGACGTGATTAGACTCGAGAAGCCTCAGCGGAAATGGGCCTCATCGCGCCTGGAGGGCAAAACCTCCTGGATTTTCTCGAGTTGCGGCAGGTGCTCTCGACTTACGACGGGGACCTCAGGGACCCGCTCTGGTGGCCTCAGGAAAGGCCAGTCCCCATGCGAGTTCCTCGGGGGCCTCTCGGGATTCCTCTCCCGTCGATGCCGGGGCCTAAGACCTTGTGTGGAGTCGGGGCCGGAACCTGAGGATTCCTCTCCAGTGCTGACATGGATCTTGGGGTACTTCTGGAGTCTCCCCAGGGGAGTCAGTCCTCGTCTCGAATGCGGGCATGCACTTGCGCTTTCCTCCAGAGCGGTAGCAGCAGTGTCACGCAGTCCGCCGCGTGGATCAAAGGATCTATGGTTTTCCCTCGAGTCTTTCCCACGAGGCTTTCCCACGAGGCTTTCCCACAGGGCTGTCCCACGTGCACACGTGGTGGGAGTCGATCCTCGGCTTGAACGTCAAGGCAGTGCAGGGAAAACAGGTTCCTCTGGAATGGACTGACACATCTGGGGGACTCTTGGAATGGTGGCACGACCCTGGAGTTCCTCTCGCCTTTCCTGTGGAGAGCGCCTCCTCTTGAGATGCGACGGGAACGCCGGGAATTCTTTCCCTACGAAATAGGGAAAGGATCCCTCATCTCGAGCTAGGAGGTGGAAACGGGGCTCCCCTGGATGTGTGCGGGACACCACGTGCTTCCTCTCGAGTGGAGACGGGAATGTCGTGGAACTTCTTGATTTGCAGCAAGGGTGTGAAGGAACCTTTGGAAGTTCCAGTGGTTAGATGCGATTGGCCTCGAGAAGCCGCAGCGGAAATGGGCCTCATCTCGCCTGGAGGGCAAAACCTCCTGGATTTTCTCGAGTTGCGGCA
Organism: Ovis canadensis; assembly: GCF_042477335.2. Lineage (NCBI taxonomy): Eukaryota > Metazoa > Chordata > Mammalia > Artiodactyla > Bovidae > Ovis > Ovis canadensis. The sequence continues at coordinate 10,926,806 of NC_091251.1, forward strand.
GGTGCTCTCGACTTACGACGGGGACCTCAGGGAACCGCTCTGGTGGCCTCCGGAAAGGCCAGTGCCCATGCGAGTTCCTCGGGGGCCTCTCGGGATTCCTCTCCCGTCGATGCCGGGGCCTAAGACCTTGTGTGGAGTCGGGGCCGGAACCTGAGGATTCCTCTCCAGTGCTGACATGGATCTTGGGGTACTTCTGGAGTCTCCCCAGGGGAGTCAGTCCTCATCTCGAATGCGGGCATGCACTTGCGCTTTCCTCCATAGCGGTAGCAGCAGTGTCACGCAGTCCGCCGCGTGGATCAAAGGATGTATGGTTTTCCCTCGAGTCTTTCCCACGAGGCTTTCCCACGAGGCTTTCCCACAGGGCTGTCCCACGTGCACACGTGGTGGGAGTCGATCCTCGGCTTGAACGTCAAGGCAGTGCAGGGAAAACAGGTTCCTCTGGAATGGACTGACACATCTGGGGGACTCTTGGAATGGTGGCATGACCCTGGAGTTCCTCTCGCCTTTCCTGTGGAGAGCGCCTCCTCTTGAGATGCGACGGGAACGCCGGGAATTCTTTCCCTACGAAACAGGGAGAGGATCCCTCATCTCGAGCTAGGAGGCGGAAACGGGGCTCCCCTGGATGTGTGCGGGACACCACGTGCTTCCTCTCGAGTGCAGACGGGTATGTCGGGGAACTTCTTGAGTTGCAGCAAGGGTGTGAAGGACCCTTTGGAAGTTCCAGTGGTTAGATGTGATTGGCCTCGAGAAGCCTCAGCGGAAATGGGCCTCATCGCGCCTGGAGGGCAAAACCTCCTGGATTCTCTCGAGTTGCGGCAGGTGCTCTCGACTTACGACGGGGACCTCAGGGACCCGCTCTGGTGGCCTCAGGAAAGGCCAGTCCCCATGCGAGTTCCACGGGGGCCTCTCGGGATTCCTCTCCCGTCGATGCCGGGGCCTAAGACCTTGTGTGGAGCCGGGGCCGGAACCTGAGGATTCCTCTCCAGTGCTGACATGGATCTTGGGGTACTTCTGGAGTCTCCCCAGGGGAGTCAGTCCTCGTCTCGAATGCGGGCATGCACTTGCGCTTTCCTCCAGAGCGGTAGCAGCAGTGTCACGCAGTCCGCCGCGTGGATCAAAGGATCTATGGTTTTCCCTCGAGTCTTTCCCACGAGGCTTTCCCACGAGGCTTTCCCACAGGGCTGTCCCACGTGCACACGTGGTGGGAGTCGATCCTCGGCTTGAACGTCAAGGCAGTGCAGGGAAAACAGGTTCCTCTGGAATGGACTGACACATCTGGGGGACTCTTGGAAAGGTGGCACGACCCTGGAGTTCCTCTCGCCTTTCCTGTGGAGAGCGCCTCCTCTTGAGATGCGACGGGAACGCCGGGAATTCTTTCCCTACGAAACAGGGAAAGGATCCCTCATCTCGAGCTAGGAGGCGAAAACAGGTCTCCCCTGGATGTGTGCGGGACCCACGTGCTTCCTCTCGATTGGAGACGGGTATGTCGGGGAACTTCTTGAGTTGCAGCAAGGGTGTGAAGGACCCTTTGGAAGTTCCAGTGGTTAGACGTGATTAGCCTCGAGAAGCCTCAGCGGAAATGGGCCTCATCGCGCCTGGAGGGCAAAACCTCCTGGATTTTCTCGAGTTGCGGCAGGTGCTCTCGACTTACGACGGGGACCTCAGGGACCCGCTCTGGTGGCCTCAGGAAAGGCCAGTCCCCATGCGAGTTCCTCGGGGGCCTCTCGGGATTCCTCTCCCGTCGATGCCGGGGCCTAAGACCTTGTGTGGAGTCGGGGCCGGAACCTGAGGATTCCTCTCCAGTGCTGACATGGATCTTGGGGTACTTCTGGAGTCTCCCCAGGGGAGTCAGTCCTCGTCTCGAATGCGGGCATGCACTTGCGCTTTCCTCCAGAGCGGTAGCAGCAGTGTCACGCAGTCCGCCGCGTGGATCAAAGCATCTATGGTTTTCCCTCGAGTCTTTCCCACGAGGCTTTCCCACGAGGCTTTCCCACAGGGCTGTCCCACGTGCACACGTGGTGGGAGTCGATCCTCGGCTTGAACGTCAAGGCAGTGCAGGGAAAACAGGTTCCTCTGGAATGGACTGACACATCTGGGGGACTCTTGGAATGGTGGCACGACCCTGGAGTTCCTCTCGCCTTTCCTGTGGAGAGCGCCTCCTCTTGAGATGCGACGGGAACGCCGGGAATTCTTTCCCTACGAAACAGGGAAAGGATCCCTCATCTCGAGCTAGGAGGTGGAAACGGGGCTCCCCTGGATGTGTGCGGGACACCACGTGCTTCCTCTCGAGTGGAGACGGGAATGTCGTGGAACTTCTTGATTTGCAGCAAGGGTGTGAAGGAACCTTTGGAAGTTCCAGTGGTTAGATGCGATTGGCCTCGAGAAGCCGCAGCGGAAATGGGCCTCATCTCGCCTGGAGGGCAAAACCTCCTGGATTTTCTCGAGTTGCGGCAGGTGCTCTCGACTTACGACGGGGACCTCAGGGAACCGCTCTGGTGGCCTCCGGAAAGGCCAGTGCCCATGCGAGTTCCTCGGGGGCCTCTCGGGATTCCTCTCCCGTCGATGCCGGGGCCTAAGACCTTGTGTGGAGTCGGGGCCGGAACCTGAGGATTCCTCTCCAGTGCTGACATGGATCTTGGGGTACTTCTGGAGTCTCCCCAGGGGAGTCAGTCCTCATCTCGAATGCGGGCATGCACTTGCGCTTTCCTCCATAGCGGTAGCAGCAGTGTCACGCAGTCCGCCGCGTGGATCAAAGGATGTATGGTTTTCCCTCGAGTCTTTCCCACGAGGCTTTCCCACGAGGCTTTCCCACAGGGCTGTCCCACGTGCACACGTGGTGGGAGTCGATCCTCGGCTTGAACGTCAAGGCAGTGCAGGGAAAACAGGTTCCTCTGGAATGGACTGACACATCTGGGGGACTCTTGGAATGGTGGCATGACCCTGGAGTTCCTCTCGCCTTTCCTGTGGAGAGCGCCTCCTCTTGAGATGCGACGGGAACGCCGGGAATTCTTTCCCTACGAAACAGGGAGAGGATCCCTCATCTCGAGCTAGGAGGCGGAAACGGGGCTCCCCTGGATGTGTGCGGGACACCACGTGCTTCCTCTCGAGTGCAGACGGGTATGTCGGGGAACTTCTTGAGTTGCAGCAAGGGTGTGAAGGACCCTTTGGAAGTTCCAGTGGTTAGATGTGATTGGCCTCGAGAAGCCTCAGCGGAAATGGGCCTCATCGCGCCTGGAGGGCAAAACCTCCTGGATTCTCTCGAGTTGCGGCAGGTGCTCTCGACTTACGACGGGGACCTCAGGGACCCGCTCTGGTGGCCTCAGGAAAGGCCAGTCCCCATGCGAGTTCCACGGGGGCCTCTCGGGATTCCTCTCCCGTCGATGCCGGGGCCTAAGACCTTGTGTGGAGCCGGGGCCGGAACCTGAGGATTCCTCTCCAGTGCTGACATGGATCTTGGGGTACTTCTGGAGTCTCCCCAGGGGAGTCAGTCCTCGTCTCGAATGCGGGCATGCACTTGCGCTTTCCTCCAGAGCGGTAGCAGCAGTGTCACGCAGTCCGCCGCGTGGATCAAAGGATCTATGGTTTTCCCTCGAGTCTTTCCCACGAGGCTTTCCCACGAGGCTTTCCCACAGGGCTGTCCCACGTGCACACGTGGTGGGAGTCGATCCTCGGCTTGAACGTCAAGGCAGTGCAGGGAAAACAGGTTCCTCTGGAATGGACTGACACATCTGGGGGACTCTTGGAATGGTGGCACGACCCTGGAGTTCCTCTCGCCTTTCCTGTGGAGAGCGCCTCCTCTTGAGATGCGACGGGAACGCCGGGAATTCTTTCCCTACGAAACAGGGAAAGGATCCCTCATCTCGAGCTAGGAGGCGAAAACGGGTCTCCCCTGGATGTGTGCGGGACCCACGTGCTTCCTCTCGATTGGAGACGGGTATGTCGGGGAACTTCTTGAGTTGCAGCAAGGGTGTGAAGGACCCTTTGGAAGTTCCAGTGGTTAGACGTGATTAGCCTCGAGAAGCCTCAGCGGAAATGGGCCTCATCGCGCCTGGAGGGCAAAACCTCCTGGATTTTCTCGAGTTGCGGCAGGTGCTCTCGACTTACGACGGGGACCTCAGGGACCCGCTCTGGTGGCCTCAGGAAAGGCCAGTCCCCATGCGAGTTCCTCGGGGGCCTCTCGGGATTCCTCTCCCGTCGATGCCGGGGCCTAAGACCTTGTGTGGAGTCGGGGCCGGAACCTGAGGATTCCTCTCCAGTGCTGACATGGATCTTGGGGTACTTCTGGAGTCTCCCCAGGGGAGTCAGTCCTCGTCTCGAATGCGGGCATGCACTTGCGCTTTCCTCCAGAGCGGTAGCAGCAGTGTCACGCAGTCCGCCGCGTGGATCAAAGGATCTATGGTTTTCCCTCGAGTCTTTCCCACGAGGCTTTCCCACGAGGCTTTCCCATAGGGCTGTCCCACGTGCACACGTGGTGGGAGTCGATCCTCGGCTTGAACGTCAAGGCAGTGCAGGGAAAACAGGTTCCTCTGGAATGGACTGACACATCTGGGGGACTCTTGGAATGGTGGCACGACCCTGGAGTTCCTCTCGCCTTTCCTGTGGAGAGCGCCTCCTCTTGAGATGCGACGGGAACGCCGGGAATTCTTTCCCTACGAAACAGGGAAAGGATCCCTCATCTCGAGCTAGGAGGTGGAAACGGGGCTCCCCTGGATGTGTGCGGGACACCACGTGCTTCCTCTCGAGTGGAGACGGGAATGTCGTGGAACTTCTTGAGTTGCAGCAAGGGTGTGAAGGACCCTTTGGAAGTTCCAGTGGTTAGATGCGATTGGCCTCGAGAAGCCTCAGCGGAAATGGGCCTCATCTCGCCTGGAGGGCAAAACCTCCTGGATTTTCTCGAGTTGCGGCAGGTGCTCTCGACTTACGACGGGGACCTCAGGGAACCGCTCTGGAGGCCTCAGGAAAGGCCAGTGCCCATGCGAGTTCCTCGGGGGCCTCTCGGGATTCCTCTCCCGTCGATGCCGGGGCCTAAGACCTTGTGTGGAGTCGGGGCCGGAACCTGAGGATTCCTCTCCAGTGCTGACATGGATCTTGGGGTACTTCTGGAGTCTCCCCAGGGGAGTCAGTCCTCATCTCGAATGCGGGCATGCACTTGCGCTTTCCTCCAGAGCGGTAGCAGCAGTGTCACGCAGTCCGCCGCGTGGATCAAAGCATCTATGGTTTTCCCTCGAGTCTTTCCCACGAGGCTTTCCCACGAGGCTTTCCCACAGGGCTGTCCCACGTGCACACGTGGTGGGAGTCGATCCTCGGCTTGAACGTCAAGGCAGTGCAGGGAAAACACGTTCCTCCGGAATGGACTGACACATCTGGGGGACTCTTGGAATGGTGGCACGACCCTGGAGTTCCTCTCGCCTTTCCTGTGGAGAGCGCCTCCTCTTGAGATGCGACGGGAACGCCGGGAATTCTTTCCCTACGAAACAGGGAAAGGATCCCTCATCTCGAGCTAGGAGGCGGAAACGGGGCTCCCCTGGATGTATGCGGGACACCACGTGCTTCCTCTCGAGTGCAGACGGGTATGTCGGGGAACTTCTTGAGTTGCAGCAAGGGTGTGAAGGACCCTTTGGAAGTTCCAGTGGTTAGATGTGATTGGCCTCGAGAAGCCTCAGCGGAATTGGGCCTCATCTTGCCTGGAGGGCAAAACCTCCTGGATTTTCTCGAGTTGTGGCAGGTGCTCTCGACTTACGACGGGGACCTCAGGGACCCGCTCTGGTGGCGTCAGGAAAGGCCAGTCCCCATGCGAGTTCCTCGGGGGCCTCTCGGGATTCCTCTCCCGTCGATGCCGGGGCCTAAGACCTTGTGTGGAGTCGGGGCCGGAACCTGAGGATTCCTCTCCAGTGCTGACATGGATCTTGGGGTACTTCTGGAGTCTCCCCAGGGGAGTCAGTCCTCGTCTCGAATGCGGGCATGCACTTGCGCTTTCCTCCAGAGCGGTAGCAGCAGTGTCACGCAGTCCGCCGCGTGGATCAAAGCATCTATGGTTTTCCCTCGAGTCTTTCCCACGAGGCTTTCCCACGAGGCTTTCCCACAGGGCTGTCCCACGTGCACACGTGGTGGGAGTCGATCCTCGGCTTGAACGTCAAGGCAGTGCAGGGAAAACAGGTTCCTCTGGAATGGACTGACACATCTGGGGGACTCTTGGAATGGTGGCACGACCCTGGAGTTCCTCTCGCCTTTCCTGTGGAGAGCGCCTCCTCTTGAGATGCGACGGGAACGCCGGGAATTCTTTCTCTACGAAACAGGGAAAGGATCCCTCATCTCGAGCTAGGAGGCGAAAACGGGGCTCCCCTGGATGTGTGCGGGACACCACGTGCTTCCTCTCGAGTGGAGACGGGAATGTCGTGGAACTTCTTGAGTTGCAGCAAGGGTGTGAAGGACCCTTTGGAAGTTCCAGTGGTTAGATGCGATTGGCCTCGAGAAGCCGCAGCGGAAATGGGCCTCATCTCGCCTGGAGGGCAAAACCTCCTGGATATTCTCGAGTTGCGGCAGGTGCTCTCGACTTACGACGGGGACCTCAGGGACCCGCTCTGGTGGCCTCAGGAGAGGCCAGTCCCCATGCGAGTTCCTCGGGGGCCTCTCGGGATTCCTCTCCCGTCGATGCCGGGGCCTAAGACCTTGTGTGGAGTCGGGGCCGGAACCTGAGGATTCCTCTCCAGTGCTGACATGGATCTTGGGGTACTTCTGGAGTCTCCCCAGGGGAGTCAGTCCTCGTCTCGAATGCGGGCATGCACTTGCGCTTTCCTCCAGAGCGGTAGCAGCAGTGTCACGCAGTCCGCCGCGTGGATCAAAGCATCTATGGTTTTCCCTCGAGTCTTTCCCACGAGGCTTTCCCACGAGGCTTTCCCACAGGGCTGTCCCACGTGCACACGTGGTGGGAGTCGATCCTCGGCTTGAACGTCAAGGCAGTGCAGGGAAAACAGGTTCTTCTGGAATGGACTGACACATCTGGGGGACTCTTGGAATGGTGGCACGACCCTGGAGTTCCTCTCGCCTTTCCTGTGGAGAGCGCCTCCTCTTGAGATGCGACGGGAACGCCGGGAATTCTTTCCCTACGAAACAGGGAAAGGATCCCTCATCTCGAGCTAGGAGGCGGAAACGGGGCTCCCCTGGATGTATGCGGGACACCACGTGCTTCCTCTCGAGTGCAGACGGGTATGTCGGGGAACTTCTTGAGTTGCAGCAAGGGTGTGAAGGACCCTTTGGAAGTTCCAGTGGTTAGATGTGATTGGCCTCGAGAAGCCTCAGCGGAATTGGGCCTCATCTTGCCTGGAGGGCAAAACCTCCTGGATTTTCTCGAGTTGTGGCAGGTGCTCTCGACTTACGACGGGGACCTCAGGGACCCGCTCTGGTGGCGTCAGGAAAGGCCAGTCCCCATGCGAGTTCCTCGGGGGCCTCTCGGGATTCCTCTCCCGTCGATGCCGGGGCCTAAGACCTTGTGTGGAGTCGGGGCCGGAACCTGAGGATTCCTCTCCAGTGCTGACATGGATCTTGGGGTACTTCTGGAGTCTCCCCAGGGGAGTCAGTCCTCGTCTCGAATGCGGGCATGCACTTGCGCTTTCCTCCAGAGCGGTAGCAGCAGTGTCACGCAGTCCGCCGCGTGGATCAAAGCATCTATGGTTTTCCCTCGAGTCTTTCCCACGAGGCTTTCCCACGAGGCTTTCCCACAGGGCTGTCCCACGTGCACACGTGGTGGGAGTCGATCCTCGGCTTGAACGTCAAGGCAGTGCAGGGAAAACAGGTTCCTCTGGAATGGACTGACACATCTGGGGGACTCTTGGAATGGTGGCACGACCCTGGAGTTCCTCTCGCCTTTCCTGTGGAGAGCGCCTCCTCTTGAGATGCGACGGGAACGCCGGGAATTCTTTCCCTACGAAACAGGGAAAGGATCCATCATCTCGAGCTAGGAGGTGGAAACGGGGCTCCCCTGGATGTGTGCGGGACACCACGTGCTTCCTCTCGAGTGGAGACGGGTATGTCGGGGAACTTCTTGAGTTGCAGCAAGGGTGTGAAGGACCCTTTGGAAGTTCCAGTGGTTAGATGCGATTGGCCTCGAGAAGCCGCAGCGGAAATGGGCCTCATCTCGCCTGGAGGGCAAAACCTCCTGGATTTTCTCGAGTTGCGGCAGGTGCTGTCGACTTACGACGGGGACCTCAGGGACCCGCTCTGGTGGCCTCAGGAGAGGCCAGTCCCCATGCGAGTTCCTCGGGGGCCTCTCGGGATTCCTCTCCCGTCGATGCCGGGGCCTAAGACCTTGTGTGGAGCCGGGGCCGGAACCTGAGGATTCCTCTCCAGTGCTGACATGGATCTTGGGGTACTTCTGGAGTCTCCCCAGGGGAGTCAGTCCTCGTCTCGAATGCGGGCATGCACTTGCGCTTTCCTCCAGAGCGGTAGCAGCAGTGTCACGCAGTCCGCCGCGTGGATCAAAGGATCTATGGTTTTCCCTCGAGTCTTTCCCACGAGGCTTTCCCACGAGGCTTTCCCACAGGGCTGTCCCACGTGCACGCGTGGTGGGAGTCGATCCTCGGCTTGAACGTCAAGGCAGTGCAGGGAAAACAGGTTCTTCTGGAATGGACTGACACATCTGGGGGACTCTTGGAATGGTGGCACGACCCTGGAGTTCCTCTCGCCTTTCCTGTGGAGAGCGCCTCCTCTTGAGATGCGACGGGAACGCCGGGAATTCTTTCCCTACGAAACAGGGAAAGGATCCCTCATCTCGAGCTAGGAGGCGGAAACGGGGCTCCCCTGGATGTATGCGGGACACCACGTGCTTCCTCTCGAGTGCAGACGGGTATGTCGGGGAACTTCTTGAGTTGCAGCAAGGGTGTGAAGGACCCTTTGGAAGTTCCAGTGGTTAGATGTGATTGGCCTCGAGAAGCCTCAGCAGAAATATGCCTCATCGCGCCTGGAGGGCAAAACCTCCAGGATTCTCTCGAGTTGCGGCAGGTGCTCTCGACTTACGACGGGGACCTCAGGGACCCGCTCTGGTGGCCTCAGGAAAGGCCAGTCCCCATGCGAGTTCCTCGGGGGCCTCTCGGGATTCCTCTCCCGTCGATGCCGGGGCCTAAGACCTTGTGTGGAGTCGGGGCCGGAACCTGAGGATTCCTCTCCAGTGCTGACATGGATCTTGGGGTACTTCTGGAGTCTCCCCAGGGGAGTCAGTCCTCGTCTCTAATGCGGGCATGCACTTGCGCTTTCCTCCAGAGCGGTAGCAGCAGTGTCACGCAGTCCGCCGCGTGGATCAAAGGATCTATGGTTTTCCCTCGAGTCTTTCCCACGAGGCTTTCCCACGAGGCTTTCCCACAGGGCTGTCCCACGTGCACACGTGGTTGGAGTCGATCCTCGGCTTGAACGTCAAGGCAGTTCAGGGAAAACAGGTTCCTCTGGAATGGACTGACACATCTGAGGGTCTCTTGGAATGGTGGCACGACCCTGGAGTTCCTCTCGCCTTTCCTGTGGAGAACGCCTCCTCTTGAGATGCGATGGGAACGCCGGGAATTCTTTCCCTACGAAACAGGGAAAGGATCCCTCATCTCGAGCTAGGAGGTGGAAACGGGGCTCCCCTGGATGTGTGCGGGACACCACGTGCTTCCTCTCGAGTGGAGACGGGTATGTCGGGGAACTTCTTGAGTTGCAGCAAGGGTGTGAAGGACCCTTTGGAAGTTCCAGTGGTTAGATGCGATTGGCCTCGAGAAGCCGCAGCGGAAATGGGCCTCATCTCGCCTGGAGGGCAAAACCTCCTGGATTTTCTCGAGTTGCGGCAGGTGCTCTCGACTTACGACGGGGACCTCAGGGACCCGCTCTGGTGGCCTCAGGAGAGGCCAGTCCCCATGCCAGTTCCTCGGGGGCCTCTCGGGATTCCTCTCCCGTCGATGCCGGGGCCTAAGACCTTGTGTGGAGCCGGGGCCGGAACCTGAGGATTCCTCTCCAGTGCTGACATGGATCTTGGGGTACTTCTGGAGTCTCCCCAGGGGAGTCAGTCCTCGTCTCGAATGCGGGCATGCACTTGCGCTTTCCTCCAGAGCGGTAGCAGCAGTGTCACGCAGTCCGCCGCGTGGATCAAAGGATCTATGGTTTTCCCTCGAGTCTTTCCCACGAGGCTTTCCCACGAGGCTTTCCCACAGGGCTGTCCCACGTGCACACGTGGTGGGAGTCGATCCTCGGCTTGAACGTCAAGGCAGTGCAGGGAAAACAGGTTCCTCTGGAATGGACTGACACATCTGGGGGACTCTTGGAATGGTGGCACGACCCTGGAGTTCCTCTCGCCTTTCCTGTGGAGAGCGCCTCCTCTTGAGATGCGACGGGAACGCCGGGAATTCTTTCCCTACGAAACAGGGAAAGGATCCCTCATCTCGAGCTAGGAGGCGGAAACGGGGCTCCCCTGGATGTGTGCGGGACACCACGTGCTTCCTCTCGAGTGCAGACGGGTATGTCGGGGAACTTCTTGAGTTGCAGCAAGGGTGTGAAGGACCCTTTGGAAGTTCCAGTGGTTAGATGTGATTGGCCTCGAGAAGCCTCAGCGGAAATGGGCCTCATCGCGCCTGGAGGGCAAAACCTCCTGGATTCTCTCGAGTTGCGGCAGGTGCTCTCGACTTACGACGGGGACCTCAGGGACCCGCTCTGGTGGCCTCAGGAAAGGCCAGTCCCCATGCGAGTTCCTCGGGGGCCACTCGGGATTCCTCTCCCGTCGATGCCGGGGCCTAAGACCTTGTGTGGAGTCGGGGCCGGAACCTGAGGATTCTTCTCCAGTGCTGACATGGATCTTGGGGTACTTCTGGAGTCTCCCCAGGGGAGTCAGTCCTCGTCTCGAATGCGGGCATGCACTTGCGCTTTCCTCCAGAGCGGTAGCAGCAGTGTCACGCTGTCCGCCGCGTGGATCAAAGGATGTATGGTTTTCCCTCGAGTCTTTCCCACGAGTCTTTCCCACGAGGCTTTCCCACAGGGCTGTCCCACGTGCACACGTGGTGGGAGTCGATCCTCGGCTTGAACGTCAAGGCAGTGAAGGGAAAACAGGTTCCTCTGGAATGGACTGACACATCTGGGGGACTCTTGGAATGGTGGCATGACGCTGGAGTTCCTCTCGCCTTTCCTGTGGAGAGCGCCTCCTCTTGAGATGCGACGGGAACACCGAGAATTCTTTCCCTACGAAACAGGGAAAGGATCCCTCATCTCGAACTAGGAGGCGGAAACGGGGCTCCCCTTGATGTATGCGGGACACCACGTGCTTCCTCTCGAGTGCAGACGGGTATGTCGGGGAACTTCTTGAGTTGCAGCAACGGTGTGAAGGACCCTTTGGAAGTTCCAGTGGTTAGATGTGATTGGTCTCGAGAAGCCTCAGCGGAAATGGGCCTCATCTCGCCTGGAGGGCAAAACCTCCTGGATTTTCTCGAGTTGCGGCAGGTGCTCTCGACTTACGACGGGGACCTCAGGGAACCGCTCTGGTGGCCTCAGGAAAGGCCAGTCCCCATGCGAGTTCCTCGGGGGCCTCTCGGGAATCCTCTCCCGTCGATGCCGGGGCCTAAGACCTTGTGTGGAGTCGGGGCCGGAACCTGAGGATTCCTCTCCAGTGCTGACATGGATCTTGGGGTACTTCTGGAGTCTCCCCAGGGGAGTCAGTCCTCGTCTCGAATGCGGGCATGCACTTGTGCTTTCCTCCAGAGCGGTAGCAGCAGTGTCACGCAGTCCGCCGCGTGGATCAAAGGATCTATGGTTTTCCCTCGAGTCTTTCCCACGAGGCTTTCCCACGAGGCTTTCCCTCAGGGCTGTCCCACGTGCACACGTGGTGGGAGTCGATCCTCGGCTTGAACGTCAAGGCAGTGCAGGGAAAACAGGTTCCTCTGGAATGGACTGACACATCTGGGGGACTCTTGGAATGGTGGCACGACCCTGGAGTTCCTCTCGCCTTTCCTGTGGAGAGCGCCTCCTCTTGAGATGCGACGGGAACGCCGGGAATTCTTTCCCTACGAAACAGGGAAAGAATCCCTCATCTCGAGCTAGGAGGTGGAAACGGGGCTCCCCTGGATGTGTGCGGGACACCACGTGCTTCCTCTCGAGTGGTGACGGGTATGTCGGGGAACTTCTTGAGTTGCAGCTAGGGTGTGAAGGACCCTTTGGAAGTTCCAGTGGTTAGATGCGATTGGCCTCGAGAAGCCGCAGCGGAAATGGGCCTCATCTCCCCTGGAGGCCAAAACCTCCTGGATTTTCTCGAGTTGCGGCAGGTGCTCTCGACTTACGACGGGGACCTCAGGGACCCGCTCTGGTGGCCTCAGGAGAGGCCAGTCCCCATGCGAGTTCCTCGGGGGCCTCTCGGGATTCCTCTCCCGTCGATGCCGGGGCCTAAGACCTTGTGTGGAGCCGGGGCCGGAACCTGAGGACTCCTCTCCAGTGCTGACATTGATCTTGGGGTACTTCTGGAGTCTCCCCAGGGGAGTCAGTCCTCGTCTCGAATGCGGGCATGCACTTGCGCTTTCCTCCAGAGCGGTAGCAGCAGTGTCACGCAGTCCGCCGCGTGGATCAAAGGATGTATGGTTTTCCCTCGAGTCTTTCCCACGAGTCTTTCCCACGAGGCTTTCCCACAGGGCTGTCCCACGTGCACACGTGGTGGGAGTCGATCCTCGGCTTGAACGTCAAGGCAGTGAAGGGAAAACAGGTTCCTCTGGAATGGACTGACACATCTGGGGGACTCTTGGAATGGTGGCATGACGCTGAAGTTCCTCTCGCCTTTCCTGTGGAGAGCGCCTCCTCTTGAGATGCGACGGGAACACCGAGAATTCTTTCCCTACGAAACAGGGAAAGGATCCCTCATCTCGAGCTAGGAGGCGGAAACGGGGCTCCCCTTGATGTATGCGGGACACCACGTGCTTCCTCTCGAGTGCAGACGGGTATGTCGGGGAACTTCTTGAGTTGCAGCAAGGGTGTGAAGGACCCTTTGGAAGTTCCAGTGGTTAGACGTGATTTGCCTCGAGAAGCCTCTGCGGAAATGGGCCTCATCGCGCCTGGAGGGCAAAACCTCCTGGATTTTCTCGAGTTGCGGCAGGTGCTCTCGACTTACGACGGGGACCTCAGGGACCCGCTCTGGTGGCCTCAGGAAAGGCCAGTCCCCATGCGAGTTCCTCGGGGGCCTCTCGGGATTCCTCTCCCGTCGATGCCGGGGCCTAAGACCTTGTGTGGAGTCGGGGCCGGAACATGAGGATTCCTCTCCAGTGCTGACATGGATCTTGGGGTACTTATGGAGTCTCCCCAGGGGAGTCAGTCCTCGTCTCGAATGCGGGCATGCACTTGCGCTTTCCTCCAGAGCGGTAGCAGCAGTGTCACGCAGTCCGCCGCGTGGATCAAAGGATCTATGGTTTTCCCTCGAGTCTTTCCCACGAGGCTTTCCCACGAGGCTTTCCCACAGGGCTGTCCCACGTGCACACGTGGTGGGAGTCGATCCTCGGCTTGAACGTCAAGGCAGTGCAGGGAAAACAGGTTCCTCTGGAATGGACTGACACATCTGGGGGACTCTTGGAATGGTGGCATGACGCTGGAGTTCCTCTCGCCTTTCCTGTGGAGAGCGCCTCCTCTTGAGATGCGACGGGAACACCGAGAATTCTTTCCCTACGAAACAGGGAAAGGATCCCTCATCTCGAACTAGGAGGCGGAAACGGGGCTCCCCTTGATGTATGCGGGACACCACGTGCTTCCTCTCGAGTGCAGACGGGTATGTCGGGGAACTTCTTGAGTTGCAGCAACGGTGTGAAGGACCCTTTGGAAGTTCCAGTGGTTAGATGTGATTGGTCTCGAGAAGCCTCAGCGGAAATGGGCCTCATCTCGCCTGGAGGGCAAAACCTCCTGGATTTTCTCGAGTTGCGGCAGGTGCTCTCGACTTACGACGGGGACCTCAGGGAACCGCTCTGGTGGCCTCAGGAAAGGCCAGTCCCCATGCGAGTTCCTCGGGGGCCTCTCGGGAATCCTCTCCCGTCGATGCCGGGGCCTAAGACCTTGTGTGGAGTCGGGGCCGGAACCTGAGGATTCCTCTCCAGTGCTGACATGGATCTTGGGGTACTTCTGGAGTCTCCCCAGGGGAGTCAGTCCTCGTCTCGAATGCGGGCATGCACTTGCGCTTTCCTCCAGAGCGGTAGCAGGAGTGTCACTCAGTCCGCCGCGTGGATCAAAGCATGTATGGTTTTCCCTCGAGTCTTTCCCACGAGGCTTTCCCACGAGGCTTTCCCACAGGGCTGTCCCACGTGCACACGTGGTGGGAGTCGATCCTCGGCTTGAACGTCAAGGCAGTGCAGGGAAAACAGGTTCCTCTGGAATGGACTGACACATCTGGGGGACTCTTGGAATGGTGGCACGACCCTGGAGTTCCTCTCGCCTTTCCTGTGGAGAGCGCCTCCTCTTGAGATGCGACGGGAACGCCGGGAATTCTTTCCCTACGAAACAGGGAAAGGATCCCTCATCTCGAGCTAGGAGGCGAAAACGGGGCTCCCTTGGATGTGTGCGGGACCCACGTGCTTCCTCTCGAGTGGAGACGGGTATGTCGGGGAACTTCTTGAGTTGCAGCAAGGGTGTGAAGGACCCTTTGGAAGTTCCAGTGGTTAGATGCGATTGGGCTCGAGAAGCCGCAGCGGAAATGGGCCTCATCTCGCCTGGAGGGCAAAACCTCCTGGATTTTCTCGAGTTGCGGCAGGTGCTCTCGACTTACAACGGGGACCTCAGGGACCCGCTCTGGTGGCCTCAGGAGAGGCCAGTCCCCATGCGAGTTCCTCGGGGGCCTCTCGGGATTCCTCTCCCGTCGATGCCGGGGCCTAAGACCTTGTGTGGAGTCGGGGCCGGAACCTGAGGATTCTTCTCCAGTGCTGACATGGATCTTGGGGTACTTCTGGAGTCTCCCCAGGGGAGTCAGTCCTCGTCTCGAATGCGGGCATGCACTTGCGCTTTCCTCCAGAGCGGTAGCAGCAGTGTCACGCAGTCCGCCGCGTGGATCAAAGGATCTATGGTTTTCCCTCGAGTCTTTCCCACGAGGCTTTCCCACGAGGCTTTCCCACAGGGCTGTCCCACGTGCACACGTGGTGGGAGTCGATCCTCGGCTTGAACGTCAAGGCAGTGCAGGGAAAACAGGTTCCTCTGGAATGGACTGACACATCTGGGGGACTCTTGGAATGGTGGCATGACCCTGGAGTTCCTCTCGCCTTTCCTGTGGAGAGCGCCTCCTCTTGAGATGCGACGGGAACGCCGGGAATTCTTTCCCTACGAAACAGGGAAAGGATCCCTCATCTCGAGCTAGGAGGCGGAAACGGGGCTCCCCTGGATGTGTGCGGGACACCACGTGCTTCCTCTCGAGTGCAGACGGGTATGTCGGGGAACTTCTTGAGTTGCAGCAAGGGTGTGAAGGACCCTTTGGAAGTTCCAGTGGTTAGATGTGATTGGCCTCGAGAAGCCTCAGCGGAAATGGGCCTCATCGCGCCTGGAGGGCAAAACCTCCTGGATTCTCTCGAGTTGCGGCAGGTGCTCTCGACTTACGACGGGGACCTCAGGGACCCGCTCTGGTGGCCTCAGGAAAGGCCAGTCCCCATGCGAGTTCCTCGGGGGCCTCTCGGGATTCCTCTCCCGTCGATGCCGGGGCCTAAGACCTTGTGTGGAGTCGGGGCCGGAACCTGAGGATTCTTCTCCAGTGCTGACATGGATCTTGGGGTACTTCTGGAGTCTCCCCAGGGGAGTCAGTCCTCGTCTCGAATGCGGGCATGCACTTGCGCTTTCCTCCAGAGTGGTAGCAGCAGTGTCACGCTGTCCGCCGCGTGGATCAAAGGATGTATGGTTTTCCCTCGAGTCTTTCCCACGAGGCTTTCCCACGAGGCTTTCCCACAGGGCTGTCCCACGTGCACACGTGGTGGGAGTCGATCCTCCTCTTGAACGTCAAGGCAGTGAAGGGAAAACAGGTTCCTCTGGAATGGACTGACACATCTGGGGGACTCTTGGAATGGTGGCATGACGCTGGAGTTCCTCTCGCCTTTCCTGTGGAGAGCGCCTCCTCTTGAGATGCGACGGGAACGCCGGGAATTCTTTCCCTACGAAACAGGGAAAGGATCCCTCATCTCGAACTAGGAGGCGGAAACGGGGCTCCCCTTGATGTATGCGGGACACCACGTGCTTCCTCTCGAGTGCAGACGGGTATGTCGGGGAACTTCTTGAGTTGCAGCAACGGTGTGAAGGACCCTTTGGAAGTTCCAGTGGTTAGATGTGATTGGTCTCGAGAAGCCTCAGCGGAAATGGGCCTCATCTCGCCTGGAGGGCAAAACCTCCTGGATTTTCTCGAGTTGCGGCAGGTGCTCTCGACTTACGACGGGGACCTCAGGGAACCGCTCTGGTGGCCTCAGGAAAGGCCAGTCCCCATGCGAGTTCCTCGGGGGCCTCTCGGGAATCCTCTCCCGTCGATGCCGGGGCCTAAGACCTTGTGTGGAGTCGGGGCCGGAACCTGAGGATTCCTCTCCAGTGCTGACATGGATCTTGGGGTACTTCTGGAGTCTCCCCAGGGGAGTCAGTCCTCGTCTCGAATGCGGGCATGCACTTGCGCTTTCCTCTAGAGCGGTAGCAGCAGTGTCACGCAGTCCGCCGCGTGGATCAAAGGATCTATGGTTTTCCCTCGAGTCTTTCCCACGAGGCTTTCCCACGAGGCTTTCCCACAGGGCTGTCCCACGTGCACACGTGGTGTGAGTCGATCCTCGGCTTGAACGTCAAGGCAGTGCAGGGAAAACAGGTTCCTCTGGAATGGACTGACACATCTGGGGGACTCTTGGAATGCTGGCACGACCCTGGAGTTCCTCTCGCCTTTCCTGTGGAGAGCGCCTCCTCTTGAGATGCGACGGGAACGCCGGGAATTCTTTCCCTACGAAACAGGGAAAGGATACCTCATCTCGAGCTAGGAGGCGGAAACGGGGCTCCCCTGGATGTGTGCGGGACCCCACGTGCTTCCTCTCGAGTGGAGACGGGTATGTCGGGGAACTTCTTGAGTTGCAGCAAGGGTGTGAAGGACCCTTTGGAAGTTCCAGTGGTTAGATGTGATTGGCCTCGAGAAGCCTCAGCGGAAATGGGCCTCATCTCGCCTGGAGGGCAAAACCTCCTGGATTTTCTCGAGTTGCGGCAGGTGCTCTCGACTTACGACGGGGACCTCAGGGACCCGCTCTGGTGGCCTCAGGAAAGGCCAGTCCCCATGCGAGTTCCTCGGGGTCCTCTCGGGATTCCTCTCCCGTCGATGCCGGGGCCGAAGACCTTGTGTGGAGTCTGGGCCAGAACCTGAGGATTCCTCTTCAGTGCTGACATGGATCTTGGGGTACTTCTGGAGTCTCCTCAGGGGAGTCAGTCCTCGTCTCGAATGCGGGCATGCACTTGCGCTTTCCTCCAGAGCGGTAGCAGCAGTGTCACGCAGTCCGCCGCGTGGATCAAAGGATGTATGGTTTTCCCTCGAGTCTTTCCCAAGAGGCTTTCCCACGAGGCTTTCCCACAGGGCTGTCCCACGTGCACACGTGGTGGGAGTCGATCGTCGGCTTGAACGTCAAGGCAGTGCAGGGAAAACAGGTTCCTCTGGAATGGACTGACACATCTGGGGGACTCTTGGAATGGTGGCACGACCCTGGAGTTCCTCTCGCCTTTCCTGTGGAGAGCGCCTCCTCTTGAGATGCGACGGGAACGCCGGGAATTCTTTCCCTACGAAACAGGGAAAGGATCCCTAATCTCGAGCTAGGAGGCGGAATCGGGGCTCCCCTGGATGTGTGCGGGACACCACGTGCTTCCTCTCGAGTGCAGACGGGTATGTCGTGGAACTTCTTGAGTTGCAGCAAGGGTGTGAAGGACCCTTTGGAAGTTCCAGTGGTTAGATGTGATTGGCCTCGAGAAGCCTCAGCGGAAATGGGCCTCATTTCGCCTGGAGGTGAAAACCTCCTGGATTTTCTCGAGTTGCGGCAGGTGCTCTCGACTTACTACGGGGACCTCAGGACCCGCCCTGGTGGCCTCAGGAAAGGCCAGTCCCATGCGAGTTCCTCCGGGGCCTCTCGGGATTCCTCTCCCGTCGATGCCGGGGCCTAAGACCTTGTGTGGAGTCGGGGCCGGAACCTGAGTATTCCTCTCCAGTGCTGACATGGATCTTGTGGCACTTCTGGAGTCTCCCCAGGGGAGTCAGTCCTCGTCTCGAATGCGGGCATGCACTTGCGCTTTCCTCCAGAGCGGTAGCAGCAGTGTCACGCAGTCCGCCGCGTGGATCAAAGGATCTATGGTTTTCCCTCGAGTCTTTCCCACGAGGCTTTCCCACGAGGCTATCCCACAGGGCTGTCCCACGTGCACACGTGGTGGGAGTCGATCCTCGGCTTGAACGTCAAGGCAGTGCAGGGAAAACAGGTTCCTCTGGAATGGACTGACACATCAGGGGGACTCTTGGAATGGTGGCACGACCCTGGAGTTCCACTCGCCTTTCCTGTGGAGAGCGCCTCCTCTTGAGATGTGACGGGAACGCCGGGAATTCTTTCCCTAGGAAACAGGGAAAGGATCCCTCATCTCGAGCTAGGAGGAGGAAACGGGGCTCCCCTGGATGTGTGCGGGACCCCACGTGCTTCCTCTCGAGTGGAGACGTGTATGTCGGGGAACTTCTTGAGTTGCAGCAAGGGTGTGAAGGACCCTTTGGAAGTTCCAGTGGTTAGATGTGATTGGCCTCGAGAAGCCTCAGCGGAAATGGGCCTCATCTCGCCTGGAGGGCAAAACCTCCTGGATTTTCTCGAGTTGCGGCAGGTGCTCTCGACTTACGACGGGGACCTCAGGGACCCGCTCTGGTGGCCTCAGGAAAGGCCAGTCCCCATGCGAGTTCCTCGGGGTCCTCTCGGGATTCCTCTCCCGTCGATGCCGGGGCCGAAGACCTTGTGTGGAGTCTGGGCCAGAACCTGAGGATTCCTCTTCAGTGCTGACATGGATCTTGGGGTACTTCTGGAGTCTCCTCAGGGGAGTCAGTCCTCGTCTCGAATGCGGGCATGCACTTGCGCTTTCCTCCAGAGCGGTAGCAGCAGTGTCACGCAGTCCGCCGCGTGGATCAAAGGATCTATGGTTTTCCCTCGAGTCTTTCCCAAGAGGCTTTCCCACGAGGCTTTCCCACAGGGCTGTCCCACGTGCACACGTGGTGGGAGTCGATCGTCGGCTTGAACGTCAAGGCAGTGCAGGGAAAACAGGTTCCTCTGGAATGGACTGACACATCTGGGGGACTCTTGGAATGGTGGCACGACCCTGGAGTTCCTCTCGCCTTTCCTGTGGAGAGCGCCTCCTCTTGAGATGCGACGGGAACGCCGGGAATTCTTTCCCTACGAAACAGGGAAAGGATCCCTAATCTCGAGCTAGGAGGCGGAATCGGGGCTCCCCTGGATGTGTGCGGGACACCACGTGCTTCCTCTCGAGTGCAGACGGGTATGTCGTGGAACTTCTTGAGTTGCAGCAAGGGTGTGAAGGACCCTTTGGAAGTTCCAGTGGTTAGATGTGATTGGCCTCGAGAAGCCTCAGCGGAAATGGGCCTCATTTCGCCTGGAGGTGAAAACCTCCTGGATTTTCTCGAGTTGCGGCAGGTGCTCTCGACTTACTACGGGGACCTCAGGACCCGCCCTGGTGGCCTCAGGAAAGGCCAGTCCCATGCGAGTTCCTCCGGGGCCTCTCGGGATTCCTCTCCCGTCGATGCCGGGGCCTAAGACCTTGTGTGGAGTCGGGGCCGGAACCTGAGTATTCCTCTCCAGTGCTGACATGGATCTTGTGGCACATCTGGAGTCTCCCCAGGGGAGTCAGTCCTCGTCTCGAATGCGGGCATGCACTTGCCTTTTCCTCCAGAGCGGTAGCAGCAGTGTCACGCAGTCCGCCGCGTGGATCAAAGGATCTATGGTTTTCCCTCGAGTCTTTCCCACGAGGCTTTCCCACGAGGCTATCCCACAGGGCTGTCCCACGTGCACACGTGGTGGGAGTCGATCCTCGGCTTGAACGTCAAGGCAGTGCAGGGAAAACAGGTTCCTCTGGAATGGACTGACACATCAGGGGGACTCTTGGAATGGTGGCACGACCCTGGAGTTCCACTCGCCTTTCCTGTGGAGAGCGCCTCCTCTTGAGATGTGACGGGAACGCCGGGAATTCTTTCCCTAGGAAACAGGGAAAGGATCCCTCATCTCGAGCTAGGAGGAGGAAACGGGGCTCCCCTGGATGTGTGCGGGACCCCACATGCTTCCTCTCGAGTGGAGACGGGTATGTCGGGGAACTTCTTGAGTTGCAGCAAGGGTGTGAAGGACCCTTTGGAAGTTCCAGTGGTTAGATGTGATTGGCCTCGAGAAGCCTCAGCGGAAATGGGCCTCATCTCGCCTGGAGGGCAAAACCTCCTGGATTTTCTCGAGTTGCGGCAGGTGCTCTCGACTTACGACGGGGACCTCAGGGACCCGCTCTGGTGGCCTCAGGAAAGGCCAGTCCCCATGCGAGTTCCTCGGGGGCCTCTCGGGATTCCTCTCCCGTCGATGCCGGGGCCTAAGACCTTGTGTGGAGTCGGGGCCGGAACCTGAGGATTCCTCTCCAGTGCTGACATGGATCTTGGGGTACTTCTGGAGTCTCCCCAGGGGACTCAGTCCTCGTCTCGAATGCGGGCATGCACTTGCGCTTTCCTCCAGAGGGGTAGCAGCAGTGTCACGCAGTCCGCCGCGTGGATCAAAGGATCTATGGTTTTCCCTCGAGTCTTTCCCTCGAGGCTTTCCCACGAGGCTTTCCCACAGGGCTGTCCCACGTGCACACGTGGTGGGAGTCGATTCTCAGCTTGAACGTCAAGGCAGTGCAGGGAAAACAGGTTCCTCTGGAATGGACTGACACATCTGGGGGACTCTTGGAATGGTGGCACGACCCTGGAGTTCCTCTCGCCTTTCCTGTGGAGAGCGCCTCCTCTTGAGATGCGACGGGAACGCCGGGAATTCTTTCCCTACGAAACAGGGAAAGGATACCTCATCTCGAGCTAGGAGGCGGAAACGGGGCTCCCCTGGATGTGTGTGGGACCCCACGTGCTTCCTCTCGAGTGGAGACGGGTATGTCGGGGAACTTCTTGAGTTGCAGCAATGGTGTGAAGGACCCTTTGGAAGTTCCAGTGGTTAGATGTGATTGGCCTCGAGAAGCCTCAGCGGAAATGGGCCTCATCTCGCCTGGAGGGCAAAACCTCCTGGATTTTCTCGAGTTGCGGCAGGTGCTCTCGACTTTCGACGGGGACCTCAGGGACCCGCTCTGGTGGCCTCAGGAAAGGCCAGTCCCCATGCGAGTTCCTCGGGGGCCTCTCGGGATTCCTCTCCCGTCGATGCCGGGGCCGAAGATCTTGTGTGGAGTCGGGGCCAGAACCTGAGGATTCCTCTTCAGTGCTGACATGGATCTTGGGGTACTTCTGGAGTCTCCCCAGGGGAGTCAGTCCTCGTCTCGAATGCGGGCATGCACTTGTGCTTTCCTCCAGAGCGGTAGCAGCAGTGTCACGCAGTCCGCCGCGTGGATCAAAGGATCTATGGTTTTCCCTCGAGTCTTTCCCACGAGGCTTTCCCACGAGGCTTTCCCTCAGGGCTGTCCCACGTGCACACGTGGTGGGAGTCGATCCTCGGCTTGAACGTCAAGGCAGTGCAGGGAAAACAGGTTCCTCTGGAATGGACTGACACATCTGGGGGACTCTTGGAATGGTGGCACGACCCTGGAGTTCCTCTCGCCTTTCCTGTGGAGAGCGCCTCCTCTTGAGATGCGACGGGAACGCCGGGAATTCTTTCCCTACGAAACAGGGAAAGGATCCCTCATCTCGAGCTAGGAGGTGGAAACGGGGCTCCCCTGGATGTGTGCGGGACACCACGTGCTTCCTCTCGAGTGGAGACGGGTATGTCGGGGAACTTCTTGAGTTGCAGCTAGGGTGTGAAGGACCCTTTGGAAGTTCCAGTGGTTAGATGCGATTGGCCTCGAGAAGCCGCAGCGGAAATGGGCCTCATCTCGCCTGGAGGCCAAAACCTCCTGGATTTTCTCGAGTTGCGGCAGGTGCTCTCGACTTACGACGGGGACCTCAGGGACCCGCTCTGGTGGCCTCAGGAGAGGCCAGTCCCCATGCGAGTTCCTCGGGGGCCTCTCGGGATTCCTCTCCCGTCGATGCCGGGGCCTAAGACCTTGTGTGGAGCCGGGGCCGGAACCTGAGGACTCCTCTCCAGTGCTGACATGGATCTTGGGGTACTTCTGGAGTCTCCCCAGGGGAGTCAGTCCTCGTCTCGAATGCGGGCATGCACTTGCGCTTTCCTCCAGAGCGGTAGCAGCAGTGTCACGCAGTCCGCCGCGTGGATCAAAGGATGTATGGTTTTCCCTCGAGTCTTTCCCACGAGTCTTTCCCACGAGGCTTTCCCACAGGGCTGTCCCACGTGCACACGTGGTGGGAGTCGATCCTCGGCTTGAACGTCAAGGCAGTGAAGGGAAAACAGGTTCCTCTGGAATGGACTGACACATCTGGGGGACTCTTGGAATGGTGGCATGACGCTGGAGTTCCTCTCGCCTTTCCTGTGGAGAGCGCCTCCTCTTGAGATGCGACGGGAACACCGAGAATTCTTTCCCTACGAAACAGGGAAAGGATCCCTCATCTCGAGCTAGGAGGCGGAAACGGGGCTCCCCTTGATGTATGCGGGACACCACGTGCTTCCTCTCGAGTGCAGACGGGTATGTCGGGGAACTTCTTGAGTTGCAGCAAGGGTGTGAAGGACCCTTTGGAAGTTCCAGTGGTTAGACGTGATTAGCCTCGAGAAGCCTCAGCGGAAATGGGCCTCATCGCGCCTGGAGGGCAAAACCTCCTGGATTTTCTCGAGTTGCGGCAGGTGCTCTCGACTTACGACGGGGACCTCAGGGACCCGCTCTGGTGGCCTCAGGAAAGGCCAGTCCCCATGCGAGTAACTCGGGGGCCTCTCGGGATTCCTCTCCCGTCGATGCCGGGGCCTAAGACCTTGTGTGGAGTCGGGGCCGGAACCTGAGGATTCCTCTCCAGTGCTGACATGGATCTTGGGGTACTTCTGGAGTCTCCCCAGGGGAGTCAGTCCTCGTCTCGAATGCGGGCATGCACTTGCGCTTTCCTCCAGAGCGGTAGCAGCAGTGTCACGCAGTCCGCCGCGTGGGTCAAAGGATGTATGGTTTTCCCTCGAGTCTTTCCCACGAGGCTTTCCCACGAGGCTTTCCCACAGGGCTGTCCCACGTGCACACGTGGTGGGAGTCTATCCTCGGCTTGAACGTCAAGGCAGTGAAGGGAAAACAGGTTCCTCTGGAATGGACTGACACATCTGGGGGACTCTTGGAATGTTGGCATGACCCTGGAGTTCCTCTCGCCTTTCCTGTGGAGAGCGCCTCCTCTTGAGATGCGACGGGAACACCGAGAATTCTTTCCCTACGAAACAGGGAAAGGATCCCTCATCTCGAGCTAGGAGGCGGAAACGGGGCTCCCCTGGATGTATGCGGGACACCACGTGCTTCCTCTCGAGTGCAGACGGGTATGTCGGGGAACTTCTTGAGTTGCAGCAAGGGTGTGAAGGACCCTTTGGAAGTTCCAGTGGTTAGATGTGATTGGCCTCGAGAAGCCTCAGCGGAAATGGGCCTCATCTCGCCTGGAGGGCAAAACCTCCTGGATTTGCTCGAGTTGCGGCAGGTGCTCTCGACTTACGACGGGGACCTCAGGGACCCGCTCTGGTGGCCTCAGGAAAGGCCAGTCCAAATGCGAGTTCCACGGGGGCCTCTCGGGATTCCTCTCCCGTCGATGCCGGGGCTTAAGACCTTGTGTGGAGTCGGGGCCGGAACCTGAGGATTCCTCTCCAGTGCTGACATGGATCTTGGGGTACTTCTGGAGTCTCCCCAGGGGAGTCAGTCCTCGTCTCGAATGCGGGCATGCACTTGCGCTTTCCTCCAGAGAGGTAGCAGCAGTGTCACGCAGTCCGCCGCGTGGATCAAAGCATCTATGGTTTTCCCTCGAGTCTTTCCCACGAGGCTTTCCCACGAGGCTTTCCCACAGGGCTGTCCCACGTGCACACGTGGTGGGAGTCGATCGTCGGCTTGAACGTCAAGGCAGTGCAGGGAAAACAGGTTCCTCTGGAATGGACTGACACATCTGGGGGACTCTTGGAATGGTGGCACGACCCTGGAGTTCCTCTCGCCTTTCCTGTGGAGAGCGCCTCCTCTTGAGATGCGACGGGAACGCCGGGAATTCTTTCCCTACGAAACAGGGAAAGGATCCCTAATCTCGAGCTAGGAGGCGGAATCGGGGCTCCCCTGGATGTGTGCGGGACACCACGTGCTTCCTCTCGAGTGCAGACGGGTATGTCGTGGAACTTCTTGAGTTGCAGCACGGGTGTGAAGGACCCTTTGGAAGTTCCAGTGGTTAGATGTGATTGGCCTCGAGAAGCCTCAGCGGAAATGGGCCTCATTTCGCCTGGAGGTGAAAACCTCCTGGATTTTCTCGAGTTGCGGCAGGTGCTCTCGACTTACTACGGGGACCTCAGGACCCGCCCTGGTGGCCTCAGGAAAGGCCAGTCCCATGCGAGTTCCTCCGGGGCCTCTCGGGATTCCTCTCCCGTCGATGCCGGGGCCTAAGACCTTGTGTGGAGTCGGGGCCGGAACCTGAGTATTCCTCTCCAGTGCTGACATGGATCTTGTGGCACTTCTGGAGTCTCCCCAGGGGAGTCAGTCCTCGTCTCGAATGCGGGCATGCACTTGCGCTTTCCTCCAGAGCGGTAGCAGCAGTGTCACGCAGTCCGCCGCGTGGATCAAAGGATCTATGGTTTTCCCTCGAGTCTTTCCCACGAGGCTTTCCCACGAGGCTATCCCACAGGGCTGTCCCACGTGCACACGTGGTGGGAGTCGATCCTCGGCTTGAACGTCAAGGCAGTGCAGGGAAAACAGGTTCCTCTGGAATGGACTGACACATCAGGGGGACTCTTGGAATGGTGGCACGACCCTGGAGTTCCACTCGCCTTTCCTGTGGAGAGCGCCTCCTCTTGAGATGTGACGGGAACGCCGGGAATTCTTTCCCTAGGAAACAGGGAAAGGATCCCTCATCTCGAGCTAGGAGGAGGAAACGGGGCTCCCCTGGATGTGTGCGGGACCCCACGTGCTTCCTCTCGAGTGGAGACGTGTATGTCGGGGAACTTCTTGAGTTGCAGCAAGGGTGTGAAGGACCCTTTGGAAGTTCCAGTGGTTAGATGTGATTGGCCTCGAGAAGCCTCAGCGGAAATGGGCCTCATCTCGCCTGGAGGGCAAAACCTCCTGGATTTTCTCGAGTTGCGGCAGGTGCTCTCGACTTACGACGGGGACCTCAGGGACCCGCTCTGGTGGCCTCAGGAAAGGCCAGTCCCCATGCGAGTTCCTCGGGGTCCTCTCGGGATTCCTCTCCCGTCGATGCCGGGGCCGAAGACCTTGTGTGGAGTCTGGGCCAGAACCTGAGGATTCCTCTTCAGTGCTGACATGGATCTTGGGGTACTTCTGGAGTCTCCTCAGGGGAGTCAGTCCTCGTCTCGAATGCGGGCATGCACTTGCGCTTTCCTCCAGAGCGGTAGCAGCAGTGTCACGCAGTCCGCCGCGTGGATCAAAGGATCTATGGTTTTCCCTCGAGTCTTTCCCAAGAGGCTTTCCCACGAGGCTTTCCCACAGGGCTGTCCCACGTGCACACGTGGTGGGAGTCGATCGTCGGCTTGAACGTCAAGGCAGTGCAGGGAAAACAGGTTCCTCTGGAATGGACTGACACATCTGGGGGACTCTTGGAATGGTGTCACGACCCTGGAGTTCCTCTCGCCTTTCCTGTGGAGAGCGCCTCCTCTTGAGATGCGACGGGAACGCCGGGAATTCTTTCCCTACGAAACAGGGAAAGGATCCCTAATCTCGAGCTAGGAGGCGGAATCGGGGCTCCCCTGGATGTGTGCGGGACACCACGTGCTTCCTCTCGAGTGCAGACGGGTATGTCGTGGAACTTCTTGAGTTGCAGCAAGGGTGTGAAGGACCCTTTGGAAGTTCCAGTGGTTAGATGTGATTGGCCTCGAGAAGCCTCAGCGGAAATGGGCCTCATTTCGCCTGGAGGTGAAAACCTCCTGGATTTTCTCGAGTTGCGGCAGGTGCTCTCGACTTACTACGGGGACCTCAGGACCCGCCCTGGTGGCCTCAGGAAAGGCCAGTCCCATGCGAGTTCCTCCGGGGCCTCTCGGGATTCCTCTCCCGTCGATGCCGGGGCCTAAGACCTTGTGTGGAGTCGGGGCCGGAACCTGAGTATTCCTCTCCAGTGCTGACATGGATCTTGTGGCACATCTGGAGTCTCCCCAGGGGAGTCAGTCCTCGTCTCGAATGCGGGCATGCACTTGCCTTTTCCTCCAGAGCGGTAGCAGCAGTGTCACGCAGTCCGCCGCGTGGATCAAAGGATCTATGGTTTTCCCTCGAGTCTTTCCCACGAGGCTTTCCCACGAGGCTATCCCACAGGGCTGTCCCACGTGCACACGTGGTGGGAGTCGATCCTCGGCTTGAACGTCAAGGCAGTGCAGGGAAAACAGGTTCCTCTGGAATGGACTGACACATCAGGGGGACTCTTGGAATGGTGGCACGACCCTGGAGTTCCACTCGCCTTTCCTGTGGAGAGCGCCTCCTCTTGAGATGTGACGGGAACGCCGGGAATTCTTTCCCTAGGAAACAGGGAAAGGATCCCTCATCTCGAGCTAGGAGGAGGAAACGGGGCTCCCCTGGATGTGTGCGGGACCCCACATGCTTCCTCTCGAGTGGAGACGGGTATGTCGGGGAACTTCTTGAGTTGCAGCAAGGGTGTGAAGGACCCTTTGGAAGTTCCAGTGGTTAGATGTGATTGGCCTCGAGAAGCCTCAGCGGAAATGGGCCTCATCTCGCCTGGAGGGCAAAACCTCCTGGATTTTCTCGAGTTGCGGCAGGTGCTCTCGACTTACGACGGGGACCTCAGGGACCCGCTCTGGTGGCCTCAGGAAAGGCCAGTCCCCATGCGAGTTCCTCGGGGGCCTCTCGGGATTCCTCTCCCGTCGATGCCGGGGCCTAAGACCTTGTGTGGAGTCGGGGCCGGAACCTGAGGATTCCTCTCCAGTGCTGACATGGATCTTGGGGTACTTCTGGAGTCTCCCCAGGGGACTCAGTCCTCGTCTCGAATGCGGGCATGCACTTGCGCTTTCCTCCAGAGGGGTAGCAGCAGTGTCACGCAGTCCGCCGCGTGGATCAAAGGATCTATGGTTTTCCCTCGAGTCTTTCCCACGAGGCTTTCCCACGAGGCTTTCCCACAGGGCTGTCCCACGTGCACACGTGGTGGGAGTCGATCCTCAGCTTGAATGTCAAGGCAGTGCAGGGAAAACAGGTTCCTCTGGAATGGACTGACACATCTGGGGGACTCTTGGAATGGTGGCACGACCCTGGAGTTCCTCTCGCCTTTCCTGTGGAGAGCGCCTCCTCTTGAGATGCGACGGGAACGCCGGGAATTCTTTCCCTACGAAACAGGGAAAGGATACCTCATCTCGAGCTAGGAGGCGGAAACGGGGCTCCCCTGGATGTGTGTGGGACCCCACGTGCTTCCTCTCGAGTGGAGACGGGTATGTCGGGGAACTTCTTGAGATGCAGCAATGGTGTGAAGGACCCTTTGGAAGTTCCAGTGGTTAGATGTGATTGGCCTCGAGAAGCCTCAGCGGAAATGGGCCTCATCTCGCCTGGAGGGCAAAACCTCCTGGATTTTCTCGAGTTGCGGCAGGTGCTCTCGACTTTCGACGGGGACCTCAGGGACCCGCTCTGGTGGCCTCAGGAAAGGCCAGTCCCCATGCGAGTTCCTCGGGGGCCTCTCGGGATTCCTCTCCCGTCGATGCCGGGGCCGAAGACCTTGTGTGGAGTCGGGGCCAGAACCTGAGGATTCCTCTTCAGTGCTGACATGGATCTTGGGGTACTTCTGGAGTCTCCCCAGGGGAGTCAGTCCTCGTCTCGAATGCGGGCATGCACTTGTGCTTTCCTCCAGAGCGGTAGCAGCAGTGTCACGCAGTCCGCCGCGTGGATCAAAGGATCTATGGTTTTCCCTCGAGTCTTTCCCACGAGGCTTTCCCACGAGGCTTTCCCTCAGGGCTGTCCCACGTGCACACGTGGTGGGAGTCGATCCTCGGCTTGAACGTCAAGGCAGTGCAGGGAAAACAGGTTCCTCTGGAATGGACTGACACATCTGGGGGACTCTTGGAATGGTGGCACGACCCTGGAGTTCCTCTCGCCTTTCCTGTGGAGAGCGCCTCCTCTTGAGATGCGACGGGAACGCCGGGAATTCTTTCCCTACGAAACAGGGAAAGGATCCCTCATCTCGAGCTAGGAGGTGGAAACGGGGCTCCCCTGGATGTGTGCGGGACACCACGTGCTTCCTCTCGAGTGGAGACGGGTATGTCGGGGAACTTCTTGAGTTGCAGCTAGGGTGTGAAGGACCCTTTGGAAGTTCCAGTGGTTAGATGCGATTGGCCTCGAGAAGCCGCAGCGGAAATGGGCCTCATCTCGCCTGGAGGCCAAAACCTCCTGGATTTTCTCGAGTTGCGGCAGGTGCTCTCGACTTACGACGGGGACCTCAGGGACCCGCTCTGGTGGCCTCAGGAGAGGCCAGTCCCCATGCGAGTTCCTCGGGGGCCTCTCGGGATTCCTCTCCCGTCGATGCCGGGGCCTAAGACCTTGTGTGGAGCCGGGGCCGGAACCTGAGGACTCCTCTCCAGTGCTGACATTGATCTTGGGGTACTTCTGGAGTCTCCCCAGGGGAGTCAGTCCTCGTCTCGAATGCGGGCATGCACTTGCGCTTTCCTCCAGAGCGGTAGCAGCAGTGTCACGCAGTCCGCCGCGTGGATCAAAGGATGTATGGTTTTCCCTCGAGTCTTTCCCACGAGTCTTTCCCACGAGGCTTTCCCACAGGGCTGTCCCACGTGCACACGTGGTGGGAGTCGATCCTCGGCTTGAACGTCAAGGCAGTGAAGGGAAAACAGGTTCCTCTGGAATGGACTGACACATCTGGGGGACTCTTGGAATGGTGGCATGACGCTGGAGTTCCTCTCGCCTTTCCTGTGGAGAGCGCCTCCTCTTGAGATGCGACGGGAACACCGAGAATTCTTTCCCTACGAAACAGGGAAAGGATCCCTCATCTCGAGCTAGGAGGCGGAAACGGGGCTCCCCTTGATGTATGCGGGACACCACGTGCTTCCTCTCGAGTGCAGACGGGTATGTCGGGGAACTTCTTGAGTTGCAGCAAGGGTGTGAAGGACCCTTTGGAAGTTCCAGTGGTTAGACGTGATTAGCCTCGAGAAGCCTCAGCGGAAATGGGCCTCATCGCGCCTGGAGGGCAAAACCTCCTGGATTTTCTCGAGTTGCGGCAGGTGCTCTCGACTTACGACGGGGACCTCAGGGACCCGCTCTGGTGGCCTCAGGAAAGGCCAGTCCCCATGCGAGTAACTCGGGGGCCTCTCGGGATTCCTCTCCCGTCGATGCCGGGGCCTAAGACCTTGTGTGGAGTCGGGGCCGGAACCTGAGGATTCCTCTCCAGTGCTGACATGGATCTTGGGGTACTTCTGGAGTCTCCCCAGGGGAGTCAGTCCTCGTCTCGAATGCGGGCATGCACTTGCGCTTTCCTCCAGAGCGGTAGCAGCAGTGTCACGCAGTCCGCCGCGTGGGTCAAAGGATGTATGGTTTTCCCTCGAGTCTTTCCCACGAGGCTTTCCCACGAGGCTTTCCCACAGGGCTGTCCCACGTGCACACGTGGTGGGAGTCTATCCTCGGCTTGAACGTCAAGGCAGTGAAGGGAAAACAGGTTCCTCTGGAATGGACTGACACATCTGGGGGACTCTTGGAATGTTGGCATGACCCTGGAGTTCCTCTCGCCTTTCCTGTGGAGAGCGCCTCCTCTTGAGATGCGACGGGAACACCGAGAATTCTTTCCCTACGAAACAGGGAAAGGATCCCTCATCTCGAGCTAGGAGGCGGAAACGGGGGTCCCCTGGATGTATGCGGGACACCACGTGCTTCCTCTCGAGTGCAGACGGGTATGTCGGGGAACTTCTTGAGTTGCAGCAAGGGTGTGAAGGACCCTTTGGAAGTTCCAGTGGTTAGATGTGATTGGCCTCGAGAAGCCTCAGCGGAAATGGGCCTCATCTCGCCTGGAGGGCAAAACCTCCTGGATTTGCTCGAGTTGCGGCAGGTGCTCTCGACTTACGACGGGGACCTCAGGGACCCGCTCTGGTGGCCTCAGGAAAGGCCAGTCCAAATGCGAGTTCCACGGGGGCCTCTCGGGATTCCTCTCCCGTCGATGCCGGGGCTTAAGACCTTGTGTGGAGTAGGGGCCGGAACCTGAGGATTCCTCTCCAGTGCTGACATGGATCTTGGGGTACTTCTGGAGTCTCCCCAGGGGAGTCAGTCCTCGTCTCGAATGCGGGCATGCACTTGCGCTTTCCTCCAGAGAGGTAGCAGCAGTGTCACGCAGTCCGCCGCGTGGATCAAAGCATCTATGGTTTTCCCTCGAGTCTTTCCCACGAGGCTTTCCCACGAGGCTTTCCCACAGGGCTGTCCCACGTGCACACGTGGTGGGAGTCGATCCTCGGCTTGAACGTCAAGGCAGTGCAGGGAAAACAGGTTCCTCTGGAATGGACTGACACATCTGGGGGACTCTTGGAATGGTGGCACGACCCTGGAGTTCCTCTCGCCTTTCCTGTGGAGAGCGCCTCCTCTTGAGATCCGACGGGAACGCCGGGAATTCTTTCCCTACGAAACAGGGAAAGGATCCCTAATCTCGAGCTAGGAGGCGGAATCGGGGCTCCCCTGGATGTGTGCGGGACACCACGTGCTTCCTCTCGAGTGCAGACGGGTATGTCGTGGAACTTCTTGAGTTGCAGCAAGGGTGTGAAGGACCCTTTGGAAGTTCCAGTGGTTAGATGTGATTGGCCTCGAGAAGCCTCAGCGGAAATGGGCCTCATTTCGCCTGGAGGTGAAAACCTCCTGGATTTTCTCGAGTTGCGGCAGGTGCTCTCGACTTACTACGGGGACCTCAGGACCCGCCCTGGTGGCCTCAGGAAAGGCCAGTCCCATGCGAGTTCCTCGGGGGCCTCTCGGGATTCCTCTCCCGTCGATGCCGGGGCCTAAGACCTTGTGTGGAGTCGGGGCCGGAACCTGAGTATTCCTCTCCAGTGCTGACATGGATCTTGTGGCACTTCTGGAGTCTCCCCAGGGGAGTCAGTCCTCGTCTCGAATGCGGGCATGCACTTGCGCTTTCCTCCAGAGCGGTAGCAGCAGTGTCACGTAGTCCGCCGCGTGGATCAAAGGATCTATGGTTTTCCCTCGAGTCTTTCCCACGAGGCTTTCCCACGAGGCTATCCCACAGGGCTGTCCCACGTGCACACGTGGTGGGAGTCGATCCTCGGCTTGAACGTCAAGGCAGTGCAGGGAAAACAGGTTCCTCTGGAATGGACTGACACATCAGGGGGACTCTTGGAATGGTGGCACGACCCTGGAGTTCCACTCGCCTTTCCTGTGGAGAGCGCCTCCTCTTGAGATGTGACGGGAACGCCGGGAATTCTTTCCCTAGGAAACAGGGAAAGGATCCCTCATCTCGAGCTAGGAGGCGGAAACGGGGCTCCCCTGGATGTTGTGGGACCCCACGTGCTTCCTCTCGAGTGGAGACGGGTATGTCGGGGAACTTCTTGAGTTGCAGCAAGGGTGTGAAGGACCCTTTGGAAGTTCCAGTGGTTAGATGTGATTGGCCTCGAGAAGCCTCAGCGGAAATGGGCCTCATCTCGCCTGGAGGGCAAAACCTCCTGGATTTTCTCGAGTTGCGGCAGGTGCTCTCGACTTACGACGGGGACCTCAGGGACCCGCTCTGGTGGCCTCAGGAAAGGCCAGTCCCCATGCGAGTTCCTCGGGGGCCTCTCGGGATTCCTCTCCCGTCGATGCCGGGGCCTAAGACCTTGTGTGGAGTCGGGGCCGGAACCTGAGGATTCCTCTCCAGTGCTGACATGGATCTTGGGGTACTTCTGGAGTCTCCCCAGGGGACTCAGTCCTCGTCTCGAATGCGGGCATGCACTTGCGCTTTCCTCCAGAGGGGTAGCAGCAGTGTCACGCAGTCCGCCGCATGGATCAAAGGATCTATGGTTTTCCCTCGAGTCTTTCCCTCGAGGCTTTCCCACGAGGCTTTCCCACAGGGCTGTCCCACGTGCACACGTGGTGGGAGTCGATCCTCAGCTTGAACGTCAAGGCAGTGCAGGGAAAACAGGTTCCTCTGGAATGGACTGACACATCTGGGGGACTCTTGGAATGGTGGCACGACCCTGGAGTTCCTCTCGCCTTTCCTGTGGAGAGCGCCTCCTCTTGAGATGCGACGGGAACGCCGGGAATTCTTTCCCTACGAAACAGGGAAAGGATACCTCATCTCGAGCTAGGAGGCGGAAACGGGGCTCCCCTGGATGTGTGTGGGACCCCACGTGCTTCCTCTCGAGTGGAGACGGGTATGTCGGGGAACTTCTTGAGTTGCAGCAATGGTGTGAAGGACCCTTTGGAAGTTCCAGTGGTTAGATGTGATTGGCCTCGAGAAGCCTCAGCGGAAATGGGCCTCATCTCGCCTGGAGGGCAAAACCTCCTGGATTTTCTCGAGTTGCGGCAGGTGCTCTCGACTTTCGACGGGGACCTCAGGGACCCGCTCTGGTGGCCTCAGGAAAGGCCAGTCCCCATGCGAGTTCCTCGGGGGCCTCTCGGGATTCCTCTCCCGTCGATGCCGGGGCCGAAGACCTTGTGTGGAGTCGGGGCCAGAACCTGAGGATTCCTCTTCAGTGCTGACATGGATCTTGGGGTACTTCTGGAGTCTCCCCAGGGGAGTCAGTCCTCGTCTCGAATGAGGGCATGCACTTGCGCTTTCCTCCAGAGCGGTAGCAGCAGTGTCACGCAGTCCGCCGCGTGGATCAAAGGATCTATGGTTTTCCCTCGAGTCTTTCCCACGAGGCTTTCCCACGAGGCTTTCCCACAGGGCTGTCCCACGTGCACACGTGGTGGGAGTCGATCCTCGGCTTGAACGTCAAGGCAGTGCAGGAAAAACAGGATTCTCTGGAATGGACTGACACATCTGGGGGACTCTTGGAATGGTGGCACGACCCTGGAGTTCCTCTCGCCTTTCCTGTGGAGAGTGCCTCCTCTTGAGTTGCGACGGGAACGCCGGGAATTCTTTCCCTACGAAACAGGGAAAGGATCCCTCATCTCGAGCTAGGAGGCGTAAACGGGGCTCGCCTGGATGTGTGCGTGACACCACGTGCTTCCTCTCGAGTGCAGACGGGTATGTCGGGAAACTTCTTGAGTTGCAGCAAGGGTGTGAAGGACCCTTTGGAAGTTCCAGTGGTTAGATGTGATTGGCCTCGAGAAGCCTCAGCGGAAATGGGCCTCATCTCGCCCGGAGGGCAAAACCTCCTGGATTTTCTCGAGTTGCGGCAGGTGCTCTCGACTTACGACGGGGACCTCAGGGACCCGCTCTGGTGGCCTCAGGAAAGGCCAGTCCCCATGCGAGTTCTCCTGGGGCCTCTCGGGATTCCTCTCCCGTCGATGCCGGGGCCTAAGACCTTGTGTGGAGTCGGGGCCGGAACCTGAGGATTCCTCTCCAGTGCTGACATGGATCTTGGGGTACTTCTGGAGTCTCCCCAGGGGAGTCAGTCCTCGTCTCGAATGCGGGCATGCACTTGCGCTTTCCTCCAGAGCGGTAGCAGCAGTGTCACGCAGTCCGCCGCGTGGATCAAAGGATCTATGGTTTTCCCTCGAGTCTTTCCCACGAGGCTTTCCCACGAGGCTTTCCCACAGGGCTGTCCCACGTGCACACGTGGTGGGAGTCGATCCTCGGCTTGAACGTCAAGGCAGTGCAGGGAAAACAGGTTCCTCTGGAATGGACTGACACATCTGGGGGACTCTTGGAATGGTGGCACGACCCTGGAGTTCCTCTCGCCTTTCCTGTGGAGAGCGCCTCCTCTTGAGATGCGACGGGAACGCCGGGAATTCTTTCCCTACGAAACAGGGAAAGGATCCCTCATCTCGAGCTAGGAGGCGGAATCGGGGCTCCCCTGGATGTGTGCGGGACCCCACGTGCTTCCTCTCGAGTGGAGACAGGTATGTCGGGGAACTTCTTGAGTTGCAGCAATGATGTGAAGGACCCTTTGGAAGTTCCAGTGGTTAGATGTGATTGGCCTCGAGAAGCCTCAGCGGAAATGGGCCTCATATCGCCTGGAGGGCAAAACCTCCTGGATTTTCTCGAGTTGCGGCAGGTGCTCTCGACTTACGACGGGGACCTCAGGGAACCGCTCTGGTGGCCTCAGGAAAGGCCAGTCCCCATGCGAGTTCCTCGGGGGCCTCTCGGGATTCCTCTCCCGTCGATGCCGGGGCCTAAGACCTTGTGTGGAGTCGGGGTCGGAAGCTGAGGATTCCTCTCCAGTGCTGACATGGATCTTGGGGTACTTCTGGAGTCTCCCCAGGGGAGTCAGTCCTCGTCTCGAATGCGGGCATGCACTTGTGCTTTCCTCCAGAGCGGTAGCAGCAGTGTCACGCAGTCCGCCGCGTGGATCAAAGGATCTATGGTTTTCCCTCGAGTCTTTCCCACGAGGCTTTCCCACGAGGCTTTCCCTCAGGGCTGTCCCACGTGCACACGTGGTGGGAGTCGATCCTCGGCTTGAACGTCAAGGCAGTGCAGGGAAAACAGGTTCCTCTGGAATGGACTGACACATCTGGGGGACTCTTGGAATGGTGGCACGACCCTGGAGTTCCTCTCGCCTTTCCTGTGGAGAGCGCCTCCTCTTGAGATGCGACGGGAACGCCGGGAATTCTTTCCCTACGAAACAGGGAAAGAATCCCTCATCTCGAGCTAGGAGGTGGAAACGGGGCTCCCCTGGATGTGTGCGGGACACCACGTGCTTCGTCTCGAGTGGTGACGGGTATGTCGGGGAACTTCTTGAGTTGCAGCTAGGGTGTGAAGGACCCTTTGGAAGTTCCAGTGGTTAGATGCGATTGGCCTCGAGAAGCCGCAGCGGAAATGGGCCTCATCTCGCCTGGAGGCCAAAACCTCCTGGATTTTCTCGAGTTGCGGCAGGTGCTCTCGACTTACGACGGGGACCTCAGGGACCCGCTCTGGTGGCCTCAGGAGAGGCCAGTCCCCATGCGAGTTCCTCGGGGGCCTCTCGGGATTCCTCTCCTGTCGATGCCGGGGCCTAAGACCTTGTGTGGAGCCGGGGCCGGAACCTGAGGACTCCTCTCCAGTGCTGACATGGATCTTGGGGTACTTCTGGAGTCTCCCCAGGGGAGTCAGTCCTCGTCTCGAATGCGGGCATGCACTTGCGCTTTCCTCCAGAGCGGTAGCAGCAGTGTCACGCAGTCCGCCGCGTGGATCAAAGGATGTATGGTTTTCCCTCGAGTCTTTCCCACGAGTCTTTCCCACGAGGCTTTCCCACAGGGCTGTCCCACGTGCACACGTGGTGGGAGTCGATCCTCGGCTTGAACGTCAAGGCAGTGAAGGGAAAACAGGTTCCTCTGGAATGGACTGACACATCTGGGGGACTCTTGGAATGGTGGCATGACGCTGGAGTTCCTCTCGCCTTTCCTGTGGAGAGCGCCTCCTCTTGAGATGCGACGGGAACACCGAGAATTCTTTCCCTACGAAACAGGGAAAGGATCCCTCATCTCGAGCTAGGAGGCGGAAACGGGGCTCCCCTTGATGTATGCGGGACACCACGTGCTTCCTCTCGAGTGCAGACGGGTATGTCGGGGAACTTCTTGAGTTGCAGCAAGGGTGTGAAGGACCCTTTGGAAGTTCCAGTGGTTAGACGTGATTTGCCTCGAGAAGCCTCAGCGGAAATGGGCCTCATCGCGCCTGGAGGGCAAAACCTCCTGGATTTTCTCGAGTTGCGGCAGGTGCTCTCGACTTACGACGGGGACCTCAGGGACCCGCTCTGGTGGCCTCAGGAAAGGCCAGTCCCCATGCGAGTTCCTCGGGGGCCTCTCGGGATTCCTCTCCCGTCGATGCCGGGGCCTAAGACCTTGTGTGGAGTCGGGGCCAGAACATGAGGATTCCTCTCCAGTGCTGACATGGATCTTGGGGTACTTCTGGAGTCTCCCCAGGGGAGTCAGTCCTCGTCTCGAATGCGGGCATGCACTTGCGCTTTCCTCCAGAGCGGTAGCAGCAGTGTCACGCAGTCCGCCGCGTGGATCAAAGGATCTATGGTTTTCCCTCGAGTCTTTCCCACGAGGCTTTCCCACGAGGCTTTCCCACAGGGCTGTCCCACGTGCACACGTGGTGGGAGTCGATCCTCGGCTTGAACGTCAAGGCAGTGCAGGGAAAACAGGTTCCTCTGGAATGGACTGACACATCTGGGGGACTCTTGGAATGGTGGCATGACCCTGGAGTTCCTCTCGCCTTTCCTGTGGAGAGCGCCTCCTCTTGAGATGCGACGGGAACGCCGGGAATTCTTTCCCTACGAAACAGGGAAAGGATCCCTCATCTCGAGCTAGGAGGCGGAAACGGGGCTCCCCTGGATGTGTGCGGGACACCACGTGCTTCCTCTCGAGTGCAGACGGGTATGTCGGGGAACTTCTTGAGTTGCAGCAAGGGTGTGAAGGACCCTTTGGAAGTTCCAGTGGTTAGATGTGATTGGCCTCGAGAAGCCTCAGCGGAAATGGGCCTCATCTCGCCTGGAGGGCAAAACCTCCTGGATTTTCTCGAGTTGCGGCAGGTGCTCTCGACTTACGACGGGGACCTCAGGGACCCGCTCTGGTGGCCTCAGGAAAGGCCAGTCCCCATGCGAGTTCCTCGGGGTCCTCTCGGGATTCCTCTCCCGTCGATGCCGGGGCCGAAGACCTTGTGTGGAGTCTGGGCCAGAACCTGAGGATTCCTCTTCAGTGCTGACATGGATCTTGGGGTACTTCTGGAGTCTCCTCAGGGGAGTCAGTCCTCGTCTCGAATGCGGGCATGCACTTGCGCTTTCCTCCAGAGCGGTAGCAGCAGTGTCACGCAGTCCTCCGCGTGGATCAAAGGATCTATGGTTTTCCCTCGAGTCTTTCCCAAGAGGCTTTCCCACGAGGCTTTCCCACAGGGCTGTCCCACGTGCACACGTGGTGGGAGTCGATCGTCGGCTTGAACGTCAAGGCAGTGCAGGGAAAACAGGTTCCTCTGGAATGGACTGACACATCTGGGGGACTCTTGGAATGGTGGCACGACCCTGGAGTTCCTCTCGCCTTTCCTGTGGAGAGCGCCTCCTCTTGAGATGCGACGGGAACGCCGGGAATTCTTTCCCTACGAAACAGGGAAAGGATCCCTAATCTCGAGCTAGGAGGCGGAATCGGGGCTCCCCTGGATGTGTGCGGGACACCACGTGCTTCCTCTCGAGTGCAGACGGGTATGTCGTGGAACTTCTTCAGTTGCAGCAAGGGTGTGAAGGACCCTTTGGAAGTTCCAGTGGTTAGATGTGATTGGCCTCGAGAAGCCTCAGCGGAAATGGGCCTCATTTCGCCTGGAGGTGAAAACCTCCTGGATTTTCTCGAGTTGCGGCAGGTGCTCTCGACTTACTATGGGGACCTCAGGACCCGCCCTGGTGGCCTCAGGAAAGGCCAGTCCCATGCGAGTTCCTCCGGGGCCTCTCGGGATTCCTCTCCCGTCGATGCCGGGGCCTAAGACCTTGTGTGGAGTCGGGGCCGGAACCTGAGTATTCCTCTCCAGTGCTGACATGGATCTTGTGGCACTTCTGGAGTCTCCCCAGGGGAGTCAGTCCTCGTCTCGAATGCGGGCATGCACTTGCGCTTTCCTCCAGAGCGGTAGCAGCAGTGTCACGCAGTCCGCCGCGTGGATCAAAGGATCTATGGTTTTCCCTCGAGTCTTTCCCACGAGGCTTTCCCACGAGGCTATCCCACAGGGCTGTCCCACGTGCACACGTGGTGGGAGTCGATCCTCGGCTTGAACGTCAAGGCAGTGCAGGGAAAACAGGTTCCTCTGGAATGGACTGACACATCAGGGGGACTCTTGGAATGGTGGCACGACCCTGGAGTTCCACTCGCCTTTCCTGTGGAGAGCGCCTCCTCTTGAGATGTGACGGGAACGCCGGGAATTCTTTCCCTAGGAAACAGGGAAAGGATCCCTCATCTCGAGCTAGGAGGAGGAAACGGGGCTCCCCTGGATGTGTGCGGGACCCCACGTGCTTCCTCTCGAGTGGAGACGGGTATGTCGGGGAACTTCTTGAGTTGCAGCAAGGGTGTGAAGGACCCTTTGGAAGTTCCAGTGGTTAGATGTGATTGGCCTCGAGAAGCCTCAGCGGAAATGGGCCTCATCTCGCCTGGAGGGCAAAACCTCCTGGATTTTCTCGAGTTGCGGCAGGTGCTCTCGACTTACGACGGGGACCTCAGGGACCCGCTCTGGTGGCCTCAGGAAAGGCCAGTCCCCATGCGAGTTCCTCGGGGGCCTCTCGGGATTCCTCTCCCGTCGATGCCCGGGCCTAAGACCTTGTGTGGAGTCGGGGCCGGAACCTGAGGATTCCTCTCCAGTGCTGACATGGATCTTGGGGTACTTCTGGAGTCTCCCCAGGGGACTCAGTCCTCGTCTCGAATGCGGGCATGCACTTGCGCTTTCTTCCAGAGGGGTAGCAGCAGTGTCACGCAGTCCGCCGCGTGGATCAAAGGATCTATGGTTTTCCCTCGAGTCTTTCCCACGAGGCTTTCCCACGAGGCTTTCCCACAGGGCTGTCCCACGTGCACACGTGGTGGGAGTCGATCCTCAGCTTGAACGTCAAGGCAGTGCAGGGAAAACAGGTTCCTCTGGAATGGACTGACACATCTGGGGGACTCTTGGAATGGTGGCACGACCCTGGAGTTCCTCTCGCCTTTCCTGTGGAGAGCGCCTCCTCTTGAGATGCGACGGGAACGCCGGGAATTCTTTCCCTACGAAACAGGGAAAGGATACCTCATCTCGAGCTAGGAGGCGGAAACGGGGCTCCCCTGGATGTGTGTGGGACCCCACGTGCTTCCTCTCGAGTGGAGACGGGTATGTCGGGGAACTTCTTGAGTTGCAGCAATGGTGTGAAGGACCCTTTGGAAGTTCCAGTGGTTAGATGTGATTGGCCTCGAGAAGCCTCAGCGGAAATGGGCCTCATCTCGCCTGGAGGGCAAAACCTCCTGGATTTTCTCGAGTTGCGGCAGGTGCTCTCGACTTTCGCCGGGGACCTCAGGGACCCGCTCTGGTGGCCTCAGGAAAGGCCAGTCCCCATGCGAGTTCCTCGGGGGCCTCTCGGGATTCCTCTCCCGTCGATGCCGGGGCCGAAGACCTTGTGTGGAGTCGGGGCCAGAACCTGAGGATTCCTCTTCAGTGCTGACATGGATCTTGGGGTACTTCTGGAGTCTCCCCAGGGGAGTCAGTCCTCGTCTCGAATGCGGGCATGCACTTGTGCTTTCCTCCAGAGCGGTAGCAGCAGTGTCACGCAGTCCGCCGCGTGGATCAAAGGATCTATGGTTTTCCCTCGAGTCTTTCCCACGAGGCTTTCCCACGAGGCTTTCCCTCAGGGCTGTCCCACGTGCACACGTGGTGGGAGTCGATCCTCGGCTTGAACGTCAAGGCAGTGCAGGGAAAACAGGTTCCTCTGGAATGGACTGACACATCTGGGGGACTCTTGGAATGGTGGCACGACCCTGGAGTTCCTCTCGCCTTTCCTGTGGAGAGCGCCTCCTCTTGAGATGCGACGGGAACGCCGGGAATTCTTTCCCTACGAAACAGGGAAAGGATCCCTCATCTCGAGCTAGGAGGTGGAAACGGGGCTCCCCTGGATGTGTGCGGGACACCACGTGCTTCCTCTCGAGTGGAGACGGGTATGTCGGGGAACTTCTTGAGTTGCAGCTAGGGTGTGAAGGACCCTTTGGAAGTTCCAGTGGTTAGATGCGATTGGCCTCGAGAAGCCGCAGTGGAAATGGGCCTCATCTCGCCTGGAGGCCAAAACCTCCTGGATTTTCTCGAGTTGCGGCAGGTGCTCTCGACTTACGACGGGGACCTCAGGGACCCGCTCTGGTGGCCTCAGGAGAGGCCAGTCCCCATGCGAGTTCCTCGGGGGCCCCTCGGGATTCCTCTCCCGTCGATGCCGGGGCCTAAGACCTTGTGTGGAGCCGGGGCCGGAACCTGAGGACTCCTCTCCAGTGCTGACATGGATCTTGGGGTACTTTTGGAGTCTCCCCAGGGGAGTCAGTCCTCGTCTCGAATGCGGGCATGCACTTGCGCTTTCCTCCAGAGCGGTAGCAGCAGTGTCACGCAGTCCGCCGCGTGGATCAAAGGATGTATGGTTTTCCCTCGAGTCTTTCCCACGAGTCTTTCCCACGAGGCTTTCCCACAGGGCTGTCCCACGTGCACACGTGGTGGGAGTCGATCCTCGGCTTGAACGTCAAGGCAGTGAAGGGAAAACAGGTTCCTCTGGAATGGACTGACACATCTGGGGGACTCTTGGAATGGTGGCATGACGCTGGAGTTCCTCTCGCCTTTCCTGTGGAGAGCGCCTCCTCTTGAGATGCGACGGGAACACCGAGAATTCTTTCCCTACGAAACAGGGAAAGGATCCCTCATCTCGAGCTAGGAGGCGGAAACGGGGCTCCCCTTGATGTATGCGGGACACCACGTGCTTCCTCTCGAGTGCAGACGGGTATGTCGGGGAACTTCTTGAGTTGCAGCAAGGGTGTGAAGGACCCTTTGGAAGTTCCAGTGGTTAGACGTGATTAGCCTCGAGAAGCCTCAGCGGAAATGGGCCTCATCGCGCCTGGAGGGCAAAACCTCCTGGATTTTCTCGAGTTGCGGCAGGTGCTCTCGACTTACGACGGGGACCTCAGGGACCCGCTCTGGTGGCCTCAGGAAAGGCCAGTCCCCATGCGAGTTCCTCGGGGGCCTCTCGGGATTCCTCTCCCGTCGATGCCGGGGCCTAAGACCTTGTGTGGAGTCGGGGCCGGAACCTGAGGATTCCTCTCCAGTGCTGACATGGATCTTGGGGTACTTCTGGAGTCTCCCCAGGGGAGTCAGTCCTCGTCTCGAATGCGGGCATGCACTTGCGCTTTCCTCCAGAGCGGTAGCAGCAGTGTCACGCAGTCCGCCGCGTGGGTCAAAGGATGTATGGTTTTCCCTCGAGTCTTTCCCACGAGGCTTTCCCACGAGGCTTTCCCACAGGGCTGTCCCACGTGCACACGTGGTGGGAGTCTATCCTCGGCTTGAACGTCAAGGCAGTGAAGGGAAAACAGGTTCCTCTGGAATGGACTGACACATCTGGGGGACTCTTGGAATGTTGGCATGACCCTGGAGTTCCTCTCGCCTTTCCTGTGGAGAGCGCCTCCTCTTGAGATGCGACGGGAACACCGAGAATTCTTTCCCTACGAAACAGGGAAAGGATCCCTCATCTCGAGCTAGGAGGCGGAAACGGGGCTCCCCTGGATGTATGCGGGACACCACGTGCTTCCTCTCGAGTGCAGACGGGTATGTCGGGGAACTTCTTGAGTTGCAGCAAGGGTGTGAAGGACCCTTTGGAAGTTCCAGTGGTTAGATGTGATTGGCCTCGAGAAGCCTCAGCGGAAATGGGCCTCATCTCGCCTGGAGGGCAAAACCTCCTGGATTTGCTCGAGTTGCGGCAGGTGCTCTCGACTTACGACGGGGACCTCAGGGACCCGCTCTGGTGGCCTCAGGAAAGGCCAGTCCAAATGCGAGTTCCACGGGGGCCTCTCGGGATTCCTCTCCCGTCGATGCCGGGGCTTAAGACCTTGTGTGGAGTCGGGGCCGGAACCTGAGGATTCCTCTCCAGTGCTGACATGGATCTTGGGGTACTTCTGGAGTCTCCCCAGGGGAGTCAGTCCTCGTCTCGAATGCGGGCATGCACTTGCGCTTTCCTCCAGAGAGGTAGCAGCAGTGTCACGCAGTCCGCCGCGTGGATCAAAGCATCTATGGTTTTCCCTCGAGTCTTTCCCACGAGGCTTTCCCACGAGGCTTTCCCACAGGGCTGTCCCACGTGCACACGTGGTGGGAGTCGATCCTCGGC
Organism: Ovis canadensis; assembly: GCF_042477335.2. Taxonomy (NCBI): domain Eukaryota; kingdom Metazoa; phylum Chordata; class Mammalia; order Artiodactyla; family Bovidae; genus Ovis; species Ovis canadensis. The sequence continues at coordinate 10,968,910 of NC_091251.1, forward strand.
TTGAACGTCAAGGCAGTGCAGGGAAAACAGGTTCCTCTGGAATGGACTGACACATCTGGGGGACTCTTGGAATGGTGGCACGACCCTGGAGTTCCTCTCGCCTTTCCTGTGGAGAGCGCCTCCTCTTGAGATGCGACGGGAACGCCGGGAATTCTTTCCCTACGAAACAGGGAAAGGATACCTCATCTCGAGCTAGGAGGCGGAAACGGGGCTCCCCTGGATGTGTGTGGGACCCCACGTGCTTCCTCTCGAGTGGAGACGGGTATGTCGGGGAACTTCTTGAGTTGCAGCAATGGTGTGAAGGACCCTTTGGAAGTTCCAGTGGTTAGATGTGATTGGCCTCGAGAAGCCTCAGCGGAAATGGGCCTCATCTCGCCTGGAGGGCAAAACCTCCTGGATTTTCTCGAGTTGCGGCAGGTGCTCTCGACTTTCGACGGGGACCTCAGGGACCCGCTCTGGTGGCCTCAGGAAAGGCCAGTCCCCATGCGAGTTCCTCGGGGGCCTCTCGGGATTCCTCTCCCGTCGATGCCGGGGCCGAAGACCTTGTGTGGAGTCGGGGCCAGAACCTGAGGATTCCTCTTCAGTGCTGACATGGATCTTGGGGTACTTCTGGAGTCTCCCCAGGGGAGTCAGTCCTCGTCTCGAATGAGGGCATGCACTTGCGCTTTCCTCCAGAGCGGTAGCAGCAGTGTCACGCAGTCCGCCGCGTGGATCAAAGGATCTATGGTTTTCCCTCGAGTCTTTCCCACGAGGCTTTCCCACGAGGCTTTCCCACAGGGCTGTCCCACGTGCACACGTGGTGGGAGTCGATCCTCGGCTTGAACGTCAAGGCAGTGCAGGAAAAACAGGATTCTCTGGAATGGACTGACACATCTGGGGGACTCTTGGAATGGTGGCACGACCCTGGAGTTCCTCTCGCCTTTCCTGTGGAGAGTGCCTCCTCTTGAGTTGCGACGGGAACGCCGGGAATTCTTTCCCTACGAAACAGGGAAAGGATCCCTCATCTCGAGCTAGGAGGCGTAAACGGGGCTCGCCTGGATGTGTGCGTGACACCACGTGCTTCCTCTCGAGTGCAGACGGGTATGTCGGGAAACTTCTTGAGTTGCAGCAAGGGTGTGAAGGACCCTTTGGAAGTTCCAGTGGTTAGATGTGATTGGCCTCGAGAAGCCTCAGCGGAAATGGGCCTCATCTCGCCCGGAGGGCAAAACCTCCTGGATTTTCTCGAGTTGCGGCAGGTGCTCTCGACTTACGACGGGGACCTCAGGGACCCGCTCTGGTGGCCTCAGGAAAGGCCAGTCCCCATGCGAGTTCTCCTGGGGCCTCTCGGGATTCCTCTCCCGTCGATGCCGGGGCCTAAGACCTTGTGTGGAGTCGGGGCCGGAACCTGAGGATTCCTCTCCAGTGCTGACATGGATCTTGGGGTACTTCTGGAGTCTCCCCAGGGGAGTCAGTCCTCGTCTCGAATGCGGGCATGCACTTGCGCTTTCCTCCAGAGCGGTAGCAGCAGTGTCACGCAGTCCGCCGCGTGGATCAAAGGATCTATGGTTTTCCCTCGAGTCTTTCCCACGAGGCTTTCCCACGAGGCTTTCCCACAGGGCTGTCCCACGTGCACACGTGGTGGGAGTCGATCCTCGGCTTGAACGTCAAGGCAGTGCAGGGAAAACAGGTTCCTCTGGAATGGACTGACACATCTGGGGGACTCTTGGAATGGTGGCACGACCCTGGAGTTCCTCTCGCCTTTCCTGTGGAGAGCGCCTCCTCTTGAGATGCGACGGGAACGCCGGGAATTCTTTCCCTACGAAACAGGGAAAGGATCCCTCATCTCGAGCTAGGAGGCGGAATCGGGGCTCCCCTGGATGTGTGCGGGACCCCACGTGCTTCCTCTCGAGTGGAGACAGGTATGTCGGGGAACTTCTTGAGTTGCAGCAATGATGTGAGGGACCCTTTGGAAGTTCCAGTGGTTAGATGTGATTGGCCTCGAGAAGCCTCAGCGGAAATGGGCCTCATATCGCCTGGAGGGCAAAACCTCCTGGATTTTCTCGAGTTGCGGCAGGTGCTCTCGACTTACGACGGGGACCTCAGGGAACCGCTCTGGTGGCCTCAGGAAAGGCCAGTCCCCATGCGAGTTCCTCGGGGGCCTCTCGGGATTCCTCTCCCGTCGATGCCGGGGCCTAAGACCTTGTGTGGAGTCGGGGTCGGAAGCTGAGGATTCCTCTCCAGTGCTGACATGGATCTTGGGGTACTTCTGGAGTCTCCCCAGGGGAGTCAGTCCTCGTCTCGAATGCGGGCATGCACTTGTGCTTTCCTCCAGAGCGGTAGCAGCAGTGTCACGCAGTCCGCCGCGTGGATCAAAGGATCTATGGTTTTCCCTCGAGTCTTTCCCACGAGGCTTTCCCACGAGGCTTTCCCTCAGGGCTGTCCCACGTGCACACGTGGTGGGAGTCGATCCTCGGCTTGAACGTCAAGGCAGTGCAGGGAAAACAGGTTCCTCTGGAATGGACTGACACATCTGGGGGACTCTTGGAATGGTGGCACGACCCTGGAGTTCCTCTCGCCTTTCCTGTGGAGAGCGCCTCCTCTTGAGATGCGACGGGAACGCCGGGAATTCTTTCCCTACGAAACAGGGAAAGAATCCCTCATCTCGAGCTAGGAGGTGGAAACGGGGCTCCCCTGGATGTGTGCGGGACACCACGTGCTTCGTCTCGAGTGGTGACGGGTATGTCGGGGAACTTCTTGAGTTGCAGCTAGGGTGTGAAGGACCCTTTGGAAGTTCCAGTGGTTAGATGCGATTGGCCTCGAGAAGCCGCAGCGGAAATGGGCCTCATCTCGCCTGGAGGCCAAAACCTCCTGGATTTTCTCGAGTTGCGGCAGGTGCTCTCGACTTACGACGGGGACCTCAGGGACCCGCTCTGGTGGCCTCAGGAGAGGCCAGTCCCCATGCGAGTTCCTCGGGGGCCTCTCGGGATTCCTCTCCTGTCGATGCCGGGGCCTAAGACCTTGTGTGGAGCCGGGGCCGGAACCTGAGGACTCCTCTCCAGTGCTGACATGGATCTTGGGGTACTTCTGGAGTCTCCCCAGGGGAGTCAGTCCTCGTCTCGAATGCGGGCATGCACTTGCGCTTTCCTCCAGAGCGGTAGCAGCAGTGTCACGCAGTCCGCCGCGTGGATCAAAGGATGTATGGTTTTCCCTCGAGTCTTTCCCACGAGTCTTTCCCACGAGGCTTTCCCACAGGGCTGTCCCACGTGCACACGTGGTGGGAGTCGATCCTCGGCTTGAACGTCAAGGCAGTGAAGGGAAAACAGGTTCCTCTGGAATGGACTGACACATCTGGGGGACTCTTGGAATGGTGGCATGACGCTGGAGTTCCTCTCGCCTTTCCTGTGGAGAGCGCCTCCTCTTGAGATGCGACGGGAACACCGAGAATTCTTTCCCTACGAAACAGGGAAAGGATCCCTCATCTCGAGCTAGGAGGCGGAAACGGGGCTCCCCTTGATGTATGCGGGACACCACGTGCTTCCTCTCGAGTGCAGACGGGTATGTCGGGGAACTTCTTGAGTTGCAGCAAGGGTGTGAAGGACCCTTTGGAAGTTCCAGTGGTTAGACGTGATTTGCCTCGAGAAGCCTCAGCGGAAATGGGCCTCATCGCGCCTGGAGGGCAAAACCTCCTGGATTTTCTCGAGTTGCGGCAGGTGCTCTCGACTTACGACGGGGACCTCAGGGACCCGCTCTGGTGGCCTCAGGAAAGGCCAGTCCCCATGCGAGTTCCTCGGGGGCCTCTCGGGATTCCTCTCCCGTCGATGCCGGGGCCTAAGACCTTGTGTGGAGTCGGGGCCAGAACATGAGGATTCCTCTCCAGTGCTGACATGGATCTTGGGGTACTTCTGGAGTCTCCCCAGGGGAGTCAGTCCTCGTCTCGAATGCGGGCATGCACTTGCGCTTTCCTCCAGAGCGGTAGCAGCAGTGTCACGCAGTCCGCCGCGTGGATCAAAGGATCTATGGTTTTCCCTCGAGTCTTTCCCACGAGGCTTTCCCACGAGGCTTTCCCACAGGGCTGTCCCACGTGCACACGTGGTGGGAGTCGATCCTCGGCTTGAACGTCAAGGCAGTGCAGGGAAAACAGGTTCCTCTGGAATGGACTGACACATCTGGGGGACTCTTGGAATGGTGGCATGACCCTGGAGTTCCTCTCGCCTTTCCTGTGGAGAGCGCCTCCTCTTGAGATGCGACGGGAACGCCGGGAATTCTTTCCCTACGAAACAGGGAAAGGATCCCTCATCTCGAGCTAGGAGGCGGAAACGGGGCTCCCCTGGATGTGTGCGGGACACCACGTGCTTCCTCTCGAGTGCAGACGGGTATGTCGGGGAACTTCTTGAGTTGCAGCAAGGGTGTGAAGGACCCTTTGGAAGTTCCAGTGGTTAGATGTGATTGGCCTCGAGAAGCCTCAGCGGAAATGGGCCTCATCTCGCCTGGAGGGCAAAACCTCCTGGATTTTCTCGAGTTGCGGCAGGTGCTCTCGACTTACGACGGGGACCTCAGGGACCCGCTCTGGTGGCCTCAGGAAAGGCCAGTCCCCATGCGAGTTCCTCGGGGTCCTCTCGGGATTCCTCTCCCGTCGATGCCGGGGCCGAAGACCTTGTGTGGAGTCTGGGCCAGAACCTGAGGATTCCTCTTCAGTGCTGACATGGATCTTGGGGTACTTCTGGAGTCTCCTCAGGGGAGTCAGTCCTCGTCTCGAATGCGGGCATGCACTTGCGCTTTCCTCCAGAGCGGTAGCAGCAGTGTCACGCAGTCCTCCGCGTGGATCAAAGGATCTATGGTTTTCCCTCGAGTCTTTCCCAAGAGGCTTTCCCACGAGGCTTTCCCACAGGGCTGTCCCACGTGCACACGTGGTGGGAGTCGATCGTCGGCTTGAACGTCAAGGCAGTGCAGGGAAAACAGGTTCCTCTGGAATGGACTGACACATCTGGGGGACTCTTGGAATGGTGGCACGACCCTGGAGTTCCTCTCGCCTTTCCTGTGGAGAGCGCCTCCTCTTGAGATGCGACGGGAACGCCGGGAATTCTTTCCCTACGAAACAGGGAAAGGATCCCTAATCTCGAGCTAGGAGGCGGAATCGGGGCTCCCCTGGATGTGTGCGGGACACCACGTGCTTCCTCTCGAGTGCAGACGGGTATGTCGTGGAACTTCTTCAGTTGCAGCAAGGGTGTGAAGGACCCTTTGGAAGTTCCAGTGGTTAGATGTGATTGGCCTCGAGAAGCCTCAGCGGAAATGGGCCTCATTTCGCCTGGAGGTGAAAACCTCCTGGATTTTCTCGAGTTGCGGCAGGTGCTCTCGACTTACTATGGGGACCTCAGGACCCGCCCTGGTGGCCTCAGGAAAGGCCAGTCCCATGCGAGTTCCTCCGGGGCCTCTCGGGATTCCTCTCCCGTCGATGCCGGGGCCTAAGACCTTGTGTGGAGTCGGGGCCGGAACCTGAGTATTCCTCTCCAGTGCTGACATGGATCTTGTGGCACTTCTGGAGTCTCCCCAGGGGAGTCAGTCCTCGTCTCGAATGCGGGCATGCACTTGCGCTTTCCTCCAGAGCGGTAGCAGCAGTGTCACGCAGTCCGCCGCGTGGATCAAAGGATCTATGGTTTTCCCTCGAGTCTTTCCCACGAGGCTTTCCCACGAGGCTATCCCACAGGGCTGTCCCACGTGCACACGTGGTGGGAGTCGATCCTCGGCTTGAACGTCAAGGCAGTGCAGGGAAAACAGGTTCCTCTGGAATGGACTGACACATCAGGGGGACTCTTGGAATGGTGGCACGACCCTGGAGTTCCACTCGCCTTTCCTGTGGAGAGCGCCTCCTCTTGAGATGTGACGGGAACGCCGGGAATTCTTTCCCTAGGAAACAGGGAAAGGATCCCTCATCTCGAGCTAGGAGGAGGAAACGGGGCTCCCCTGGATGTGTGCGGGACCCCACGTGCTTCCTCTCGAGTGGAGACGGGTATGTCGGGGAACTTCTTGAGTTGCAGCAAGGGTGTGAAGGACCCTTTGGAAGTTCCAGTGGTTAGATGTGATTGGCCTCGAGAAGCCTCAGCGGAAATGGGCCTCATCTCGCCTGGAGGGCAAAACCTCCTGGATTTTCTCGAGTTGCGGCAGGTGCTCTCGACTTACGACGGGGACCTCAGGGACCCGCTCTGGTGGCCTCAGGAAAGGCCAGTCCCCATGCGAGTTCCTCGGGGGCCTCTCGGGATTCCTCTCCCGTCGATGCCCGGGCCTAAGACCTTGTGTGGAGTCGGGGCCGGAACCTGAGGATTCCTCTCCAGTGCTGACATGGATCTTGGGGTACTTCTGGAGTCTCCCCAGGGGACTCAGTCCTCGTCTCGAATGCGGGCATGCACTTGCGCTTTCTTCCAGAGGGGTAGCAGCAGTGTCACGCAGTCCGCCGCGTGGATCAAAGGATCTATGGTTTTCCCTCGAGTCTTTCCCACGAGGCTTTCCCACGAGGCTTTCCCACAGGGCTGTCCCACGTGCACACGTGGTGGGAGTCGATCCTCAGCTTGAACGTCAAGGCAGTGCAGGGAAAACAGGTTCCTCTGGAATGGACTGACACATCTGGGGGACTCTTGGAATGGTGGCACGACCCTGGAGTTCCTCTCGCCTTTCCTGTGGAGAGCGCCTCCTCTTGAGATGCGACGGGAACGCCGGGAATTCTTTCCCTACGAAACAGGGAAAGGATACCTCATCTCGAGCTAGGAGGCGGAAACGGGGCTCCCCTGGATGTGTGTGGGACCCCACGTGCTTCCTCTCGAGTGGAGACGGGTATGTCGGGGAACTTCTTGAGTTGCAGCAATGGTGTGAAGGACCCTTTGGAAGTTCCAGTGGTTAGATGTGATTGGCCTCGAGAAGCCTCAGCGGAAATGGGCCTCATCTCGCCTGGAGGGCAAAACCTCCTGGATTTTCTCGAGTTGCGGCAGGTGCTCTCGACTTTCGCCGGGGACCTCAGGGACCCGCTCTGGTGGCCTCAGGAAAGGCCAGTCCCCATGCGAGTTCCTCGGGGGCCTCTCGGGATTCCTCTCCCGTCGATGCCGGGGCCGAAGACCTTGTGTGGAGTCGGGGCCAGAACCTGAGGATTCCTCTTCAGTGCTGACATGGATCTTGGGGTACTTCTGGAGTCTCCCCAGGGGAGTCAGTCCTCGTCTCGAATGCGGGCATGCACTTGTGCTTTCCTCCAGAGCGGTAGCAGCAGTGTCACGCAGTCCGCCGCGTGGATCAAAGGATCTATGGTTTTCCCTCGAGTCTTTCCCACGAGGCTTTCCCACGAGGCTTTCCCTCAGGGCTGTCCCACGTGCACACGTGGTGGGAGTCGATCCTCGGCTTGAACGTCAAGGCAGTGCAGGGAAAACAGGTTCCTCTGGAATGGACTGACACATCTGGGGGACTCTTGGAATGGTGGCACGACCCTGGAGTTCCTCTCGCCTTTCCTGTGGAGAGCGCCTCCTCTTGAGATGCGACGGGAACGCCGGGAATTCTTTCCCTACGAAACAGGGAAAGGATCCCTCATCTCGAGCTAGGAGGTGGAAACGGGGCTCCCCTGGATGTGTGCGGGACACCACGTGCTTCCTCTCGAGTGGAGACGGGTATGTCGGGGAACTTCTTGAGTTGCAGCTAGGGTGTGAAGGACCCTTTGGAAGTTCCAGTGGTTAGATGCGATTGGCCTCGAGAAGCCGCAGTGGAAATGGGCCTCATCTCGCCTGGAGGCCAAAACCTCCTGGATTTTCTCGAGTTGCGGCAGGTGCTCTCGACTTACGACGGGGACCTCAGGGACCCGCTCTGGTGGCCTCAGGAGAGGCCAGTCCCCATGCGAGTTCCTCGGGGGCCCCTCGGGATTCCTCTCCCGTCGATGCCGGGGCCTAAGACCTTGTGTGGAGCCGGGGCCGGAACCTGAGGACTCCTCTCCAGTGCTGACATGGATCTTGGGGTACTTTTGGAGTCTCCCCAGGGGAGTCAGTCCTCGTCTCGAATGCGGGCATGCACTTGCGCTTTCCTCCAGAGCGGTAGCAGCAGTGTCACGCAGTCCGCCGCGTGGATCAAAGGATGTATGGTTTTCCCTCGAGTCTTTCCCACGAGTCTTTCCCACGAGGCTTTCCCACAGGGCTGTCCCACGTGCACACGTGGTGGGAGTCGATCCTCGGCTTGAACGTCAAGGCAGTGAAGGGAAAACAGGTTCCTCTGGAATGGACTGACACATCTGGGGGACTCTTGGAATGGTGGCATGACGCTGGAGTTCCTCTCGCCTTTCCTGTGGAGAGCGCCTCCTCTTGAGATGCGACGGGAACACCGAGAATTCTTTCCCTACGAAACAGGGAAAGGATCCCTCATCTCGAGCTAGGAGGCGGAAACGGGGCTCCCCTTGATGTATGCGGGACACCACGTGCTTCCTCTCGAGTGCAGACGGGTATGTCGGGGAACTTCTTGAGTTGCAGCAAGGGTGTGAAGGACCCTTTGGAAGTTCCAGTGGTTAGACGTGATTAGCCTCGAGAAGCCTCAGCGGAAATGGGCCTCATCGCGCCTGGAGGGCAAAACCTCCTGGATTTTCTCGAGTTGCGGCAGGTGCTCTCGACTTACGACGGGGACCTCAGGGACCCGCTCTGGTGGCCTCAGGAAAGGCCAGTCCCCATGCGAGTTCCTCGGGGGCCTCTCGGGATACCTCTCCCGTCGATGCCGGGGCATAAGACCTTGTGTGGAGTCGGGGCCGGAACCTGAGGATTCCTCTCCAGTGCTGACATGGATCTTGGGGTACTTCTGGAGTCTCCCCAGGGGAGTCAGTCCTCGTCTCGAATGCGGGCATGCACTTGCGCTTTCCTCCAGAGCGGTAGCAGCAGTGTCACGCAGTCCGCCGCGTGGGTCAAAGGATGTATGGTTTTCCCTCGAGTCTTTCCCACGAGGCTTTCCCACGAGGCTTTCCCACAGGGCTGTCCCACGTGCACACGTGGTGGGAGTCTATCCTCGGCTTGAACGTCAAGGCAGTGAAGGGAAAACAGGTTCCTCTGGAATGGACTGACACATCTGGGGGACTCTTGGAATGTTGGCATGACCCTGGAGTTCCTCTCGCCTTTCCTGTGGAGAGCGCCTCCTCTTGAGATGCGACGGGAACACCGAGAATTCTTTCCCTACGAAACAGGGAAAGGATCCCTCATCTCGAGCTAGGAGGCGGAAACGGGGCTCCCCTGGATGTATGCGGGACACCACGTGCTTCCTCTCGAGTGCAGACGGGTATGTCGGGGAACTTCTGGAGTTGCAGCAAGGGTGTGAAGGACCCTTTGGAAGTTCCAGTGGTTAGATGTGATTGGCCTCGAGAAGCCTCAGCGGAAATGGGCCTCATCTCGCCTGGAGGGCAAAACCTCCTGGATTTGCTCGAGTTGCGGCAGGTGCTCTCGACTTACGACGGGGACCTCAGGGACCCGCTCTGGTGGCCTCAGGAAAGGCCAGTCCAAATGCGAGTTCCACGGGGGCCTCTCGGGATTCCTCTCCCGTCGATGCCGGGGCTTAAGACCTTGTGTGGAGTCGGGGCCGGAACCTGAGGATTCCTCTCCAGTGCTGACATGGATCTTGGGGTACTTCTGGAGTCTCCCCAGGGGAGTCAGTCCTCGTCTCGAATGCGGGCATGCACTTGCGCTTTCCTCCAGAGAGGTAGCAGCAGTGTCACGCAGTCCGCCGCGTGGATCAAAGCATCTATGGTTTTCCCTCGAGTCTTTCCCACGAGGCTTTCCCACGAGGCTTTCCCACAGGGCTGTCCCACGTGCACACGTGGTGGGAGTCGATCCTCGGCTTGAACGTCAAGGCAGTGCAGGGAAAACAGGTTCCTCTGGAATGGACTGACACATCTGGGGGACTCTTGGAATGGTGGCACGACCCTGGAGTTCCTCTCGCCTTTCCTGTGGAGAGCGCCTCCTCTTGAGATGCGACGGGAACGCCGGGAATTCTTTCCCTACGAAACAGGGAAAGGATACCTCATCTCGAGCTAGGAGGCGGAAACGGGGCTCCCCTGGATGTGTGTGGGACCCCACGTGCTTCCTCTCGAGTGGAGACGGGTATGTCGGGGAACTTCTTGAGTTGCAGCAATGGTGTGAAGGACCCTTTGGAAGTTCCAGTGGTTAGATGTGATTGGCCTCGAGAAGCCTCAGCGGAAATGGGCCTCATCTCGCCTGGAGGGCAAAACCTCCTGGATTTTCTCGAGTTGCGGCAGGTGCTCTCGACTTTCGACGGGGACCTCAGGGACCCGCTCTGGTGGCCTCAGGAAAGGCCAGTCCCCATGCGAGTTCCTCGGGGGCCTCTCGGGATTCCTCTCCCGTCGATGCCGGGGCCGAAGACCTTGTGTGGAGTCGGGGCCAGAACCTGAGGATTCCTCTTCAGTGCTGACATGGATCTTGGGGTACTTCTGGAGTCTCCCCAGGGGAGTCAGTCCTCGTCTCGAATGAGGGCATGCACTTGCGCTTTCCTCCAGAGCGGTAGCAGCAGTGTCACGCAGTCCGCCGCGTGGATCAAAGGATCTATGGTTTTCCCTCGAGTCTTTCCCACGAGGCTTTCCCACGAGGCTTTCCCACAGGGCTGTCCCACGTGCACACGTGGTGGGAGTCGATCCTCGGCTTGAACGTCAAGGCAGTGCAGGAAAAACAGGATTCTCTGGAATGGACTGACACATCTGGGGGACTCTTGGAATGGTGGCACGACCCTGGAGTTCCTCTCGCCTTTCCTGTGGAGAGTGCCTCCTCTTGAGTTGCGACGGGAACGCCGGGAATTCTTTCCCTACGAAACAGGGAAAGGATCCCTCATCTCGAGCTAGGAGGCGTAAACGGGGCTCGCCTGGATGTGTGCGTGACACCACGTGCTTCCTCTCGAGTGCAGACGGGTATGTCGGGAAACTTCTTGAGTTGCAGCAAGGGTGTGAAGGACCCTTTGGAAGTTCCAGTGGTTAGATGTGATTGGCCTCGAGAAGCCTCAGCGGAAATGGGCCTCATCTCGCCCGGAGGGCAAAACCTCCTGGATTTTCTCGAGTTGCGGCAGGTGCTCTCGACTTACGACGGGGACCTCAGGGACCCGCTCTGGTGGCCTCAGGAAAGGCCAGTCCCCATGCGAGTTCTCCTGGGGCCTCTCGGGATTCCTCTCCCGTCGATGCCGGGGCCTAAGACCTTGTGTGGAGTCGGGGCCGGAACCTGAGGATTCCTCTCCAGTGCTGACATGGATCTTGGGGTACTTCTGGAGTCTCCCCAGGGGAGTCAGTCCTCGTCTCGAATGCGGGCATGCACTTGCGCTTTCCTCCAGAGCGGTAGCAGCAGTGTCACGCAGTCCGCCGCGTGGATCAAAGGATCTATGGTTTTCCCTCGAGTCTTTCCCACGAGGCTTTCCCACGAGGCTTTCCCACAGGGCTGTCCCACGTGCACACGTGGTGGGAGTCGATCCTCGGCTTGAACGTCAAGGCAGTGCAGGGAAAACAGGTTCCTCTGGAATGGACTGACACATCTGGGGGACTCTTGGAATGGTGGCACGACCCTGGAGTTCCTCTCGCCTTTCCTGTGGAGAGCGCCTCCTCTTGAGATGCGACGGGAACGCCGGGAATTCTTTCCCTACGAAACAGGGAAAGGATCCCTCATCTCGAGCTAGGAGGCGGAATCGGGGCTCCCCTGGATGTGTGCGGGACCCCACGTGCTTCCTCTCGAGTGGAGACAGGTATGTCGGGGAACTTCTTGAGTTGCAGCAATGATGTGAAGGACCCTTTGGAAGTTCCAGTGGTTAGATGTGATTGGCCTCGAGAAGCCTCAGCGGAAATGGGCCTCATATCGCCTGGAGGGCAAAACCTCCTGGATTTTCTCGAGTTGCGGCAGGTGCTCTCGACTTACGACGGGGACCTCAGGGAACCGCTCTGGTGGCCTCAGGAAAGGCCAGTCCCCATGCGAGTTCCTCGGGGGCCTCTCGGGATTCCTCTCCCGTCGATGCCGGGGCCTAAGACCTTGTGTGGAGTCGGGGTCGGAAGCTGAGGATTCCTCTCCAGTGCTGACATGGATCTTGGGGTACTTCTGGAGTCTCCCCAGGGGAGTCAGTCCTCGTCTCGAATGCGGGCATGCACTTGTGCTTTCCTCCAGAGCGGTAGCAGCAGTGTCACGCAGTCCGCCGCGTGGATCAAAGGATCTATGGTTTTCCCTCGAGTCTTTCCCACGAGGCTTTCCCACGAGGCTTTCCCTCAGGGCTGTCCCACGTGCACACGTGGTGGGAGTCGATCCTCGGCTTGAACGTCAAGGCAGTGCAGGGAAAACAGGTTCCTCTGGAATGGACTGACACATCTGGGGGACTCTTGGAATGGTGGCACGACCCTGGAGTTCCTCTCGCCTTTCCTGTGGAGAGCGCCTCCTCTTGAGATGCGACGGGAACGCCGGGAATTCTTTCCCTACGAAACAGGGAAAGAATCCCTCATCTCGAGCTAGGAGGTGGAAACGGGGCTCCCCTGGATGTGTGCGGGACACCACGTGCTTCGTCTCGAGTGGTGACGGGTATGTCGGGGAACTTCTTGAGTTGCAGCTAGGGTGTGAAGGACCCTTTGGAAGTTCCAGTGGTTAGATGCGATTGGCCTCGAGAAGCCTCAGCGGAAATGGGCCTCATCTCGCCTGGAGGCCAAAACCTCCTGGATTTTCTCGAGTTGCGGCAGGTGCTCTCGACTTACGACGGGGACCTCAGGGACCCGCTCTGGTGGCCTCAGGAGAGGCCAGTCCCCATGCGAGTTCCTCGGGGGCCTCTCGGGATTCCTCTCCTGTCGATGCCGGGGCCTAAGACCTTGTGTGGAGCCGGGGCCGGAACCTGAGGACTCCTCTCCAGTGCTGACATGGATCTTGGGGTACTTCTGGAGTCTCCCCAGGGGAGTCAGTCCTCGTCTCGAATGCGGGCATGCACTTGCGCTTTCCTCCAGAGCGGTAGCAGCAGTGTCACGCAGTCCGCCGCGTGGATCAAAGGATGTATGGTTTTCCCTCGAGTCTTTCCCACGAGTCTTTCCCACGAGGCTTTCCCACAGGGCTGTCCCACGTGCACACGTGGTGGGAGTCGATCCTCGGCTTGAACGTCAAGGCAGTGAAGGGAAAACAGGTTCCTCTGGAATGGACTGACACATCTGGGGGACTCTTGGAATGGTGGCATGACGCTGGAGTTCCTCTCGCCTTTCCTGTGGAGAGCGCCTCCTCTTGAGATGCGACGGGAACACCGAGAATTCTTTCCCTACGAAACAGGGAAAGGATCCCTCATCTCGAGCTAGGAGGCGGAAACGGGGCTCCCCTTGATGTATGCGGGACACCACGTGCTTCCTCTCGAGTGCAGACGGGTATGTCGGGGAACTTCTTGAGTTGCAGCAAGGGTGTGAAGGACCCTTTGGAAGTTCCAGTGGTTAGACGTGATTTGCCTCGAGAAGCCTCAGCGGAAATGGGCCTCATCGCGCCTGGAGGGCAAAACCTCCTGGATTTTCTCGAGTTGCGGCAGGTGCTCTCGACTTACGACGGGGACCTCAGGGACCCGCTCTGGTGGCCTCAGGAAAGGCCAGTCCCCATGCGAGTTCCTCGGGGGCCTCTCGGGATTCCTCTCCCGTCGATGCCGGGGCCTAAGACCTTGTGTGGAGTCGGGGCCAGAACATGAGGATTCCTCTCCAGTGCTGACATGGATCTTGGGGTACTTCTGGAGTCTCCCCAGGGGAGTCAGTCCTCGTCTCGAATGCGGGCATGCACTTGCGCTTTCCTCCAGAGCGGTAGCAGCAGTGTCACGCAGTCCGCCGCGTGGATCAAAGGATCTATGGTTTTCCCTCGAGTCTTTCCCACGAGGCTTTCCCACGAGGCTTTCCCACAGGGCTGTCCCACGTGCACACGTGGTGGGAGTCGATCCTCGGCTTGAACGTCAAGGCAGTGCAGGGAAAAAAGGTTCCTCTGGAATGGACTGACACATCTGGGGGACTCTTGGAATGGTGGCATGACCCTGGAGTTCCTCTCGCCTTTCCTGTGGAGAGCGCCTCCTCTTGAGATGCGACGGGAACGCCGGGAATTCTTTCCCTACGAAACAGGGAAAGGATCCCTCATCTCGAGCTAGGAGGCGGAAACGGGGCTCCCCTGGATGTGTGCGGGACACCACGTGCTTCCTCTCGAGTGCAGACGGGTATGTCGGGGAACTTCTTGAGTTGCAGCAAGGGTGTGAAGGACCCTTTGGAAGTTCCAGTGGTTAGATGTGATTGGCCTCGAGAAGCCTCAGCGGAAATGGGCCTCATCTCGCCTGGAGGGCAAAACCTCCTGGATTTTCTCGAGTTGCGGCAGGTGCTCTCGACTTACGACGGGGACCTCAGGGACCCGCTCTGGTGGCCTCAGGAAAGGCCAGTCCCCATGCGAGTTCCTCGGGGTCCTCTCGGGATTCCTCTCCCGTCGATGCCGGGGCCGAAGACCTTGTGTGGAGTCTGGGCCAGAACCTGAGGATTCCTCTTCAGTGCTGACATGGATCTTGGGGTACTTCTGGAGTCTCCTCAGGGGAGTCAGTCCTCGTCTCGAATGCGGGCATGCACTTGCGCTTTCCTCCAGAGCGGTAGCAGCAGTGTCACGCAGTCCTCCGCGTGGATCAAAGGATCTATGGTTTTCCCTCGAGTCTTTCCCAAGAGGCTTTCCCACGAGGCTTTCCCACAGGGCTGTCCCACGTGCACAAGTGGTGGGAGTCGATCGTCGGCTTGAACGTCAAGGCAGTGCAGGGAAAACAGGTTCCTCTGGAATGGACTGACACATCTGGGGGACTCTTGGAATGGTGGCACGACCCTGGAGTTCCTCTCGCCTTTCCTGTTGAGAGCGCCTCCTCTTGAGATGCGACGGGAACGCCGGGAATTCTTTCCCTACGAAACAGGGAAAGGATCCCTAATCTCGAGCTAGGAGGCGGAATCGGGGCTCCCCTGGATGTGTGCGGGACACCACGTGCTTCCTCTCGAGTGCAGACGGGTATGTCGTGGAACTTCTTCAGTTGCAGCAAGGGTGTGAAGGACCCTTTGGAAGTTCCAGTGGTTAGATGTGATTGGCCTCGAGAAGCCTCAGCGGAAATGGGCCTCATTTCGCCTGGAGGTGAAAACCTCCTGGATTTTCTCGAGTTGCGGCAGGTGCTCTCGACTTACTATGGGGACCTCAGGACCCGCCCTGGTGGCCTCAGGAAAGGCCAGTCCCATGCGAGTTCCTCCGGGGCCTCTCGGGATTCCTCTCCCGTCGATGCCGGGGCCTAAGACCTTGTGTGGAGTCGGGGCCGGAACCTGAGTATTCCTCTCCAGTGCTGACATGGATCTTGTGGCACTTCTGGAGTCTCCCCAGGGGAGTCAGTCCTCGTCTCGAATGCGGGCATGCACTTGCGCTTTCCTCCAGAGCGGTAGCAGCAGTGTCACGCAGTCCGCCGCGTGGATCAAAGGATCTATGGTTTTCCCTCGAGTCTTTCCCACGAGGCTTTCCCACGAGGCTATCCCACAGGGCTGTCCCACGTGCACACGTGGTGGGAGTCGATCCTCGGCTTGAACGTCAAGGCAGTGCAGGGAAAACAGGTTCCTCTGGAATGGACTGACACATCAGGGGGACTCTTGGAATGGTGGCACGACCCTGGAGTTCCACTCGCCTTTCCTGTGGAGAGCGCCTCCTCTTGAGATGTGACGGGAACGCCGGGAATTCTTTCCCTAGGAAACAGGGAAAGGATCCCTCATCTCGAGCTAGGAGGAGGAAACGGGGCTCCCCTGGATGTGTGCGGGACCCCACGTGCTTCCTCTCGAGTGGAGACGGGTATGTCGGGGAACTTCTTGAGTTGCAGCAAGGGTGTGAAGGACCCTTTGGAAGTTCCAGTGGTTAGATGTGATTGGCCTCGAGAAGCCTCAGCGGAAATGGGCCTCATCTCGCCTGGAGGGCAAAACCTCCTGGATTTTCTCGAGTTGCGGCAGGTGCTCTCGACTTACGACGGGGACCTCAGGGACCCGCTCTGGTGGCCTCAGGAAAGGCCAGTCCCCATGCGAGTTCCTCGGGGGCCTCTCGGGATTCCTCTCCCGTCGATGCCCGGGCCTAAGACCTTGTGTGGAGTCGGGGCCGGAACCTGAGGATTCCTCTCCAGTGCTGACATGGATCTTGGGGTACTTCTGGAGTCTCCCCAGGGGACTCAGTCCTCGTCTCGAATGCGGGCATGCACTTGCGCTTTCCTCCAGAGGGGTAGCAGCAGTGTCACGCAGTCCGCCGCGTGGATCAAAGGATCTATGGTTTTCCCTCGAGTCTTTCCCACGAGGCTTTCCCACGAGGCTTTCCCACAGGGCTGTCCCACGTGCACACGTGGTGGGAGTCGATCCTCAGCTTGAACGTCAAGGCAGTGCAGGGAAAACAGGTTCCTCTGGAATGGACTGACACATCTGGGGGACTCTTGGAATGGTGGCACGACCCTGGAGTTCCTCTCGCCTTTCCTGTGGAGAGCGCCTCCTCTTGAGATGCGACGGGAACGCCGGGAATTCTTTCCCTACGAAACAGGGAAAGGATACCTCATCTCGAGCTAGGAGGCGGAAACGGGGCTCCCCTGGATGTGTGTGGGACCCCACGTGCTTCCTCTCGAGTGGAGACGGGTATGTCGGGGAACTTCTTGAGTTGCAGCAATGGTGTGAAGGACCCTTTGGAAGTTCCAGTGGTTAGATGTGATTGGCCTCGAGAAGCCTCAGCGGAAATGGGCCTCATCTCGCCTGGAGGGCAAAACCTCCTGGATTTTCTCGAGTTGCGGCAGGTGCTCTCGACTTTCGACGGGGACCTCAGGGACCCGCTCTGGTGGCCTCAGGAAAGGCCAGTCCCCATGCGAGTTCCTCGGGGGCCTCTCGGGATTCCTCTCCCGTCGATGCCGGGGCCGAAGACCTTGTGTGGAGTCGGGGCCAGAACCTGAGGATTCCTCTTCAGTGCTGACATGGATCTTGGGGTACTTCTGGAGTCTCCCCAGGGGAGTCAGTCCTCGTCTCGAATGCGGGCATGCACTTGTGCTTTCCTCCAGAGCGGTAGCAGCAGTGTCACGCAGTCCGCCGCGTGGATCAAAGGATCTATGGTTTTCCCTCGAGTCTTTCCCACGAGGCTTTCCCACGAGGCTTTCCCTCAGGGCTGTCCCACGTGCACACGTGGTGGGAGTCGATCCTCGGCTTGAACGTCAAGGCAGTGCAGGGAAAACAGGTTCCTCTGGAATGGACTGACACATCTGGGGGACTCTTGGAATGGTGGCACGACCCTGGAGTTCCTCTCGCCTTTCCTGTGGAGAGCGCCTCCTCTTGAGATGCGACGGGAACGCCGGGAATTCTTTCCCTACGAAACAGGGAAAGGATCCCTCATCTCGAGCTAGGAGGTGGAAACGGGGCTCCCCTGGATGTGTGCGGGACACCACGTGCTTCCTCTCGAGTGGAGACGGGTATGTCGGGGAACTTCTTGAGTTGCAGCTAGGGTGTGAAGGACCCTTTGGAAGTTCCAGTGGTTAGATGCGATTGGCCTCGAGAAGCCGCAGTGGAAATGGGCCTCATCTCGCCTGGAGGCCAAAACCTCCTGGATTTTCTCGAGTTGCGGCAGGTGCTCTCGACTTACGACGGGGACCTCAGGGACCCGCTCTGGTGGCCTCAGGAGAGGCCAGTCCCCATGCGAGTTCCTCGGGGGCCCCTCGGGATTCCTCTCCCGTCGATGCCGGGGCCTAAGACCTTGTGTGGAGCCGGGGCCGGAACCTGAGGACTCCTCTCCAGTGCTGACATGGATCTTGGGGTACTTTTGGAGTCTCCCCAGGGGAGTCAGTCCTCGTCTCGAATGCGGGCATGCACTTGCGCTTTCCTCCAGAGCGGTAGCAGCAGTGTCACGCAGTCCGCCGCGTGGATCAAAGGATGTATGGTTTTCCCTCGAGTCTTTCCCACGAGTCTTTCCCACGAGGCTTTCCCACAGGGCTGTCCCACGTGCACACGTGGTGGGAGTCGATCCTCGGCTTGAACGTCAAGGCAGTGAAGGGAAAACAGGTTCCTCTGGAATGGACTGACACATCTGGGGGACTCTTGGAATGGTGGCATGACGCTGGAGTTCCTCTCGCCTTTCCTGTGGAGAGCGCCTCCTCTTGAGATGCGACGGGAACACCGAGAATTCTTTCCCTACGAAACAGGGAAAGGATCCCTCATCTCGAGCTAGGAGGCGGAAACGGGGCTCCCCTTGATGTATGCGGGACACCACGTGCTTCCTCTCGAGTGCAGACGGGTATGTCGGGGAACTTCTTGAGTTGCAGCAAGGGTGTGAAGGACCCTTTGGAAGTTCCAGTGGTTAGACGTGATTAGCCTCGAGAAGCCTCAGCGGAAATGGGCCTCATCGCGCCTGGAGGGCAAAACCTCCTGGATTTTCTCGAGTTGCGGCAGGTGCTCTCGACTTACGACGGGGACCTCAGGGACCCGCTCTGGTGGCCTCAGGAAAGGCCAGTCCCCATGCGAGTTCCTCGGGGGCCTCTCGGGATTCCTCTCCCGTCGATGCCGGGGCCTAAGACCTTGTGTGGAGTCGGGGCCGGAACCTGAGGATTCCTCTCCAGTGCTGACATGGATCTTGGGGTACTTCTGGAGTCTCCCCAGGGGAGTCAGTCCTCGTCTCGAATGCGGGCATGCACTTGCGCTTTCCTCCAGAGCGGTAGCAGCAGTGTCACGCAGTCCGCCGCGTGGGTCAAAGGATGTATGGTTTTCCCTCGAGTCTTTCCCACGAGGCTTTCCCACGAGGCTTTCCCACAGGGCTGTCCCACGTGCACACGTGGTGGGAGTCTATCCTCGGCTTGAACGTCAAGGCAGTGAAGGGAAAACAGGTTCCTCTGGAATGGACTGACACATCTGGGGGACTCTTGGAATGTTGGCATGACCCTGGAGTTCCTCTCGCCTTTCCTGTGGAGAGCGCCTCCTCTTGAGATGCGACGGGAACACCGAGAATTCTTTCCCTACGAAACAGGGAAAGGATCCCTCATCTCGAGCTAGGAGGCGGAAACGGGGCTCCCCTGGATGTATGCGGGACACCACGTGCTTCCTCTCGAGTGCAGACGGGTATGTCGGGGAACTTCTTGAGTTGCAGCAAGGGTGTGAAGGACCCTTTGGAAGTTCCAGTGGTTAGATGTGATTGGCCTCGAGAAGCCTCAGCGGAAATGGGCCTCATCTCGCCTGGAGGGCAAAACCTCCTGGATTTGCTCGAGTTGCGGCAGGTGCTCTCGACTTACGACGGGGACCTCAGGGACCCGCTCTGGTGGCCTCAGGAAAGGCCAGTCCAAATGCGAGTTCCACGGGGGCCTCTCGGGATTCCTCTCCCGTCGATGCCGGGGCTTAAGACCTTGTGTGGAGTCGGGGCCGGAACCTGAGGATTCCTCTCCAGTGCTGACATGGATCTTGGGGTACTTCTGGAGTCTCCCCAGGGGAGTCAGTCCTCGTCTCGAATGCGGGCATGCACTTGCGCTTTCCTCCAGAGAGGTAGCAGCAGTGTCACGCAGTCCGCCGCGTGGATCAAAGCATCTATGGTTTTCCCTCGAGTCTTTCCCACGAGGCTTTCCCACGAGGCTTTCCCACAGGGCTGTCCCACGTGCACACGTGGTGGGAGTCGATCCTCGGCTTGAACGTCAAGGCAGTGCAGGGAAAACAGGTTCCTCTGGAATGGACTGACACATCTGGGGGACTCTTGGAATGGTGGCACGACCCTGGAGTTCCTCTCGCCTTTCCTGTGGAGAGCGCCTCCTCTTGAGATGCGACGGGAACGCCGGGAATTCTTTCCCTACGAAACAGGGAAAGGATCCCTCATCTCGAGCTAGGAGGTGGAAACGGGGCTCCCCTGGATGTGTGCGGGACACCACGTGCTTCCTCTCGAGTGCAGACGGGTATGTCGGGGAACTTCTTGAGTTGCAGCAAGGGTGTGAAGGACCCTTTGGAAGTTCCAGTGGTTAGATGTGATTGGCCTCGAGAAGCCTCAGCGGAAATGGGCCTCATCTCGCCTGGAGGGCAAAACCTCCTGGATTTGCTCGAGTTGCGGCAGGTGCTCTCGACTTACGACGGGGACCTCAGGGACCCGCTCTGGTGGCCTCAGGAAAGGCCAGTCCAAATGCGAGTTCCACGGGGGCCTCTCGGGATTCCTCTCCCGTCGATGCCGGGGCTTAAGACCTTGTGTGGAGTCGGGGCCGGAACCTGAGGATTCCTCTCCAGTGCTGACATGGATCTTGGGGTACTTCTGGAGTCTCCCCAGGGGAGTCAGTCCTCGTCTCGAATGCGGGCATGCACTTGCGCTTTCCTCCAGAGAGGTAGCAGCAGTGTCACGCAGTCCGCCGCGTGGATCAAAGCATCTATGGTTTTCCCTCGAGTCTTTCCCACGAGGCTTTCCCACGAGGCTTTCCCACAGGGCTGTCCCACGTGCACACGTGGTGGGAGTCGATCCTCGGCTTGAACGTCAAGGCAGTGCAGGGAAAACAGGTTCCTCTGGAATGGACTGACACATCTGGGGGACTCTTGGAATGGTGGCACGACCCTGGAGTTCCTCTCGCCTTTCCTGTGGAGAGAGCCTCCTCTTGAGATGCGACGGGAACGCCGGGAATTCTTTCCCTACGAAACAGGGAAAGGATCCCTCATCTCGAGACAGGAGGTGGAAACGGGGCTCCCCTGGATGTGTGCGGGACACCACGTGATTCCTCTCGAGTGGAGACGGGTATGTCGGGGAACTTCTTGAGTTGCAGCAAGGTTGTGAAGGACCCTTTGGAAGTTCCAGTGGTTAGATGCGATTGGCCTCGAGAAACCGCAGCGGAAATGGGCCTCATCTCGCCTGGAGGGCAAAACCTCCTGGATTTTCTCGAGTTGCGGCAGGTGCTCTCGACTTACGACGGGGACCTCAGGGACCCGCTCTGGTGGCCTCAGGAGAGGCCAGTCCCCATGCGAGTTCCTCGGGGGCCTCTCGGGATTCCTCTCCCGTCGATGCCGGGGCCTAAGACCTTGTGTGGAGCCGGGGCCGGAACCTGAGGATTCCTCTCCAGTGCTGACATGGATCTTGGGGTACTTCTGGAGTCTCCCCAGTGGAGTCAGTCCTCGTCTCGAATGCGGGCATGCACTTGCGCTTTCCTCCAGAGCGGTAGCAGCAGTGTCACACAGTCCGCCGCGTGGATCAAAGCATCTATGGTTTTCCCTCGAGTCTTTCCCACGACGCTTTCCCACGAGGCTTTCCCACAGGTCTGTCCCACGTGCACACGTGGTGGGAGTCGATCCTCGGCTTGAACGTCAAGGCAGTGCAGGGAAAACAGGTTCTTCTGGAATGGACTGACACATCTGGGGGACTCTTGGAATGGTGGCACGACCCTGGAGTTCCTCTCGCCTTTCCTGTGGAGAGTGCCTCCTCTTGAGATGCGACGGGAACGCCGGGAATTCTTTCCCTACGAAACAGGGAAAGGATCCCTCATCTCGAGCTAGGAGGCGAAAACGGGGCTCCCCTGGATGTGTGCGGGACCCACGTGCTTCCTCTCGAGTGGAGACGGGTATGTCGGGGAACTTCTTGAGTTGCAGCAAGGGTGTGAAGGACCCTTTGGAAGTTCCAGTGGTTAGACGTGATTTGCCTCGAGAAGCCTCAGCGGAAATGGGCCTCATCGCGCCTGGAGGGCAAAACCTCCTGGATTTTCTCGAGTTGCGGCAGGTGCTCTCGACTTACGACGGGGACCTCAGGGACCCGCTCTGGTGGCCTCAGGAAAGGCCAGTCCCCATGCGAGTTCCTCGGGGGCCTCTCGGGATTCCTCTCCCGTCGATGCCGGGGCCTAAGACCTTGTGTGGAGTCGGGGCCGGAACATGAGGATTCCTCTCCAGTGCTGACATGGATCTTGGGGTACTTCTGGAGTCTCCCCAGGGGAGTCAGTCCTCGTCTCGAATGCGGGCATGCACTTGCGCTTTCCTCCAGAGCGGTAGCAGCAGTGTCACGCAGTCCGCCGCGTGGATCAAAGGATCTATGGTTTTCCCTCGAGTCTTTCCCACGAGGCTTTCCCACGAGGCTTTCCCACAGGGCTGTCCCACGTGCACACGTGGTGGGAGTCGATCCTCGGCTTGAACGTCAAGGCAGTGCAGGGAAAACAGGTTCCTCTGGAATGGACTGACACATCTGGGGGACTCTTGGAATGGTGGCATGACCCTGGAGTTCCTCTCGCCTTTTCTGTGGAGAGCGCCTCCTCTTGAGATGCGACGGGAACGCCGGGAATTCTTTCCCTACGAAACAGGGAAAGGATCCCTCCTCTCGAGCTAGGAGGCGGAAACGGGGCTCCCCTGGATGTGTGCGGGACACCACGTGCTTCCTCTCGAGTGGAGACGGGTATGTCGGGCAACTTCTTGAGTTGCAGCAAGGGTGTGAAGGACCCTTTGGAAGTTCCAGTGGTTAGATGTGATTGGCCTCGAGAAGCCTCAGCGGAAATGGGCCTCATCTCGCCTGGAGGGCAAAACCTCCTGGATTTTCTCGAGTTGCGGCAGGTGCTCTCGACTTACGACGGGGACCTCAGGGACCCGCTCTGGTGGCCTCAGGAAAGGCCAGTCCCCATGCGAGTTCCTCGGGGTCCTCTCGGGATTCCTCTCCCGTCGATGCCGGGGCCGAAGACCTTGTGTGGAGTCTGGGCCAGAACCTGAGGATTCCTCTTCAGTGCTGACATGGATCTTGGGGTACTTCTGGAGTCTCCTCAGGGGAGTCAGTCCTCGTCTCGAATGCGGGCATGCACTTGCGCTTTCCTCCAGAGCGGTAGCAGCAGTGTCACGCAGTCCGCCGCGTGGATCAAAGGATCTATGGTTTTCCCTCGAGTCTTTCCCAAGAGGCTTTCCCACGAGGCTTTCCCACAGGGCTGTCCCACGTGCACACGTGGTGGGAGTCGATCGTCGGCTTGAACGTCAAGGCAGTGCAGGGAAAACAGGTTCCTCTGGAATGGACTGACACATCTGGGGGACTCTTGGAATGGTGGCACGACCCTGGAGTTCCTCTCGCCTTTCCTGTGGAGAGCGCCTCCTCTTGAGATGCGACGGGAACGCCGGGAATTCTTTCCCTACGAAACAGGGAAAGGATCCCTAATCTCGAGCTAGGAGGCGGAATCGGGGCTCCCCTGGATGTGTGCGGGACACCACGTGCTTCCTCTCGAGTGCAGACGGGTATGTCGTGGAACTTCTTGAGTTGCAGCAAGGGTGTGAAGGACCCTTTGGAAGTTCCAGTGGTTAGATGTGATTGGCCTCGAGAAGCCTCAGCGGAAATGGGCCTCATTTCGCCTGGAGGTGAAAACCTCCTGGATTTTCTCGAGTTGCAGCAGGTGCTCTCGACTTACTACGGGGACCTCAGGACCCGCCCTGGTGGCCTCAGGAAAGGCCAGTCCCATGCGAGTTCCTCGGGGGCCTCTCGGGATTCCTCTCCCGTCGATGCCGGGGCCTAAGACCTTGTGTGGAGTCGGGGCCGGAACCTGAGTATTCCTCTCCAGTGCTGACATGGATCTTGTGGCACTTCTGGAGTCTCCCCAGGGGAGTCAGTCCTCGTCTCGAATGCGGGCATGCACTTGCGCTTTCCTCCAGAGCGGTAGCAGCAGTGTCACGCAGTCCGCCGCGTGGATCAAAGGATCTATGGTTTTCCCTCGAGTCTTTCCCACGAGGCTTTCCCACGAGGCTATCCCACAGGGCTGTCCCACGTGCACACGTGGTGGGAGTCGATCCTCGGCTTGAACGTCAAGGCAGTGCAGGGAAAACAGGTTCCTCTGGAATGGACTGACACATCAGGGGGACTCTTGGAATGGTGGCACGACCCTGGAGTTCCACTCGCCTTTCCTGTGGAGAGCGCCTCCTCTTGAGATGTGACGGGAACTCCGGGAATTCTTTCCCTACGAAACAGGGAAAGGATCCCTCATCTCGAGCTAGGAGGCGTAAACGGGGCTCGCCTGGATGTGTGCGTGACACCACGTGCTTCCTCTCGAGTGCAGACGGGTATGTCGGGGAACTTCTTGAGTTGCAGCAAAGGTGTGAAGGACCCTTTGGAAGTTCCAGTGGTTAGATGTGATTGGCCTCGAGAAGCCTCAGCGGAAATGGGCCTCATCTCGCCTGGAGGGCAAAACCTCCTGGATTTTCTCGAGTTGCGGCAGGTGCTCTCGACTTACGACGGGGACCTCAGGGACCCGCTCTGGTGGCCTCAGGAAAGGCCAGTCCCCATGCGAGTTCTCCTGGGGCCTCTCGGGATTCCTCTCCCGTCGATGCCGGGGCCTAAGACCTTGTGTGGAGTCGGGGCCGGAACCTGAGGATTCCTCTCCAGTGCTGACATGGATCTTGGGGTACTTCTGGAGTCTCCCCAGGGGAGTCAGTCCTCGTCTCGAAGGCGGGCATGCACTTGCGCTTTCCTCCAGAGCGGTAGCAGCAGTGTCACGCAGTCCGCCGCGTGGATCAAAGGATCTATGGTTTTCCCTCGAGTCTTTCCCACGAGGCTTTCCCACGAGGCTTTCCCACAGGGCTGTCCCACGTGCACACGTGGTGGGAGTCGATCCTCGGCTTGAACGTCAAGGCAGTGCAGGGAAAACAGGTTCCTCTGGAATGGACTGACACATCTGGGGGACTCTTGGAATGGTGGCACGACCCTGGAGTTCCTCTCGCCTTTCCTGTGGAGAGCGCCTCCTCTTGAGATGCGACGGGAACGCCGGGAATTCTTTCCCTACGAAACAGGGAAAGGATCCCTCATCTCGAGCTAGGAGGCGGAATCGGGGCTCCCCTGGATGTGTGCGGGACCCCACGTGCTTCCTCTCGAGTGGAGACGGGTATGTCGGGGAACTTCTTGAGTTGCAGCAATGATGTGAAGGACCCTTTGGAAGTTCCAGTGGTTAGATGTGATTGGCCTCGAGAAGCCTCAGCGGAAATGGGCCTCATATCGCCTGGAGGGCAAAACCTCCTGGATTTTCTCGAGTTGCGGCAGGTGCTCTCGACTTACGACGGGGACCTCAGGGAACCGCTCTGGTGGCCTCAGGAAAGGCCAGTCCCCATGCGAGTTCCTCGGGGGCCTCTCGGGATTCCTCTCCCGTCGATGCCGGGGCCTAAGACCTTGTGTGGAGTCGGGGTCGGAAGCTGAGGATTCCTCTCCAGTGCTGACATGGATCTTGGGGTACTTCTGGAGTCTCCCCAGGGGAGTCAGTCCTCGTCTCGAATGCGGGCATGCACTTGCGCTTTCCTCCAGAGCGGTAGCAGCAGTGTCACGCAGTCCGCCGCGTGGATCAAAGGATCTATGGTTTTCCCTCGAGTCTTTCCCACGAGGCTTTCCCACGAGGCTTTCCCACAGGGTTGTCCCACGTGCACACGAGGTGGGAGTCGATCCTCGGCTTGAACGTCAAGGCAGTGCAGGGAAAACAGGTTCCTCTGGAATGGACTGACACATCTGGGGGACTCTTGGAATGGTGTCACGACCCTCCAGTTCCTCTCGCCTTTCCTGTGGAGAGCGCCTCTTCTTGAGATGCGACGGGAACGCCGGGAATTCTTTCCCTACGAAACAGGGAAAGGATCCCTCATCTCGAGCTAGGAGGCGAAAACGGGGCTCCCCTGGATGTGTGCGGGACCCCACGTGCTTCCTCTCGAGTGGAGACGGGTATGTCGGGGAACTTCTTGAGTTGCAGCAATGATGTGAAGGACCCTTTGGAAGTTCCAGTGGTTAGATGTGATTGGCCTCGAGAAGCCTCAGCGGAAATGGGCCTCATCTCGCCTGGAGGGCAAAACCTCCTGGATTTTCTCGAGTTGCGGCAGGTGCTCTCGACTTACGACGGGGACCTCAGGGAACCGCTCTGGTGGCCTCAGGAAAGGCCAGTCCCCATGCGAGTTCCTCGGGGGCCTCTCGGGATTCCTCTCCCGTCGATGCCGGGGCCGAAGACCTTGTGTGGAGTCGGGGCCAGAACCTGAGGATTCCTCTTCAGTGCTGACATGGATCTTGGGGTACTTCTGGAGTCTCCCCAGGGGAGTCAGTCCTCGTCTCGAATGAGGGCATGCACTTGCGCTTTCCTCCAGAGCGGTAGCAGCAGTGTCACGCAGTCCGCCGCGTGGATCAAAGGATCTATGGTTTTCCCTCGAGTCTTTCCCACGAGGCTTTCCCACGAGGCTTTCCCACAGGGCTGTCCCACGTGCACACGTGGTGGGAGTCGATCCTCGGCTTGAACGTCAAGGCAGTGCAGGAAAAACAGGATTCTCTGGAATGGACTGACACATCTGGGGGACTCTTGGAATGGTGGCACGACCCTGGAGTTCCTCTCGCCTTTCCTGTGGAGAGTGCCTCCTCTTGAGTTGCGACGGGAACGCCGGGAATTCTTTCCCTACGAAACAGGGAAAGGATCCCTCATCTCGAGCTAGGAGGCGTAAACGGGGCTCGCCTGGATGTGTGCGTGACACCACGTGCTTCCTCTCGAGTGCAGACGGGTATGTCGGGGAACTTCCTGAGTTGCAGCAAGGGTGTGAAGGACCCTTTGGAAGTTCCAGTGGTTAGATGTGATTGGCCTCGAGAAGCCTCAGCGGAAATGGGCCTCATCTCGCCTGGAGGGCAAAACCTCCTGGATTTTCTCGAGTTGCGGCAGGTGCTCTCGACTTACGACGGGGACCTCAGGGACCCGCTCTGGTGGCCTCAGGAAAGGCCAGTCCCCATGCGAGTTCCTCGGGGGCCTCTCGGGATTCCTCTCCCGTCGATGCCGGGGCCTAAGACCTTGTGTGGAGTCTGGGCCGGAACCTGAGGATTCCTCTCCAGTGCTGACATGGATCTTGGGGTACTTCTGGAGTCTCCCCAGGGGAGTCAGTCCTCGTCTCGAAGGCGGGCATGCACTTGCGCTTTCCTCCAGAGCGGTAGCAGCAGTGTCACGCAGTCCGCCGCGTGGATCAAAGGATCTATGGTTTTCCCTCGAGTCTTTCCCACGAGGCTTTCCCACGAGGCTTTCCCACAGGGCTGTCCCACGTGCACACGTGGTGGGAGTCGATCCTCGGCTTGAACGTCAAGGCAGTGCAGGGAAAACAGGTTCCTCTGGAATGGACTGACACATCTGGGGGACTCTTGGAATGGTGGCACGACCCTGGAGTTCCTCTCGCCTTTCCTGTGGAGAGCGCCTCCTCTTGAGATGCGACGGGAACGCCGGGAATTCTTTCCCTACGAAACAGGGAAAGGATCCCTCATCTCGAGCTAGGAGGCGGAATCGGGGCTCCCCTGGATGTGTGCGGGACCCCACGTGCTTCCTCTCGAGTGGAGACGGGTATGTCTGGGAACTTCTTGAGTTGCAGCAATGATGTGAAGGACCCTTTGGAAGTTCCAGTGGTTAGATGTGATTGGCCTCGAGAAGCCTCAGAGGAAATGGGCCTCATCTCGCCTGGAGGGCAAAACCTCCTGGATTTTCTCGAGTTGCGGCAGGTGCTCTCGACTTATGACGGGGACCTCAGGGAACCGCTCTGGTGGCCTCAGGAAAGGCCAGTCCCCATGCGAGTTCATCGGGGGCCTCTCGGGATTCCTCTCCCGTCGATGCCGGGGCCTAAGACCTTGTTTGGAGTCGGGGCCGGAAGCTGAGGATTCCTCTCCAGTGCTGACATGGATCTTGGGGTACTTCTGGAGTCTCCCCAGGGGAGTCAGTCCTCGTCTCGAATGCGGGCATGCACTTGCGCTTTCCTCCAGAGCGGTAGCAGCAGTGTCACGCAGTCCGCCGCGTGGATCAAAGGATGTATGGTTTTCCCTCGAGTCTTTCCCACGAGTCTTTCCCACGAGTCTTTCCCACAGGGCTGTCCCACGTGCACACGTGGTGGGAGTCGATCCTCGGCTTGAACGTCAAGGCAGTGAAGGGAAAACAGGTTCCTCTGGAATGGACTGACACATCTGGGGGACTCTTGGAATGGTGGCATGACGCTGGAGTTCCTCTCGCCTTTCCTGTGGAGAGCGCCTCCTCTTGAGATGCGACGGGAACACCGAGAATTCTTTCCCTACGAAACAGGGAAAGGATCCCTCATCTCGAACTAGGAGGCGGAAACGGGGCTCCCCTTGATGTATGCGGGACACCACGTGCTTCCTCTCGAGTGCAGACGGGTATGTCGGGGAACTTCTTGAGTTGCAGCAAGGGTGTGAAGGACCCTTTGGAAGTTCCAGTGGTTAGACGTGATTAGCCTCGAGAAGCCTCAGCGGAAATGGGCCTCATCTCGCCTGGAGGGCAAAACCTCCTGGATTTTCTCGAGTTGCGGCAGGTGCTCTCGACTTACGACGGGGACCTCAGGGAACCGCTCTGGTGGCCTCAGGAAAGGCCAGTCCCCATGCGAGTTCCTCGGGGGCCTCTCAGGATTCCTCTCCCGTCGATGCCGGGGCCTAAGACCTTGTTTGGAGTCGGGGCCGGAAGCTGAGGATTCCTCTCCAGTGCTGACATGGATCTTGGGGTACTTCTGGAGTCTCCCCAGGGGAGTCAGTCCTCGTCTCGAATGCGGGCATGCACTTGCGCTTTCCTCCAGAGCGATAGCAGCAGTGTCACGCAGTCCGCCGCGTGGATCAAAGGATCTATGGTTTTCCCTCGAGTCTTTCCCACGAGGCTTTCCCACGAGGCTTTCCCACAGGGTTGTCCCACGTGCACACGAGGTGGGAGTCGATCCTCGGCTTGAACGTCAAGGCAGTGCAGGGAAAACAGGTTCCTCTGGAATGGACTGACACATCTGGGGGACTCTTGGAATGGTGTCACGACCCTGGAGTTCCTCTCGCCTTTCCTGTGGAGAGCACCTCCTCTTGAGATGCGACGGGAACGCCGGGAATTCTTTCCCTACGAAACAGGGAAAGGATCCCTCATCTCGAGCTAGGAGGCGAAAACGGGGCTCCCCTGGATGTGTGCGGGACCCCACGTGCTTCCTCTCGAGTGGAGACGGGTATGTCGGGGAACTTCTTGAGTTGCAGCAATGATGTGAAGGACCCTTTGGAAGTTCCAGTGGTTAGATGTGATTGGCCTCGAGAAGCCTCAGCGGAAATGGGCCTCATCTCGCCTGGAGGGCAAAACCTCCTGGATTTTCTCGAGTTGCGGCAGGTGCTCTCGACTTATGAAGGGAACCTCAGGGAACCGCTCTGGTGGCCTCAGGAAAGGCCAGTCCCCATGCGAGTTCATCGGGGGCCTCTCAGGATTCCTCTCCCGTCGATGCCGGGGCCTAAGACCTTGTTTGGAGTCGGGGCCGGAAGCTGAGGATTCCTCTCCAGTGCTGACATGGATCTTGGGGTACTTCTGGAGTCTCCCCAGGGGAGTCAGTCCTCGTCTCGAATGCGGGCATGCACTTGCGCTTTCCTCCAGAGCGATAGCAGCAGTGTCACGCAGTCCGCCGCGTGGATCAAAGGATCTATGGTTTTCCCTCGAGTCTTTCCCACGAGGCTTTCCCACGAGGCTTTCCCACAGGGTTGTCCCACGTGCACACGAGGTGGGAGTCGATCCTCGGCTTGAACGTCAAGGCAGTGCAGGGAAAACAGGTTCCTCTGGAATGGACTGACACATCTGGGGGACTCTTGGAATGGTGGCACGACCCTGGAGTTCCTCTCGCCTTTCCTGTGGAGAGCGCCTCCTCTTGAGATGCGACGGGAACGCCGGGAATTCTTTCCCTACGAAACAGGGAAAGGATCCCTCATCTCGAGCTAGGAGGCGGAAACGGGGCTCCCCTGGATGTGTGCGGGACACCACGTGCTTCCTCTCGAGTGCAGACGAGTATGTCGGGGAACTTCTTGAGTTGCAGCAAGGGTGTGAAGGACCCTTTGGAAGTTCCAGTGGTTAGATGTGATTGGCCTCGAGAAGCCTCAGCGGAAATGGGCCTCATCTCGCCTGGAGGGCAAAACCTCCTGGATTTTCTCGAGTTGCGGCAGGTGCTCTCGACTTACGACGGGGACCTCAGGGACCCGCTCTGGTGGCATCAGGAAAGGCCAGTCCCCATGCGAGTTCCTCGGGGGCCTCTCGGGATTCCTCTCCCGTCGATGCCGGGGCCTAAGACCTTGTGTGGAGTCGGGGCCGGAACCTGAAAATGCCTCTCCAGTGCTGACATGGATCTTGAGGTACTTCTGGAGTCTCCCCAGGGGACTCAGTCCTCGTCTCGAATGCGGGCATGCACTTGCGCTTTCCTCCAGAGCGGTAGCAGCAGTGTCACGCAGTCCGCCGCGTGGATCAAAGGATCTATGGTTTTCCCTCGAGTCTTTCCCACGAGGCTTTCCCACGAGGCTTTCCCACAGGGCTGTCCCACGTGCACACGTGGTGGGAGTCGATCCTCGGCTTGAACGTCAAGGCAGTGCAGGGAAAACAGGTTCCTCTGGAATGGACTGACACATCTGGGGGACTCTTGGAATGGTGGCACGACCCTGGAGTTCCTCTCGCCTTTCCTGTGGAGAGCGCCTCCTCTTGAGATGCGACGGGAACGCCGGGAATTCTTTCCCTACGAAACAGGGAAAGGATACCTCATCTCGAGCTAGGAGGCGGAAACGGGGCTCCCCTGGATGTGTGCGGGACCCCACGTGCTTCCTCTCGAGTGGAGACGGGTATGTCGGGGAACTTCTTGAGTTGCAGCAAGGGTGTGAAGGACCCTTTGGAAGTTCCAGTGGTTAGATGTGATTGGCCTCGAGAAGCCTCAGCGGAAATGGGCCTCATCTCGCCTGGAGGGCAAAACCTCCTGGATTTTCTCGAGTTGCGGCAGGTGCTCTCGACTTACGACGGGGACCTCAGGGACCCGCTCTGGTGGCCTCAGGAAAGGCCAGTCCCCATGCGAGTTCCTCGGGGGCCTCTCGGGATTCCTCTCCCGTCGATGCCGGGGCCGAAGACCTTGTGTGGAGTCGGGGCCAGAACCTGAGGATTCCTCTTCAGTGCTGACATGGATCTTGGGGTACTTCTGGAGTCTCCTCAGGGGAGTCAGTCCTCGTCTCGAATGCGGGCATGCACTTGCGCTTTCCTCCAGAGCGGTAGCAGCAGTGTCACGCAGTCCGCCGCGTGGATCAAAGGATCTATGGTTTTCCCTCGAGTCTTTCCCAAGAGGCTTTCCCACGAGGCTTTCCCACAGGGCTGTCCCACGTGCACACGTGGTGGGAGTCGATCGTCGGCTTGAACGTCAAGGCAGTGCAGGGAAAACAGGTTCCTCTGTAATGGACTGACACATCTGGGGGACTCTTGGAATGGTGGCACGACCCTGGAGTTCCTCTCGCCTTTCCTGTGGAGAGCGCCTCCTCTTGAGATGCGACGGGATCGCCGGGAATTCTTTCCCTACGAAACAGGGAAAGGATCCCTAATCTCGAGCTAGGAGGCGGAATCGGGGCTCCCCTGGATGTGTGCGTGACACCACGTGCTTCCTCTCGAGTGGAGACGGGTATGTCGGGGAACTTCTTGAGTTGCAGCAAGGGTGTGAAGGACCCTTTGGAAGTTCCAGTGGTTAGATGTGATTGGCCTCGAGAAGCCTCAGCGGAAATGGGCCTCATCTCGCCTGGAGGGCAAAACCTCCTGGATATTCTCGAGTTGCGGCAGGTGCTCTCGACTTACGACGGGGACCTCAGGGACCCGCTCTGGTGGCCTCAGGAAAGGCCAGTCCCCATGCGAGTTCCTCGGGGGCCTCTCGGGATTCCTCTCCCGTCGATGCCGGGGCCTAAGACCTTGTGTGGAGTCGGGGCCGGAACCTGAGGATACCTCTCCAGTGCTGACATGGATCTTGGGGTACTTCTGGAGTCTCCCCAGGGGAGTCAGTCCTCGTCTCGAATGCGGGCATGCACTTGCGCTTTCCTCCAGAGCGGTAGCAGCAGTGTCACGCAGTCCGCCGCGTGGATCAAAGGATCTATGGTTTTCCCTCGAGTCTTTCCCACGAGGCTTTCCCACGAGGCTTTCCCACAGGGCTCTCCCACGTGCACACGTGGTGGGAGTCGATCCTCGGCTTGAACGTCAAGGCAGTGCAGGGAAAACAGGTTCCTCTGGAATGGACTGACACATCTGGGGGACTCTTGGAATGGTGGCACGACCCTGGAGTTCCTCTCGCCTTTCCTGTGGAGAGCGCCTCCTCTTGAGATGCGACGGGAACGCCGGGAATTCTTTCCCTACGAAACAGGGAAAGGATCCCTCATCTCGAGCTAGGAGGCAGAATCGGGGCTCCCCTGGATGTGTGCGGGACACCACGTGCTTCCTCTCGAGTGCAGACGGGTATGTCGGGGAACTTCTTGAGTTGCAGCAAGGGTGTGAAGGACCCTTTGGAAGTTCCAGTGGTTAGATGTGATTGGCCTCGAGAAGCCTCAGCGGAAATGGGCCTCATTTCGCCTGGAGGTGAAAACCTCCTGGATTTTCTCGAGTTGCGGCAGGTGCTCTCGACTTACGACGGGGACCTCAGGGACCTGCTCTGGTGGCCTCAGGAAAGGCCAGTCCCCATGCGAGTTCCACGGGGGCGTCTCGGGATTCCTCTCCCGTCGATGCCGGGGCCTAAGACCTTGTGTGGAGTCGGGGCCGGAACCTGAGGATTCCTCTCCAGTGCTGACATGGATCTTGGGGTACTTCTGGAGTCTCCCCAGGGGAGTCAGTCCTCGTCTCGAATGCGGGCATGCACTTGCGCTTTCCTCCAGAGCGGTAGCAGCAGTGTCACGCAGTCCGCCGCGTGGATCAAAGGATCTATGGTTTTCCCTCGAGTCTTTCCCACGAGGCTTTCCCACGAGGCTTTCCCACAGGGCTGTCCCACGTGCACACGTGGTGGGAGTCGATCCTCAGCTTGAACGTCAAGGCAGTGCAGGGAAAACAGGTTCCTCTGGAATGGACTGACACATCTGGGGGACTCTTGGAATGGTGGCACGACCCTGGAGTTCCTCTCGCCTTTCCTGTGGAGAGCGCCTCCTCTTGAGATGCGACGGGAACGCCGGGAATTCTTTCCCTACGAAACAGGGAAAGGATACCTCATCTCGAGCTAGGAGGCGGAAACGGGGCTCCCCTGGATGTGTGTGGGACCCCACGTGCTTCCTCTCGAGTGGAGACGGGTATGTCGGGGAACTTCTTGAGTTGCAGCAATGGTGTGAAGGACCCTTTGGAAGTTCCAGTGGTTAGATGTGATTGGCCTCGAGAAGCCTCAGCGGAAATGGGCCTCATCTCGCCTGGAGGGCAAAACCTCCTGGATTTTCTCGAGTTGCGGCAGGTGCTCTCGACTTACGACGGGGACCTCAGGGACCCGCTCTGGTGGCCTCAGGAAAGGCCAGTCCCCATGCGAGTTCCTCGGGGGCCTCTCGGGATTCCTCTCCCGTCAATGCCGGGGCCGAAGACCTTGTGTGGAGTCGGGGCCAGAACCTGAGGATTCCTCTTCAGTGCTGACATGGATCTTGGGGTACTTCTGGAGTCTCCCCAGGGGAGTCAGGCCTCGTCTCGAATGAGGGCATGGACTTGCGCTTTCCTCCAGAGCGGTAGCAGCAGTGTCACGCAGTCCGCCGCGTGGATCAAAGGATCTATGGTTTTCCCTCGAGTCTTTCCCACGAGGCTTTCCCACGAGGCTTTCCCACAGGGCTGTCCCACGTGCACACGTGGTGGGAGTCGATCCTCGGCTTGAACGTCAAGGCAGTGCAGGAAAAACAGGATTCTCTGGAATGGACTGACACATCTGGGGGACTCTTGGAATGGTGGCACGACCCTGGAGTTCCTCTCGCCTTTCCTGTGGAGAGTGCCTCCTCTTGAGTTGCGACGGGAACGCCGGGAATTCTTTCCCTACGAAACAGGGAAAGGATCCCTCATCTCGAGCTAGGAGGCGGAAACGGGGCTCGCCTGGATGTGTGCGTGACACCACGTGCTTCCTCTCGAGTGCAGACGGGTATGTCGGGGAACTTCTTGAGTTGCAGCAAGGGTGTGAAGGACCCTTTGGAAGTTCCAGTGGTTAGATGTGATTGGCCTCGAGAAGCCTCAGCGGAAATGGGCCTCATCTCGCCTGGAGGGCAAAACCTCCTGGATATTCTCGAGTTGCGGCAGGTGCTCTCGACTTACGACGGGGACCTCAGGGACCCGCTCTGGTGGCCTCAGGAAAGGCCAGTCCCCATGCGAGTTCCTCGGGGGCCTCTCGGGATTCCTCTCCCGTCGATGCCGGGGCCTAAGACCTTGTGTGGAGTCGGGGCCGGAACCTGAGGATTCCTCTCCAGTGCTGACATGGATCTTGGGGTACTTCTGGAGTCTCCCCAGGGGAGTCAGTCCTCGTCTCGAATGCGGGCATGCACTTGCGCTTTCCTCCAGAGCGGTAGCAGCAGTGTCACGCAGTCCGCCGCGTGGATCAAAGGATCTATGGTTTTCCCTCGAGTCTTTCCCACGAGGCTTTCCCACGAGGCTTTCCCACAGGGCTGTCCCACGTGCACACGTGGTGGGAGTCGATCCTCGGCTTGAACGTCAAGGCAGTGCAGGGAAAACAGGTTCCTCTGGAATGGACTGACACATCTGGGGGACTCTTGGAATGGTGTCACGACCCTGGAGTTCCTCTCGCCTTTCCTGTGGAGAGCGCCTCCTCTTGAGATGCGACGGGAACGCCGGGAATTCTTTCCCTACGAAACAGGGAAAGGATCCCTCATCTCGAGCTAGGAGGCGGAATCGGGTCTCCCCTGGATGTGTGCGGGACATCACGTGCTTCCTCTCGAGTGCAGACGGGTATGTCGGGGAACTTCTTGAGTTGCAGCAAGGGTGTGAAGGACCCTTTGGAAGTTCCAGTGGTTAGATGTGATTGGCCTCGAGAAGCCTCAGCGGAAATGGGCCTCATTTCGCCTGGAGGTGAAAACCTCCTGGATTTTCTCGAGTTGCGGCAGGTGCTCTCGACTTACGACGGGGACCTCAGGGACCTGCTCTGGTGGCCTCAGGAAAGGCCAGTCCCCATGCGAGTTCCACGGGGGCGTCTCGGGATTCCTCTCCCGTCGATGCCGGGGCCTAAGACCTTGTGTGGAGTCGGGGCCGGAACCTGAGGTTTCCTCTCCAGTGCTGACATGTATCTTGGGGTACTTCTGGAGTCTCCCCAGGGGAGTCAGTCCTCGTCTCGAATGCGGGCATGCACTTGCGCTTTCCTCCAGAGCGGTAGCAGCAGTGTCACGCAGTCCGCCGCGTGGATCAAAGGATCTATGGTTTTCCCTCGAGTCTTTCCCACGAGGCTTTCCCACGAGGCTTTCCCACAGGGCTGTCCCACGTGCACACGAGGTGGGAGTCAATCCTCGGCTTGAACGTCAAGGCAGTGCAGGGAAAACAGGTTCCTCTGGAATGGACTGACACATCTGGGGGACTCTTGGAATGGTGTCACGACCCTGGAGTTCCTCTCGCCTTTCCTGTGGAGAGCGCCTCCTCTTGAGATGCGACGGGAACGCCGGGAATTCTTTCCCTACGAAACAGGGAAAGGATCCCTCATCTCGAGCTAGGAGGCGGAAACGGGGCTCCCCTGGATGTGTGCGGGACACCACGTGCTTCCTCTCGAGTGCAGACGGGTATGTCGGGGAACTTCTTGAGTTGCAGCAATGATGTGAAGGGCCCTTTGGAAGTTCCAGTGGTTAGATGTGATTGGCCTCGAGAAGCCTCAGCGGAAATGGGCCTCATCTCGCCTGGAGGGCAAAACCTCCTGGATTTTCTCGAGTGGCGGCAGGTGCTCTCGACTTACGACGGGGACCTCAGGGAACCGCTCTGGTGGCCTCAGGAAAGGCCAGTCCCCATGCGAGTTCCTCGGGGGCGTCTCGGGATTCCTCTCCCGTCGATGCCGGGGCCTAAGACCTTGTGTGGAGTCGGGGCCGGAAGCTGAGGATTCCTCTCCAGTGCTGACATGGATCTTGGGGTACTTCTGGAGTCTCCCCAGGGGAGTCAGTCCTCGTCTCGAATGCGGGCATGCACTTGCGCTTTCCTCCAGAGCGGTAGCAGCAGTGTCACGCAGTCCGCCGCGTGGATCAAAGGATCTATGGTTTTCCCTCGAGTCTTTCCCACGAGGCTTTCCCACGAGGCTTTCCCACAGGGTTGTCCCACGTGCACACGAGGTGGGAGTCGATCCTCGGCTTGAACGTCAAGGCAGTGCAGGGAAAACAGGTTCCTCTGGAATGGACTGACACATCTGGGGGACTCTTGGAATGGTGGCACGACCCTGGAGTTCCTCTCGCCTTTCCTGTGGAGAGCGCCTCCTCTTGAGATGCGACGGGAACGCCGGGAATTCTTTCCCTACGAAACAGGGAAAGGATCCCTCATCTCGAGCTAGGAGGCGGAAACGGGGCTCCCCTGGATGTGTGCGGGACCCCACGTGCTTCCTCTCGAGTGGAGACGGGTATGTCGGGGAACTTCTTGAGTTGCAGCAATGGTGTGAAGGACCCTTTGGAAGTTCCAGTGGTTAGACGTGATTAGCCTCGAGAAGCCTCAGCGGAAATGGGCCTCATCTCGCCTGGAGGGCAAAACCTCCTGGATTTTCTCGAGTTGCGGCAGGTGCTCTCGACTTACGACGGGGACCTCAGGGACCCCCTCTGGTGGCCTCAGGAAAGGCCAACCCCATGCGAGTTCCTCGAGGGCGTCTCGGGATTCCTCTCCCGTCGATGCCGGGGCCTAAGACCTTGTGTGGAGTCGGGGCCGGAACCTGAGGATACCTCTCCCGTGCTGACATGGATCTTGGGGTATTTCTGGAGTCTCCCCAGGGGAGTCAGTCCTCGTCTCGAATGCGGGCATGCACTTGCGCTTTCCTCCAGAGCGGTAGCAGCAGTGTCACGCAGTCCGCCGCGTGGATCAAAGGATCCTTGGTTTTCCCTCGAGTCTTTCCCACGAGGCTTTCCCACGAGGCTTTCCCACAGAGCTGTCCCACGTGCACACGTGGTGGGAGTCGATCCTCGGCTTGAACGTCAAGGCAGTGCAGGGAAAACAGGTTCCTCTGGAATGGACTGACACATCTGGGGGACTCTTGGAATGGTGGCACGACCCTGGAGTTCCTCTCGCCTTTCCTGTGGAGAGCGCCTCCTCTTGAGATGCGACGGGAACGCCGGGAATTCTTTCCCTACGAAACAGGGAAAGGATCCCTCATCTCGAGCTAGGAGGCGGAAACGGGGCTCCCCTGGATGTGTGCGGGACCCCACGTGCTTCCTCTCGAGTGGAGACGGGTATGTCGGGGAACTTCTTGAGTTGCAGCAATGGTGTGAAGGACCCTTTGGAAGTTCCAGTGGTTAGACGTGATTGGCCTCGAGAAGCCTCAGCGGAAATGGGCCTCATCTCGCCTGGAGGGCAAAACCTCCTGGATTTTCTCGAGTTGCGACAGGTGCTCTCGACTTACGACGGGGACCTCAGGGACCCGCTCTGGTGGCCTCAGGAAAGGCCAGTCCCCATGCGAGTTCCTCGGGGGCCTCTCGGGATTCCTCTCCCGTCGATGCCGGGGCCTAAGACCTTGTGTGGAGTCGGGGCCGGAACCTGAGGATTCCTCTCCAGTGCTGACATGGATCTTGGGGTACTTCTTGAGTCTCCCCAGGGGAGTCAGTCCTCGTCTCGAATGCGGGCATGCACTTGCGCTTTCCTCCAGAGCGGTAGCAGCAGTGTCACGCAGTCCGCCGCGTGGATCAAAGGATCTATGGTTTTCCCTCGAGTCTTTCCCACGAGGATTTCCCACGAGGCTTTCCCACATTGCTGTCCCACGTGCACACGTGGTGGGAGTCGATCCTCGGCTTGATCGTCAAGGCAGTGCAGGGAAACAGGTTCCTGTGGAATGGACTGACACATTTGGGGGACTCTTGGAATGGTGGCACGACCCTGGAGTTCCTCTCGCCTTTCCTGTGGAGAGCACCTCCTCTTGAGATGCGCCGGGAACGCCGGGAATTCTTTCCCTACGATACAGGGAAAGGATCCCTCATCTCGAGCTAGGAGGCGGAAACGGGGCTCGCCTGGATGTGTGCGGGACACCACGTGCTTCCTCTCGAGTGCAGACGGGTATGTCGGGGAACTTCTTGAGTTGCAGCAAGGGTGTGAAGGACCCTTTGGAAGTTCCAGTGGTTAGATGTGATTGGCCTCGTGAAGCCTCAGCGGAAATGGGCCTCATCTCGCCTGGAGGGCAAAACCTCCTGGATATTCTCGAGTTGCGGCAGGTGCTCACGACTTACGACGGGGACCTCAGGGACCCGCTCTGGTGGCCTCAGGAAAGGCCAGTCCCCATGCGAGTTCCTCGGGGGCCTCTCGGGATTCCTCTCCCGTCGATGCCGGGGCCTAAGACCTTGTGTGGAGTCGGGGCCGGAACCTGAGGATTCCTCTCCAGTGCTGACATGGATCTTGGGGTACTTCTGGAGTCTCCCCAGGGGAGTCAGTCCTCGTCTCGAATGCGGGCATGCACTTGCGCTTTCCTCCAGAGCGGTAGCAGCAGTGTCACGCAGTCCGCCGCGTGGATCAAAGGATCCTTGGTTTTCCCTCGAGTCTTTCCCATGAGGCTTTCCCACGAGGCTTTCCCACAGGGCTGTCCCACGTGCACACGTGGTGGGAGTCGATCCTCGGCTTGAACGTCAAGGCAGTGCAGGGAAAACAGGTTCCTCTGGAATGGACTGACACATCTGGGGGACTCTTGGAATGGTGGCACGACCCTGGAGTTCCTCTCGCCTTTCCTGTGGAGAGCGCCTCCTCTTGAGATGCGACGGGAACGCCGGGAATTCTTTCCCTACGAAACAGGGAAAGGATCCCTCATCTCGAGCTAGGAGGCGGAAACGGGGCTCCCCTGGATGTGTGCGGGACCCCACGTGCTTCCTCTCGAGTGGAGACGGGTATGTCGGGGAACTTCTTGAGTTGCAGCAATGGTGTGAAGGACCCTTTGGAAGTTCCAGTGGTTAGACGTGATTGGCCTCGAGAAGCCTCAGCGGAAATGGGCCTCATCTCGCCTGGAGGGCAAAACCTCCTGGATTTTCTCGAGTTGCGACAGGTGCTCTCGACTTACGACGGGGACCTCAGGGACCCGCTCTGGTGGCCTCAGGAAAGGCCAGTCCCCATGCGAGTTCCTCGGGGGCCTCTCGGGATTCCTCTCCCGTCGATGCCGGGGCCTAAGACCTTGTGTGGAGTCGGGGCCGGAACCTGAGGATTCCTCTCCAGTGCTGACATGGATCTTGGGGTACTTCTTGAGTCTCCCCAGGGGAGTCAGTCCTCGTCTCGAATGCGGGCATGCACTTGCGCTTTCCTCCAGAGCGGTAGCAGCAGTGTCACGCAGTCCGCCGCGTGGATCAAAGGATCTATGGTTTTCCCTCGAGTCTTTCCCACGAGGATTTCCCACGAGGCTTTCCCACATTGCTGTCCCACGTGCACACGTGGTGGGAGTCGATCCTCGGCTTGATCGTCAAGGCAGTGCAGGGAAACAGGTTCCTGTGGAATGGACTGACACATTTGGGGGACTCTTGGAATGGTGGCACGACCCTGGAGTTCCTCTCGCCTTTCCTGTGGAGAGCGCCTCCTCTTGAGATGCGCCGGGAACGCCGGGAATTCTTTCCCTACGATACAGGGAAAGGATCCCTCATCTCGAGCTAGGAGGCGGAAACGGGGCTCGCCTGGATGTGTGCGGGACACCACGTGCTTCCTCTCGAGTGCAGACGGGTATGTCGGGGAACTTCTTGAGTTGCAGCAAGGGTGTGAAGGACCCTTTGGAAGTTCCAGTGGTTAGATGTGATTGGCCTCGTGAAGCCTCAGCGGAAATGGGCCTCATCTCGCCTGGAGGGCAAAACCTCCTGGATATTCTCGAGTTGCGGCAGGTGCTCACGACTTACGACGGGGACCTCAGGGACCCGCTCTGGTGGCCTCAGGAAAGGCCAGTCCCCATGCGAGTTCCTCGGGGGCCTCTCGGGATTCCTCTCCCGTCGATGCCGGGGCCTAAGACCTTGTGTGGAGTCGGGGCCGGAACCTGAGGATTCCTCTCCAGTGCTGACATGGATCTTGGGGTACTTCTGGAGTCTCCCCAGGGGAGTCAGTCCTCGTCTCGAATGCGGGCATGCACTTGCGCTTTCCTCCAGAGCGGTAGCAGCAGTGTCACGCAGTCCGCCGCGTGGATCAAAGGATCCTTGGTTTTCCCTCGAGTCTTTCC
The DNA here is from genome assembly GCF_042477335.2 of Ovis canadensis. NCBI lineage: Eukaryota > Metazoa > Chordata > Mammalia > Artiodactyla > Bovidae > Ovis > Ovis canadensis. The sequence goes on from NC_091251.1 coordinate 11,008,910, forward strand.
CATGAGGCTTTCCCACGAGGCTTTCCCACAGGGCTGTCCCACGTGCACACGTGGTGGGAGTCGATCCTCGGCTTGAACGTCAAGGCAGTGCAGGGAAAACAGGTTCCTCTGGAATGGACTGACACATCTGGGGGACTCTTGGAATGGTGGCACGACCCTGGAGTTCCTCTCGCCTTTCCTGTGGAGAGCGCCTCCTCTTGAGATGCGACGGGAACGCCGGGAATTCTTTCCCTACGAAACAGGGAAAGGATCCCTCATCTCGAGCTAGGAGGCGGAAACGGGGCTCCCCTGGATGTGTGCGGGACCCCACGTGCTTCCTCTCGAGTGGAGACGGGTATGTCGGGGAACTTCTTGAGTTGCAGCAATGGTGTGAAGGACCCTTTGGAAGTTCCAGTGGTTAGACGTGATTAGCCTCGAGAAGCCTCAGCGGAAATGGGCCTCATCTTGCCTGGAGGGCAAAACCTCCTGGATTTTCTCGAGTTGCGGCAGGTGCTCTCGACTTACGACGGGGACCTCAGGGACCCGCTCTGGTTTTCACAGGAAAGGCCAGTCCCCATGCGAGTTCCTCGGGGGCCTCTCGGGATTCCTCTCCCGTCGATGCCGGGGCCTAAGACCTTGTGTGGAGTCGGGGCCGGAACCTGAGGATTCCTCTCCAGTGCTGACATGGATCTTGGGGTACTTCTGGAGTCTCCCCAGGGGAGTCAGTCCTCATCTCGAATGCGGGCATGCACTTGCGCTTTCCTCCAGAGCGGTAGCAGCAGTGTCACGCAGTCCGCCGCGTGGATCAAAGGATCTATGGTTTTCCCTCGAGTCTTTCCCACGAGGCTTTCCCACGAGGCTTTCCCACAGGGCTGTCCCACGTGCACACGTGGTGGGAGTCGATCCTCGGCTTGAACGTCAAGGCAGTGCAGGGAAAACAGGTTCCTCTGGAATGGACTGACACATCTGGGGGACTCTTGGAATGGTGTCACGACCCTGGAGTTCCTCTCGCCTTTCCTGTGGAGAGCGCCTCCTCTTGAGATGCGACGGGAACGCCGGGAATTCTTTCCCTACGAAACAGGGAAAGGATCCCTCATCTCGAGCTAGGAGGCGGAAACGGGGCTCCCCTGGATGTGTGCGGGACCCCACGTGCTTCCTCTCGAGTGGAGACGGGTATGTCGGGGAACTTCTTGAGTTGCAGCAATGGTGTGAAGGACCCTTTGAAATTTCCAGTGGTTAGATGTGATTGGCCTCGAGAAGCCTCAGCGGAAATGGGCCTCATCTCGCCTGGAGGGCAAAACCTCCTGGATTTTCTCGAGTTGCGGCAGGTGCTCTTGACTTACGACGGGGACCTCAGGGAACCGCTCTGGTGGCCTCAGGAAAGGTCAGTCCCCATGGGAGTTCCTCGGGGGCCTCTCGGGATTCCTCTCCCGTCGATGCCGGGGCCTAAGACCTTGTGTGGAGTCGTGGCCGGAACCTGAGGATTCCTCTCCAGTGCTGACATGGATCTTGGGGTCCTTCTGGAGTCTCCCCAGGGGAGTCAGTCCTTGTCTCGATTGCGGGCATGCACTTGCGCTTTCCTCCAGAGCGGTAGCAGCAGTGTCACGCAGTCCGCCGCGTGGATCAAAGGATCTATGGTTTTCCCTCGAGTCTTTCCCACGAGGCTTTCCCACGAGGCTTTCCCACAGGGCTGTCACACGTGCACACGTGGTGGGAGTCGATCCTCGGCTTGAATGTCAAGGCAGTGCAGGGAAAACAGGTTCCTCTGGAATGGACTGACACATCTGGGGGACTCTTGGAATGGTGTCACGACCCTGGAGTTCCTCTCGCCTTTCCTGTGGAGAGCGCCTCCTCTTGAGATGCCTCGGGAACGCCGGGAATTCTTTCCCTACGAAACAGGGAAAGGATCCCTCATCTCGAGCTAGGAGGCGGAAACGGAGCTCCCCTGGATGTGTGCGGGACCCCACGTGCTTCCTCTCGAGTGGAAACGGGTATGTCGGGGAACTTCTTGAGTTGCAGCAATGGTGTGAAGGACCCTTTGGAAGTTCCAGTGGTTAGATGTGATTGGCCTCGAGAAGCCTCAGCGGAAATGGGCCTCATCTCGCCTGGAGGGCAAAACCTCCTGGATTTTCTCGAGTTGCGGCAGGTGCTCTCGACTTACGACGGGGACCTCAGGGACCCGCTCTGGAGGCCTCAGGAAAGGCCAGTCCCCATGCGAGTTCTTCGGGGGCCTCTCGGGATTCCTCTCCCGTCGATGCCGGGGCCTAAGACCTTGTGTGGAGTCGGGGCCGGAACCTGAGGATTCCTCTCCAGTGCTGACATGGATCTTGGGGGACTTCTGGAGTCTCCCCAGGGGAGTCAGTCCTCGTCTCGATTGCGGGCATGCACTTGCGCTTTCCTCCAGAGCGGTAGCAGCAGTGTCACGCAGTCCGCCGCGTGGATCAAAGGATCTATGGTTTTCCCTCGAGTCTTTCCCACGAGGCTTTCCCACGAGGCTTTCCCACAGGGCTGTCCCACGTGCACACGTGGTGGGAGTCGATCCTCGGCTTGAACGTCAAGGCAGTGCAGGGAAAACAGGTTCCTCTGGAATGGACTGACACATCTGGGGGACTCTTGGAATGGTGGCACGACCCTGGAGTTCCTCTCGCCTTTCCTGTGGAGAGCGCCTCCTCTTGAGATGCGACGGGAACGCCGGGAATTCTTTCCCTACGAAACAGGGAAAGGATCCCTCATCTCGAGCTAGGAGGCGGAAACGGGGCTCCCCTGGATGTGTGCGGGACACCACGTGCTTCCTCTCGTGTGGAGACGGGTATGTCGGGGAACTTCTTGAGTTGCAGCAAGGGTGTGAAGGACCCTTTGGAAGTTCCAGTGGTTAGACGTGATTGGCCTCGAGAAGCCTCAGCGGAAATGGGCCTCATCTCGCCTGGAGGGCAAAACCTCCTGGATTTTCTCGAGTTGCGACAGGTGCTCTCGACTTACGACGGGGACCTCAGGGACCCGCTCTGGTGGCCTCAGGAAAGGCCAGTCCCCATGCGAGTTCCTCGGGGGCCTCTCGGGATTCCTCTCCCGTCGATGCCGGGGCCTAAGACCTTGTGTGGATTCGTGGCCGGAAGCTGAGGATTCCTCTCCAGTGCTGACATGGATCTTGGGGTACTTCTGGAGTCTCCCCAGGGGAGTCAGTCCTCGTCTCGAATGCGGGCATGCACTTGCGCTTTCCTCCAGAGCGGTAGCAGCAGTGTCACGCAGTCCGCCGCGTGGATCAAAGGATCTATGGTTTTCCCTCGAGTCTTTCCCACGAGGCTTTCCCACGAGGCTTTCCCACAGGGCTGTCCCACGTGCACACGTGGTGGGAGTCGATCCTCGGCTTGAACGTCAAGGCAGTGCAGGGAAAACAGGTTCCTCTGGAATGGACTGACACATCTGGGGGACTCTTGGAATGGTGTCACGACCCTGGAGTTCCTCTCGCCTTTCCTGTGGAGAGCGCCTCCTCTTGAGATGCGACGGGAACGCCGGGAATTCTTTCCCTACGAAGCAGGGAAAGGATCCCTCATCTCGAGCTAGGAGGCGGAAATGGGGCTCCCCTGGATGTGTGCGGGACCCCACGTTCTTCCTCTCGAGTGGAGACGGGTATGTCGGGGAACTTCTTGAGTTGAAGCATTGGTATGAAGGACCCTTTGGAAGTTCCAGTGGTTAGATGTGATTGGCCTCGAGAAGCCTCAGCGGAAATGGGCCTCATCTTGCCTGGAGGGCAAAACCTCCTGGATTTTCTCGAGTTGCGGCAGTTTCTCTCGACTTACGACGGGGACCTCAGGGACCCGCTCTGGTGGCCTCAGGAAAGGCCAGTCCCCATGCGAGTTCCTCGGGTGCTTCTCGGGATTCCTCTCCCGTCGATGCCGGGGCCTAAGACCTTGTGTGGAGTCAGGGCCGGAACCTGAGGATTCCTCTCCAGTGCTGACATGGATCTTGGGGAACTTCTGGAGTCTTCCCAGGGGAGTCAGTCCTCGTCTCGAATGCGGGCATGCACTTGCGCTTTCCTCCAGAGAGGTAGCAGCAGTGTCACGCAGTCCGCCGCGTGGATCAAAGGATCTATGGTTTTCCCTCGAGTCTTTCCCACGAGGCTTTCCCACGAGGCTTTCCCACAGGGCTGTCCCACGTGCACACGTGGTGGGAGTCGATCCTCGGCTTGAACGTCAAGGCAGTGCAGGGAAAAAAGGTTCCTCTGGAATGGACTGACACATCTGGGGGACTCTTGGAATGGTGGCACGACCCTGGAGTTCCTCTCGCCTTTCCTGTGGAGAGCGCCTCCTCTTGAGATGCGACGGGAACGCCGGGAATTCTTTCCCTACGAAAAAGGGAAAGGATCCCTCATCTCGAGCTAGGAGGCGGAAACGGGGCTACCCTGGATGTGTGCGGGACACCACGTGCTTCCTCTCGAGTGCAGACGGGTATGTCGGGGAACTTCTTGAGTTGCAGCAAGGGTGTGAAGGACCCTTTGGAAGTTCCAGTGGTTAGACGTGATTAGCCTTGAGAAGCCTCAGCGGAAATGGGCCTCATCTCGCCTGGAGGGCAAAACCTACTGGATTTTCTCGAGTTGCAGCAGGTGCTCTCGACTTACGACGGGGACCTCAGGGAACCGCTCTGGTGGCCTCAGGAAAGGCCAGTCCCCATGCGAGTTCCTCGGGGGCCACTCGGGATTCCTTTCCCGTCGATGCCGGGGCCTAAGACCTTGTGTGGAGTCGGGGCCGGAACCTGAGGATTCCTCTCCAGTGCTGACATGGATCTTGGGGTACTTCTGGAGTCTCCCCAGGGGAGTCAGTCCTCGTCTCGAATGCGGGCATGCACTTGCGCTTTCCTCCAGAGCGGTAGCAGCAGTGTCACGCAGTCCGCCGCGTGGATCAAAGGATCTATGGTTTTCCCTCGAGTCTTTCCCACGAGGCTTTCCCACGAGGCTTTCCCACAGGGCTGTCCCACGTGCACACGTGGTGGGAGTCGATCCTCGGCTTGAACGTCAAGGCAGTGCAGGGAAAACAGGTTCCTCTGGAATGGACTGACACATCTGGGGGACTCTTGGAATGGTGGCATGACCCTGGAGTTCCTCTCGCCTTTCCTGTGGAGAGCGCCTCCTCTTGAGATGCGACGGGAACGCCGGGAATTCTTTCCCTACGAAACAGGGAAAGGATCCCTCATCTCGAGCTAGGAGGCGGAAACGGGGCTCCCCTGGATGTGTGCGGGACACCACGTGATTCCTCTCGAGTGCAGACGGGTATGTCGGGGAACTTCTTGAGTTGCAGCAAGGGTGTGAAGGACCCCTTGGATGTTCCAGCGGTTAGATGTGATTGGCCTCGAGAAGCCTCATCGGAAATGGGCCTCATCTTGCCTGGAGGGCAAAACCTCCTGGATTTTCTCGAGTTGCGGCAGGTGCTCTCGACTTACGACGGGGACCTCAGGGACCCGCTCTGGTGGCCTCAGGAAAGGCCAGTCCCCATGCGAGTTCCTCGGGGGCTTCTCTGCATTCCTCTCCCGTCGATGCCGGGGCCTAAGACCTTGTGTGGAGTCGGGGCCGGAACCTGAGGATTCCTCTCCAGTGCTGACATGGATCTTGGGGTACTTCTGGAGTCTCCCCAGGGGAGTCAGTCCTCGTCTCGAATGCGGGCATGCACTTGCGCTTTCCTCCAGAGCGGTAGCAGCAGTGTCACGCAGTCCGCCGCGTGGATCAAAGGATCTATGGTTTTCCCTCGAGTCTTTCCCACGAGGCTTTCCCACGAGGCTTTCCCACAGGGCTGTCCCACGTGCACACGTGGTGGGAGTCAATCCTCGGCTTGAACGTCAAGGCAGTGCAGGGAAAACAGGTTCCTCTGGAATGGACTGACACATCTGGGGGTCTCTTGGAATGGTGGCACGACCCTGGAGTTCCTCTCGCCTTTCCTGTGGAGAGCGCCACCTCTTGAGATGCGACGGGAACGCCGGGAATTCTTTCCCTACGAAACAGGGAAAGGATCCCTCATCTCGAGCTAGGAGGCGGAAACGGGGCTCCCCTGGATGTGTGCGGGACCCACGTGCTTCCTCTCGAGTGGAGACGGGTATGTCGGGGAACTTCTTGAGTTGCAGCAATGGTGTGAAGGACCCTTTGGAAGTTCCAGTGGTTAGACGTGATTAGCCTCGAGAAGCCTCAGCGGAAATGGGCCTCATCTCGCCTGGAGGGCAAAACCTCCTGGATTTTCTCGAGTTGCGGCAGGTGCTCTCGACTTACGACGGGGACCTCAGGGACCCCCTCTGGTGGCCTCAGGAAAGGCCAACCCCATGCGAGTTCCTCGAGGGCGTCTCGGGATTCCTCTCCCGTCGATGCCGGGGCCTAAGACCTTGTGTGGAGTCGGGGCCGGAACCTGAGGATTCCTCTCCCGTGCTGACATGGATCTTGGGGTATTTCTGGAGTCTCCCCAGGGGAGTCACTCCTCGTCTCGAATGCGGGCATGCACTTGCGCTTTCCTCCAGAGCGGTAGCAGCAGTGTCACGCAGTCCGCCGCGTGGATCAAAGGATCCTTGGTTTTCCCTCGAGTCTTTCCCACGAGGCTTTCCCACGAGGCTTTCCCACAGAGCTGTCCCACGTGCACACGTGGTGGGAGTCGATCCTCGGCTTGAACGTCAAGGCAGTGCAGGGAAAACAGGTTCCTCTGGAATGGACTGACACATCTGGGGGACTCTTGGAATGGTGGCACGACCCTGGAGTTCCTCTCGCCTTTCCTGTGGAGAGCGCCTCCTCTTGAGATGCGACGGGAACGCCGGGAATTCTTTCCCTACGAAACAGGGAAAGGATCCCTCATCTCGAGCTAGGAGGCGGAAACGGGGCTCCCCTGGATGTGTGCGGGACCCCACGTGCTTCCTCTCGAGTGGAGACGGGTATGTCGGGGAACTTCTTGAGTTGCAGCAATGGTGTGAAGGACCCTTTGGAAGTTCCAGTGGTTAGATGTGATTGGCCTCAAGAAGCCTCAGCGGAAATGGGCCTCATTTCGCCTGGAGGGCAAAACCTCCTGGATTTTCTCGAGTTGCGGCAGGTGCTCTCGACTTACGACGGGGACCTCAGGGAACCGCGCTGGTGGCCTCAGGAAAGGCCAGTCCCCATGCGAGTTCCTCGGGGGCGTCTCGGGATTCCTCTCCCGTCGATGCCGGGGCCTAAGACCTTGTGTGGAGTCGGGGCCGGAACCTGAGGATTCCTCTCCAGTGCTGACATGGATCTTGGGGTACTGCTGGAGTCTCCCCAGGGGAGTCAGTCCTCGTCTCGAATGCGGGCATGCACTTGCGCTTTACTCCAGAGCGGTAGCAGCAGTGTCACGCAGTCCGCCGCCTGGATCAAAGGATCTATGGTTTTCCCTCGAGTCTTTCCCACGAGGCTTTCCCACGAGGCTTTCCCACAGGGCTGTCCCACGTGCACACGTGGTGGGAGTCGATCCTCAGCTTGAACGTCAAGGCAGTGCAGGGAAAACAGGTTCCTCTGGAATGGACTGACACATCTGGGGGACTCTTGGAATGGTGGCACGACCCTGGAGTTCCTCTCGCCTTTCCTGTGGAGAGCGCCTCCTCTTGAGATGCGACGGGAACGCCGGGAATTCTTTCCCTACGAAACAGGGAAAGGATCCCTCATCTCGAGCTAGGAGGCGGAAACGGGGCTCCCCTGGATGTGTGCGGGACACCACGTGCTTCCTCTCGAGTGGAGACGGGTATGTCGGGGAACTTCTTGAGTTGCAGCAAGGGTGTGAAGGACCCTTTGGAAGTTCCAGTGGTTAGACGTGATTGGCCTCGAGAAGCCTCAGCGGAAATGGGCCTCATCTCGCCTGGAGGGCAAAACCTCCTGGATTTTCTCGAGTTGCGACAGGTGCTCTCGACTTACGACGGGGACCTCAGGGACCCGCTCTGGTGGCCTCAGGAAAGGCCAGTCCCCATGCGAGTTCCTCGGGGGCCTCTCGGGATTCCTCTCCCGTCGATGCCGGGGCCTAAGACCTTGTGTGGAGTCGGGGCCGGAACCTGAGGATTCCTCTCCAGTGCTGACATGGATCTTGGGGTACTTCTGGAGTCTCCCCAGGGGAGTCAGTCCTCGTCTCGAATGCGGGCATGCACTTGCGCTTTCCTCGAGAGCGGTAGCAGCAGTGTCACGCAGTCCGCCGCGTGGATCAAAGGATCTATGGTTTTCCCTTGAGTCTTCCCACGAGGATTTCCCACGAGGCTTTCCCACAGGGCTGTCCCACGTGCACACGTGGTGGGAGTCGATCCTCGGCTTGATCGTCAAGGCAGTGCAGGGAAACAGGTTCCTGTGGAATGGACTGACACATTTGGGGGACTCTTGGAATGGTGGCACGACCCTGGAGTTCCTCTCGCCTTTCCTGTGGAGAGCGCCTCCTCTTGAGATGCGCCGGGAACGCCGGGAATTCTTTCCCTACGAAACAGGGAAAGGATCCCTCATCTCGAGCTAGGAGGCGGAAACGGGGCTCGCCTGGATGTGTGCGGGACACCACGTGCTTCCTCTTGAGTGCAGACGGGTATGTCGGGGAACTTCTTGAGTTGCAGCAAGGGTGTGAAGGACCCTTTGGAAGTTCCAGTGGTTAGATGTGATTGGCCTCGTGAAGCCTCAGCGGAAATGGGCCTCATCTCGCCTGGAGGGCAAAACCTCCTGGATATTCTCGAGTTGCGGCAGGTGCTCTCGACTTACGACGGGGACCTCAGGGACCCGCTCTGGTGGCCTCAGGAAAGGCCAGTCCCCATGCGAGTTCCTCGGGGGCCTCTCGGGATTCCTCTCCCGTCGATGCCGGGGCCTAAGACCTTGTGTGGAGTCGGGGCCGGAACCTGAGGATTCCTCTCCAGTGCTGACATGGATCTTGGGGTACTTCTGGAGTCTCCCCAGGGGAGTCAGTCCTCGTCTCGAATGCGGGCATGCACTTGCGCTTTCCTCCAGAGCGGTAGCAGCAGTGTCACGCAGTCCGCCGCGTGGATCAAAGGATCCTTGGTTTTCCCTCGAGTCTTTCCCATGAGGCTTTCCCACGAGGCTTTCCCACAGGGCTGTCCCACGTGCACACGTGGTGGGAGTCGATCCTCGGCTTGAACGTCAAGGCAGTGCAGGGAAAACAGGTTCCTCTGGAATGGACTGACACATCTGGGGGACTCTTGGAATGGTGTCACGACCCTGGAGTTCCTCTCGCCTTTCCTGTGGAGAGCGCCTCCTCTTGAGATGCGACGGGAACGCCGGGAATTCTTTCCCTACGAAACAGGGAAAGGATCCCTCATCTCGAGCTAGGAGGCGGAAACGGGGCTCCCCTGGATGTGTGCGGGACCCCACGTGCTTCCTCTCGAGTGGAAACGGGTATGTCGGGGAACTTCTTGAGTTGCAGCAATGGTGTGAAGGACCCTTTGGAAGTTCCAGTGGTTAGATGTGATTGGCCTCGAGAAGCCTCAGCGGAAATGGGCCTCATCTCGCCTGGAGGGCAAAACCTCCTGGATTTTCTCGAGTTGCGGCAGGTGCTCTCGACTTACGACGGGGACCTCAGGGACCCGCTCTGGAGGCCTCAGGAAAGGCCAGTCCCCATGCGAGTTCCTCGGGGGCCTCTCGGGATTCCTCTCCCGTCGATGTCGGGGCCTAAGACCTTGTGTGGAGTCGGGACCGGAACCTGAGGATTCCTCTCCAGTGCTGACATGGATCTTGGGGGACTTCTGGAGTCTCCCCAGGGGAGTCAGTCCTCGTCTCGATTGCGGGCATGCACTTGCGCTTTCCTCCAGAGCGGTAGCAGCAGTGTCACGCAGTCCGCCGCGTGGATCAAAGGATCTATGGTTTTCCCTCGAGTCTTTCCCACGAGGCTTTCCCACGAGGCTTTCCCACAGGGCTGTCCCACGTGCACACGTGGTGGGAGTCGATCCTCGGCTTGAACGTCAAGGCAGTGCAGGGAAAACAGGTTCCTCTGGAATGGACTGACACATCTGGGGGACTCTTGGAATGGTGGCACGACCCTGGAGTTCCTCTCGCCTTTCCTGTGGAGAGTGCCTCCTCTTGATATGCGACGGGAACGCCAGGAATTCTTTCCCTACGAAACAGGGAAAGGATCCCTCATCTCGAGCTAGGAGGCGGAAACGGGGCTCCCCTGGATGTGTGCGGGACACCACGTGCTTCCTCTCGAGTGCAGACGGGTGTGTCAGGGAACTTCTTGAGTTGCAGGAAGGGTGTGAAGGACCCTTTGGAAGTTCCAGTGGTTAGATGTGATTGGCCTCGAGAAGCCTCAGCGGAAATGGGCCTCATCTCGCCTGGAGGGCAAAACCTCCTGGATTTTCTCGAGTTGCGGCAGGTGCTCTCGACTTACGACGGGGACCTCAGGGACCCGCTCTGGTGGCATCAGGAAAGGCCAGTCCCCATGCGAGTTCCTCGGGGGCCTCTCGGGATTCCTCTCCCGTCGATGCCGGGGCCTAAGACCTTGTGTGGAGTCGGGGCCGGAAGCTGAGGATTCCTCTCCAGTGCTGACATGGATCTTGGGGTATTTCTGGAGTCTCCCCAGGGGAGTCAGTCCTCGTCTCGAATGCGGGCATGCACTTGCGCTTTCCTCCAGAGCGGTAGCAGCAGTGTCACGCAGTCCGCCGCGTGGATCAAAGGATCTATGGTTTTCCCTCGAGTCTTTCCCACGAGGCTTTCCCACGAGGCTTTCCCACAGGGCTGTCCCACGTGCACACGTGGTGGGAGTCGATCCTCGGCTTGAACGTCAAGGCAGTGCAGGGAAAACAGGTTCCTCTGGAATGGACTGACACATCTGGGGGACTCTTGGAATGGTGGCACGACCCTGGAGTTCCTCTCGCCTTTCCTGTGGAGAGCGCCTCCTCTTGAGATGCGACGGGAACGCCGGGAATTCTTTCCCTACGAAACAGGGAAAGGATCCCTCATCTCGAGCTAGGAGGCGGAAACGGGGCTCCCCTGGATGTGTGCGGGACACCACGTGCTTCCTCTCGTGTGGAGACGGGTATGTCGGGGAACTTCTTGAGTTGCAGCAAGGGTGTGAAGGACCCTTTGGAAGTTCCAGTGGTTAGACGTGATTGGCCTCGAGAAGCCTCAGCGGAAATGGGCCTCATCTCGCCTGGAGGGCAAAACCTCCTGGATTTTCTCGAGTTGCGACAGGTGCTCTCGACTTACGACGGGGACCTCAGGGACCCGCTCTGGTGGCCTCAGGAAAGGCCAGTCCCCATGCGAGTTCCTCGGGGGCCTCTCGGGATTCCTCTCCCGTCGATGCCGGGGCCTAAGACCTTGTGTGGAGTCGTGGCCGGAAGCTGAGGATTCCTCTCCAGTGCTGACATGGATCTTGGGGTACTTCTGGAGTCTCCCCAGGGGAGTCAGTCCTCGTCTCGAATGCGGGCATGCACTTGCGCTTTCCTCCAGAGCGGTAGCAGCAGTGTCACGCAGTCCGCCGCGTGGATCAAAGGATCTATGGTTTTCCCTCGAGTCTTTCCCACGAGGCTTTCCCACGAGGCTTTCCCACAGGGCTGTCCCACGTGCACACGTGGTGGGAGTCGATCCTCGGCTTGAACGTCAAGGCAGTGCAGGGAAAACAGGTTCCTCTGGAATGGACTGACACATCTGGGGGACTCTTGGAATGGTGTCACGACCCTGGAGTTCCTCTCGCCTTTCCTGTGGAGAGCGCCTCCTCTTGAGATGCGACGGGAACGCCGGGAATTCTTTCCCTACGAAGCAGGGAAAGGATCCCTCATCTCGAGCTAGGAGGCGGAAATGGGGCTCCCCTGGATGTGTGCGGGACCCCACGTTCTTCCTCTCGAGTGGAGACGGGTATGTCGGGGTACTTCTTGAGTTGAAGCATTGGTATGAAGGACCCTTTGGAAGTTCCAGTGGTTAGATGTGATTGGCCTCGAGAAGCCTCAGCGGAAATGGGCCTCATCTTGCCTGGAGGGCAAAAACTCCTGGATTTTCTCGAGTTGCGGCAGTTTCTCTCGACTTAAGACGGGGACCTCAGGGACCCGCTCTGGTGGCCTCAGGAAAGGCCAGTCCCCATGCGAGTTCCTCGGGTGCTTCTCGGGATTCCTCTCCCGTCGATGCCGGGGCCTAAGACCTTGTGTGGAGTCAGGGCCGGAACCTGAGGATTCCTCTCCAGTGCTGACATGGATCTTGGGGAACTTCTGGAGTCTTCCCAGGGGAGTCAGTCCTCGTCTCGAATGCGGGCATGCACTTGCGCTTTCCTCCAGAGAGGTAGCAGCAGTGTCACGCAGTCCGCCGCGTGGATCAAAGGATCTATGGTTTTCCCTCGAGTCTTTCCCACGAGGCTTTCCCACGAGGCTTTCCCACAGGGCTGTCCCACGTGCACACGTGGTGGGAGTCGATCCTCGGCTTGAACGTCAAGGCAGTGCAGGGAAAAAAGGTTCCTCTGGAATGGACTGACACATCTGGGGGACTCTTGGAATGGTGGCACGACCCTGGAGTTCCTCTCGCCTTTCCTGTGGAGAGCGCCTCCTCTTGAGATGCGACGGGAACGCCGGGAATTCTTTCCCTACGAAAAAGGGAAAGGATCCCTCATCTCGAGCTAGGAGGCGGAAACGGGGCTACCCTGGATGTGTGCGGGACACCACGTGCTTCCTCTCGAGTGCAGACGGGTATGTCGGGGAACTTCTTGAGTTGCAGCAAGGGTGTGAAGGACCCTTTGGAAGTTCCAGTGGTTAGACGTGATTAGCCTTGAGAAGCCTCAGCGGAAATGGGCCTCATCTCGCCTGGAGGGCAAAACCTACTGGATTTTCTCGAGTTGCAGCAGGTGCTCTCGACTTACGACGGGGACCTCAGGGACCCGCTCTGGTGGCCTCAGGAAAGGCCAGTCCCCATGCGAGTTCCTCGGGGGCCACTCGGGATTCCTCTCCCGTCGATGCCGGGGCCTAAGACCTTGTGTGGAGTCGGGGCCGGACCCTGAGGATTCCTCTCCAGTGCTGACATGGATCTTGGGGTACTTCTGGAGTCTCCCCAGGGGAGTCAGTCCTCGTCTCGAATGCGGGCATGCACTTGCGCTTTCCTCCAGAGCGGTAGCAGCAGTGTCACGCAGTCCGCCGCGTGGATCAAAGGATCTATGGTTTTCCCTCGAGTCTTTCCCACGAGGCTTTCCCACGAGGCTTTCCCACAGGGCTGTCCCACGTGCACACGTGGTGGGAGTCGATCCTCGGCTTGAACGTCAAGGCAGTGCAGGGAAAACAGGTTCCTCTGGAATGGACTGACACATCTGGGGGACTCTTGGAATGGTGGCATGACCCTGGAGTTCCTCTCGCCTTTCCTGTGGAGAGCGCCTCCTCTTGAGATGCGACGGGAACGCCGGGAATTCTTTCCCTACGAAACAGGGAAAGGATCCCTCATCTCGAGCTAGGAGGCGGAAACGGGGCTCCCCTGGATGTGTGCGGGACACCACGTGCTTCCTCTCGAGTGCAGACGGGTATGTCGGGGAACTTCTTGAGTTGCAGCAAGGGTGTGAAGGACCCCTTGGATGTTCCAGCGGTTAGATGTGATTGGCCTCGAGAAGCCTCATCGGAAATGGGCCTCATCTTGCCTGGAGGGCAAAACCTCCTGGATTTTCTCGAGTTGCGGCAGGTGCTCTCGACTTACGACGGGGACCTCAGGGACCCGCTCTGGTGGCCTCAGGAAAGGCCAGTCCCCATGCGAGTTCCTCGGGGGCTTCTCTGCATTCCTCTCCCGTCGATGCCGGGGCCTAAGACCTTGTGTGGAGTCGGGGCCGGAACCTGAGGATTCCTCTCCAGTGCTGACATGGATCTTGGGGTACTTCTGGAGTCTCCCCAGGGGAGTCAGTCCTCGTCTCGAATGCGGGCATGCACTTGCGCTTTCCTCCAGAGCGGTAGCAGCAGTGTCACGCAGTCCGCCGCGTGGATCAAAGGATCTATGGTTTTCCCTCGAGTCTTTCCCACGAGGCTTTCCCACGAGGCTTTCCCACAGGGCTGTCCCACGTGCACACGTGGTGGGAGTCAATCCTCGGCTTGAACGTCAAGGCAGTGCAGGGAAAACAGGTTCCTCTGGAATGGACTGACACATCTGGGGGTCTCTTGGAATGGTGGCACGACCCTGGAGTTCCTCTCGCCTTTCCTGTGGAGAGCGCCACCTCTTGAGATGCGACGGGAACGCCGGGAATTCTTTCCCTACGAAACAGGGAAAGGATCCCTCATCTCGAGCTAGGAGGCGGAAACGGGGCTCCCCTGGATGTGTGCGGGACCCACGTGCTTCCTCTCGAGTGGAGACGGGTATGTCGGGGAACTTCTTGAGTTGCAGCAATGGTGTGAAGGACCCTTTGGAAGTTCCAGTGGTTAGACGTGATTAGCCTCGAGAAGCCTCAGCGGAAATGGGCCTCATCTCGCCTGGAGGGCAAAACCTCCTGGATTTTCTCGAGTTGCGGCAGGTGCTCTCGACTTACGACGGGGACCTCAGGGACCCCCTCTGGTGGCCTCAGGAAAGGCCAACCCCATGCGAGTTCCTCGAGGGCGTCTCGGGATTCCTCTCCCGTCGATGCCGGGGCCTAAGACCTTGTGTGGAGTCGGGGCCGGAACCTGAGGATTCCTCTCCCGTGCTGACATGGATCTTGGGGTATTTCTGGAGTCTCCCCAGGGGAGTCACTCCTCGTCTCGAATGCGGGCATGCACTTGCGCTTTCCTCCAGAGCGGTAGCAGCAGTGTCACGCAGTCCGCCGCGTGGATCAAAGGATCCTTGGTTTTCCCTCGAGTCTTTCCCACGAGGCTTTCCCACGAGGCTTTCCCACAGAGCTGTCCCACGTGCACACGTGGTGGGAGTCGATCCTCGGCTTGAACGTCAAGGCAGTGCAGGGAAAACAGGTTCCTCTGGAATGGACTGACACATCTGGGGGACTCTTGGAATGGTGGCACGACCCTGGAGTTCCTCTCGCCTTTCCTGTGGAGAGCGCCTCCTCTTGAGATGCGACGGGAACGCCGGGAATTCTTTCCCTACGAAACAGGGAAAGGATCCCTCATCTCGAGCTAGGAGGCGGAAACGGGGCTCCCCTGGATGTGTGCGGGACCCCACGTGCTTCCTCTCGAGTGGAGACGGGTATGTCGGGGAACTTCTTGAGTTGCAGCAATGGTGTGAAGGACCCTTTGGAAGTTCCAGTGGTTAGATGTGATTGGCCTCAAGAAGCCTCAGCGGAAATGGGCCTCATTTCGCCTGGAGGGCAAAACCTCCTGGATTTTCTCGAGTTGCGGCAGGTGCTCTCGACTTACGACGGGGACCTCAGGGAACCGCGCTGGTGGCCTCAGGAAAGGCCAGTCCCCATGCGAGTTCCTCGGGGGCGTCTCGGGATTCCTCTCCCGTCGATGCCGGGGCCTAAGACCTTGTGTGGAGTCGGGGCCGGAACCTGAGGATTCCTCTCCAGTGCTGACATGGATCTTGGGGTACTGCTGGAGTCTCCCCAGGGGAGTCAGTCCTCGTCTCGAATGCGGGCATGCACTTGCGCTTTACTCCAGAGCGGTAGCAGCAGTGTCACGCAGTCCGCCGCCTGGATCAAAGGATCTATGGTTTTCCCTCGAGTCTTTCCCACGAGGCTTTCCCACGAGGCTTTCCCACAGGGCTGTCCCACGTGCACACGTGGTGGGAGTCGATCCTCAGCTTGAACGTCAAGGCAGTGCAGGGAAAACAGGTTCCTCTGGAATGGACTGACACATCTGGGGGACTCTTGGAATGGTGGCACGACCCTGGAGTTCCTCTCGCCTTTCCTGTGGAGAGCGCCTCCTCTTGAGATGCGACGGGAACGCCGGGAATTCTTTCCCTACGAAACAGGGAAAGGATCCCTCATCTCGAGCTAGGAGGCGGAAACGGGGCTCCCCTGGATGTGTGCGGGACACCACGTGCTTCCTCTCGAGTGGAGACGGGTATGTCGGGGAACTTCTTGAGTTGCAGCAAGGGTGTGAAGGACCCTTTGGAAGTTCCAGTGGTTAGACGTGATTGGCCTCGAGAAGCCTCAGCGGAAATGGGCCTCATCTCGCCTGGAGGGCAAAACCTCCTGGATTTTCTCGAGTTGCGACAGGTGCTCTCGACTTACGACGGGGACCTCAGGGACCCGCTCTGGTGGCCTCAGGAAAGGCCAGTCCCCATGCGAGTTCCTCGGGGGCCTCTCGGGATTCCTCTCCCGTCGATGCCGGGGCCTAAGACCTTGTGTGGAGTCGGGGCCGGAACCTGAGGATTCCTCTCCAGTGCTGACATGGATCTTGGGGTACTTCTGGAGTCTCCCCAGGGGAGTCAGTCCTCGTCTCGAATGCGGGCATGCACTTGCGCT
This sequence comes from Ovis canadensis, assembly GCF_042477335.2. NCBI lineage: Eukaryota > Metazoa > Chordata > Mammalia > Artiodactyla > Bovidae > Ovis > Ovis canadensis. The sequence goes on from NC_091251.1 coordinate 11,025,184, forward strand.
TTCCTCGAGAGCGGTAGCAGCAGTGTCACGCAGTCCGCCGCGTGGATCAAAGGATCTATGGTTTTCCCTTGAGTCTTTCCCACGAGGATTTCCCACGAGGCTTTCCCACAGGGCTGTCCCACGTGCACACGTGGTGGGAGTCGATCCTCGGCTTGATCGTCAAGGCAGTGCAGGGAAACAGGTTCCTGTGGAATGGACTGACACATTTGGGGGACTCTTGGAATGGTGGCACGACCCTGGAGTTCCTCTCGCCTTTCCTGTGGAGAGCGCCTCCTCTTGAGATGCGCCGGGAACGCCGGGAATTCTTTCCCTACGAAACAGGGAAAGGATCCCTCATCTCGAGCTAGGAGGCGGAAACGGGGCTCGCCTGGATGTGTGCGGGACACCACGTGCTTCCTCTTGAGTGCAGACGGGTATGTCGGGGAACTTCTTGAGTTGCAGCAAGGGTGTGAAGGACCCTTTGGAAGTTCCAGTGGTTAGATGTGATTGGCCTCGTGAAGCCTCAGCGGAAATGGGCCTCATCTCGCCTGGAGGGCAAAACCTCCTGGATATTCTCGAGTTGCGGCAGGTGCTCTCGACTTACGACGGGGACCTCAGGGACCCGCTCTGGTGGCCTCAGGAAAGGCCAGTCCCCATGCGAGTTCCTCGGGGGCCTCTCGGGATTCCTCTCCCGTCGATGCCGGGGCCTAAGACCTTGTGTGGAGTCGGGGCCGGAACCTGAGGATTCCTCTCCAGTGCTGACATGGATCTTGGGGTACTTCTGGAGTCTCCCCAGGGGAGTCAGTCCTCGTCTCGAATGCGGGCATGCACTTGCGCTTTCCTCCAGAGCGGTAGCAGCAGTGTCACGCAGTCCGCCGCGTGGATCAAAGGATCCTTGGTTTTCCCTCGAGTCTTTCCCATGAGGCTTTCCCACGAGGCTTTCCCACAGGGCTGTCCCACGTGCACACGTGGTGGGAGTCGATCCTCGGCTTGAACGTCAAGGCAGTGCAGGGAAAACAGGTTCCTCTGGAATGGACTGACACATCTGGGGGACTCTTGGAATGGTGTCACGACCCTGGAGTTCCTCTCGCCTTTCCTGTGGAGAGCGCCTCCTCTTGAGATGCGACGGGAACGCCGGGAATTCTTTCCCTACGAAACAGGGAAAGGATCCCTCATCTCGAGCTAGGAGGCGGAAACGGGGCTCCCCTGGATGTGTGCGGGACCCCACGTGCTTCCTCTCGAGTGGAAACGGGTATGTCGGGGAACTTCTTGAGTTGCAGCAATGGTGTGAAGGACCCTTTGGAAGTTCCAGTGGTTAGATGTGATTGGCCTCGAGAAGCCTCAGCGGAAATGGGCCTCATCTCGCCTGGAGGGCAAAACCTCCTGGATTTTCTCGAGTTGCGGCAGGTGCTCTCGACTTACGACGGGGACCTCAGGGACCCGCTCTGGAGGCCTCAGGAAAGGCCAGTCCCCATGCGAGTTCCTCGGGGGCCTCTCGGGATTCCTCTCCCGTCGATGTCGGGGCCTAAGACCTTGTGTGGAGTCGGGACCGGAACCTGAGGATTCCTCTCCAGTGCTGACATGGATCTTGGGGGACTTCTGGAGTCTCCCCAGGGGAGTCAGTCCTCGTCTCGATTGCGGGCATGCACTTGCGCTTTCCTCCAGAGCGGTAGCAGCAGTGTCACGCAGTCCGCCGCGTGGATCAAAGGATCTATGGTTTTCCCTCGAGTCTTTCCCACGAGGCTTTCCCACGAGGCTTTCCCACAGGGCTGTCCCACGTGCACACGTGGTGGGAGTCGATCCTCGGCTTGAACGTCAAGGCAGTGCAGGGAAAACAGGTTCCTCTGGAATGGACTGACACATCTGGGGGACTCTTGGAATGGTGGCACGACCCTGGAGTTCCTCTCGCCTTTCCTGTGGAGAGTGCCTCCTCTTGATATGCGACGGGAACGCCAGGAATTCTTTCCCTACGAAACAGGGAAAGGATCCCTCATCTCGAGCTAGGAGGCGGAAACGGGGCTCCCCTGGATGTGTGCGGGACACCACGTGCTTCCTCTCGAGTGCAGACGGGTGTGTCAGGGAACTTCTTGAGTTGCAGGAAGGGTGTGAAGGACCCTTTGGAAGTTCCAGTGGTTAGATGTGATTGGCCTCGAGAAGCCTCAGCGGAAATGGGCCTCATCTCGCCTGGAGGGCAAAACCTCCTGGATTTTCTCGAGTTGCGGCAGGTGCTCTCGACTTACGACGGGGACCTCAGGGACCCGCTCTGGTGGCATCAGGAAAGGCCAGTCCCCATGCGAGTTCCTCGGGGGCCTCTCGGGATTCCTCTCCCGTCGATGCCGGGGCCTAAGACCTTGTGTGGAGTCGGGGCCGGAAGCTGAGGATTCCTCTCCAGTGCTGACATGGATCTTGGGGTATTTCTGGAGTCTCCCCAGGGGAGTCAGTCCTCGTCTCGAATGCGGGCATGCACTTGCGCTTTCCTCCAGAGCGGTAGCAGCAGTGTCACGCAGTCCGCCGCGTGGATCAAAGGATCTATGGTTTTCCCTCGAGTCTTTCCCACGAGGCTTTCCCACGAGGCTTTCCCACAGGGCTGTCCCACGTGCACACGTGGTGGGAGTCGATCCTCGGCTTGAACGTCAAGGCAGTGCAGGGAAAACAGGTTCCTCTGGAATGGACTGACACATCTGGGGGACTCTTGGAATGGTGGCATGACCCTGGAGTTCCTCTCGCCTTTCCTGTGGAGAGCGCCTCCTCTTGAGATGCGACGGGAAAGCCGGGAATTCTTTCCCTACGAAACAGGGAAAGGATCCCTCATCTCGAGCTAGGAGGCGGAAACGGGGCTCCCCTGGATGTGTGCGGGACACCACGTGCTTCCTCTCGAGTGCAGACGGGTATGTCGGGGAACTTCTTGAGTTGCAGCAAGGGTGTGAAGGACCCCTTGGAAGTTCCAGCGGTTAGATGTGATTGGCCTCGAGAAGCCTCATCGGAAATGGGCCTCATCTTGCCTGGAGGGCAAAACCTCCTGGATTTTCTCGAGTTGCGGCAGGTGCTCTCGACTTACGACGGGGACCTCAGGGACCCGCTCTGGTGGCCTCAGGAAAGGCCAGTCCCCATGCGAGTTCCTCGGGGGCCTCTCGGGATTCCTCTCCCGTCGATGCCGGGGCCTAAGACCTTGTGTGGAGTCGGGGCCGGAACCTGAGGATTCCTCTCCAGTGCTGACATGGATCTTGGGATACTTCTGGAGTCTCCCCAGGGGAGTCAGTCCTCGTCTCGAATGCGGGCATGCACTTGCGCTTTCCTCCAGAGCGGTAGCAGCAGTGTCACGCAGTCCGCCGCGTGGATCAAAGGATCTATGGTTTTCCCTCGAGTCTTTCCCACGAGGCTTTCCCACGAGGCTTTCCCACAGGGCTGTCCCACGTGCACACGTGGTGGGAGTCGATCCTCGGCTTGAACGTCAAGGCAGTGCAGGGAAAACAGGTTCCTCTGGAATGGACTGACACATCTGGGGGTCTCTTGGAATGGTGGCACGACCCTGGAGTTCCTCTCGCCTTTCCTGTGGAGAACGCCACCTCTTGAGATGCGACGGGAACGCCGGGAATTCTTTCCCTACGAAACAGGGAAAGGATCCCTCATCTCGAGCTAGGAGGCGGAAACGGGGATCCCCTGGATGTGTGCGGGACCCCACGTGCTTCCTCTCGAGTGGAGACGGGTATGTCGCGGAACTGCTTCAGTTGCAGCAAGGGTGTGAAGGACCCTTTGGAAGTTCCAGTGGTTAGACGTGATTGGCCTCGAGAAGCCTCAGCGGAAATGGGCCTCATCTCGCCTGGAGGGCAAAACCTCCTGGATTTTCTCGAGTTGCGGCAGGTGCTCTCGACTTACGACGGGGACCTCAGGGACCCGCTCTGGTGGCCTCAGGAAAGGCCAGTCCCCATGCGAGTTCCTCGGGGGCCTCTCGGGATTCCTCTCCCGTCGATGCCGGGGCCTAAGACCTTGTGTGGAGTCGGTGCCGGAACCTGAGGATTCCTCTCCAGTGCTGACATGGATCTTGGGGTACTTCTGGAGTCTCCCCAGGGGAGTCAGTCCTCGTCTCGAATGCGAGCATGCACTTGCGCTTTCCTCCAGAGCGGTAGCAGCAGTGTCACGCAGTCCGCCGCGTGGATCAAAGGATCTATGGTTTTCCCTCGAGTCTTTCCCACGAGGCTTTTCCACGAGGCTTTCCCACAGGGCTGTCCCACGTGCACACGTGGTGGGAGTCGATCCTCGGGTTGAACGTCAAGGCAGTGCAGGGAAAACAGGTTCCTCTGGAATGGACTGACACATCTGGGGGTCTCTTGGAATGGTGGCACGACCCTGGAGTTCCTCTCGCCTTTCCTGTGGAGAGCGCCACCTCTTGAGATGCGACGGGAACGCCGGGAATTCTTTCCCTACGAAACAGGGAAAGGATCCCTCATCTCGAGCTAGGAGGCGGAAACGGGGATCCCCTGGATGTGTGCGGGACCCCACGTGCTTCCTCTCGAGTGGAGACGGGTATGTCGCGGAACTGCTTCAGTTGCAGCAAGGGTGTGAAGGACCCTTTGGAAGTTCCAGTGGTTAGACGTGATTGGCCTCGAGAAGCCTCAGCGGAAATGGGCCTCATCTCGCCTGGAGGGCAAAACCTCCTGGATTTTCTCGAGTTGCGGCAGGTGCTCTCGACTTACGACGGGTACCTCAGGGACCCGCTCTGGTGGCCTCAGGAAAGGCCAGTCCCCATGCGAGTTCCTCGGGGGCCTCTCGGGATTCCTCTCCCGTCGATGCCGGGGCCTAAGACCTTGTGTGGAGTCGGGGCCGGAACCTGAGGATTCCTCTCCAGTGCTGACATGGATCTTGGGGTACTTCTGGAGTCTCCCCAGGGGAGTCAGTCCTCGTCTCGAATGCGGGCATGCACTTGCGCTTTCCTCCAGAGCGGTAGCAGCAGTGTCACGCAGTCCGCCGCGTGGATCAAAGGATCTATGGTTTTCCCTCGAGTCTTTCCCACGAGGCTTTCCCACGAGGCTTTCCCACAGGGCTGTCCCACGTGCACACGTGGTGGGAGTCGATCCTCGGCTTGAACGTCAAGGCAGTGCAGGGAAAACAGGTTCCTCTGGAATGGACTGACACATCTGGGGGACTCTTGGAATGGTGGCACGACCCTGGAGTTCCTCTCACCCTTCCTGTGGAGAGCGCCTCCTCTTGAGATGCGACGGGAACGCCGGGAATTCTTTCCCTACGAAACAGGGAAAGGATCCCTCATCTCGAGCTAGGAGGCGGAAACGGGGCTCCCCTGGATGTGTGCGGGACCCCACGTGCTTCCTCTCGAGTGGAGACGGGTATGTCGGGGAACTTCTTGAGTTGCAGCAATGGTGTGAAGGACCCTTTGAAATTTCCAGTGGTTAGATGTGATTGGCCTCGAGCAGCCTCAGCGGAAATGGGCCTCATCTCGCCTGGAGGGCAAAACCTCCTGGATTTTCTCGAGTTGCGGCAGGTGCTCTCGACTTACGACGGGGACCTCAGGGAACCGCTCTGGTGGCCTCAGGAAAGGTCAGTCACCATGGGAGTTCCTCGGGGGCCTCTCGGGATTCCTCTCCCGTCGATGCCGGGGCCTAAGACCTTGTGTGGAGTCGTGGCCGGAACCTGAGGATTCCTCTCCAGTGCTGACATGGATCTTGGGGTACTTCTGGAGTATCCCCAGGGGAGTCGGTCCTCGTCTCGATTGCGGGCATGCACTTGCGCTTTCCTCCAGAGCGGTAGCAGCAGTGTCACGCCGTCCGCCGCGTGGATCAAAGGATCTATGGTTTTCCCTCGAGTCTTTCCCACGAGGCTTTCCCACGAGGCTTTCCCACAGGGCTGTCACACGTGCACACGTGGTGGGAGTCGATCCTCGGCTTGAATGTCAAGGCAGTGCAGGGAAAACAGGTTCCTCTGGAATGGACTGACACATCTGGGGGACTCTTGGAATGGTGTCACGACCCTGGAGTTCCTCTCGCCTTTCCTGTGGAGAGCGCCTCCTCTTGAGATGCCTCGGGAACGCCGGGAATTCTTTCCCTACGAAACAGGGAAAGTATCCCTCATCTCGAGCTAGGAGGCGGAAACGGAGCTCCCCTGGATGTGTGCGGGACCCCACGTGCTTCCTCTCGAGTGGAAACGGGTATGTCGGGGAACTTCTTGAGTTGCAGCAATGGTGTGAAGGACCCTTTGGAAGTTCCAGTGGTTAGATGTGATTGGCCTCGAGAAGCCTCAGCGGAAATGGGCCTCATCTCGCCTGGAGGGCAAAACCTCCTGGATTTTCTCGAGTTGCGGCAGGTGCTCTCGACTTACGACGGGGACCTCAGGGACCCGCTCTGGTGGCCTCAGGAAAGGCCAGTCCCCATGCGAGTTCCTCGGGGGCCTCTCGGGATTCCTCTCCCGTCGATGCCGGGGCCTAAGACCTTGTGTGGAGTCGGGGCCGGAACCTGAGGATTCCTCTCCAGTGCTGACATGGATATTGGGGGACTTCTGGAGTCTCCCCAGGGGAGTCAGTCCTCGTCTCGATTGCGGGCATGCACTTGCGCTTTCCTCCAGAGCGGTAGCAGCAGTGTCACGCAGTCCGCCGCGTGGATCAAAGGATCTATGGTTTTCCCTCGAGTCTTTCCCACGAGGCTTTCCCACGAGGCTTTCCCACAGGGCTGTCCCACGTGCACACGTGGTGGGAGTCGATCCTCAGCTTGAACGTCAAGGCAGTGCAGGGAAAACAGGTTCCTCTGGAATGGACTGACACATCTGGGGGACTCTTGGAATGGTGGCACGACCCTGGAGTTCCTCTCGCCTTTCCTGTGTAGAGCGCCTCCTCTTGAGATGCGACGGGAACGCCGGGAATTCTTTCCCTACGAAACAGGGAAAGGATCCCTCATCTCGAGCTAGGAGGCGGAAACGGGGCTCCCCTGGATGTGTGCGGGACCCACGTGCTTCCTCTCGAGTGGAGACGGGTATGTCGGGGAACTTCTTGAGTTGCAGCAAGGGCGTGAAGGACCCTTTGGAAGTTCCAGAAGTTAGACGTGATTAGCCTCGAGAAGCCTCAGCGGAAATGGGCCTCATCTTGCCTGGAGGGCAAAACCTCCTGGATTTTCTCGAGTTGCGGCAGGTGCTCTCGACTTACGACGGGGACCTCAGGGACCCGCTCTGGTGGCCTCAGGAAAGGCCAGTCCCCATGCGAGTTCCTCGGGGGCCTCTCGGGATTCCTCTCCCGTCGATGCCGGGGCCTAAGACCTTGTGTGGAGTCGGAGCCGGAACCTGAGGATTCCTCTCCAGTGCTGACATGGATCTTGAGGTACTTCTGGAGTCTCCCCAGGGGAGTCAGTCCTCATCTCGAATGCGGGCATGCACTTGCGATTTCCTCCAGAGCGGTAGCAGCAGTGTCACGCAGTCCGCCGCGTGGATCAAAGGATCTATGGTTTTCCCTCGAGTCTTTCCCGCGAGGCTTTCCCACGAGGCTTTCCCACAGGGCTGTCCCACGTGCACACGTGGTGGGAGTCGATCCTCGGCTTGAACGTCAAGGCAGTGCAGGGAAAACAGGTTCCTCTGGAATGGACTGACACATCTGGGGGACTCTTGGAATGGTGTCACGACCCTGGAGTTCCTCTCGCCTTTCCTGTGGAGAGCGCCTCCTCTTGAGATGCGACGGGAACGCCGGGAATTCTTTCCCTATGAAACAGGGAAAGGATCCCTCATCTCGAGCTAGGAGGCGGAAACGGGGCTCCCCTGGATGTGTGCGGGACCCCACGTGCTTCCTCTCGAGTGGAGACGGGTATGTCGGGGAACTTCTTGAGTTGCAGCAATGGTGTGAAGGACCCTTTGAAATTTCCAGTGGTTAGATGTGATTGGCCTCGAGAAGCCTCAGCGGAAATGGGCCTCATCTCGCCTGGAGGGCAAAACCTCCTGGATTTTCTCGAGTTGCGGCAGGTGCTCTTGACTTACAACGGGGACCTCAGGGAACCGCTCTGGTGGCCTCAGGAAAGGTCAGTCCCCATGGGAGTTCCTCGGGGGCCTCTCGGGATTCCTCTCCCGTCGATGCCGGGGCCTAAGACCTTGTGTGGAGTCGTGGCCGGAACCTGAGGATTCCTCTCCAGTGCTGACATGGATCTTGGGGTACTTCTGGAGTCTCCCCAGGGGAGTCAGTCCTTGTCTCGATTGCGGGCATGCACTTGCGCTTTCCTCCAGAGCGGTAGCAGCAGTGTCACGCAGTCCGCCGCGTGGATCAAAGGATCTATGGTTTTCCCTCGAGTCTTTCCCACGAGGCTTTCCCACGAGGCTTTCCCACAGGGCTGTCACACGTGCACACGTGGTGGGAGTCGATCCTCGGCTTGAATGTCAAGGCAGTGCAGGGAAAACAGGTTCCTCTGGAATGGACTGACACATCTGGGGGACTCTTGGAATGGTGTCACGACCCTGGAGTTCCTCTCGCCTTTCCTGTGGAGAGCGCCTCCTCTTGAGATGCCTCGGGAACGCCGGGAATTCTTTCCCTACGAAACAGGGAAAGGATCCCTCATCTCGAGCTAGGAGGCGGAAACGGAGCTCCCCTGGATGTGTGCGGGACCCCACGTGCTTCCTCTCGAGTGGAGACGGGTATGTCGGGGAACTTCTTGAGTTGAAGCAATGGTATGAAGGACCCTTTGGAAGTTCCAGTGGTTAGATGTGATTGGCCTCGAGAAGCCTCAGCGGAAATGGGCCTAATCTTGCCTGGAGGGCAAAACCTCCTGGATTTTCTCGAGTTGCGGCAGTTTCTCTCGACTTACGACGGGGACCTCAGGGACCCGCTCTGGTGGCCTCAGGAAAGGCCAGTCCCCATGCGAGTTCCTCGGGTGCTTCTCGGGATTCCTCTCCCGTCGATGCCGGGGCCTAAGACCTTGTGTGGAGTCGGGGCCGGAACCTGAGGATTCCTCTCCAGTGCTGACATGGATCTTGGGGAACTTCTGGAGTCTCCCCAGGGGAGTCAGTCCTCGTCTCGAATGCGGGCATGCACTTGCGCTTTCCTCCAGAGAGGTAGCAGCAGTGTCACGCAGTCCGCCGCGTGGATCAAAGGATCTATGGTTTTCCCTCGAGTCTTTCCCACGAGGCTTTCCCACGAGGCTTTCCCACAGGGCTGTCCCACGTGCACACGTGGTGGGAGTCGATCCTCGGCTTGAACGTCAAGGCAGTGCAGGGAAAAAAGGTTCCTCTGGAATGGACTGACACATCTGGGGGACTCTTGGAATGGTGGCATGACCCTGGAGTTCCTCTCGCCTTTCCTGTGGAGAGTGCCTCCTCTTGATATGCGACGGGAACGCCAGGAATTCTTTCCCTACGAAACAGGGAAAGGATCCCTCATCTCGAGCTAGGAGGCGGAAAGGGGGCTCCCCTGGATGTGTGCGGGACACCACGTGCTTCCTCTCGAGTGCAGACGGGTGTGTCAGGGAACTTCTTGAGTTGCAGGAAGGGTGTGAAGGACCCTTTGGAAGTTCCAGTGGTTAGATGTGATTGGCCTCGAGAAGCCTCAGCGGAAATGGGCCTCATCTCGCCTGGAGGGCAAAACCTCCTGGATTTTCTCGAGTTGCGGCAGGTGCTCTCGACTTACGACGGGGACCTCAGGGACCCGCTCTGGTGGCATCAGGAAAGGCCAGTCCCCATGCGAGTTCCTCGGGGGCCTCTCGGGATTCCTCTCCCGTCGATGCCGGGGCCTAAGACCTTGTGTGGAGTCGGGGCCGGAAGCTGAGGATTCCTCTCCAGTGCTGACATGGATCTTGGGGTACTTCTGGAGTCTCCCCAGGGGAGTCAGTCCTCGTCTCGAATGCGGGCATGCACTTGCGCTTTCCTCCAGAGCGGTAGCAGCAGTGTCACGCAGTCCGCCGCGTGGATCAAAGGATCTATGGTTTTCCCTCGAGTCTTTCCCACGAGGCTTTCCCACGAGGCTTTCCCACAGGGCTGTCCCACGTGCACACGTGGTGGGAGTCGATCCTCGGCTTGAACGTCAAGGCAGTGCAGGGAAAACAGGTTCCTCTGGAATGGACTGACACATCTGGGGGACTCTTGGAATGGTGGCACGACCCTGGAGTTCCTCTCACCCTTCCTGTGGAGAGCGCCTCCTCTTGAGATGCGACGGGAACGCCGGGAATTCTTTCCCTACGAAACAGGGAAAGGATCCCTCATCTCGAGCTAGGAGGCGGAAACGGGGCTCCCCTGGATGTGTGCGGGACCCCACGTGCTTCCTCTCGAGTGGAGACGGGTATGTCGGGGAACTTCTTGAGTTGCAGCAATGGTGTGAAGGACCCTTTGAAATTTCCAGTGGTTAGATTTGATTGGCCTCGAGCAGCCTCAGCGGAAATGGGCCTCATCTCGCCTGGAGGGCAAAACCTCCTGGATTTTCTCGAGTTGCGGCAGGTGCTCTCGACTTACGACGGGGACCTCAGGGACCCGCTCTGGAGGCCTCAGGAAAGGCCAGTCCCCATGCGAGTTCCTCGGGGGCCTCTCGGGATTCCTCTCCCGTCGATGCCGGGGCCTAAGACCTTGTGTGGAGTCGTGGCCGGAACCTGAGGATTCCTCTCCAGTGCTGACATGGATCTTGGGGTACTTCTGGAGTCTCCCCAGGGGAGTCAGTCCTCGTCTCGATTGCGGGCATGCACTTGCGCTTTCCTCCAGAGCGGTAGCAGCAGTGTCACGCAGTCCGCCGCGTGGATCAAAGGATCTATGGTTTTCCCTCGAGTCTTTCCCACGAGGCTTTCCCACGAGGCTTTCCCACAGGGCTGTCACACGTGCACACGTGGTGGGAGTCGATCCTCGGCTTGAATGTCAAGGCAGTGCAGGGAAAACAGGTTCCTCTGGAATGGACTGACACATCTGGGGGACTCTTGGAATCGTGTCACGACCCTGGAGTTCCTCTCGCCTTTCCTGTGGAGAGCGCCTCCTCTTGAGATGCCTCGGGAACGCCGGGAATTCTTTCCCTACGAAACAGGGAAAGGATCCCTCATCTCGAGCTAGGAGGCGGAAACGGAGCTCCCCTGGATGTGTGCGGGACCCCACGTGCTTCCTCTCGAGTGGAGACGGGTATGTCGGGGAACTTCTTGAGTTGCAGCAATGGTGTGAAGGACCCTTTGGAAGTTCCAGTGGTTAGATGTGATTGGCCTCGAGAAGCCTCAGCGGAAATGGGCCTCATCTCGCCTGGAGGGCAAAACCTCCTGGATTTTCTCGAGTTGCGGCAGGTGCTCTCGACTTACGACGGGGACCTCAGGGACCCGCTCTGGAGGCCTCAGGAAAGGCCAGTCCCCATGCGAGTTCCTCGGGGGCCTCTCGGGATTCCTCTCCCGTCGATGCCGGGGCCTAAGACCTTGTGTGGAGTCGGGGCCGGAACCTGAGGATTCCTCTCCAGTGCTGACATGGATCTTGGGGGACTTCTGGAGTCTCCCCAGGGGAGTCAGTCCTCGTCTCGATTGCGGGCATGCACTTGCGCTTTCCTCCAGAGCGGTAGCAGCAGTGTCACGCAGTCCGCCGCGTGGATCAAAGGATCTATGGTTTTCCCTTGAGTCTTTCCCACGAGGCTTTCCCACGAGGCTTTCCCACAGGGCTGTCCCACGTGCACACATGGTGGGAGTCGATCCTCGGCTTGAACGTCAAGGCAGTGCAGGGAAAACAGGTTCCTCTGGAATGGACTGACACATCTGGGGGACTCTTGGAATGGTGGCACGACCCTGGAGTTCCTCTCGCCTTTCCTGTGGAGAGCGCCTCCTCTTGAGATGCGACGGGAACGCCGGGAATTCTTTCCCTACGAAACAGGGAAAGGATCCTTCATCTCGAGCTACGAGGTGGAAACGGGGCTCCCCTGGATGTGTGCGGGACACCACGTGCTTCCTCTCGAGTGGAGACGGGTATGTCGGGGAACTTCTTGAGTTGCAGCAAGGGTGTGAAGAACCCTTTGGAAGTTCCAGTGGTTAGATGTGATTGGCCACGAGAAGCCTCAGCGGGAATGGGCCTCATCTCGCCTGGAGGGCAAAACCTCCTGGATTTTCTCGAGTTGCGGCAGGTGCTCTCGACTTACGACGGGGACCTCAGGGAACCGCTCTGTTGGCCTCAGGAAAGGCCAGTCCCCATGCGAGTTCCTCGGGGGCTTCTCGGGATTCCTCTCCCGTCGATGCCGGGGCCTAAGACCTTGTGTGGAGTCGGGGCCGGAACCTGAGGATTCCTCTCCAGTGCTGACATGGATCTTGGGGAACTTCTGGAGTCTCCGCAGGGGAGTCAGTCCTCGTCTCGAATGCTGGCATGCACTTGCGCTTTCCTCCAGAGAGGTAGCAGCAGTGTCACGCAGTCCGCCGCGTGGATCAAAGGATCTATGGTTTTCCCTCGAGTCTTTCCCACGAGGCTTTCCCACGAGGCTTTCCCACAGGGCTGTCCCACGTGCACACGTGGTGGGAGTCGATCCTCGGGTTGAACGTCAAGGCAGTGCAGGGAAAACAGGTTCCTCTGGAATGGACTGACACATCTGGGGGTCTCTTGGAATGGTGCCAAGACCCTGGAGTTCCTCTCGCCTTTCCTGTGGAGAGCGCCACCTCTTGAGATGCGACGGGAACGCCGGGAATTCTTTCCCTTCGACACAGGGAAAGGATCCCTCATCTCGAGCTAGGAGGCGGAAACGGGGCTCCCCTGGATGTGTGCGGGACCCCACGTGCTTCCTCTGGAGTGGAGACGGGTATGTCGCGGAACTGCTTCAGTTGCAGCAAGGGTGTGAAGGACCCTTTGGAAGTTCCAGTGGTTAGACGTGATTAGCCTCGAGAAGCCTCAGCGGAAATGGGCCTCATCTCGCCTGGAGGGCAAAACCTCCTGGATTTTCTCGAGTTGCGGCAGGTGCTCTCGACTTACGACGGGGACCTCAGGGACCCGCTCTGGTTTTCTCAGGAAAGGCCAGTCCCCATCGAGTTCCTCGGGGGCCTCTCGGCATTCCTCTCCCGTCGATGCCGGGGCCTAAGACCTTGTGTGGAGTCGGGGCCGGAACCTGAGGATTCCTCTCCAGTGCTGACATGGATCTTGGGGTACTTCTGGAGTCTCCCCAGGGGAGTCAGTCCTCATCTCGAATGCGGGCATGCACTTGCGCTTTCCTCCAGAGCGGTAGCAGCAGTGTCACGCAGTCCGCCGCGTGGATCAAAGGATCTATGGTTTTCCCTCGAGTCTTTCCCACGAGGCTTTCCCACGAGGCTTTCCCACAGGGCTGTCCCACGTGCACACGTGGTGGGAGTCGATCCTCGGCTTGAATGTCAAGGCAGTGCAGGGAAAACAGGTTCCTCTGGAATGGACTGACACATCTGGGGGACTCTTGGAATGGTGGCACGACCCTGGAGTTCTTCTCGCCTTTCCTGTGGAGAGCGCCTCCTCTTGAGATGCGACGGGAACGCCGGGAATTCTTTCCCTACGAAACAGGGAAAGGATCCCTCATCTCGAGCTAGGAGGCGGAAACTGAGCTCCCCTGAATGTGTGCGGGACACAACGTGCTTCCTCTCGAGTGGAGACGGGTATGTCGGGGAACTTCTTGAGTTGCAGCAAGGGTGTGAAGGACCCTTTGGAAGTTCCAGTGGTTAGATGTGATTGGCCTCGAGAAGCCTCAGCGGAAATGGGCCTCATCTCGCCTGGAGGGCAAAACCTCCTGGATTTGCTCGAGTTGCGGCAGGTGCTCTCGACTTACGACGGGGACCTCAGGGACCCGCTCTGGTGGCCTCAGGAAAGGCCAGTCCCCATGCGAGTTCCTCGGGGGCCTCTCGGGATTCCTCTCCCGTCGATGCCGGGGCCTAAGACCTTGTGTGGAGTCGGGGCCGGAACCTGAGGATTCCTCTCCAGTGCTGACATGGATCTTGGGGTACTTCTGGAGTCTCCCCAGGGGAGTCAGTCCTCGTCTCGAATGCGGGCATGCACTTGCGCTTTCCTCCAGAGCGGTAGCAGCAGTGTCACGCAGTCCGCCGCGTGGATCAAAGGATCTATGGTTTTCCCTCGAGTCTTTCCCACGAGGCTTTCCCACGAGGCTTTCCCACAGGGCTGTCCCACGTGCACACGTGGTGGGAGTCGATCCTCGGCTTGAACGTCAAGGCAGTGCAGGGAAAACAGGTTCCTCTGGAATGGACTGACACATCTGGGGGACTCTTGGAATGGTGGCACGACCCTGGAGTTCCTCTCATCCTTCCTGTGGAGAGCGCCTCCTCTTGAGATGCGACGGGAACGCCGGGAATTCTTTCCCTACGAAACAGGGAAAGGATCCCTCATCTCGAGCTAGGAGGTGGAAACGGGGCTCCCCTGGATGTGTGCGGGACCCCACGTGCTTCCTCTCGAGTGGAGACGGGTATGTCGGGGAACTTCTTGAGTTGCAGCAATGGTGTGAAGGACCCTTTGAAATTTCCAGTGGTTAGATGTGATTGGCCTCGAGCAGCCTCAGCGGAAATGGGCCTCATCTCGCCTGGAGGGCAAAACCTCCTGGATTTTCTCGAGTTGCGGCAGGTGCTCTCGACTTACGACGGGGACCTCAGGGAACCGCTCTGGTGGCCTCAGGAAAGGTCAGTCACCATGGGAGTTCCTCGGGGGCCTCTCGGGATTCCTCTCCCGTCGATGCCGGGGCCTAAGACCTTGTGTGGAGTCGTGGCCGGAACCTGAGGATTCCTCTCCAGTGCTGACATGGATCTTGGGGTACTTCTGGAGTATCCCCAGGGGAGTCGGTCCTCGTCTCGATTGCGGGCATGCACTTGCGCTTTCCTCCAGAGCGGTAGCAGCAGTGTCACGCCGTCCGCCGCGTGGATCAAAGGATCTATGGTTTTCCCTCGAGTCTTTCCCACGAGGCTTTCCCACGAGGCTTTCCCACAGGGCTGTCACACGTGCACACGTGGTGGGAGTCGATCCTCGGCTTGAATGTCAAGGCAGTGCAGGGAAAACAGGTTCCTCTGGAATGGACTGACACATCTGGGGGACTCTTGGAATGGTGTCACGACCCTGGAGTTCCTCTCGCCTTTCCTGTGGAGAGCGCCTCCTCTTGAGATGCCTCGGGAACGCCGGGAATTCTTTCCCTACGAAACAGGGAAAGGATCCCTCATCTCGAGCTAGGAGGCGGAAACGGAGCTCCCCTGGATGTGTGCGGGACCCCACGTGCTTCCTCTCGAGTGGAAACGGGTATGTCGGGGAACTTCTTGAGTTGCAGCAATGGTGTGAAGGACCCTTTGGAAGTTCCAGTGGTTAGATGTGATTGGCCTCGAGAAGCCTCAGCGGAAATGGGCCTCATCTCGCCTGGAGGGCAAAACCTCCTGGATTTTCTCGAGTTGCGGCAGGTGCTCTCGACTTACGACGGGGACCTCAGGGACCCGCTCTGGTGGCCTCAGGAAAGGCCAGTCCCCATGCGAGTTCCTCGGGGGCCTCTCGGGATTCCTCTCCCGTCGATGCCGGGGCCTAAGACCTTGTGTGGAGTCGGGGCCGGAACCTGAGGATTCCTCTCCAGTGCTGACATGGATATTGGGGGACTTCTGGAGTCTCCCCAGGGGAGTCAGTCCTCGTCTCGATTGCGGGCATGCACTTGCGCTTTCCTCCAGAGCGGTAGCAGCAGTGTCACGCAGTCCGCCGCGTGGATCAAAGGATCTATGGTTTTCCCTCGAGTCTTTCCCACGAGGCTTTCCCACGAGGCTTTCCCACAGGGCTGTCCCACGTGCACACGTGGTGGGAGTCGATCCTCGGCTTGAACGTCAAGGCAGTGCAGGGAAAACAGGTTCCTCTGGAATGGACTGACACATCTGGGGGACTCTTGGAATGGTGGCACGACCCTGGAGTTCCTCTCGCCTTTCCTGTGTAGAGCGCCTCCTCTTGAGATGCGACGGGAACGCCGGGAATTCTTTCCCTACGAAACTGGGAAAGGATCCCTCATCTCGAGCTAGGAGGCGGAAACGGGGCTCCCCTGGATGTGTGCGGGACCCACGTGCTTCCTCTCGAGTGGAGACGGGTATGTCGGGGAACTTCTTGAGTTGCAGCAAGGGCGTGAAGGACCCTTTGGAAGTTCCAGAAGTTAGACGTGATTAGCCTCGAGAAGCCTCAGCGGAAATGGGCCTCATCTTGCCTGGAGGGCAAAACCTCCTGGATTTTCTCGAGTTGCGGCAGGTGCTCTCGACTTACGACGGGGACCTCAGGGACCCGCTCTGGTTTTCTCAGGAAAGGCCAGTCCCCATGCGAGTTCCTCGGGGGCCTCTCGGGATTCCTCTCCCGTCGATGCCGGGGCCTAAGACCTTGTGTGGAGTCGGGGCCGGAACCTGAGGATTCCTCTCCAGTGCTGACATGGATCTTGGGGTACTTCTGGAGTCTCCCCAGGGGAGTCAGTCCTCGTCTCGAATGCGGGCATGCACTTGTGCTTTCCTCCAGAGCGGTAGCAGCAGTGTCACGCAGTCCGCCGCGTGGATCAAAGGATCTATGGTTTTCCCTTGAGTCTTTCCCACGAGGCTTTCCCACGAGGGTTTCCCACAGGGCTGTCCCACGTGCACACGTGGTGGGAGTCGATCCTCGGGTTGAACGTCAAGGCAGTGCAGGGCAAACAGGTTCCTCTGGAATGGACTGACACATCTGGGGGTCTCTTGGAATGGTGCCACGACCCTGGAGTTCCTCTCGCCTTTCCTGTGGAGAGCGCCACCTCTTGAGATGCGACGGGAACGCCGGGAATTCTTTCCCTACGAAACAGGGAAAGGATCCCTCATCTCGAGCTAGGAGGCGGAAACGGGGCTCCCCTGGATGTGTGCGGGACCCCACGTGCTTCCTCTCGAGTGGAGACGGGTATGTCGGGGAACTTCTTGAGTTGCAGCAATGGTGTGAAGGACCCTTTGGAAGTTCCAGTGGTTAGATGTGATTGGCCTCGAGAAGCCTCAGCGGAAATGGGCCTCATCTCGCCTGGAGGGCAAAACCTCCTGGATTTTCTCGAGTTGCGGCAGGTGCTCTCGACTTACAACGGGGACCTCAGGGAACCGCTCTGGTGGCCTCAGGAAAGGCCAGTCCCCATGCGAGTTCCTCGGGGGCGTCTCGGGATTCCTCTCCCGTCGATGCCGGGGCCTAAGACCTTGTGTGGAGTCGGGGCCGGAACCTGAGGATTCCTCTCCAGTGCTGATATGGATCTTGGGGTACTTCTGGAGTCTCCCCAGGGGAGTCAGTCCTCGTCTCGAAGGCGGGCATGCACTTGCGCTTTCCTCCAGAGCGGTAGCAGCAGTGTCACGCAGTCCGCCGCGTGGATCAAAGGATCTATGGTTTTCCCTCGAGTCTTTCCCACGAGGCTTTCCCACGAGGCTTTCCCACAGGGCTGTCCCACGTGCACACGTGGTGGGAGTCGATCCTCAGCTTGAACGTCAAGGCAGTGCAGGGAAAACAGGTTCCTCTGGAATGGACTGACACATCTGGGGGACTCTTGGAATGGTGTCAAGACCCTGGAGTTCCTCTCGCCTTTCCTGGGTAGAGCACCTCCTCTTGAGATGCGACGGGAACGCCGGGAATTCTTTCCCTACGAAACAGGGAAAGGATCCCTCATCTCGAGCTAGGAGGCGGAAACGGGGCTCCCCTGGATGTGTGCGGGACCCACGTGCTTCCTCTCGAGTGGAGACGGGTATGTCGGGGAACTTCTTGAGTTGCAGCAAGGGTGTGAAGGACCCTTTGGAAGTTCCAGTGGTTAGACGTGATTAGCCTCGAGAAGCCTCATCGGAAATGGGCCTCATCTTGCCTGGAGGGCAAAACCTCCTGGATTTTCTCGAGTTGCGGCAGGTGCTCTCGACTTACGACGGGGACCTCAGGGACCCGCTCTGGTTTTCTCAGGAAATTCCAGTCCCCATCGAGTTCCTCGGGGGCCTCTCGGCATTCCTCTCCCGTCGATGCCGGGGCCTAAGACCTTGTGTGGAGTCGGGGCCGGAACCTGAGGATTCCTCTCCAGTGCTGACATGGATCTTGGGGTACTTCTGGAGTCTCCCCAGGGGAGTCAGTCCTCGTCTCGAATGCGGGCATGCACTTGCGCTTTCCTCCAGAGCGGTAGCAGCAGTGTCACGCAGTCCGCCGCGTGGATCAAAGGATCTATGGTTTTCCCTCGAGTCTTTCCCACGAGGCTTTCCCACGAGGCTTTCCCACAGGGCTGTCCCACGTGCACACGTGGTGGGAGTCGATCCTCGGCTTGAACGTCAAGGCAGTGCAGGGAAAACAGGTTCCTCTGGAATGGACTGACACATCTGGGGGACTCTTGGAATGGTGGCACGACCCTGGAGTTCCTCTCACCCTTCCTGTGGAGAGCGCCTCCTCTTGAGATGCGACGGGAACGCCGGGAATTCTTTCCCTACGAAACAGGGAAAGGATCCCTCATCTCGAGCTAGGAGGCGGAAACGGGGCTCCCCTGGATGTGTGCGGGACCCCACGTGCTTCCTCTCGAGTGGAGACGGGTATGTCGGGGAACTTCTTGAGTTGCAGCAATGGTGTGAAGGACCCTTTGAAATTTCCAGTGGTTAGATGTGATTGGCCTCGAGCAGCCTCAGCGGAAATGGGCCTCATCTCGCCTGGAGGGCAAAACCTCCTGGATTTTCTCGAGTTGCGGCAGGTGCTCTCGACTTACGACGGGGACCTCAGGGACCCGCTCTGGAGGCCTCAGGAAAGGCCAGTCCCCATGCGAGTTCCTCGGGGGCCTCTAGGGATTCCTCTCCCGTCGATGCCGGGGCCTAAGACCTTGTGTGGAGTCGTGGCCGGAACCTGAGGATTCCTCTCCAGTGCTGACATGGATCTTGGGGTACTTCTGGAGTCTCCCCAGGGGAGTCAGTCCTCGTCTCGATTGCGGGCATGCACTTGCGCTTTCCTCCAGAGCGGTAGCAGCAGTGTCACGCAGTCCGCCGCGTGGATCAAAGGATCTATGGTTTTCCCTCGAGTCTTTCCCACGAGGCTTTCCCACGAGGCTTTCCCACAGGGCTGTCACACGTGCACACGTGGTGGGAGTCGATCCTCGGCTTGAATGTCAAGGCAGTGCAGGGAAAACAGGTTCCTCTGGAATGGACTGACACATCTGGGGGACTCTTGGAATGGTGTCACGACCCTGGAGTTCCTCTCGCCTTTCCTGTGGAGAGCGCCTCCTCTTGAGATGCCTCGGGAACGCCGGGAATTCTTTCCCTACGAAACGGGGAAAGGATCCCTCATCTCGAGCTAGGAGGCGGAAACGGAGCTCCCCTGGATGTGTGCGGGACCCCACGTGCTTCCTCTCGAGTGGAAACGGGTATGTCGGGGAACTTCTTGAGTTGCAGCAATGGTGTGAAGGACCCTTTGGAAGTTCCAGTGGTTAGATGTGATTGGCCTCGAGAAGCCTCAGCGGAAATGGGCCTCATCTCGCCTGGAGGGCAAAACCTCCTGGATTTTCTCGAGTTGCGGCAGGTGCTCTCGACTTACGACGGGGACCTCAGGGACCCGCTCTGGAGGCCTCAGGAAAGGCCAGTCCCCATGCGAGTTCCTCGGGGGCCTCTCGGGATTCCTCTCCCGTCGATGCCGGGGCCTAAGACCTTGTGTGGAGTCTGGGCCAGAACCTGAGGATTCCTCTCCAGTGCTGACATGGATCTTGGGGGACTTCTGGAGTCTCCCCAGGGGATTCAGTCCTCGTCTCGATTGCGGGCATGCACTTGCGCTTTCCTCCAGAGCGGTAGCAGCAGTGTCACGCAGTCCGCCGCGTGGATCAAAGGATCTATGGTTTTCCCTTGAGTCTTTCCCACGAGGCTTTCCCACGAGGCTTTCCCACAGGGCTGTCCCACGTGCACACATGGTGGGAGTCGATCCTCGGCTTGAACGTCAAGGCAGTGCAGGGAAAACAGGTTCCTCTGGAATGGACTGACACATCTGGGGGACTCTTGGAATGGTGGCACGACCCTGGAGTTCCTCTCGCCTTTCCTGTGGAGAGCGCCTCCTCTTGAGATGCGACGGGAACGCCGGGAATTCTTTCCCTACGAAACAGGGAAAGGATCCCTCATCTCGAGCTACGAGGTGGAAACGGGGCTCCCCTGGATGTGTGCGGGACACCACGTGCTTCCTCTCGAGTGGAGACGGGTATGTCGGGGAACTTCTTGAGTTGCAGCAAGGGTGTGAAGAACCCTTTGGAAGTTCCAGTGGTTAGATGTGATTGGCCACGAGAAGCCTCAGCGGGAATGGGCCTCATCTCGCCTGGAGGGCAAAACCTCCTGGATTTTCTCGAGTTGCGGCAGGTGCTCTCGACTTACGACGGGGACCTCAGGGAACCGCTCTGTTGGCCTCAGGAAAGGCCAGTCCCCATGCGAGTTCCTCGGGGGCTTCTCGGGATTCCTCTCCCGTCGATGCCGGGGCCTAAGACCTTGTGTGGAGTCGGGGCCGGAACCTGAGGATTCCTCTCCAGTGCTGACATGGATCTTGGGGAACTTCTGGAGTCTCCGCAGGGGAGTCAGTCCTCGTCTCGAATGCTGGCATGCACTTGCGCTTTCCTCCAGAGCGGTAGCAGCAGTGTCACGCAGTCCGCCGCGTGGATCAAAGGATCTATGGTTTTCCCTCGAGTCTTTCCCACGAGGCTTTCCCACGAGGCTTTCCCACAGGGCTGTCCCACGTGCACACGTGGTGGGAGTCGATCCTCGGCTTGAACGTCAAGGCAGTGCAGGGAAAAAAGGTTCCTCTGGAATGGACTGACACATCTGGGGGACTCTTGGAATGGTGGCATGACCCTGGAGTTCCTCTCGCCTTTCCTGTGGAGAGTGCCTCCTCTTGATATGCGACGGGAACGCCGGGAATTCTTTCCCTACGAAACAGGGAAAGGATCCCTCATCTCGAGCTAGGAGGCGGAAACGGGGCTCCCCTGGATGTGTGCGGGACACCACGTGCTTCCTCTCGAGTGCAGACGGGTGTGTCGGGGAACTCTTGAGTTGCAGCAAGGGTGTGAAGGACCCTTTGGAAGTTCCAATGGTTAGATGTGATTGGCCTCGAGAAGCCTCAGCGGAAATGGGCCTCATCTCGCCTGGAGGGCAAAACCTCCTGGATTTTCTCGAGTTGCGGCAGGTGCTCTCGACTTACGACGGGGACCTCAGGGACCCGCTCTGGTGGCCTCAGGAAAGGCCAGTCCCCATGCGAGTTCCTCGGGGGCCTCTCGGGATTCCTCTCCCGTCGATGCCGGGGCCTAAGACCTTGTGTGGAGTCGGGGCCGGAACCTGAGGATTCCTCTCCAGTGCTGACATGGATCTTGGGGTACTTCTGGAGTCTCCCCAGGGGAGTCAGTCCTCGTCTCGAATGCGGGCATGCACTTGCGCTTTCCTCCAGAGCGGTAGCAGCAGTGTCACGCAGTCCGCCGCGTGGATCAAAGGATCTATGGTTTTCCCTCGAGTCTTTCCCACGAGGCTTTCCCACGAGGCTTTCCCACAGGGCTGTCCCACGTGCACACTTGGTGGGAGTCGATCCTCGGCTTGAACGTCAAGGCAGTGCAGGGAAAACAGGTTCCTCTGGAATGGACTGACACATCTGGGGGACTCTTGGAATGGTGGCACGACCCTGGAGTTCCTCTCATCCTTCCTGTGGAGAGCGCCTCCTCTTGAGATGCGACGGGAACGCCGGGAATTCTTTCCCTACGAAACAGGGAAAGGATCCCTCATCTCGAGCTAGGAGGTGGAAACGGGGCTCCCCTGGATGTGTGCGGGACCCCACGTGCTTCCTCTCGAGTGGAGACGGGTATGTCGGGGAACTTCTTGAGTTGCAGCAATGGTGTGAAGGACCCTTTGAAATTTCCAGTGGTTAGATGTGATTGGCCTCGAGCAGCCTCAGCGGAAATGGGCCTCATCTCGCCTGGAGGGCAAAACCTCCTGGATTTTCTCGAGTTGCGGCAGGTGCTCTCGACTTACGACGGGGACCTCAGGGAACCGCTCTGGTGGCCTCAGGAAAGGTCAGTCACCATGGGAGTTCCTCGGGGGCCTCTCGGGATTCCTCTCCCGTCGATGCCGGGGCCTAAGACCTTGTGTGGAGTCGTGGCCGGAACCTGAGGATTCCTCTCCAGTGCTGACATGGATCTTGGGGTACTTCTGGAGTATCCCCAGGGGAGTCGGTCCTCGTCTCGATTGCGGGCATGCACTTGCGCTTTCCTCCAGAGCGGTAGCAGCAGTGTCACGCCGTCCGCCGCGTGGATCAAAGGATCTATGGTTTTCCCTCGAGTCTTTCCCACGAGGCTTTCCCACGAGGCTTTCCCACAGGGCTGTCACACGTGCACACGTGGTGGGAGTCGATCCTCGGCTTGAATGTCAAGGCAGTGCAGGGAAAACAGGTTCCTCTGGAATGGACTGACACATCTGGGGGACTCTTGGAATGGTGTCACGACCCTGGAGTTCCTCTCGCCTTTCCTGTGTAGAGCGCCTCCTCTTGAGATGCCTCGGGAACGCCGGGAATTCTTTCCCTACGAAACAGGGAAAGGATCCCTCATCTCGAGCTAGGAGGCGGAAACGGAGCTCCCCTGGATGTGTGCGGGACCCCACGTGCTTCCTCTCGAGTGGAAACGGGTATGTCGGGGAACTTCTTGAGTTGCAGCAATGGTGTGAAGGACCCTTTGGAAGTTCCAGTGGTTAGATGTGATTGGCCTCGAGAAGCCTCAGCGGAAATGGGCCTCATCTCGCCTGGAGGGCAAAACCTCCTGGATTTTCTCGAGTTGCGGCAGGTGCTCTCGACTTACGACGGGGACCTCAGGGACCCGCTCTGGTGGCCTCAGGAAAGGCCAGTCCCCATGCGAGTTCCTCGGGGGCCTCTCGGGATTCCTCTCCCGTCGATGCCGGGGCCTAAGACCTTGTGTGGAGTCGGGGCCGGAACCTGAGGATTCCTCTCCAGTGCTGACATGGATATTGGGGGACTTCTGGAGTCTCCCCAGGGGAGTCAGTCCTCGTCTCGATTGCGGGCATGCACTTGCGCTTTCCTCCAGAGCGGTAGCAGCAGTGTCACGCAGTCCGCCGCGTGGATCAAAGGATCTATGGTTTTCCCTCGAGTCTTTCCCACGAGGCTTTCCCACGAGGCTTTCCCACAGGGCTGTCCCACGTGCACACGTGGTGGGAGTCGATCCTCAGCTTGAACGTCAAGGCAGTGCAGGGAAAACAGGTTCCTCTGGAATGGACTGACACATCTGGGGGACTCTTGGAATGGTGGCACGACCCTGGAGTTCCTCTCGCCTTTCCTGTGTAGAGCGCCTCCTCTTGAGATGCGACGGGAACGCCGGGAATTCTTTCCCTACGAAACAGGGAAAGGATCCCTCATCTCGAGCTAGGAGGCGGAAACGGGGCTCCCCTGGATGTGTGCGGGACCCACGTGCTTCCTCTCGAGTGGAGACGGGTATGTCGGGGAACTTCTTGAGTTGCAGCAAGGGCGTGAAGGACCCTTTGGAAGTTCCAGAAGTTAGACGTGATTAGCCTCGAGAAGCCTCAGCGGAAATGGGCCTCATCTTGCCTGGAGGGCAAAACCTCCTGGATTTTCTCGAGTTGCGGCAGGTGCTCTCGACTTACGACGGGGACCTCAGGGACCCGCTCTGGTTTTCTCAGGAAAGGCCAGTCCCCATGCGAGTTCCTCGGGGGCCTCTCGGGATTCCTCTCCCGTCGATGCCGGGGCCTAAGACCTTGTGTGGAGTCGGAGCCGGAACCTGAGGATTCCTCTCCAGTGCTGACATGGATCTTGAGGTACTTCTGGAGTCTCCCCAGGGGAGTCAGTCCTCATCTCGAATGCGGGCATGCACTTGCGATTTCCTCCAGAGCGGTAGCAGCAGTGTCACGCAGTCCGCCGCGTGGATCAAAGGATCTATGGTTTTCCCTCGAGTCTTTCCCGCGAGGCTTTCCCACGAGGCTTTCCCACAGGGCTGTCACACGTGCACACGTGGTGGGAGTCGATCCTCGGCTTGAACGTCAAGGCAGTGCAGGGAAAACAGGTTCCTCTGGAATGGACTGACACATCTGGGGGACTCTTGGAATGGTGTCACGACCCTGGAGTTCCTCTCGCCTTTCCTGTGGAGAGCGCCTCCTCTTGAGATGCGACGGGAACGCCGGGAATTCTTTCCCTATGAAACAGGGAAAGGATCCCTCATCTCGAGCTAGGAGGCGGAAACGGGGCTCCCCTGGATGTGTGCGGGACCCCACGTGCTTCCTCTCGAGTGGAGACGGGTATGTCGGGGAACTTCTTGAGTTGCAGCAATGGTGTGAAGGACCCTTTGAAATTTCCAGTGGTTAGATGTGATTGGCCTCGAGAAGCCTCAGCGGAAATGGGCCTCATCTCGCCTGGAGGGCAAAACCTCCTGGATTTTCTCGAGTTGCGGCAGGTGCTCTTGACTTACGACGGGGACCTCAGGGAACCGCTCTGGTGGCCTCAGGAAAGGTCAGTCCCCATGGGAGTTCCTCGGGGGCCTCTCGGGATTCCTCTCCCGTCGATGCCGGGGCCTAAGACCTTGTGTGGAGTCGTGGCCGGAACCTGAGGATTCCTCTCCAGTGCTGACATGGATCTTGGGGTACTTCTGGAGTCTCCCCAGGGGAGTCAGTCCTTGTCTCGATTGCGGGCATGCACTTGCGCTTTCCTCCAGAGCGGTAGCAGCAGTGTCACGCAGTCCGCCGCGTGGATCAAAGGATCTATGGTTTTCCCTCGAGTCTTTCCCACGAGGCTTTCCCACGAGGCTTTCCCACAGGGCTGTCACACGTGCACACGTGGTGGGAGTCGATCCTCGGCTTGAATGTCAAGGCAGTGCAGGGAAAACAGGTTCCTCTGGAATGGACTGACACATCTGGGGGACTCTTGGAATGGTGTCACGACCCTGGAGTTCCTCTCGCCTTTCCTGTGGAGAGCGCCTCCTCTTGAGATGCCTCGGGAACGCCGGGAATTCTTTCCCTACGAAACAGGGAAAGGATCCCTCATCTCGAGCTAGGAGGCGGAAACGGAGCTCCCCTGGATGTGTGCGGGACCCCACGTGCTTCCTCTCGAGTGGAGACGGGTATGTCGGGGAACTTCTTGAGTTGAAGCAATGGTATGAAGGACCCTTTGGAAGTTCCAGTGGTTAGATGTGATTGGCCTCGAGAAGCCTCAGCGGAAATGGGCCTAATCTTGCCTGGAGGGCAAAACCTCCTGGATTTTCTCGAGTTGCGGCAGTTTCTCTCGACTTACGACGGGGACCTCAGGGACCCGCTCTGGTGGCCTCAGGAAAGGCCAGTCCCCATGCGAGTTCCTCGGGTGCTTCTCGGGATTCCTCTCCCGTCGATGCCGGGGCCTAAGACCTTGTGTGGAGTCGGGGCCGGAACCTGAGGATTCCTCTCCAGTGCTGACATGGATCTTGGGGAACTTCTGGAGTCTCCCCAGGGGAGTCAGTCCTCGTCTCGAATGCGGGCATGCACTTGCGCTTTCCTCCAGAGAGGTAGCAGCAGTGTCACGCAGTCCGCCGCGTGGATCAAAGGATCTATGGTTTTCCCTCGAGTCTTTCCCACGAGGCTTTCCCACGAGGCTTTCCCACAGGGCTGTCCCACGTGCACACGTGGTGGGAGTCGATCCTCGGCTTGAACGTCAAGGCAGTGCAGGGAAAAAAGGTTCCTCTGGAATGGACTGACACATCTGGGGGACTCTTGGAATGGTGGCATGACCCTGGAGTTCCTCTCGCCTTTCCTGTGGAGAGTGCCTCCTCTTGATATGCGACGGGAACGCCGGGAATTCTTTCCCTACGAAACAGGGAAAGGATCCCTCATCTCGAGCTAGGAGGCGGAAAGGGGGCTCCCCTGGATGTGTGCGGGACACCACGTGCTTCCTCTCGAGTGCAGACGGGTGTGTCAGGGAACTTCTTGAGTTGCAGGAAGGGTGTGAAGGACCCTTTGGAAGTTCCAGTGGTTAGATGTGATTGGCCTCGAGAAGCCTCAGCGGAAATGGGCCTCATCTCGCCTGGAGGGCAAAACCTCCTGGATTTTCTCGAGTTGCGGCAGGTGCTCTCGACTTACGACGGGGACCTCAGGGACCCGCTCTGGTGGCATCAGGAAAGGCCAGTCCCCATGCGAGTTCCTCGGGGGCCTCTCGGGATTCCTCTCCCGTCGATGCCGGGGCCTAAGACCTTGTGTGGAGTCGGGGCCGGAAGCTGAGGATTCCTCTCCAGTGCTGACATGGATCTTGGGGTACTTCTGGAGTCTCCCCAGGGGAGTCAGTCCTCGTCTCGAATGCGGGCATGCACTTGCGCTTTCCTCCAGAGCGGTAGCAGCAGTGTCACGCAGTCCGCCGCGTGGATCAAAGGATCTATGGTTTTCCCTCGAGTCTTTCCCACGAGGCTTTCCCACGAGGCTTTCCCACAGGGCTGTCCCACGTGCACACGTGGTGGGAGTCGATCCTCGGCTTGAACGTCAAGGCAGTGCAGGGAAAACAGGTTCCTCTGGAATGGACTGACACATCTGGGGGACTCTTGGAATGGTGGCACGACCCTGGAGTTCCTCTCACCCTTCCTGTGGAGAGCGCCTCCTCTTGAGATGCGACGGGAACGCCGGGAATTCTTTCCCTACGAAACAGGGAAAGGATCCCTCATCTCGAGCTAGGAGGCGGAAACGGGGCTCCCCTGGATGTGTGCAGGACCCCACGTGCTTCCTCTCGAGTGGAGACGGGTATGTCGGGGAACTTCTTGAGTTGCAGCAATGGTGTGAAGGACCCTTTGAAATTTCCAGTGGTTAGATTTGATTGGCCTCGAGCAGCCTCAGCGGAAATGGGCCTCATCTCGCCTGGAGGGCAAAACCTCCTGGATTTTCTCGAGTTGCGGCAGGTGCTCTCGACTTACGACGGGGACCTCAGGGACCCGCTCTGGAGGCCTCAGGAAAGGCCAGTCCCCATGCGAGTTCCTCGGGGGCCTCTCGGGATTCCTCTCCCGTCGATGCCGGGGCCTAAGACCTTGTGTGGAGTCGTGGCCGGAACCTGAGGATTCCTCTCCAGTGCTGACATGGATCTTGGGGTACTTCTGGAGTCTCCCCAGGGGAGTCAGTCCTCGTCTCGATTGCGGGCATGCACTTGCGCTTTCCTCCAGAGCGGTAGCAGCAGTGTCACGCAGTCCGCCGCGTGGATCAAAGGATCTATGGTTTTCCCTCGAGTCTTTCCCACGAGGCTTTCCCACGAGGCTTTCCCACAGGGCTGTCACACGTGCACACGTGGTGGGAGTCGATCCTCGGCTTGAATGTCAAGGCAGTGCAGGGAAAACAGGTTCCTCTGGAATGGACTGACACATCTGGGGGACTCTTGGAATGGTGTCACGACCCTGGAGTTCCTCTCGCCTTTCCTGTGGAGAGCGCCTCCTCTTGAGATGCCTCGGGAACGCCGGGAATTCTTTCCCTACGAAACAGGGAAAGGATCCCTCATCTCGAGCTAGGAGGCGGAAACGGAGCTCCCCTGGATGTGTGCGGGACCCCACGTGCTTCCTCTCGAGTGGAAACGGGTATGTCGGGGAACTTCTTGAGTTGCAGCAATGGTGTGAAGGACCCTTTGGAAGTTCCAGTGGTTAGATGTGATTGGCCTCGAGAAGCCTCAGCGGAAATGGGCCTCATCTCGCCTGGAGGGCAAAACCTCCTGGTTTTCTCGAGTTGCGGCAGGTGCTCTCGACTTACGACGGGGACCTCAGGGACCCGCTCTGGAGGCCTCAGGAAAGGCCAGTCCCCATGCGAGTTCCTCGGGGGCCTCTCGGGATTCCTCTCCCGTCGATGCCGGGGCCTAAGACCTTGTGTGGAGTCGGGGCCGGAACCTGAGGATTCCTCTCCAGTGCTGACATGGATCTTGGGGGACTTCTGGAGTCTCCCCAGGGGAGTCAGTCCTCGTCTCGATTGCGGGCATGCACTTGCGCTTTCCTCCAGAGCGGTAGCAGCAGTGTCACGCAGTCCGCCGCGTGGATCAAAGGATCTATGGTTTTCCCTTGAGTCTTTCCCACGAGGCTTTCCCACGAGGCTTTCCCACAGGGCTGTCCCACGTGCACACATGGTGGGAGTCGATCCTCGGCTTGAACGTCAAGGCAGTGCAGGGAAAACAGGTTCCTCTGGAATGGACTGACACATCTGGGGGACTCTTGGAATGGTGGCACGACCCTGGAGTTCCTCTCGCCTTTCCTGTGGAGAGCGCCTCCTCTTGAGATGCGACGGGAACGCCGGGAATTCTTTCCCTACGAAACAGGGAAAGGATCCTTCATCTCGAGCTACGAGGTGGAAACGGGGCTCCCCTGGATGTGTGCGGGACACCACGTGCTTCCTCTCGAGTGGAGACGGGTATGTCGGGGAACTTCTTGAGTTGCAGCAAGGGTGTGAAGAACCCTTTGGAAGTTCCAGTGGTTAGATGTGATTGGCCACGAGAAGCCTCAGCGGGAATGGGCCTCATCTCGCCTGGAGGGCAAAACCTCCTGGATTTTCTCGAGTTGCGGCAGGTGCTCTCGACTTACGACGGGGACCTCAGGGAACCGCTCTGTTGGCCTCAGGAAAGTCCAGTCCCCATGCGAGTTCCTCGGGGGCTTCTCGGGATTCCTCTCCCGTCGATGCCGGGGCCTAAGACCTTGTGTGGAGTCGGGGCCGGAACCTGAGGATTCCTCTCCAGTGCTGACATGGATCTTGGGGAACTTCTGGAGTCTCCGCAGGGGAGTCAGTCCTCGTCTCGAATGCTGGCATGCACTTGCGCTTTCCTCCAGAGAGGTAGCAGCAGTGTCACGCAGTCCGCCGCGTGGATCAAAGGATCTATGGTTTTCCCTCGAGTCTTTCCCACGAGGCTTTCCCACGAGGCTTTCCCACAGGGCTGTCCCACGTGCACACGTGGTGGGAGTCGATCCTCGGCTTGAACGTCAAGGCAGTGCAGGGAAAAAAGGTTCCTCTGGAATGGACTGACACATCTGGGGGACTCTTGGAATGGTGGCATGACCCTGGAGTTCCTCTCGCCTTTCCTGTGGAGAGTGCCTCCTCTTGATATGCGACGGGAACGCCGGGAATTCTTTCCCTACGAAACAGGGAAAGGATCCCTCATCTCGAGCTAGGAGGCGGAAACGGGGCTCCCCTGGATGTGTGCGGGACACCACGTGCTTCCTCTCGAGTGCAGACGGGTGTGTCGGGGAACTTCTTGAGTTGCAGCAAGGGTGTGAAGGACCCTTTGGAAGTTCCAGTGGTTAGATGTGATTGGCCTCGAGAAGCCTCAGCGGAAATGGGCCTCATCTCGCCTGGAGGGCAAAACCTCCTGGATTTTCTCGAGTTGCGGCAGGTGCTCTCGACTTACGACGGGGACCTCAGGGACCCGCTCTGGTGGCCTCAGGAAAGGCCAGTCCCCATGCGAGTTCCTCGGGGGCTTCTCGGGATTCCTCTCCCGTCGATGCCGGGGCCTAAGACCTTGTGTGGAGTCGGGGCCGGAACCTGAGGATTCCTCTCCAGTGCTGACATGGATCTTGGGGTACTTCTGGAGTCTCCCCAGGGGAGTCAGTCCTCGTCTCGAATGCGGGCATGCACTTGTGCTTTCCTCCAGAGCGGTAGCAGCAGTGTCATGCAGTCCGCCGCGTGGATCAAAGGTTCTATGGTTTTCCCTCGAATCTTTCCCACGAGGCTTTCCCACGAGGCTTTCCCACAGGGCTGTCCCACGTGCACACGTGGTGGGAGTCGATCCTCGGTTTGAACGTCAAGGCAGTGCAGGGAAAACAGGTTCCTCTGGAATGGACTGACACATCTGGGGGACTCTTGGAATGGTGGCACGACCCTGGAGTTCCTCTCGCCTTTCCTGTGGAGAGCGCCTCCTCTTGAGATGCGACGGGAACGCCGGGAATTCTTTCCCTACGAAACAGGGAAAGGATCCCTCATCTCGAGCTAGGAGGCGGAAACGGGGCTCCCCTGGATGTGTGCGGGACACCACGTGCTTCCTCTCGAGTGCAGACGGGTATGTCGGGGAACTTCTTGAGTTGCAGCAAGGGTGTGAAGGACCCTTTGGAAGTTCCAGTGGTTAGATGTGATTGGCCTCGAGAAGCCTCAGCGGAAATGGGCCTCATCTCGCCTGGAGGGCAAAACCTCCTGGATTTTCTCGAGTTGCGGCAGGTGCTCTCGACTTACGATGGGGACCTCAGGGACCCGCTCTGGTGGCCTCAGGAAAGGCCAGTCCCCATGCAAGTTCCTCGGGGGCTTCTCGGGATTCCTCTCCCGTCGATGCCGGGGCCTAAGACCTTGTGTGGAGTCGGGGCCGGAACCTGAGGATTCCTCTCCAGTGCTGACATGGATCTTGGGGAACTTCTGGAGTCTCCCCAGGGGAGTCAGTCCTCGTCTCGAATGCGGGCATGTACTTGCGCTTTCCTCCAGAGAGGTAGCAGCAGTGTCACGCAGTCCGCCGCGTGGATCAAAGGATCTATGGTTTTCCCTCGAGTCTTTCCCACGAGGCTTTCCCACGAGGCTTTCCCACAGGGCTGTCCCACGTGCACACGTGGTGGGAGTCGATCCTCGGCTTGAACGTCAAGGCAGTGCAGGGAAAACAGGTTCCTCTGGAATGGACTGACACATCTGGGGGACTCTTGGAATGGTGGCATGACCCTGGAGTTCCTCTCGCCTTTCCTGTGGAGAGCGCCTCCTCTTGAGATGCGACGGGAATGCCGGGAATTCTTTCCCTACGAAACAGGGAAAGGATCCCTCATCTCGAGGTAGGAGGCGGAAACGGGGCTCCCCTGGATGTGTGCGGGACCCCACGTGCTTCCTCTCGAGTGGAAAGGGGTATGTCGGGAAACTTCTTGAGTTGCAGCAAGGGTGTGAAGGACCCTTTGGAAGTTCCAGTGGTTAGACGTGATTAGCCTCGAGAAGCCTCAGCGGAAATGGGCCTCATCTCGCCTGGAGGGCAAAACCTCCTGGATTTTCTCGAGTTGCGGCAGGTGCTCTCGACTTATGACGGGGACCTCAGGGACACGCTCTGGTGGCCTCAGGAAAGGCCAGTCCCCATGCGAGTTCCTCGGGGGCCTCTCGGCATTCCTCTCCCGTCGATGCCGGGGCCTAAGACCTTGTGTGGAGTCGGGGCCGGAACCTGAGGATTCCTCTCCAGTGCTGACATGGATCTTGGGGTACTTCTGGAGTCTCCCCAGGGGAGTCAGTCCTCGTCTCGAATGCGGGCATGCACTTGTGCTTTCCTCCAGAGCGGTAGCAGCAGTGTCACGCAGTCCGCCGCGTGGATCAAAGGATCTATGGTTTTCCCTTGAGTCTTTCCCACGAGGCTTTCCCACGAGGGTTTCCCACAGGGCTGTCCCACGTGCACACGTGGTGGGAGTCGATCCTCGGGTTGAACGTCAAGGCAGTGCAGGGCAAACAGGTTCCTCTGGAATGGACTGACACATCTGGGGGTCTCTTGGAATGGTGCCACGACCCTGGAGTTCCTCTCGCCTTTCCTGTGGAGAGCGCCACCTCTTGAGATGCGACGGGAACGCCGGGAATTCTTTCCCTACGAAACAGGGAAAGGATCCCTCATCTCGAGCTAGGAGGCGGAAACGGGGCTCCCCTGGATGTGTGCGGGACCCCACGTGCTTCCTCTCGAGTGGAGACGGGTATGTCGGGGAACTTCTTGAGTTGCAGCAATGGTGTGAAGGACCCTTTGGAAGTTCCAGTGGTTAGATGTGATTGGCCTCGAGAAGCCTCAGCGGAAATGGGCCTCATCTCGCCTGGAGGGCAAAACCTCCTGGATTTTCTCGAGTTGCGGCAGGTGCTCTCGACTTACAACGGGGACCTCAGGGAACCGCTCTGGTGGCCTCAGGAAAGGCCAGTCCCCATGCGAGTTCCTCGGGGGCGTCTCGGGATTCCTCTCCCGTCGATGCCGGGGCCTAAGACCTTGTGTGGAGTCGGGGCCGGAACCTGAGGATTCCTCTCCAGTGCTGATATGGATCTTGGGGTACTTCTGGAGTCTCCCCAGGGGAGTCAGTCCTCGTCTCGAAGGCGGGCATGCACTTGCGCTTTCCTCCAGAGCGGTAGCAGCAGTGTCACGCAGTCCGCCGCGTGGATCAAAGGATCTATGGTTTTCCCTCGAGTCTTTCCCACGAGGCTTTCCCACGAGGCTTTCCCACAGGGCTGTCCCACGTGCACACGTGGTGGGAGTCGATCCTCAGCTTGAACGTCAAGGCAGTGCAGGGAAAACAGGTTCCTCTGGAATGGACTGACACATCTGGGGGACTCTTGGAATGGTGTCAAGACCCTGGAGTTCCTCTCGCCTTTCCTGGGTAGAGCACCTCCTCTTGAGATGCGACGGGAACGCCGGGAATTCTTTCCCTACGAAACAGGGAAAGGATCCCTCATCTCGAGCTAGGAGGCGGAAACGGGGCTCCCCTGGATGTGTGCGGGACCCACGTGCTTCCTCTCGAGTGGAGACGGGTATGTCGGGGAACTTCTTGAGTTGCAGCAAGGGTGTGAAGGACCCTTTGGAAGTTCCACTGGTTAGACGTGATTAGCCTCGAGAAGCCTCATCGGAAATGGGCCTCATCTTGCCTGGAGGGCAAAACCTCCTGGATTTTCTCGAGTTGCGGCAGGTGCTCTCGACTTACGACGGGGACCTCAGGGACCCGCTCTGGTTTTCTCAGGAAATTCCAGTCCCCATCGAGTTCCTCGGGGGCCTCTCGGCATTCCTCTCCCGTCGATGCCGGGGCCTAAGACCTTGTGTGGAGTCGGGGCCGGAACCTGAGGATTCCTCTCCAGTGCTGACATGGATCTTGGGGTACTTCTGGAGTCTCCCCAGGGGAGTCAGTCCTCGTCTCGAATGCGGGCATGCACTTGCGCTTTCCTCCAGAGCGGTAGCAGCAGTGTCACGCAGTCCGCCGCGTGGATCAAAGGATCTATGGTTTTCCCTCGAGTCTTTCCCACGAGGCTTTCCCACGAGGCTTTCCCACAGGGCTGTCCCACGTGCACACGTGGTGGGAGTCGATCCTCGGCTTGAACGTCAAGGCAGTGCAGGGAAAACAGGTTCCTCTGGAATGGACTGACACATCTGGGGGACTCTTGGAATGGTGGCACGACCCTGGAGTTCCTCTCACCCTTCCTGTGGAGAGCGCCTCCTCTTGAGATGCGACGGGAACGCCGGGAATTCTTTCCCTACGAAACAGGGAAAGGATCCCTCATCTCGAGCTAGGAGGCGGAAACGGGGCTCCCCTGGATGTGTGCGGGACCCCACGTGCTTCCTCTCGAGTGGAGACGGGTATGTCGGGGAACTTCTTGAGTTGCAGCAATGGTGTGAAGGACCCTTTGAAATTTCCAGTGGTTAGATGTGATTGGCCTCGAGCAGCCTCAGCGGAAATGGGCCTCATCTCGCCTGGAGGGCAAAACCTCCTGGATTTTCTCGAGTTGCGGCAGGTGCTCTCGACTTACGACGGGGACCTCAGGGACCCGCTCTGGAGGCCTCAGGAAAGGCCAGTCCCCATGCGAGTTCCTCGGGGGCCTCTAGGGATTCCTCTCCCGTCGATGCCGGGGCCTAAGACCTTGTGTGGAGTCGTGGCCGGAACCTGAGGATTCCTCTCCAGTGCTGACATGGATCTTGGGGTACTTCTGGAGTCTCCCCAGGGGAGTCAGTCCTCGTCTCGATTGCGGGCATGCACTTGCGCTTTCCTCCAGAGCGGTAGCAGCAGTGTCACGCAGTCCGCCGCGTGGATCAAAGGATCTATGGTTTTCCCTCGAGTCTTTCCCACGAGGCTTTCCCACGAGGCTTTCCCACAGGGCTGTCACACGTGCACACGTGGTGGGAGTCGATCCTCGGCTTGAATGTCAAGGCAGTGCAGGGAAAACAGGTTCCTCTGGAATGGACTGACACATCTGGGGGACTCTTGGAATGGTGTCACGACCCTGGAGTTCCTCTCGCCTTTCCTGTGGAGAGCGCCTCCTCTTGAGATGCCTCGGGAACGCCGGGAATTCTTTCCCTACGAAACAGGGAAAGGATCCCTCATCTCGAGCTAGGAGGCGGAAACGGAGCTCCCCTGGATGTGTGCGGGACCCCACGTGCTTCCTCTCGAGTGGAAACGGGTATGTCGGGGACCTTCTTGAGTTGCAGCAATGGTGTGAAGGACCCTTTGGAAGTTCCAGTGGTTAGATGTGATTGGCCTCGAGAAGCCTCAGCGGAAATGGGCCTCATCTCGCCTGGAGGGCAAAACCTCCTGGATTTTCTCGAGTTGCGGCAGGTGCTCTCGACTTACGACGGGGACCTCAGGGACCCGCTCTGGAGGCCTCAGGAAAGGCCAGTCCCCATGCGAGTTCCTCGGGGGCCTCTCGGGATTCCTCTCCCGTCGATGCCGGGGCCTAAGACCTTGTGTGGAGTCTGGGCCAGAACCTGAGGATTCCTCTCCAGTGCTGACATGGATCTTGGGGGACTTCTGGAGTCTCCCCAGGGGATTCAGTCCTCGTCTCGATTGCGGGCATGCACTTGCGCTTTCCTCCAGAGCGGTAGCAGCAGTGTCACGCAGTCCGCCGCGTGGATCAAAGGATCTATGGTTTTCCCTTGAGTCTTTCCCACGAGGCTTTCCCACGAGGCTTTCCCACAGGGCTGTCCCACGTGCACACATGGTGGGAGTCGATCCTCGGCTTGAACGTCAAGGCAGTGCAGGGAAAACAGGTTCCTCTGGAATGGACTGACACATCTGGGGGACTCTTGGAATGGTGGCACGACCCTGGAGTTCCTCTCGCCTTTCCTGTGGAGAGCGCCTCCTCTTGAGATGCGACGGGAACGCCGGGAATTCTTTCCCTACGAAACAGGGAAAGGATCCCTCATCTCGAGCTACGAGGTGGAAACGGGGCTCCCCTGGATGTGTGCGGGACACCACGTGCTTCCTCTCGAGTGGAGACGGGTATGTCGCGGAACTTCTTGAGTTGCAGCAAGGGTGTGAAGAACCCTTTGGAAGTTCCAGTGGTTAGATGTGATTGGCCACGAGAAGCCTCAGCGGGAATGGGCCTCATCTCGCCTGGAGGGCAAAACCTCCTGGATTTTCTCGAGTTGCGGCAGGTGCTCTCGACTTACGACGGGGACCTCAGGGAACCGCTCTGTTGGCCTCAGGAAAGGCCAGTCCCCATGCGAGTTCCTCGGGGGCTTCTCGGGATTCCTCTCCCGTCGATGCCGGGGCCTAAGACCTTGTGTGGAGTCGGGGCCGGAAGCTGAGGATTCCTCTCCAGTGCTGACATGGATCTTGGGGAACTTCTGGAGTCTCCGCAGGGGAGTCAGTCCTCGTCTCGAATGCTGGCATGCACTTGCGCTTTCCTCCAGAGCGGTAGCAGCAGTGTCACGCAGTCCGCCGCGTGGATCAAAGGATCTATGGTTTTCCCTCGAGTCTTTCCCACGAGGCTTTCCCACGAGGCTTTCCCACAGGGCTGTCCCACGTGCACACGTGGTGGGAGTCGATCCTCGGCTTGAACGTCAAGGCAGTGCAGGGAAAAAAGGTTCCTCTGGAATGGACTGACACATCTGGGGGACTCTTGGAATGGTGGCATGACCCTGGAGTTCCTCTCGCCTTTCCTGTGGAGAGTGCCTCCTCTTGATATGCGACGGGAACGCCGGGAATTCTTTCCCTACGAAACAGGGAAAGGATCCCTCATCTCGAGCTAGGAGGCGGAAACGGGGCTCCCCTGGATGTGTGCGGGACACCACGTGCTTCCTCTCGAGTGCAGACGGGTGTGTCGGGGAACTCTTGAGTTGCAGCAAGGGTGTGAAGGACCCTTTGGAAGTTCCAATGGTTAGATGTGATTGGCCTCGAGAAGCCTCAGCGGAAATGGGCCTCATCTCGCCTGGAGGGCAAAACCTCCTGGATTTTCTCGAGTTGCGGCAGGTGCTCTCGACTTACGACGGGGACCTCAGGGACCCGCTCTGGTGGCCTCAGGAAAGGCCAGTCCCCATGCGAGTTCCTCGGGGGCCTCTCGGGATTCCTCTCCCGTCGATGCCGGGGCCTAAGACCTTGTGTGGAGTCGGGGCCGGAACCTGAGGATTCCTCTCCAGTGCTGACATGGATCTTGGGGTACTTCTGGAGTCTCCCCAGGGGAGTCAGTCCTCGTCTCGAATGCGGGCATGCACTTGTGCTTTCCTCCAGAGCGGTAGCAGCAGTGTCATGCAGTCCGCCGCGTGGATCAAAGGTTCTATGGTTTTCCCTCGAATCTTTCCCACGAGGCTTTCCCACGAGGCTTTCCCACAGGGCTGTCCCACGTGCACACGTGGTGGGAGTCGATCCTCGGTTTGAACGTCAAGGCAGTGCAGGGAAAACAGGTTCCTCTGGAATGGACTGACACATCTGGGGGACTCTTGGAATGGTGGCACGACCCTGGAGTTCCTCTCGCCTTTCCTGTGGAGAGCGCCTCCTCTTGAGATGCGACGGGAACGCCGGGAATTCTTTCCCTACGAAACAGGGAAAGGATCCCTCATCTCGAGCTAGGAGGCGGAAACGGGGCTCCCCTGGATGTGTGCGGGACACCACGTGCTTCCTCTCGAGTGCAGACGGGTATGTCGGGGAACTTCTTGAGTTGCAGCAAGGGTGTGAAGGACCCTTTGGAAGTTCCAGTGGTTAGATGTGATTGGCCTCGAGAAGCCTCAGCGGAAATGGGCCTCATCTCGCCTGGAGGGCAAAACCTCCTGGATTTTCTCGAGTTGCGGCAGGTGCTCTCGACTTACGATGGGGACCTCAGGGACCCGCTCTGGTGGCCTCAGGAAAGGCCAGTCCCCATGCAAGTTCCTCGGGGGCTTCTCGGGATTCCTCTCCCGTCGATGCCGGGGCCTAAGACCTTGTGTGGAGTCGGGGCCGGAACCTGAGGATTCCTCTCCAGTGCTGACATGGATCTTGGGGAACTTCTGGAGTCTCCCCAGGGGAGTCAGTCCTCGTCTCGAATGCGGGCATGCACTTGCGCTTTCCTCCAGAGAGGTAGCAGCAGTGTCACGCAGTCCGCCGCGTGGATCAAAGGATCTATGGTTTTCCCTCGAGTCTTTCCCACGAGGCTTTCCCACGAGGCTTTCCCACAGGGCTGTCCCACGTGCACACGTGGTGGGAGTCGATCCTCGGCTTGAACGTCAAGGCAGTGCAGGGAAAACAGGTTCCTCTGGAATGGACTGACACATCTGGGGGACTCTTGGAATGGTGGCATGACCCTGGAGTTCCTCTCGCCTTTCCTGTGGAGAGCGCCTCCTCTTGAGATGCGACGGGAATGCCGGGAATTCTTTCCCTACGAAACAGGGAAAGGATCCCTCATCTCGAGGTAGGAGGCGGAAACGGGGCTCCCCTGGATGTGTGCGGGACCCCACGTGCTTCCTCTCGAGTGGAGAGGGGTATGTCGGGAAACTTCTTGAGTTGCAGCAAGGGTGTGAAGGACCCTTTGGAAGTTCCAGTGGTTAGACGTGATTAGCCTCGAGAAGCCTCAGCGGAAATGGGCCTCATCTCGCCTGGAGGGCAAAACCTCCTGGATTTTCTCGAGTTGCGGCAGGTGCTCTCGACTTACGACGGGGACCTCAGGGACACGCTCTGGTGGCCTCAGGAAAGGCCAGTCCCCATGCGAGTTCCTCGGGGGCCTCTCGGCATTCCTCTCCTGTCGATGCCGGGGCCTAAGACCTTGTGTGGAGTCGGGGCCGGAACCTGAGGATTCCTCTCCAGTGCTGACATGGATCTTGGGGTACTTCTGGAGTCTCCCCAGGGGAGTCAGTCCTCGTCTCGAATGCGGGCATGCACTTGTGCTTTCCTCCAGAGCGGTAGCAGCAGTGTCACGCAGTCCGCCGCGTGGATCAAAGGATCTATGGTTTTCCCTTGAGTCTTTCCCACGAGGCTTTCCCACGAGGGTTTCCCACAGGGCTGTCCCACGTGCACACGTGGTGGGAGTCGATCCTCGGGTTGAACTTCAAGGCAGTGCAGGGCAAACAGGTTCCTCTGGAATGGACTGACACATCTGGGGGTCTCTTGGAATGGTGCCACGACCCTGGAGTTCCTCTCGCCTTTCCTGTGGAGAGCGCCACCTCTTGAGATGCGACGGGAACGCCGGGAATTCTTTCCCTACGAAACAGGGAAAGGATCCCTCATCTCGAGCTAGGAGGCGGAAACGGGGCTCCCCTGGATGTGTGCGGGACCCCACGTGCTTCCTCTCGAGTGGAGACGGGTATGTCGGGGAACTTCTTGAGTTGCAGCAATGGTGTGAAGGACCCTTTGGAAGTTCCAGTGGTTAGATGTGATTGGCCTCGAGAAGCCTCAGCGGAAATGGGCCTCATCTCGCCTGGAGGGCAAAACCTCCTGGATTTTCTCGAGTTGCGGCAGGTGCTCTCGACTTACGACGGGGACCTCAGGGAACCGCTCTGGTGGCCTCAGGAAAGGCCAGTCCCCATGCGAGTTCCTCGGGGGCGTCTCGGGATTCCTCTCCCGTCGATGCCGGGGCCTAAGACCTTGTGTGGAGTCGGGGCCGGAACCTGAGGATTCCTCTCCAGTGCTGATATGGATCTTGGGGTACTTCTGGAGTCTCCCCAGGGGAGTCAGTCCTCGTCTCGAAGGCGGGCATGCACTTGCGCTTTCCTCCAGAGCGGTAGCAGCAGTGTCACGCAGTCCGCCGCGTGGATCAAAGGATCTATGGTTTTCCCTCGAGTCTTTCCCACGAGGCTTTCCCACGAGGCTTTCCCACAGGGCTGTCCCACGTGCACACGTGGTGGGAGTCGATCCTCAGCTTGAACGTCAAGGCAGTGCAGGGAAAACAGGTTCCTCTGGAATGGACTGACACATCTGGGGGACTCTTGGAATGGTGTCACGACCCTGGAGTTCCTCTCGCCTTTCCTGGGTAGAGCACCTCCTCTAGAGATGCGACGGGAACGCCGGGAATTCTTTCCCTACGAAACAGGGAAAGGATCCCTCATCTCGAGCTAGGTGGCGGAAACGGGGCTCCCCTGGATGTGTGCGGGACCCACGTGCTTCCTCTCGAGTGGAGACGGGTATGTCGGGGAACTTCTTGAGTTGCAGCAAGGGTGTGAAGGACCCTTTGGAAGTTCCAGTGGTTAGACGTGATTAGCCTCGAGAAGCCTCATCGGAAATGGGCCTCATCTTGCCTGGAGGGCAAAACCTCCTGGATTTTCTCGAGTTGCGGCAGGTGCTCTCGACTTACGACGGGGACCTCAGGGAACCGCTCTGGTTTTCTCAGGAAAGGCCAGTCCCCATCGAGTTCCTCGGGGGCCTCTCGGCATTCCTCTCCCGTCGATGCCGGGGCCTAAGACCTTGTGTGGAGTCGGGGCCGGAACCTGAGGATTCCTCTCCAGTGCTGACATGGATCTTGGGGTACTTCTGGAGTCTCCCCAGGGGAGTCAGTCCTCATCTCGAATGCGGGCATGCACTTGCGCTTTCCTCCAGAGCGGTAGCAGCAGTGTCACGCAGTCCGCCGCGTGGATCAAAGGATCTATGGTTTTCCCTCGAGTCTTTCCCACGAGGCTTTCCCACGAGGCTTTCCCACAGGGCTGTCCCACGTGCACACGTGGTGGGAGTCGATCCTCGGCTTGAATGTCAAGGCAGTGCAGGGAAAACAGGTTCCTCTGGAATGGACTGACACATCTGGGGGACTCTTGGAATGGTGGCACGACCCTGGAGTTCTTCTCGCCTTTCCTGTGGAGAGCGCCTCCTCTTGAGATGCGACGGGAACGCCGGGAATTCTTTCCCTACGAAACAGGGAAAGGATCCCTCATCTCGAGCTAGGAGGCGGAAACTGAGCTCCCCTGGATGTGTGCGGGACACCACGTGCTTCCTCTCGAGTGGAGACGGGTATGTCGGGGAACTTCTTGAGTTGCAGCAAGGGTGTGAAGGACCCTTTGGAAGTTCCAGTGGTTAGATGTGATTGGCCTCGAGAAGCCTCAGCGGAAATGGGCCTCATCTCGCCTGGAGGGCAAAACCTCCTGGATTTGCTCGAGTTGCGGCAGGTGCTCTCGACTTACGACGGGGACCTCAGGGACCCGCTCTGGTGGCCTCAGGAAAGGCCAGTCCCCATGCGAGTTCCTCGGGGGCCTCTCGGGATTCCTCTCCCGTCGATGCCGGGGCCTAAGACCTTGTGTGGAGTCGGGGCCGGAACCTGAGGATTCCTCTCCAGTGCTGACATGGATCTTGGGGTACTTCTGGAGTCTCCCCAGGGGAGTCAGTCCTCGTCTCGAATGCGGGCATGCACTTGCGCTTTCCTCCAGAGCGGTAGCAGCAGTGTCACGCAGTCCGCCGCGTGGATCAAAGGATCTATGGTTTTCCCTCGAGTCTTTCCCACGAGGCTTTCCCACGAGGCTTTCCCACAGGGCTGTCCCACGTGCACACGTGGTGGGAGTCGATCCTCGGCTTGAACGTCAAGGCAGTGCAGGGAAAACAGGTTCCTCTGGAATGGACTGACACATCTGGGGGACTCTTGGAATGGTGGCACGACCCTGGAGTTCCTCTCACCCTTCCTGTGGAGAGCGCCTCCTCTTGAGATGCGACGGGAACGCCGGGAATTCTTTCCCTACGAAACAGGGAAAGGATCCCTCATCTCGAGCTAGGAGGCGGAAACGGGGCTCCCCTGGATGTGTGCGGGACCCCACGTGCTTCCTCTCGAGTGGAGACGGGTATGTCGGGGAACTTCTTGAGTTGCAGCAATGGTGTGAAGGACCCTTTGAAATTTCCAGTGGTTAGATGTGATTGGCCTCGAGCAGCCTCAGCGGAAATGGGCCTCATCTCGCCTGGAGGGCTAAACCTCCTGGATTTTCTCGAGTTGCGGCAGGTGCTCTCGACTTACGACGGGGACCTCAGGGAACCGCTCTGGTGGCCTCAGGAAAGGTCAGTCACCATGGGAGTTCCTCGGGGGCCTCTCGGGATTCCTCTCCCGTCGATGCCGGGGCCTAAGACCTTGTGTGGAGTCGTGGCCGGAACCTGAGGATTCCTCTCCAGTGCTGACATGGATCTTGGGGTACTTCT
This sequence comes from Ovis canadensis, assembly GCF_042477335.2. Classification (NCBI taxonomy): domain Eukaryota; kingdom Metazoa; phylum Chordata; class Mammalia; order Artiodactyla; family Bovidae; genus Ovis; species Ovis canadensis. Next base: position 11,066,015 of record NC_091251.1, read on the forward strand.
GGAGTCTCCCCAGGGGAGTCAGTCCTCGTCTCGATTGCGGGCATGCACTTGCGCTTTCCTCCAGAGCGGTAGCAGCAGTGTCACGCAGTCCGCCGCGTGGATCAAAGGATCTATTGTTTTCCCTCGAGTCTTTCCCACGAGGCTTTCCCACGAGGCTTTCCCACAGGGCTGTCACACGTGCACACGTGGTGGGAGTCGATCCTCGGCTTGAATGTCAAGGCAGTGCAGGGAAAACAGGTTCCTCTGGAATGGACTGACACATCTGGGGGACTCTTGGAATGGTGTCACGACCCTGGAGTTCCTCTCGCCTTTCCTGTGGAGAGCGCCTCCTCTTGAGATGCCTCGGGAACGCCGGGAATTCTTTCCCTACGAAACAGGGAAAGGATCCCTCATCTCGAGCTAGGAGGCGGAAACGGAGCTCCCCTGGATGTGTGCGGGACCCCACGTGCTTCCTCTCGAGTGGAAACGGGTATGTCGGGGAACTTCTTGAGTTGCAGCAATGGTGTGAAGGGCCCTTTGGAAGTTCCAGTGGTTAGATGTGATTGGCCTCGAGAAGCCTCAGCGGAAATGGGCCTCATCTCGCCTGGAGGGCAAAACCTCCTGGATTTTCTCGAGTTGCGGCAGGTGCTCTCGACTTACGACGGGGACCTCAGGGACCCGCTCTGGAGGCCTCAGGAAAGGCCAGTCCCCATGCGAGTTCCTCGGGGGCCTCTCGGGATTCCTCTCCCGTCGATGCCGGGGCCTAAGACCTTGTGTGGAGTCGGGGCCGGAACCTGAGGATTCCGCTCCAGTGCTGACATGGATCTTGGGGGACTTCTGGAGTCTCCCCAGGGGAGTCAGTCCTCGTCTCGATTGCGGGCATGCACTTGCGCTTTCCTCCAGAGCGGTAGCAGCAGTGTCACGCAGTCCGCCGCGTGGATAAAAGGATCTATGGTTTTCCCTCGAGTCTTTCCCACGAGGCTTTCCCACGAGGCTTTCCCACAGGGCTGTCACACGTGCACACGTGGTGGGAGTCGATCCTCGGCTTGAATGTCAAGGCAGTGCAGGGAAAACAGGTTCCTCTGGAATGGACTGACACATCTGGGGGACTCTTGGAATGGTGTCACGACCCTGGAGTTCCTCTCGCCTTTCCTGTGGAGAGCGCCTCCTCTTGAGATGCCTCGGGAACGCCGGGAATTCTTTCCCTACGAAACAGGGAAAGGATCCCTCATCTCGAGCTAGGAGGCGGAAACGGAGCTCCCCTGGATGTGTGCGGGACCCCACGTGCTTCCTCTCGAGTGGAAACGGGTATGTCGGGGAACTTCTTGAGTTGCAGCAATGGTGTGAAGGGCCCTTTGGAAGTTCCAGTGGTTAGATGTGATTGGCCTCGAGAAGCCTCAGCGGAAATGGGCCTCATCTCGCCTGGAGGGCAAAACCTCCTGGATTTTCTCGAGTTGCGGCAGGTGCTCTCGACTTACGACGGGGACCTCAGGGACCCGCTCTGGAGGCCTCAGGAAAGGCCAGTCCCCATGCGAGTTCCTCGGGGGCCTCTCGGGATTCCTCTCCCGTCGATGCCGGGGCCTAAGACCTTGTGTGGAGTCGGGGCCGGAACCTGAGGATTCCGCTCCAGTGCTGACATGGATCTTGGGGGACTTCTGGAGTCTCCCCAGGGGAGTCAGTCCTCGTCTCGATTGCGGGCATGCACTTGCGCTTTCCTCCAGAGCGGAAGCAGCAGTGTCACGCAGTCCGCCGCGTGGATCAAAGGATCTATGGTTTTCCCTTGAGTCTTTCCCACGAGGCTTTCCCACGAGGCTTTCCCACAGGGCTGTCCCACGTGCACACGTGGTGGGAGTCGATCCTCGGCTTGAACGTCAAGGCAGTGCAGGGAAAACAGGTTCCTCTGGAATGGACTGACACATCTGGGGGACTCTTGGAATGGTGGCACGACCCTGGAGTTCCTCTCGCCTTTCCTGTGGAGAGCGCCTCCTCTTGAGATGCGACGGGAACGCCGGGAATTCTTTCCCTACGAAACAGGGAAAGGATCCCTCATCTCGAGCTACGAGGTGGAAACGGGGCTCCCCTGGATGTGTGCGGGACACCACGTGCTTCCTCTCGAGTGGAGACGGGTATGTCGGGGAACTTCTTGAGTTGCAGCAAGGGTGTGAAGGACCCTTTGGAAGTTCCAGTGGTTAGATGTGATTGGCCACGAGAAGCCTCAGCGGGAATGGGCCTCATCTCGCCTGGAGGGCAAAACCTCCTGGATTTTCTCGAGTTGCGGCAGGTGCTCTCGACTTACGACGGGGACCTCAGGGAACCGCTCTGTTGGCCTCAGGAAAGGCCAGTCCCCATGCGAGTTCCTCGGGGGCTTCTCGGGATTCCTCTCCCGTCGATGTCGGGGCCTAAGACCTTGTGTGGAGTCGGGGCCGGAACCTGAGGATTCCTCTCCAGTGCTGACATGGATCTTGGGGAACTTCTGGAGTCTCCGCAGGGGAGTCAGTCCTCGTCTCGAATGCTGGCATGCACTTGCGCTTTCCTCCAGAGAGGTAGCAGCAGTGTCACGCAGTCCGCCGCGTGGATCAAAGGATCTATGGTTTTCCCTCGAGTCTTTCCCACGAGGCTTTCCCACGAGGTTTTCCCACAGGGCTGTCCCACGTGCACACGTGGTGGGAGTCGATCCTCGGCTTGAACGTCAAGGCAGTGCAGGGAAAAAAGGTTCCTCTGGAATGGACTGACACATCTGGGGGACTCTTGGAATGGTGGCATGACCCTGGAGTTCCTCTCGCCTTTCCTGTGGAGAGTGCCTCCTCTTGATATGCGACGGGAACGCCGGGAATTCTTTCCCTACGAAACAGGGAAAGGATCCCTCATCTCGAGCTAGGAGGCGGAAACGGGGCTCCCCTGGATGTGTGCGGGACACCACGTGCTTCCTCTCGAGTGCAGACGGGTGTGTCGGGGAACTTCTTGAGTTGCAGCAAGGGTGTGAAGGACCCTTTGGAAGTTCCAGTGGTTAGATGTGATTGGCCTCGAGAAGCCTCAGCGGAAATGGGCCTCATCTCGCCTGGAGGGCAAAACCTCCTGGATTTTCTCGAGTTGCGGCAGGTGCTCTCGACTTACGACGGGGACCTCAGGGACCCGCTCTGGTGGCCTCAGGAAAGGCCAGTCCCCATGCGAGTTCCTCGGGGGCCTCTCGGGATTCCTCTCCCGTCGATGCCGGGGCCTAAGACCTTGTGTGGAGTCGGGGCCGGAACCTGAGGATTCCTCTCCAGTGCTGACATGGATCTTGGGGTACTTCTGGAGTCTCCCCAGGGGAGTCAGTCCTCGTCTCGAATGCGGGCATGCACTTGTGCTTTCCTCCAGAGCGGTAGCAGCAGTGTCATGCAGTCCGCCGCGTGGATCAAAGGTTCTATGGTTTTCCCTCGAATCTTTCCCACGAGGCTTTCCCACGAGGCTTTCCCACAGGGCTGTCCCACGTGCACACGTGGTGGGAGTCGATCCTCGGTTTGAACGTCAAGGCAGTGCAGGGAAAACAGGTTCCTCTGGAATGGACTGACACATCTGGGGGACTCTTGGAATGGTGGCACGACCCTGGAGTTCCTCTCGCCTTTCCTGTGGAGAGCGCCTCCTCTTGAGATGCGACGGGAACGCCGGGAATTCTTTCCCTACGAAACAGGGAAAGGATCCCTCATCTCGAGCTAGGAGGCGGAAACGGGGCTCCCCTGGATGTGTGCGGGACACCACGTGCTTCCTCTCGAGTGCAGACGGGTATGTCGGGGAACTTCTTGAGTTGCAGCAAGGGTGTGAAGGACCCTTTGGAAGTTCCAGTGGTTAGATGTGATTGGCCTCGAGAAGCCTCAGCGGAAATGGGCCTCATCTCGCCTGGAGGGCAAAACCTCCTGGATTTTCTCGAGTTGCGGCAGGTGCTCTCGACTTACGATGGGGACCTCAGGGACCCGCTCTGGTGGCCTCAGGAAAGGCCAGTCCCCATGCGAGTTCCTCCGGGGCCTCTCGGCATTCCTCTCCCGTCGATGCCGGGCCTAAGACCTTGTGTGGAGTCGGGGCCGGAACCTGAGGATTCCTCTCCAGTGCTGACATGGATCTTGGGGCACTTCTGGAGTCTCCCCAGGGGAGTCAGTCCTCGTCTCGAATGCGGGCATGCACTTGCGCTTTCCTCCAGAGCGGTAGCAGCAGTGTCACACAGTCCGCTGCGTGGATCAAAGGATGTATGGTTTTCCCTCGAGTCTTTCCTACGAGGCTTTCCCACGAGGCTTTCCCACAGGGCTGTCCCACGTGCACACGTGGTGGGAGTCGATCCTCGGCTTGAACGTCAAGGCAGTGCAGGGAAAACAGGTTCCTCTGGAATGGACTGACACATCTGGGGGACTCTTGGAATGGTGGCATGACCCTGGAGTTCCTCTCGCCTTTCCTGTGGAGAGCGCCTCCTCTTGAGATGCGACGGGAAAGCCGGGAATTCTTTCCCTACGAAACAGGGAAACGATCCCTCATCTCGAGCTAGGAGGCGGAAACGGGGCTCCCCTGGATGTGTGCGGGACACCACGTGCTTCCTCTCGAGTGCAGTCGGGTATGTCGGGGAACTTCTTGAGTTGCAGCAAGGGTGTGAAGGACCCTTTGGAAGTTCCAGCGGTTAGATGTGATTGGCCTCGAGAAGCCTCAGCGGAAATGGGCCTCATCTTGCCTGGAGGGCAAAACCTCCTGGATTTTCTCGAGTTGCGGCAGGTGCTCTCGACTTACGACGGGGACCTCAGGGACCCGCTCTGGTGGCCTCAGGAAAGGCCAGTCCCCATGCGAGTTCCTCGGGGGCTTCTCTGCATTCCTCTCCCGTCGATGCCGGGGCCTAAGACCTTGTGTGGAGTCGGGGCCGGAACCTGAGGATTCCTCTCCAGTGCTGACATGGATCTTTGGGTACTTCTGGAGTCTCCCCAGGGGAGTCAGTCCTCGTCTCGAATGCGGGCATGCACTTGCGCTTTCCTCCAGAGCGGTAGCAGCAGTGTCACGCAGTCCGCCGCGTGGATCAAAGGATCTATGGTTTTCCCTCGAGTCTTTCCCACGAGGCTTTCCCACGAGGCTTTCCCACAGGGCTGTCCCACGTGCACACGTGGTGGGAGTCGATCCTCGGCTTGAACGTCAAGGCAGTGCAGGGAAAAAAGGTTCCTCTGGAATGGACTGACACATCTGGGGGACTCTTGGAATGGTGGCATGACCCTGGAGTTCCTCTCGCCTTTCCTGTGGAGAGCGCCTCCTCTTGAGATGCGACGGGAACGCCGGGAATTCTTTCCCTACGAAACAGGGAAAGGATCCCTCATCTCGAGATAGGAGGCGGAAACGGGGCTCCCCTGGATGTGTGCGGGACCCCACGTGCTTCCTCTCGAGTGGAGAGGGGTATGTCGGGGAACTTCTTGAGTTGCAGCAAGGGTGTGAAGGACCCTTTGGAAGTTCCAGTGGTTAGACGTGATTAGCCTCGAGAAGCCTCAGCGGAAATGGGCCTCATCTCGCCTGGAGGGCAAAACCTCCTGGATTTTCTCGAGTTGCGGCAGGTGCTCTCGACTTATGACGGGGACCTCAGGGACACGCTCTGGTGGCCTCAGGAAAGGCCAGTCCCCATGCGAGTTCCTCGGGGGCGTCTCGGGATTCCTCTCCCGTCGATGCCGGGGCCTAAGACCTTGTGTGGAGTCGGGGCCGGAACCTGAGGATTACTCTCCAGTGCTGACATGGATCTTGGGGTACTTCTGGAGTCTCCCCAGGGGAGTCAGTCCTCGTCTCGAAGGCGGGCATGCACTTGCGCTTTCCTCCAGAGCGGTAGCAGCAGTGTCACGCAGTCCGCCGCGTGGATCAAAGGATCTATGGTTTTCCCTCGAGTCTTTCCCACGAGGCTTTCCCACGAGGCTTTCCCACAGGGCTGTCCCACGTGCACACGTGGTGGGAGTCGATCCTCAGCTTGAACGTCAAGGCAGTGCAGGGAAAACAGGTTCCTCTGGAATGGACTGACACATCTGGGGGACTCTTGGAATGGTGGCACGACCCTGGAGTTCCTCTCGCCTTTCCTGGGTAGAGCACCTCCTCTTGAGATGCGACGGGAACGCCGGGAATTCTTTCCCTACGAAACAGGGAAAGGATCCCTCATCTCGAGCTAGGAGGCGGAAACGGGGCTCCCCTGGATGTGTGCGGGACCCACGTGCTTCCTCTCGAGTGGAGACGGGTATGTCGGGGAACTTCTTGAGTTGCAGCAAGGGTGTGAAGGACCCTTTGGAAGTTCCAGTGGTTAGACGTGATTAGCCTCGAGAAGCCTCATCGGAAATGGGCCTCATCTTGCCTGGAGGGCAAAACCTCCTGGATTTTCTCGAGTTGCGGCAGGTGCTCTCGACTTACGACGGGGACCTCAGGGACCCGCTCTGGTTTTCTCAGGAAAGGCCAGTCCCCATCGAGTTCCTCGGGGGCCTCTCGGCATTCCTCTCCCGTCGATGCCGGGGCCTAAGACCTTGTGTGGAGTCAGGGCCGGAACCTGAGGATTCCTCTCCAGTGCTGACATGGTTCTTGGGGTACTTCTGGAGTCTCCCCAGGGGAGTCAGTCCTCATCTCGAATGCGGGCATGCACTTGCGCTTTCCTCCAGAGCGGTAGCAGCAGTGTCACGCAGTCCGCCGCGTGGATCAAAGGATCTATGGTTTTCCCTCGAGTCTTTCCCACGAGGCTTTCCCACGAGGCTTTCCCACAGGGCTGTCCCACGTGCACACGTGGTGGGAGTCGATCCTCGGCTTGAATGTCAAGGCAGTGCAGGGAAAACAGGTTCCTCTGGAATGGACTGACACATCTGGGGGACTCTTGGAATGGTGGCACGACCCTGGAGTTCCTCTCGCCTTTCCTGTGGAGAGCGCCTCCTCTTGAGATGCGACGGGAACGCCGGGAATTCTTTCCCTACGAAACAGGGAAAGGATCCCTCATCTCGAGCTAGGAGGCGGAAACTGAGCTCCCCTGGATGTGTGCGGGACACCACGTGCTTCCTCTCGAGTGGAGACGGGTATGTCGGGGAACTTCTTGAGTTGCAGCAAGGGTGTGAAGGACCCTTTGGAAGTTCCAGTGGTTAGATGTGATTGGCCTCGAGAAGCCTCAGCGGAAATGGGCCTCATCTCGCCTGGAGGGCAAAACCTCCTGGATTTGCTCGAGTTGCGGCAGGTGCTCTCGACTTACGACGGGGACCTCAGGGACCCGCTCTGGTGGCCTCAGGAAAGGCCAGTCCCCATGCGAGTTCCTCGGGGGCCTCTCGGGATTCCTCTCCCGTCGATGCCGGGGCCTAAGACCTTGTGTGGAGTCGGGGCCGGAACCTGAGGATTCCTCTCCAGTGCTGACATGGATCTTGGGGTACTTCTGGAGTATCCCCAGGGGAGTCAGTCCTCGTCTCGATTGCGGGCATGCACTTGCGCTTTCCTCCAGAGCGGTAGCAGCAGTGTCACGCAGTCCGCCGCGTGGATCAAAGGATCTATGGTTTTCCCTCGAGTCTTTCCCACGAGGCTTTCCCACGAGGCTTTCCCACAGGGCTGTCACACGTGCACACGTGGTGGGAGTCGATCCTCGGCTTGAATGTCAAGGCAGTGCAGGGAAAACAGGTTCCTCTGGAATGGACTGACACATCTGGGGGACTCTTGGAATGGTGTCACGACCCTGGAGTTCCTCTCGCCTTTCCTGTGGAGAGCGCCTCCTCTTGAGATGCCTCGGGAACGCCGGGAATTCTTTCCCTACGAAACAGGGAAAGGATCCCTCATCTCGAGCTAGGAGGCGGAAACGGAGCTCCCCTGGATGTGTGCGGGACCCCACGTGCTTCCTCTCGAGTGGAAACGGGTATGTCGGGGAACTTCTTGAGTTGCAGCAATGGTGTGAAGGACCATTTGGAAGTTCCAGTGGTTAGATGTGATTGGCCTCGAGAAGCCTCAACGGAAATGGGCCTCATCTCGCCTGGAGGGCAAAACCTCCTGGATTTTCTCGAGTTGCGGCAGGTGCTCTCGACTTACGACGGGGACCTCAGGGACCCGCTCTGGAGGCCTCAGGAAAGGCCAGTCCCCATGCGAGTTCCTCGGGGGCCTCTCGGGATTCCTCTCCCATCGATGCCGGGGCCTAAGACCTTGTGTGGAGTCGGGGCCGGAACCTGAGGATTCCTCTGCAGTGCTGACATGGATCTTGGGGGACTTCTGGAGTCTCCCCAGGGGAGTCAGTCCTCGTCTCGATTGCGGGCATGCACTTGCGCTTTCCTCCAGAGTGGTAGCAGCAGTGTCACGCAGTCCGCCGCGTGGATCAAAGGATCTATGGTTTTCCCTCGAGTCTTTCCCACGAGGCTTTCCCACGAGGCTTTCCCACAGGGCTGTCCCACGTGCACACGTGGTGGGAGTCGATCCTCGGCTTGAACGTCAAGGCAGTGCAGGGAAAACAGGTTCCTCTGGAATAGACTGACACATCTGGGGGACTCTTGGAATGGTGGCACGACCCTGGAGTTCCTCTCGCCTTTCCTGTGGAGAGCGCCTCCTCTTGAGATGCGACGGGAACGCCGGGAATTCTTTCCCTACGAAACAGGGAAAGGATCCCTCATCTCGAGCTACGAGGTGGAAACGGGGCTCCCCTGGATGTGTGCGGGACACGACGTGCTTCCTCTCGAGTGGAGACGGGTATGTCGGGGAACTTCTTGAGTTGCAGCAAGGGTGTGAAGGACCCTTTGGAAGTTCCAGTGGTTAGATGGGATTGGCCACGAGAAGCCTCAGCGGGAATGGGCCTCATCTCGCCTGGAGGGCAAAACCTCCTGGATTTTCTCGAGTTGCGGCAGGTCCTCTCGACTTACGACGGGGACCTCAGGGAACCGCTCTGGTGGCCTCAGGAAAGGCCAGTCCCCATGCGAGTTCCTCGGGGGCTTCTCGGGATTCCTCTCCCGTCGATGCCGGGGCCTAAGACCTTGTGTGGAGTCGGGGCCGGAACCTGAGGATTCCTCTCCAGTGCTGACATGGATCTTGGGGAACTTCTGGAGTCTCCCCAGGGGAGTCAGTCCTCGTCTCGAATGCGGGCATGCACTTGCGCTTTCCTCCAGAGAGGTAGCAGCAGTGTCACGCTGTCCGCCGCGTGGATCAAAGGATCTATGGTTTTCCCTCGAGTCTTTCCCACGAGGCTTTCCCACGAGGCTTTCCCACAGGGCTGTCCCACGTGCACACGTGGTGGGAGTCGATCCTCGGCTTGAACGTCAAGGCAGTGCAGGGAAAAAAGGTTCCTCTGGAATGGACTGACACATCTGGGGGACTCATGGAATGGTGGCATGACCCTGGAGTTCCTCTCGCCTTTCCTGTGGAGAGTGCCTCCTCTTGATATGCGACGGGAACGCCGGGAATTCTTTCCCTACGAAACAGGGAAAGGATCCCTCATCTCGAGCTAGGAGGCGGAAACGGGGCTCCCCTGGATGTGTGCGGGACACCACGTGCTTCCTCTCGAGTGCAGACGGGTGTGTCGGGGAACTTCTTGAGTTGCAGCAAGGGTGTGAAGGACCCTTTGGAAGTTCCAGTGGTTAGATGTGATTGGCCTCGAGAAGCCTCAGCGGAAATGGGCCTCATCTCGCCTGGAGGGCAAAACCTCCTGGATTTTCTCGAGTTGCGGCAGGTGCTCTCGACTTACGACGGGGACCTCAGGGACCCGCTCTGGTGGCCTCAGGAAAGGCCAGTCCCCATGCGAGTTCCTCGGGGGCCTCTCGGGATTCCTCTCCCGTCGATGCCGGGGCCTAAGACCTTGTGTGGAGTCGGGGCCGGAACCTGAGGATTCCTCTCCAGTGCTGACATGGATCTTGGGGTACTTCTGGAGTCTCCCCAGGGGAGTCAGTCCTCGTCTCGAATGCGGGCATGCACTTGTGCTTTCCTCCAGAGCGGTAGCAGCAGTGTCATGCAGTCCGCCGCGTGGATCAAAGGTTCTATGGTTTTCCCTCGAATCTTTCCCACGAGGCTTTCCCACGAGGGTTTCCCACAGGGCTGTCCCACGTGCACACGTGGTGGGAGTCGATCCTCGGCTTGAACGTCAAGGCAGTGCAGGGAAAACAGGTTCCTCTGGAATGGACTGACACATCTGGGGGACTCTTGGAATGGTGGCACGACCCTGGAGTTCCTCTCGCCTTTCCTGTGGAGAGCGCCTCCTCTTGAGATGCGACGGGAACGCCGGGAATTCTTTCCCTACGAAACAGGGAAAGGATCCCTCATCTCGAGCTAGGAGGCGGAAACGTGGCTCCCCTGGATGTGTGCGGGACACCACGTGCTTCCTCTCGAGTGCAGACGGGTATGTCGGGGAACTTCTTGAGTTGCAGCAAGGGTGTGAAGGACCCTTTGGAAGTTCCAGTGGTTAGATGTGATTGGCCACGAGAAGCCTCAGCGGAAATGGGCCTCATCTCGCCTGGAGGGCAAAACCTCCTGGATTTTCTCGAGTTGCGGCAGGTGCTCTCGACTTACGATGGGGACCTCAGGGACCCGCTCTGGTGGCCTCAGGAAAGGCCAGTCCCCATGCGAGTTACTCCGGGGCCTCTCGGCATTCCTCTCCCGTCGATGCCGGGGCCTAAGACCTTGTGTGGAGTCGGGGCCGGAACCTGAGGATTCCTCTCCAGTGCTGACATGGATCTTGGGGCACTTCTGGAGTCTCCCCAGGGGAGTCAGTCCTCGTCTCGAATGCGGGCATGCACTTGCGCTTTCCTCCAGAGCGGTAGCAGCAGTGTCACACAGTCCGCTGCGTGGATCAAAGGATGTATGGTTTTCCCTCGAGTCTTTCCCACGAGGCTTTCCCACGAGGCTTTCCCACAGGGCTGTCCCACGTGCACACGTGGTGGGAGTCGATCCTCGGGTTGAACGTCAAGGCAGTGCAGGGAAAACAGGTTCCTCTGGAATGGACTGACACATCTGGGGGACTCTTGGAATGGTGGCATGACCCTGGAGTTCCTCTCGCCTTTCCTGTGGAGAGCGCCTCCTCTTGAGATGCGACGGGAAAGCCGGGAATTCTTTCCCTACGAAACAGGGAAACGATCCCTCATCTCGAGCTAGGAGGCGGAAACGGGGCTCCCCTGGATGTGTGCGGGACACCACGTGCTTCCTCTCGAGTGGAGACGGGTATGTCGGGGAACTTCTTGAGTTGCAGCAAGGGTGTGAAGGACCCTTTGGAAGTTCCAGCGGTTAGACGTGATTAGCCTCGAGAAGCCTCAGCGGAAATGGGCCTCATCTCGCCTGGAGGGCAAAACCTCCTGGATTTTCTCGAGTTGCGGCAGGTGCTCTCGACTTACGACGGGGACCTCAGGGACCCGCTCTGGAGGCCTCAGGAAAGGCCAGTCCCCATGCGAGTTCCTCGGGGGCCTCTCGGGATTCCTCTCCCGTCGATGCCGGGGCCTAAGACCTTGTGTGGAGTCGGGGCCGGAACCTGAGGATTCCTCTCCAGTGCTGACATGGATCTTGGGGTACTTCTGGAGTCTCCCCAGGGGAGTCAGTCCTCGTCTCGATTGCGGGCATGCACTTGCGCTTTCCTCCAGAGCGGTAGCAGCAGTGTCACGCAGTCCGCCGCGTGGATCAAAGGATCTATGGTTTTCCCTCGAGTCTTTCCCACGAGGCTTTCCCACGAGGCTTTCCCACAGGGCTGTCACACGTGCACACGTGGTGGGAGTCGATCCTCGGCTTGAATGTCAAGGCAGTGCAGGGAAAACAGGTTCCTCTGGAATGGACTGACACATCTGGGGGACTCTTGGAATGGTGTCACGACCCTGGAGTTCCTCTCGCCTTTCCTGTGGAGAGCGCCTCCTCTTGAGATGCCTCGGGAACGCCGGGAATTCTTTCCCTACGAAACAGGGAAAGGATCCCTCATCTCGAGCTAGGAGGCGGAAACGGAGCTCCCCTGGATGTGTGCGGGACCCCACGTGCTTCCTCTCGAGTGGAAACGGGTATGTCAGGGAACTTCTTGAGTTGCAGCAATGGTGTGAAGGACCATTTGGAAGTTCCAGTGGTTAGATGCGATTGGCCTCGAGAAGCCTCAGCGGAAATGGGCCTCATCTCGCCTGGAGGGCAAAACCTCCTGGATTTTCTCGAGTTGCGGCAGGTGCTCTCGACTTACGACGGGGACCTCAGGGACCAGCTCTGGAGGCCTCAGGAAAGGCCAGTCCCCATGCGAGTTCCTCGGGGGCCTCTCGGGATTCCTCTCCCGTCGATGCCGGGGCCTAAGACCTTGTGTGGAGTCGGGGCCGGAACCTGAGGATTCCTCTCCAGTGCTGACATGGATCTTGGGGGACTTCTGGAGTCTCCCCAGGGGAGTCAGTCCTCGTCTCGATTGCGGGCATGCACTTGCGCTTTCCTCCAGAGCGGTAGCAGCAGTGTCACGCAGTCCGCCGCGTGGATCAAAGGATCTATGGTTTTCCCTTGAGTCTTTCCCACGAGTCTTTCCCACGAGGCTTTCCCACAGGGCTGTCCCACGTGCACACGTGGTGGGAGTCGATCCTCGGCTTGAACGTCAAGGCAGTGCAGGGAAAACAGGTTCCTCTGGAATGGACTGACACATCTGGGGGACTCTTGGAATGGTGGCACGACCCTGGAGTTCCTCTCGCCTTTCCTGTGGAGAGCGCCTCCTCTTGAGATGCGACGGGAACGCCGGGAATTCTTTCCCTACGAAACAGGGAAAGGATCCCTCATCTCGAGCTACGAGGTGGAAACGGGGCTCCCCTGGATGTGTGCGGGACACCACGTGCTTCCTCTCGAGTGGAGACGGGTATGTCGGGGAACTTTTTGAGTTGCAGCAAGGGTGTGAAGGACCCTTTGGAAGTTCCAGTGGTTAGATGTGATTGGCCACGAGAAGCCTCAGCGGGAATGGGCCTCATCTCGCCTGGAGGGCAAAACCTCCTGGATTTTCTCGAGTTGCGACAGGTGCTCTCGACTTACGACGGGGACCTCAGGGAACCGCTCTGGTGGCCTCAGGAAAGGCCAGTCCCCATGCGAGTTCCTCGGGGGCCTCTCGGGATTCCTCTCCCGTTGATGCCGGGGCCTAAGACCTTGTGTGGAGTCGGGGCCGGAACCTGAGGATTCCTCTCCAGTGCTGACATGGATCTTGGGGAACTTCTGGAGTCTCCCCAGGGGAGTCAGTCCTCGTCTCGAATGCGGGCATGCACTTGCGCTTTCCTCCAGAGAGGTAGCAGCAGTGTCACGCAGTCCGCCGCGTGGATCAAAGGATCTATGGTTTTCCCTCGAGTCTTTCCCACGAGGCTTTCCCACGAGGCTTTCCCACAGGGCTGTCCCACGTGCACACGTGGTGGGAGTCGATCCTCGGCTTGAACGTCAAGGCAGTGCAGGGAAAAAAGGTTCCTCTGGAATGGACTGACACATCTGGGGGACTCTTGGAATGGTGGCATAACCCTGGAGTTCCTCTCGCCTTTCCTGTGGAGAGTGCCTCCTCTTGATATGCGACGGGAACGCCGGGAATTCTTTCCCTACGAAACAGTGAAAGGATCCCTCATCTCGAGCTAGGAGGCGGAAACGGGGCTCCCCTGGATGTGTGCGGGACACCACGTTCTTCCTCTCGAGTGCAGACGGGTGTGTCGGGGAACTTCTTGAGTTGCAGCAAGGGTGTGAAGGACCCTTTGGAAGTTCCAGTGGTTAGATGTGATTGGCCTCGAGAAGCCTCAGCGGAAATGGGCCTCATCTCGCCTGGAGGGCAAAACCTCCTGGATTTTCTCGAGTTGCGGCAGGTGCTCTCGACTTACGACGGGGACCTCAGGGACCCGCTCTGGTGGCCTCAGGAAAGGCCAGTCCCCATGCGAGTTCCTCGGGGGCCTCTCGGGATTCCTCTCCCGTCGATGCCGGGGCCTAAGACCTTGTGTGGAGTCGGGGCCAGAACCTGAGGATTCCTCTCCAGTGCTGACATGGATCTTGGGGTACTTCTGGAGTCTCCCCAGGGGAGTCAGTCCTCGTCTCGAATGCGGGCATGCACTTGCGCTTTCCTCCAGAGCGGTAGCAGCAGTGTCACGCAGTCCGCCGCGTGGATCAAAGGATCTATGGTTTTCCCTCGAGTCTTTCCCACGAGGCTTTCCCACGAGGCTTTCCCACAGGGCTGTCCCACGTGCACACGTGGTGGGAGTCAATCCTCGGCTTGAACGTCAAGGCAGTGCAGGGAAAACAGTTTCCTCTGGAATGGACTGACACATCTGGGGGATTCTTGGAATGGTGGCACGACCCTGGAGTTCCTCTCGCCTTTCCTGTGGAGAGCGCCTCCTCTTGAGATGCGACGGGAACGCCGGGAATTCTTTCCCTACGAAAAAGGGAAAGGATCACTCATCTCGAGCTATGAGGCGGAAACGGGGCTCCCCTGGATGTGTGCGGGACACCACGTGCTTCCTCTCGAGTGCAGACGGGTATGTCGGGGAACTTCTTGAGTTGCAGCAATTGTGTGAAGGACCCTTTGGAAGTTCCAGTGGTTAGATGTGATTGGCCTCGAGAAGCCTCAGCGGAAATGGGCCTCATCTCGCCTGGAGGGCAAAACCTCCTGGATTTTCTCGAGTTGCGGCAGGTGCTCTCGACTTACGACGGGGACTTCAGGGAACCGCTCTGGTGGCCTCAGGAAAGGCCAGTCCCCATGCGAGTTCCTCGGGGGCCTCTCGGGATTCCTCTCCCGTCGATGCCGGGGCCTAAGACCTTGTGTGGAGTCGGGGCCGGAACCTGAGGATTCCTCTCCAGTGCTGACATGGATCTTGGGGTACTTCTGGAGTCTCCCCAGGGGAGTCAGTCCTCGTCTCGAATGCGGGCATGCACTTGCGCTTTCCTCCAGAGCGGTAGCAGCAGTGTCACACAGTCCGCTGCGTGGATCAAAGGATGTATGGTTTTCCCTCGAGTCTTTCCCACGAGGCTTTCCCACGAGGCTTTCCCACAGGGCTGTCCCACGTGCACACGTGGTGGGAGTCGATCCTCGGGTTGAACGTCAAGGCAGTGCAGGGAAAACAGGTTCCTCTGGAATGGACTGACACATCTGGGGGACTCTTGGAATGGTGGCATGACCCTGGAGTTCCTCTCGCCTTTCCTGTGGAGAGCGCCTCCTCTTGAGATGCGACGGGAAAGCCGGGAATTCTTTCCCTACGAAACAGGGAAAGGATCCCTCATCTCGAGCTAGGAGGCGGAAACGGGGCTCCCCTGGATGTGTGCGGGACACCACGTGCTTCCTCTCGAGTGGAGACGGGTATGTCGGGGAACTTCTTGAGTTGCAGCAAGGGTGTGAAGGACCCTTTGGAAGTTCCAGCGGTTAGACGTGATTAGCCTCGAGAAGCCTCAGCGGAAATGGGCCTCATCTCGCCTGGAGGGCAAAACCTCCTGGATTTTCTCGAGTTGCGGCAGGTGCTCTCGACTTACGACGGGGACCTCAGGGACCAGCTCTGGAGGCCTCAGGAAAGGCCAGTCCCCATGCGAGTTCCTCGGGGGCCTCTCGGGATTCCTCTCCCGTCGATGCCGGGGCCTAAGACCTTGTGTGGAGTCGGGGCCGGAACCTGAGGATTCCTCTCCAGTGCTGACATGGATCTTGGGGGACTTCTGGAGTCTCCCCAGGGGAGTCAGTCCTCGTCTCGATTGCGGGCATGCACTTGCGCTTTCCTCCAGAGCGGTAGCAGCAGTGTCACGCAGTCCGCCGCGTGGATCAAAGGATCTATGGTTTTCCCATGAGTCTTTCCCACGAGGGTTTCCCACGAGGCTTTCCCACAGGGCTGTCCCACGTGCACACGTGGTGGGAGTCGATCCTCGGCTTGAACGTCAAGGCAGTGCAGGGAAAACAGGTTCCTCTGGAATGGACTGACACATCTGGGGGACTCTTGGAATGGTGGCACGACCCTGGAGTTCCTCTCGCCTTTCCTGTGGAGAGCGCCTCCTCTTGAGATGCGACGGGAACGCCGGGAATTCTTTCCCTACGAAACAGGGAAAGGATCCCTCATCTCGAGCTAGGAGGCGGAAACGGAGCTCCCCTGGATGTGTGCGGGACCCCACGTGCTTCCTCTCGAGTGGAAACGGGTATGTCAGGGAACTTCTTGAGTTGCAGCAATGGTGTGAAGGACCATTTGGAAGTTCCAGTGGTTAGATGTGATTGGCCTCGAGAAGCCTCAGCGGAAATGGGCCTCATCTCGCCTGGAGGGCAAAACCTCCTGGATTTTCTCGAGTTGCGGCAGGTGCTCTCGACTTACGACGGGGACCTCAAGGACCAGCTCTGGAGGCCTCAGGAAAGGCCAGTCCCCATGCGAGTTCCTCGGGGGCCTCTCGGGATTCCTCTCCCGTCGATGCCGGGGCCTAAGACCTTGTGTGGAGTCGGGGCCGGAACCTGAGGATTCCTCTCCAGTGCTGACATGGATCTTGGGGGACTTCTGGAGTCTCCCCAGGGGAGTCAGTCCTCGTCTCGATTGCGGGCATGCACTTGCGCTTTCCTCCAGAGCGGTAGCAGCAGTGTCACGCAGTCCGCCGCGTGGATCAAAGGATCTATGGTTTTCCCTTGAGTCTTTCCCACGAGGCTTTCCCACGAGGCTTTCCCACAGGGCTGTCCCACGTGCACACGTGGTGGGAGTCGATCCTCGGCTTGAACGTCAAGGCAGTGCAGGGAAAACAGGTTCCTCTGGAATGGACTGAGACATCTGGGGGACTCTTGGAATGGTGGCACGACCCTGGAGTTCCTCTCGCCTTTCCTGTGGAGAGCGCCTCCTCTTGAGATGCGACGGGAACGACGGGAATTCTTTCCCTACGAAACAGGGAAAGGATCCCTCATCTCGAGCTAGGAGGCGGAAACGTGGCTCCCCTGGATGTGTGCGGGACACCACGTGCTTCCTCTCGAGTGCAGACGGGTATGTCGGGGAACTTCTTGAGTTGCAGCAAGGGTGTGAAGGACCCTTTGGAAGTTCCAGTGGTTAGATGTGATTGGCCACGAGAAGCCTCAGCGGAAATGGGCCTCATCTCGCCTGGAGGGCAAAACCTCCTGGATTTTCTCGAGTTGCGGCAGGTGCTCTCGACTTTCGATCGGGACCTCAGGGACCCGCTCTGGTGGCCTCAGGAAAGGCCAGTCCCCATGCGAGTTCCTCAGGGGCCTCTCGGCATTCCTCTCCCGTCGATGCCGGGGCCTAAGACCTTGTGTGGAGTCGGGGCCGGAACCTGAGGATTCCTCTCCAGTGCTGACATGGATCTTGGGGCACTTCTGGAGTCTCCCCAGGGGAGTCAGTCCTCGTCTCGAATGCGGGCATGCACTTGCGCTTTCCTCCAGAGCGGTAGCAGCAGTGTCACACAGTCCGCTGCGTGGATCAAAGGATGTATGGTTTTCCCTCGAGTCTTTCCCACGAGGCTTTCCCACGAGGCTTTCCCACAGGGCTGTCCCACGTGCACACGTGGTGGGAGTCGATCCTCGGGTTGAACGTCAAGGCAGTGCAGGGAAAACAGGTTCCTCTGGAATGGACTGACACATCTGGGGGACTCTTGGAATGGTGGCATGACCCTGGAGTTCCTCTCGCCTTTCCTGTGGAGAGCGCCTCCTCTTGAGATGCGACGGGAAAGCCGGGAATTCTTTCCCTACGAAACAGGGAAACGATCCCTCATCTCGAGCTAGGAGGCGGAAACGGGGCTCCCCTGGATGTGTGCGGGACACCACGTGCTTCCTCTCGAGTGGAGACGGGTATGTCGGGGAACTTCTTGAGTTGCAGCAAGGGTGTGAAGGACCCTTTGGAAGTTCCAGCGGTTAGACGTGATTAGCCTCGAGAAGCCTCAGCGGAAATGGGCCTCATCTCGCCTGGAGGGCAAAACCTCCTGGATTTTCTCGAGTTGCGGCAGGTGCTCTCGACTTACGACGGGGACCTCAGGGACCCGCTCTGGAGGCCTCAGGAAAGGCCAGTCCCCATGCGAGTTCCTCGGGGGCCTCTCGGGATTCCTCTCCCGTCGATGCTGGGGCCTAAGACCTTGTGTGGAGTCGGGGCCGGAACCTGAGGATTCCTCTCCAGTGCTGACATGGATCTTGGGGTACTTCTGGAGTCTCCCCAGGGGAGTCAGTCCTCGTCTCGATTGCGGGCATGCACTTGCGCTTTCCTCCAGAGCGGTAGCAGCAGTGTCACGCAGTCCGCCGCGTGGATCAAAGGATCTATGGTTTTCCCTCGAGTCTTTCCCACGAGGCTTTCCCACGAGGCTTTCCCACAGGGCTGTCACACGTGCACACGTGGTGGGAGTCGATCCTCGGCTTGAATGTCAAGGCAGTGCAGGGAAAACAGGTTCCTCTGGAATGGACTGACACATCTGGGGGACTCTTGGAATGGTGTCACGACCCTGGAGTTCCTCTCGCCTTTCCTGTGGAGAGCGCCTCCTCTTGAGATGCCTCGGGAACGCCGGGAATTCTTTCCCTACGAAACAGGGAAAGGATCCCTCATCTCGAGCTAGGAGGCGGAAACGGAGCTCCCCTGGATGTGTGCGGGACCCCACGTGCTTCCTCTCGAGTGGAAACGGGTATGTCAGGGAACTTCTTGAGTTGCAGCAATGGTGTGAAGGACCATTTGGAAGTTCCAGTGGTTAGATGTGATTGGCCTCGAGAAGCCTCAGCGGAAATGGGCCTCATCTCGCCTGGAGGGCAAAACCTCCTGGATTTTCTCGAGTTGCGGCAGGTGCTCTCGACTTACGACGGGGACCTCAGGGACCAGCTCTGGAGGCCTCAGGAAAGGCCAGTCCCCATGCCAGTTCCTCGGGGGCCTCTCGGGATTCCTCTCCCGTCGATGCCGGGGCCTAAGACCTTGTGTGGAGTCGGGGCCGGAACCTGAGGATTCCTCTCCAGTGCTGACATGGATCTTGGGGGACTTCTGGAGTCTCCCCAGGGGAGTCAGTCCTCGTCTCGATTGCGGGCATGCACTTGCGCTTTCCTCCAGAGCGGTAGCAGCAGTGTCACGCAGTCCGCCGCGTGGATCAAAGGATCTATGGTTTTCCCTTGAGTCTTTCCCACGAGGCTTTCCCACGAGGCTTTCCCACAGGGCTGTCCCACGTGCACACGTGGTGGGAGTCGATCCTCGGCTTGAACGTCAAGGCAGTGCAGGGAAAACAGGTTCCTCTGGAATGGACTGACACATCTGGGGGACTCTTGGAATGGTGGCACGACCCTGGAGTTCCTCTCGCCTTTCCTGTGGAGAGCGCCTCCTCTTGAGATGCGACGGGAACGCCGGGAATTCTTTCCCTACGAAACAGGGAAAGGATCCCTCATCTCGAGCTACGAGGTGGAAACGGGGATCCCCTGGATGTGTGCTGGACACCACGTGCTTCCTCTCGAGTGGAGACGGGTATGTCGGGGAACTTCTTGAGTTGCAGCAAGGGTGTGAAGGACCCTTTGGAAGTTCCAGTGGTTAGATGTGATTGGCCACGAGAAGCCTCAGCGGGAATGGGCCTCATCTCGCCTGGAGGGCAAAACCTCCTGGATTTTCTCGAGTTGCGGCAGGTGCTCTCGACTTACGACGGGGACCTCAGGGAACCGCTCTGGTGGCCTCAGGAAAGGCCAGTCCCCATGCGAGTTCCTCGGGGGCCTCTCGGGATTCCTCTCCCGTTGATGCCGGGGCCTAAGACCTTGTGTGGAGTCGGGGCCGGAACCTGAGGATTCCTCTCCAGTGCTGACATGGATCTTGGGGAACTTCTGGAGTCTCCCCAGGGGAGTCAGTCCTCGTCTCGAATGCGGGCATGCACTTGCGCTTTCCTCCAGAGAGGTAGCAGCAGTGTCACGCAGTCCGCCGCGTGGATCAAAGGATCTATGGTTTTCCCTCGAGTCTTTCCCACGAGGCTTTCCCACGAGGCTTTCCCACAGGGCTGTCCCACGTGCACACGTGGTGGGAGTCGATCCTCGGCTTGAACGTCAAGGCAGTGCAGGGAAAAAAGGTTCCTCTGGAATGGACTGACACATCTGGGGGACTCTTGGAATGGTGGCATAACCCTGGAGTTCCTCTCGCCTTTCCTGTGGAGAGTGCCTCCTCTTGATATGCGACGGGAACGCCGGGAATTCTTTCCCTACGAAACAGTGAAAGGATCCCTCATCTCGAGCTAGGAGGCGGAAACGGGGCTCCCCTGGATGTGTGCGGGACACCACGTTCTTCCTCTCGAGTGCAGACGGGTGTGTCGGGGAACTTCTTGAGTTGCAGCAAGGGTGTGAAGGACCCTTTGGAAGTTCCAGTGGTTAGATGTGATTGGCCTCGAGAAGCCTCAGCGGAAATGGGCCTCATCTCGCCTGGAGGGCAAAACCTCCTGGATTTTCTCGAGTTGCGGCAGGTGCTCTCGACTTACGACGGGGACCTCAGGGACCCGCTCTGGTGGCCTCAGGAAAGGCCAGTCCCCATGCGAGTTCCTCGGGGGCCTCTCGGGATTCCTCTCCCGTCGATGCCGGGGCCTAAGACCTTGTGTGGAGTCGGGGCCAGAACCTGAGGATTCCTCTCCAGTGCTGACATGGATCTTGGGGTACTTCTGGAGTCTCCCCAGGGGAGTCAGTCCTCGTCTCGAATGCGGGCATGCACTTGCGCTTTCCTCCAGAGCGGTAGCAGCAGTGTCACGCAGTCCGCCGCGTGGATCAAAGGATCTATGGTTTTCCCTCGAGTCTTTCCCACGAGGCTTTACCACGAGGCTTTCCCACAGGGCTGTCCCACGTGCACACGTGGTGGGAGTCAATCCTCGGCTTGAACGTCAAGGCAGTGCAGGGAAAACAGTTTCCTCTGGAATGGACTGACACATCTGGGGGACTCTTGGAATGGTGGCACGACCCTGGAGTTCCTCTCGCCTTTCCTGTGGAGAGCGCCTCCTCTTGAGATGCGACGGGAACGCCGGGAATTCTTTCCCTACGAAAAAGGGAAAGGATCCCTCATCTCGAGCTAGGAGGCGGAAACGGGGCTCCCCTGGATGTGTGCGGGACACCACGTGCTTCCTCTCGAGTGCCGACGGGTATGTCGGGGAACTTCTTGAGTTGCAGCAAGGGTGTGAAGGACCCTTTGGAAGTTCCAGTGGTTAGATGTGATTGGCCTCGAGAAGCCTAAGCGGAAATGGGCCTCATCTCGCCTGGAGGGCAAAACCTCCTGGATTTTCTCGAGTTGCGGCAGGTGCTCTCGACTTACGATGGGGACCTCAGGGACCCGCTCTGGTGGCCTCAGGAAAGGCCAGCCCCCATGCGAGTTCCTCCGGGGCCTCTCGGCATTCCTCTCCCGTCGATGCCGGGGCCTAAGACCTTGTGTGGAGTCGGGGCCGGAACCTGAGGATTCCTCTCCAGTGCTGACATGGATCTTGGGGCACTTCTGGAGTCTCCCCAGGGGAGTCAGTCCTCGTCTCGAATGCGGGCATGCACTTGCGCTTTCCTCCAGAGCGGTAGCAGCAGTGTCACACAGTCCGCTGCGTGGATCAAAGGATGTATGGTTTTCCCTCGAGTCTTTCCCACGAGGCTTTCCCACGAGGCTTTCCCACAGGGCTGTCCCACGTGCACACGTGGTGGGAGTCGATCCTCGGGTTGAACGTCAAGGCAGTGCAGGGAAAACAGGTTCCTCTGGAATGGACTGACACATCTGGGGGACTCTTGGAATGGTGGCATGACCCTGGAGTTCCTCTCGCCTTTCCTGTGGAGAGCGCCTCCTCTTGAGATGCGACGGGAAAGCCGGGAATTCTTTCCCTACGAAACAGGGAAACGATCCCTCATCTCGAGCTAGGAGGCGGAAACGAGGCTCCCCTGGATGTGTGCGGGACCCCACGTGCTTCCTCTCGAGTGCAGACGGGTATGTCGGGGAACTTCTGGAGTTGCAGCAAGGGTGTGAAGGACCCTTTGGAAGTTCCAGTGGTTAGACGTGATTGGCCTCGAGAAGCCTCAGCGGAAATGGGCCTCATCTTGCCTGGAGGGCAAAACCTCCTGGATTTTCTCGAGTTGCGGCAGGTGCTCTCGACTTACGTCGGGGACCTCAGGGACCCGCTCTGGTGGCCTCAGGAAAGGCCAGTCCCCATGCGAGTTCCTCGGGGGCTTCTCTGCATTCCTCTCCCGTCGATGCCGGGGCCTAAGACCTTGTGTGGAGTCGGGGCCGGAACCTGAGGATTCCTCTCCAGTGCTGACATGGATCTTTGGGTACTTCTGGAGTCTCCCCAGGGGAGTCAGTCCTCGTCTCGAATGCGGGCATGCACTTGCGCTTTCCTCCAGAGCGGTAGCAGCAGTGTCACGCAGTCCGCCGCGTGGATCAAAGGATCTATGGTTTTCCCTAGAGTCTTTCCCACGAGGCTTTCCCACGAGGCTTTCCCACAGGGCTGTCCCACGTGCACACGTGGTGGGAGTCGATCCTCGGGTTGAACGTCAAGGCAGTGCAGGGAAAACAGGTTCCTCTGGAATGGACTGACACATCTGGGGTTCTCTTGGAATGGTGCCACGACCCTGGAGTTCCTCTCGCCTTTCCTGTGGAGAGCGCCACCTCTTGAGATGCGACGGGAACGCCGGGAATTCTTTCCCTACGAAACAGGGAAAGGATCCCTCATCTCGAGCTAGGAGGCGGAAACGTGGCTCCCCTGGATGTGTGCGGGACACCACGTGCTTCCTCTCGAGTGCAGACGGGTATGTCGGGGAACTTCTTGAGTTGCAGCAAGGGTGTGAAGGACGCTTTGGAAGTTCCAGTGGTTAGATGTGATTAGCCTCGAGAAGCCTCAGCGGAAATGGGCCTCATCTCGCCTGGAGGGCAAAACCTCCTGGATTTTCTCGAGTTGCGGCAGGTGCTCTCGACTTACGACGGGGACCTCAGGGACCCGCTCTGGTGGCCTCAGGAAAGGCCAGTCCCCATGCGAGTTCCTCGGGGGCTTCTCTGCATTCCTCTCCCGTCGATGCCGGGGCCTAAGACCTTGTGTGGAGTCGGGGCCGGAACCTGAGGATTCCTCTCCAGTGCTGACATGGATCTTGGGGTACTTCTGGAGTCTCCCCAGGGGAGTCAGTCCTCGTCTCGAATGCGAGCATGCACTTGCGCTTTCCTCCAGAGCGGTAGCAGCAGTGTCACGCAGTCCGCCGCGTGGATCAAAGGATCTATGGTTTTCCCTCGAGTCTTTCCCACGAGGCTTTCCCACGAGGCTTTCCCACAGGGCTGTCCCACGTGCACACGTGGTGGGAGTCGATCCTCGGGTTGAACGTCAAGGCAGTGCAGGGAAAACAGGTTCCTCTGGAATGGACTGACACATCTGGGGGTCTCTTGGAATGGTGCCAAGACCCTGGAGTTCCTCTCGCCTTTCCTGTGGAGAGCGCCACCTCTTGAGATGCGACGGGAACGCCGGGAATTCTTTCCCTTCGACACAGGGAAAGGATCCCTCATCTCGAGCTAGGAGGCGGAAACGGGGCTCCCCTGGATGTGTGCGGGACCCCACGTGCTTCCTCTGGAGTGGAGACGGGTATGTCGGGGAACTTCTTGAGTTGCAGCAAGGGTGTGAAGGACCCTTTGGAAGTTCCAGTGGTTAGACGTGATTGGCCTCGAGAAGCCTCAGCGGAAATGGGCCTCATCTCGCCTGGAGGGCAAAACCTCCTGGATTTTCTCGAGTTGCGGCAGGTGCTCTCGACTTACGACGGGGACCTCACGGACCCGCTCTGGTGGCCTCAGGAAAGGCCAGTCCCCATGCGAGTTCCTCGGGGGCCTCTCGGGATTCCTCTCCCGTCGATCCCGGGGCCTAAGACCTTGTGTGGAGTCGGGGCCGGAACCTGAGGATTCCTCTCCAGTGCTGACATGGATCTTGGGGTACTTCTGGAGTCTCCCCAGGGGAGTCAGTCCTCGTCTCGAATGCGGGCATGCACTTGCGCTTTCCTCCAGAGCGTTAGCAGCAGTGTCACGCAGTCCGCCGCGTGGATCAAAGGATCTATGGTTTTCCCTCGAGTCTTTCCCACGAGGCTATCCCACGAGGCTTTCCCACAGGGCTGTCCCACGTGCACTCGTGGTGGGAGTCGATCCTCGGCTTGAACGTGAAGGCAGTGCAGGGAAAACAGGTTCCTCTGGAATGGACTGACACATCTGGGGGACTCTTGGAATGGTGTCACGACCCTGGAGTTCCTCTCGCCTTTCCTGTGGAGAGCGCCTCCTCTTGAGATGCGACGGGAACGCCGGGAATTCTTTCCCTATGAAACAGGGAAAGGATCCCTCATCTCAAGCTAGGAGGCGGAAACGGGGCTCCCCTGGATGTGTGCGGGACACCACGTGCTTCCTCTCGAGTGCAGACGGGTATGTCGGGGAACTTCTTGAGTTGCAGCAAGGGTGTGAAGACCCTTTGGAAGTTCCAGTGGTTAGATGTGATTGGCCTCGAGAAGCCTCAGCGGAAATGGGCCTCATCTCGCCTGGAGGGCAAAACCTCCTGGATTTTCTCGAGTTGCGGCAGGTGCTCTCGACTTACGACGGGGACCTCAGGGACCAGCTCTGGAGGCCTCAGGAAAGGCCAGTCCCCATGCGAGTTCCTCGGGGGCCTCTCGGGATTCCTCTCCCGTCGATGCCGGGGCCTAAGACCTTGTGTGGAGTCGGGGCCGGAACCTGAGGATTCCTCTCCAGTGCTGACATGGATCTTGGGGGACTTCTGGAGTCTCCCCAGGGGAGTCAGTCCTCGTCTCGATTGCGGGCATGCACTTGCGCTTTCCTCCAGAGCGGTAGCAGCAGTGTCACGCAGTCCGCCGCGTGGATCAAAGGATCTATGGTTTTCCCTTGAGTCTTTCCCACGAGGCTTTCCCACGAGGCTTTCCCACAGGGCTGTCCCACGTGCACACGTGGTGGGAGTCGATCCTCGGCTTGAACGTCAAGGCAGTGCAGGGAAAACAGGTTCCTCTGGAATGGACTGACACATCTGGGGGACTCTTGGAATGGTGGCACGACCCTGGAGTTCCTCTCGCCTTTCCTGTGGAGAGCGCCTCCTCTTGAGATGCGACGGGAACGCCGGGAATTCTTTCCCTACGAAACAGGGAAAGGATCCCTCATCTCGAGCTACGAGGTGGAAACGGGGCTCCCCTGGATGTGTGCGGGACACCACGTGCTTCCTCTCGAGTGGAGACGGGTATGTCGGGGAACTTCTTGAGTTGCAGCAAGGGTGTGAAGGACCCTTTGGAAGTTCCAGTGGTTAGATGTGATTGACCACGAGAAGCCTCAGCGGGAATGGGCCTCATCTCGCCTGGAGGGCAAAACCTCCTGGATTTTCTCGAGTTGCGGCAGGTGCTCTCGACTTACGACGGGGACCTCAGGGAACCGCTCTGGTGGCCTCAGGAAAGGCCAGTCCCCATGCGAGTTCCTCGGGGGCCTCTCGGGATTCCTCTCCCGTTGATGCCGGGGCCTAAGACCTTGTGTGGAGTCGGGGCCGGAACCTGAGGATTCCTCTCCAGTGCTGACATGGATCTTGGGGAACTTCTGGAGTCTCCCCAGGGGAGTCAGTCCTCGTCTCGAATGCGGGCATGCACTTGCGCTTTCCTCCAGAGAGGTAGCAGCAGTGTCACGCAGTCCGCCGCGTGGATCAAAGGATCTATGGTTTTCCCTCGAGTCTTTCCCACGAGGCTTTCCCACGAGGCTTTCCCACAGGGCTGTCCCACGTGCACACGTGGTGGGAGTCGATCCTCGGCTTGAACGTCAAGGCAGTGCAGGGAAAAAAGGTTCCTCTGGAATGGACTGACACATCTGGGGGACTCTTGGAATGGTGGCATAACCCTGGAGTTCCTCTCGCCTTTCCTGTGGAGAGTGCCTCCTCTTGATATGCGACGGGAACGCCGGGAATTCTTTCCCTACGAAACAGTGAAAGGATCCCTCATCTCGAGCTAGGAGGCGGAAACGGGGCTCCCCTGGATGTGTGCGGGACACCACGTTCTTCCTCTCGAGTGCAGACGGGTGTGTCGGGGAACTTCTTGAGTTGCAGCAAGGGTGTGAAGGACCCTTTGGAAGTTCCAGTGGTTAGATGTGATTGGCCTCGAGAAGCCTCAGCGGAAATGGGCCTCATCTCGCCTGGAGGGCAAAACCTCCTGGATTTTCTCGAGTTGCGGCAGGTGCTCTCGACTTACGACGGGGACCTCAGGGACCCGCTCTGGTGGCCTCAGGAAAGGCCAGTCCCCATGCGAGTTCCTCGGGGGCCTCTCGGGATTCCTCTCCCGTCGATGCCGGGGCCTAAGACCTTGTGTGGAGTCGGGGCCAGAACCTGAGGATTCCTCTCCAGTGCTGACATGGATCTTGGGGTACTTCTGGAGTCTCCCCAGGGGAGTCAGTCCTCGTCTCGAATGCGGGCATGCACTTGCGCTTTCCTCCAGAGCGGTAGCAGCAGTGTCACGCAGTCCGCCGCGTGGATCAAAGGATCTATGGTTTTCCCTCGAGTCTTTCCCACGAGGCTTTACCACGAGGCTTTCCCACAGGGCTGTCCCACGTGCACACGTGGTGGGAGTCAATCCTCGGCTTGAACGTCAAGGCAGTGCAGGGAAAACAGTTTCCTCTGGAATGGACTGACACATCTGGGGGACTCTTGGAATGGTGGCACGACCCTGGAGTTCCTCTCGCCTTTCCTGTGGAGAGCGCCTCCTCTTGAGATGCGACGGGAACGCCGGGAATTCTTTCCCTACGAAAAAGGGAAAGGATCCCTCATCTCGAGCTAGGAGGCGGAAACGGGGCTCCCCTGGATGTGTGCGGGACACCACGTGCTTCCTCTCGAGTGCCGACGGGTATGTCGGGGAACTTCTTGAGTTGCAGCAAGGGTGTGAAGGACCCTTTGGAAGTTCCAGTGGTTAGATGTGATTGGCCTCGAGAAGCCTAAGCGGAAATGGGCCTCATCTCGCCTGGAGGGCAAAACCTCCTGGATTTTCTCGAGTTGCGGCAGGTGCTCTCGACTTACGATGGGGACCTCAGGGACCCGCTCTGGTGGCCTCAGGAAAGGCCAGCCCCCATGCGAGTTCCTCCGGGGCCTCTCGGCATTCCTCTCCCGTCGATGCCGGGGCCTAAGACCTTGTGTGGAGTCGGGGCCGGAACCTGAGGATTCCTCTCCAGTGCTGACATGGATCTTGGGGCACTTCTGGAGTCTCCCCAGGGGAGTCAGTCCTCGTCTCGAATGCGGGCATGCACTTGCGCTTTCCTCCAGAGCGGTAGCAGCAGTGTCACACAGTCCGCTGCGTGGATCAAAGGATGTATGGTTTTCCCTCGAGTCTTTCCCACGAGGCTTTCCCACGAGGCTTTCCCACAGGGCTGTCCCACGTGCACACGTGGTGGGAGTCGATCCTCGGGTTGAACGTCAAGGCAGTGCAGGGAAAACAGGTTCCTCTGGAATGGACTGACACATCTGGGGGACTCTTGGAATGGTGGCATGACCCTGGAGTTCCTCTCGCCTTTCCTGTGGAGAGCGCCTCCTCTTGAGATGCGACGGGAAAGCCGGGAATTCTTTCCCTACGAAACAGGGAAACGATCCCTCATCTCGAGCTAGGAGGCGGAAACGAGGCTCCCCTGGATGTGTGCGGGACACCACGTGCTTCCTCTCGAGTGCAGACGGGTATGTCGGGGAACTTCTTGAGTTGCAGCAAGGGTGTGAAGGACCCTTTGGAAGTTCCAGTGGTTAGATGTGATTGGCCTCGAGAAGCCTCAGCGGAAATGGGCCTCATCTTGCCTGGAGGGCAAAACCTCCTGGATTTTCTCGAGTTGCGGCAGGTGCTCTCGACTTACGACGGGGACCTCAGGGACCCGCTCTGGTGGCCTCAGGAAAGGCCAGTCCCCATGCGAGTTCCTCGGGGGCTTCTCTGCATTCCTCTCCCGTCGATGCCGGGGCCTAAGACCTTGTGTGGAGTCGGGGCCGGAACCTGAGGATTCCTCTCCAGTGCTGACATGGATCTTTGGGTACTTCTGGAGTCTCCCCAGGGGAGTCAGTCCTCGTCTCGAATGCGGGCATGCACTTGCGCTTTCCTCCAGAGCGGTAGCAGCAGTGTCACGCAGTCCGCCGCGTGGATCAAAGGATCTATGGTTTTCCCTAGAGTCTTTCCCACGAGGCTTTCCCACGAGGCTTTCCCACAGGGCTGTCCCACGTGCACACGTGGTGGGAGTCGATCCTCGGGTTGAACGTCAAGGCAGTGCAGGGAAAACAGGTTCCTCTGGAATGGACTGACACATCTGGGGTTCTCTTGGAATGGTGCCACGACCCTGGAGTTCCTCTCGCCTTTCCTGTGGAGAGCGCCACCTCTTGAGATGCGACGGGAACGCCGGGAATTCTTTCCCTACGAAACAGGGAAAGGATCCCTCATCTCGAGCTAGGAGGCGGAAACGTGGCTCCCCTGGATGTGTGCGGGACACCACGTGCTTCCTCTCGAGTGCAGACGGGTATGTCGGGGAACTTCTTGAGTTGCAGCAAGGGTGTGAAGGACGCTTTGGAAGTTCCAGTGGTTAGATGTGATTAGCCTCGAGAAGCCTCAGCGGAAATGGGCCTCATCTCGCCTGGAGGGCAAAACCTCCTGGATTTTCTCGAGTTGCGGCAGGTGCTCTCGACTTACGACGGGGACCTCAGGGACCCGCTCTGGTGGCCTCAGGAAAGGCCAGTCCCCATGCGAGTTCCTCGGGGGCTTCTCTGCATTCCTCTCCCGTCGATGCCGGGGCCTAAGACCTTGTGTGGAGTCGGGGCCGGAACCTGAGGATTCCTCTCCAGTGCTGACATGGATCTTGGGGTACTTCTGGAGTCTCCCCAGGGGAGTCAGTCCTCGTCTCGAATGCGGGCATGCACTTGCGCTTTCCTCCAGAGCGGTAGCAGCAGTGTCACGCAGTCCGCCGCGTGGATCAAAGGATCTATGGTTTTCCCTCGAGTCTTTCCCACGAGGCTTTCCCACGAGGCTTTCCCACAGGGCTGTCCCACGTGCACACGTGGTGGGAGTCGATCCTCGGGTTGAACGTCAAGGCAGTGCAGGGAAAACAGGTTCCTCTGGAATGGACTGACACATCTGGGGGTCTCTTGGAATGGTGCCAAGACCCTGGAGTTCCTCTCGCCTTTCCTGTGGAGAGCGCCACCTCTTGAGATGCGACGGGAACGCCGGGAATTCTTTCCCTTCGACACAGGGAAAGGATCCCTCATCTCGAGCTAGGAGGCGGAAACGGGGCTCACCTGGATGTGTGCGGGACCCCACGTGCTTCCTCTGGAGTGGAGACGGGTATGTCGGGGAACTTCTTGAGTTGCAGCAAGGGTGTGAAGGACCCTTTGGAAGTTCCAGTGGTTAGACGTGATTGGCCTCGAGAAGCCTCAGCGGAAATGGGCCTCATCTCGCCTGGAGGGCAAAACCTCCTGGATTTTCTCGAGTTTCGGCAGGTGCTCTCGACTTACGACGGGGACCTCACGGACCCGCTCTGGTGCCCTCAGGAAAGGCCAGACCCCATTCGAGTTCCTCGGGGGACTCTCGGGATTCCTCTCCCGTCGATCCCGGGGCCTAAGACCTTGTGTGGAGTCGGGGCCGGAACCTGAGGATTCCTCTCCAGTGCTGACATGGATCTTGGGGTACTTCTGGAGTCTCCCCAGGGGAGTCAGTCCTCGTCTCGAATGCGGGCATGCACTTGCGCTTTCCTCCAGAGCGTTAGCAGCAGTGTCACGCAGTCCGCCGCGTGGATCAAAGGATCTATGGTTTTCCCTCGAGTCTTTCCCACGAGGCTATCCCACGAGGCTTTCCCACAGGGCTGTCACACGTGCACTCGTGGTGGGAGTCGATCCTCGGCTTGAACGTGAAGGCAGTGCAGGGAAAACAGGTTCCTCTGGAATGGACTGACACATCTGGGGGACTCTTGGAATGGTGTCACGACCCTGGAGTTCCTCTCGCCTTTCCTGTGGAGAGCGCCTCCTCTTGAGATGCGACGGGAACGCCGGGAATTCTTTCCCTATGAAACAGGGAAAGGATCCCTCATCTCAAGCTAGGAGGCGGAAACGGGGCTCCCCTGGATGTGTGCGGGACACCACGTGCTTCCTCTCGAGTGCAGACGGGTATGTCGGGGAACTTCTTGAGTTGCAGCAAGGGTGTGAAGACCCTTTGGAAGTTCCAGTGGTTAGATGTGATTGGCCTCTTGTAGCCTCAGCGGAAATGGGCCTCATCTCGCCTGGAGGGCAAAAACTCCTGGATTTTCTCGAGTTGTGGCAGGTGCTCTCGACTTACGACGGGGACCTCAGGGACCCGCTCTGGTGGCCTCAGGAAAGGCCAGTCCCCATGCGAGTTCCTCAGGGGCCTCTCGGGATTCCTCTCCCGTCGATGCCGGGGCCTAAGACCTTGTGTGGAGTCGGGGCCGGACCCTGAGGATTCCTCTCCAGTGCTGACATGGATCTTGGGGTACTTCTGGAGTCTCCCCAGGGGAGTCAGTCCTCGTCTCGAATGCGAGCATGCACTTGCGCTTTCCTCCAGAGCGGTAGCAGCAGTGTCACGCAGTCCGCCGCGTGGATCAAAGGATCTATGGTTTTCCCTCGAGTCTTTCCCACGAGGCTTTCCCACGAGGCTTTCCCACAGGGCTGTCCCACGTGCACACGTGGTGGGAGTCGATCCTCGGGTTGAACGTCAAGGCAGTGCAGGGAAAACAGGTTCCTCTGGAATGGACTGACACATCTGGGGGTCTCTTGGAATGGTGCCAAGACCCTGGAGTTCCTCTCGCCTTTCCTGTGGAGAGCGC
Organism: Ovis canadensis; assembly: GCF_042477335.2. NCBI lineage: Eukaryota > Metazoa > Chordata > Mammalia > Artiodactyla > Bovidae > Ovis > Ovis canadensis. The sequence goes on from NC_091251.1 coordinate 11,096,602, forward strand.
CACCTCTTGAGATGCGACGGGAACGCCGGGAATTCTTTCCCTTCGACACAGGGAAAGGATCCCTCATCTCGAGCTAGGAGGCGGAAACGGGGCTCCCCTGGATGTGTGCGGGACCCCACGTGCTTCCTCTGGAGTGGAGACGGGTATGTCGGGGAACTTCTTGAGTTGCAGCAAGGGTGTGAAGGACCCTTTGGAAGTTCCAGTGGTTAGACGTGATTGGCCTCGAGAAGCCTCAGCGGAAATGGGCCTCATCTCGCCTGGAGGGCAAAACCTCCTGGATTTTCTCGAGTTTCGGCAGGTGCTCTCGACTTACGACGGGGACCTCACGGACCCGCTCTGGTAACCTCAGGAAAGGCCAGTCCCCATGCGAGTTCCTCGGGGGCCTCTCGGGATTCCTCTCCCGTCGATCCCGGGGCCTAAGACCTTGTGTGGAGTCGGGGCCGGAACCTGAGGATTCCTCTCCAGTGCTGACATGGATCTTGGGGTACTTCTGGAGTCTCCCCAGGGGAGTCAGTCCTCGTCTCGAATGCGGGCATGCACTTGCGCTTTCCTCCAGAGCGTTAGCAGCAGTGTCACGCAGTCCGCCGCGTGGATCAAAGGATCTATGGTTTTCCCTCGAGTCTTTCCCACGAGGCTATCCCACGAGGCTTTCCCACAGGGCTGTCCCACGTGCACTCGTGGTGGGAGTCGATCCTCGGCTTGAACGTGAAGGCAGTGCAGGGAAAACAGGTTCCTCTGGAATGGACTGACACATCTGGGGGACTCTTGGAATGGTGTCACGACCCTGGAGTTCCTCTCGCCTTTCCTGTGGAGAGCGCCTCCTCTTGAGATGCGACGGGAACGCCGGGAATTCTTTCCCTATGAAACAGGGAAAGGATCCCTCATCTCAAGCTAGGAGGCGGAAACGGGGCTCCCCTGGATGTGTGCGGGACACCACGTGCTTCCTCTCGAGTGCAGACGGGTATGTCGGGGAACTTCTTGAGTTGCAGCAAGGGTGTGAAGACCCTTTGGAAGTTCCAGTGGTTAGATGTGATTGGCCTCTTGTAGCCTCAGCGGAAATGGGCCTCATCTCGCCTGGAGGGCAAAAACTCCTGGATTTTCTCGAGTTGTGGCAGGTGCTCTCGACTTACGACGGGAACCTCAGGGACCCGCTCTGGTGGCCTCAGGAAAGGCCAGTCCCCATGCGAGTTCCTCAGGGGCCTCTCGGGATTCCTCTCCCGTCGATGCCGGGGCCTAAGACCTTGTGTGGAGTCGGGGCCGGAACCTGAGGATTCCTCTCCAGTGCTGACATGGATCTTGGGGTACTTCTGGAGTCTCCCCAGGGGAGTCAGTCCTCGTCTCGAATGCGGGCATGCACTTGCGCTTTCCTCCAGAGCGGTAGCAGCTGTGTCACGCAGTCCGCCACGTGGATTAAAGGATCTATGGTTTTCCCTCGAGTCTTTCCCACGAGGCTTTCCCACGAGGCTTTCCCACAGGGCTGTCCCACGTGCACACGTGGTGGGAGTCGATCCTCGGCTTGAACGTCAAGGCAGTGCAGGGAAAACAGGTTCCTCTGGAATGGACTGACACATCTGGTTGACTCTTGGAATGGTGGCACGACCCTGGAGTTCCTCTCGCCTTTCCTGTGGAGAGCGCCTCCTCTTGAGATGCGACGGGAACGCCGGGAATTCTTTCCCTACGAAACAGGGAAAGGATCCCTCATCTCGAGCTAGGAGGTGGAAACGGGGCTCCCCAGGATGTGTGCGGGACCCCACGTGCTTCCTCTCGAGTGGAGACGGGTATGTCGGGGAACTTCTTGAGTTGCAGCAAGGGTGTGAAGGACCCTTTGGAAGTTCCAGTGGTTAGACGTGATTAGCCTCGAGAAGCCTCAGCGGAAATGGGCCTCATCTCGCCTGGAGGGCAAAACCTCCTGGATTTTCCCGAGTTGCGGCAGGTGCTCTCGACTTACGACGGGGACCTCAGGGACCCGCTCTGGTGGCCTCAGGAAAGGCCAGTCCCCATGCGAGTTCCTCGGGGGCCTCTCGGCATTCCTCTCCCGTCGATGCCGGGGCCTAAGACCTTGTGTGGAGTCGGGGCCGGAACCTCAGGATTCCTCTCCAGTGCTGACATGGATCTTGGGGTACTTCTGGAGTCTCCCCAGGGGAGTCAGTCCTCGTCTCGAATGCGGGCATGCACTTGCGCTTTCCTCCAGAGCGGTAGCAGCAGTGTCACGCAGTCCGCCGCGTGGATCAAAGGATCTATGGTTTTCCCTCGAGTCTTTCCCACGAGGCTTTCCCACAGGGCTGTCCCACGTGCACACGTGGTGGCAGTCGATCCTCGGCTTGAACGTCAAGGCAGTGCAGGGAAAACAGGTTCCTCTGGAATGGACTGACACATCTGTGGGACTCTTGGAATGGTGTCACGACCCTGGAGTTCCTCTCGCCTTTCCTGTGGAGAGCGCCTCCTCTTGAGATGCGACGGGAACGCCGGGAATTCTTTCCCTACGAAGCAGGGAAAGGATCCCTCATCTCGAGCTAGGAGGCGGAAACGGGGCTCCCCTGGATGTGTGCGGGACCCCACGTGCTTCCTCTCGAGTGGAGACGGGTATGTCGGGGAACTTCTTGAGTTGCAGCAAGGGTGTGAAGGACCCTTTGGAAGTTCCAGTGGTTAGATGTGATTGGCCTCGAGAAGCCTCAGCGGAAATGGGCCTCATCTCGCCTGGAGGGCAAAACCTCCTGGATTTTCTCGAGTTGCGGCAGGTGCTCTCGACTTACGACGGGGACCTCAGGGACCCGCTTGGTGGCCTCAGGAAAGGCCAGTCCCCATGCGAGTTCCTCGGGGGCCTCTCGGGATTCCTCTCCCATCGATGCCGGGGCCTAAGACCTTGTGTGGAGTCGGGGCCGGAACCTGAGGATCCCTCTCCAGTGCTGACATGGATCTTGGGGTACTTATGGAGTCTCCCAGGGGAGTCAGTCCTCGTCTCGAATGCGGATATGCACTTGCGCTTTCCTCCAGAGCGGTAGCAGCAGTGTCACGCAGTCCGCCGCGTGGATCAAAGGATCTATGGTTTTCCATCGAGTCTTTCCCACGAGGCTTTCCCACGAGGCTTTCCCACAGGGCTGTCCCACGTGCACACGTGGTGGGAGTCGATCCTCGGCTTGAACGTCAAGGCAGTGCAGGGAAAACAGGTTCCTCTGGAATGGACTGACACATCTGGGGGACTCTTGGAATGGTGTCACGACCCTGGAGTTCCTCTCGCCTTTCCTGTGGAGAGCGCCTCCTCTTGAGATGCGACGGGAACGCCGGGAATTCTTTCCCTACGAAACAGGGAAAGGATCCCTCATCTCGAGCTAGGAGGCGGAAACGGGGCTCCCCTGGATGTGTGCGGGACCTCACGTGCTTCCTCTCGAGTGGAGACGAGTATGTCGGGGAACTTCTTGAGTTGCAGCAAGGGTGTGAAGGACCCTTTGGAAGTTCCAGTGGTTAGATGTGATTGGCCTCGAGAAGCCTCAGCGGAAATGGGCCTCATCTCGCCTGGAGGGCAAAACCTCCTGGATTTTCTCGAGTTGCGGCAGGTGCTCTCGACTTACGACGGGGACCTCAGGGACCCGCTCTGGTGGCCTCAGGAAAGGCCAGTCCCCATGCGAGTTCCTCGGGGGCCTCTCGGGATTCCTCTCCCGTCGATGCCGGGGCCTAAGACCTTGTGTGGAGTCGGGGCCGGAACCTGAGGTTTCCTCTCCAGTGCTGACATGGATCTTGGGGTACTTCTGGAGTCTCCCCAGGGGAGTCAGTCCTCGTCTCGAATGCGGGCATGCACTTGCGCTTTCTTCCAGAGCGGTAGCAGCAGTGTCACGCAGTCCGCCGCGTGGATCAAGGGATCTATGGTTTTCCCTCGAGTCTTTCCCACGAGGCTTTCCCACGAGGCTTTCCCACAGGGCTGTCCCACGTGCACACGTGGTGGGAGTCGATCCTCGGCTTGAACGTCAAGGCAGTGCAGGGAAAACAGGTTCCTCTGGAATGGACAGACACATCTGGGGGACTCTTGGAATGGTGGCATGACCCTGGAGTTCCTCTCGCCTTTCCTGTGGAGAGCGCCTCCTCTTGAGATGCGACGGGAACGCCGGGAATTCTTTCCCTACGAAACAGGGAAAGGATCCCTCATCTCGAGCTAGGAGGCAGAAACGGGGCTCCCCTGGATGTGTGCGGGACACCACGTGCTTCCTCTCGAGTGCAGACGGGTATGTCGGGGAACTTCTTGAGTTGCAGCAAGGGTGTGAAGGACCCTTTGGAAGTTCCAGTGGTTAGATGTGATTGGCCTCGAGAAGCCTCAGCGGAAATGGGCCTCATCTCGCCTGGAGGGCAAAACCTCCTGGATTTTCTCGAGTTGCGGCAGGTGCTCTCGACTTACGACGGGGACCTCAGGGACCCGCTCTGGTGGCCTCAGGAAAGGCCAGTCCCCATGCGAGTTCCTCGGGGGCCTCTCGGGATTCCTCTCCCGTCGATGCCGGGGCCTAAGACCTTGTGTGGAGTCGGGGCCGGAACCTGAGGATTCCTCTCCAGTGCTGACATGGATCTTGGGGTACTTCTGGAGTCTCCCCAGGGGATTCAGTCCTCGTCTCGAATGCGGGCATGCACTTGCACTTTCCTCCAGAGCGGTAGCAGCAGTGTCACTCAGTCCGCCGCGTGGATCAAAGGATCTATGGTTTTCCCTCGAGTCTTTCCCACGAAGCTTTCCCACGAGGCTTTCCCACAGGGCTGTCCCTCGTGCACACGTGGTGGGAGTCGATCCTCGGCTTGAACGTCTAGGCAGTGCAGGGAAAACAGGTTCCTCTGGAATGGACTGACACATCTGGGGGCTCTTGGAATGGTGTCACGACCCTGGAGTTCCTCTCGCATTTCCTGTGGAGAGCGCCTCCTCTTGAGATGCGACGGGAACGCCGGGAATTCTTTCCCTACGAAACAGGGAAAGGATCCCTCATCTCGAGCTAGGAGGCGGAAACGGGGCTCCCCTGGATGTGTGCGGGACCCCACGTGCTTCCTCTCGAGTGGAGACGGGTATGTCGGGGAACTTCTTGAGTTGCAGCAAGGGTGTGAAGGACCCTTTGGAAGTTCCAGTGGTTAGACGTGATTGGCCTCGAGAAGCCTCAGCGGAAATGGGCCTCATCTCGCCTGGAGGGCAAAACCTCCTGGATTTTCTCGAGTTGCGGCAGGTGCTCTCGACTTACGACGGGGACCTCACGGACCCGCTCTGGTGGCCTCAGGAAAGGCCAGTCCCCATGCGAGTTCCTCGGGGGCCTCTCGGGATTCCTCTCCCGTCGATCCCGGGGCTTAAGACCTTGTGTGGAGTCGGGGCCGGAACCTGAGGATTCCTCTCCAGTGCTGACATGGATCTTGGGGTACTTCTGGAGTCTCCCCAGGGGAGTCAGTCCTCGTCTCGAATGCGGGCATGCACTTGCGCTTTCCTCCAGAGCGGTAGCAGCAGTGTCACGCAGTCCGCCGCGTGGATCAAAGGATCTATGGTTTTCCCTCGAGTCTTTCCCACGAGGCTTTCCCACGAGGCTTTCCCACAGGGCTGTCCCACGTGCACTCGTGGTGGGAGTCGATCCTCGGCTTGAACGTGAAGGCAGTGCAGGGAAAACAGGTTCCTCTGGAATGGACTGACACATCTGGGGGACTCTTGGAATGGTGTCACGACCCTGGAGTTCCTCTCGCCTTTCCTGTGGAGAGCGCCTCCTCTTGAGATGCGACGGGAACGCCGGGAATTCTTTCCCTATGAAACAGGGAAAGGATCCCTCATCTCAAGCTAGGAGGCGGAAACGGGGCTCCCCTGGATGTGTGCGGGACCCACGTGCTTCCTCTCGAGTGGAGACGGGTATGTCGGGGAACTTCTTGAGTTGCAGCAAGGGTGTGAAGGACCCTTTGGAAGTTCCAGTTGTTAGACGTGATTAGCCTCGAGAAGCCTCAGCGGAAGTGGGTCTCATCTCGCCTGGAGGGCAAAACCTCCTGGATAGTCTCGAGTTGCGGCAGGTGCTCTCGACTTACGACGGGGACCTCAGGGACCCGCTCTGGTGGCCTCAGGAAAGGCCAGTCCCCATGCGAGTTCCTCGGGGGCCTCTCGGGATACCTCTCCCGTCGATGCCGGGGCCTAAGACCTTGTGTGGAGTCGGGGCCGGAACCTGAGGATTCCTCTCCAGTGCTGACATGGATCTTGGGGTACTTCTGGAGTCTCCCCAGGGGAGTCAGTCCTCGTCTCGAATGCGGGCATGCACTTGCACTTTCCTCCAGAGCGGTAGCAGCAGTGTCACGCAGTCCTCCGCGTGGATCAAAGGATCTATGGTTTTCCCTCGAGTCTTTCCCACGAGGCTTTCCCACGAGGCTTTCCCACAGGGCTGTCCCACGTGCACACGTGGTGGGAGTCGATCCTCGGCTTGAACGTCAAGGCAGTGCAGGGAAAACAGGTTCCTCTGGAAAGGACTGACACATCTGGGGGACTCTTGGAATGGTGGCATGACCCTGGAGTTCCTCTCGCCTTTCCTGTGGAGAGCGCCTCCTCTTGAGATGCGACAGGAACGCCGGGAATTCTTTCCCTACGAAACAGGGAAAGGATCCCTCATTTCGAGCTAGGAGGCGGAAACGGGGCTCCCCTGGAAGTGTGCGGGACACCACGTGCTTCCTCTCGAGTGCAGACGGGTATGTCGGGGAACTTCTTGAGTTGCAGCAAGGGTTTGAAGGACCCTTTGGAAATTCCAGTGGTTAGATGTGATTGGCCTCGAGAAGCCTCAGCGGAAATGGGCCTCATCTCGCCTGGAGGGCAAAACCTCCTGGATTTTCTCGAGTTGCGGCAGGTGCTATCGACTTACGACGGGGACCTCAGGGACCCGCTCTGGTGGCCTCAGGAAAGGCCAGTCCCCATGCGAGTTCCTCGGGGGCCTCTCGGGATTCCTCTCCCGTCGATGCCGGGGCCTAAGACCTTGTGTGGAGTCGGGGCCGGAACCTGAGGATTCCTCTCCAGTGCTGACATGGATCTTGGGGTACTTCTGGAGTCTCCCCAGGGGAGTCAGTCCTCGTCTCGAATGCGGGCATGCACTTGTGCTTCCTCCAGAGCGGTAGCAGCAGTGTCACGTAGTCCGCCGTGTGGATCAAAGGATCTATGGTTTTCCCTCGAGTCTTTCCCACGAGGCTTTCCCACGAGGCTTTCCCACAGGGCTGTCCCACGTGCACACGTGGTGGGAGTCGATCCTCGGCTTGAACGTCAAGGCAGTGCAGGGAAAACAGGTTCCTCTGGAATGGACTGACACATCTGGGGGACTCTTGGAATGGTGGCATGACCCTGGAGTTCCTCTCTCCTTTCCTGAGGAGAGCGCCTCCTCTTGAGATGCGACGGGAACGCCGGGAATTCTTTCCCTACGAAACAGGGAAAGGATCCCTCATCTCGAGCTAGGAGGCGGAAACGGGGCTCCCCTGGATGTGTGCGGGACCCCGCGTGCTTCCTCTCGAGTGGAGACGGGTATGTCGGGGAACTTCTTGAGTTGCAGCAACGGTGTGAAGGACCCTTTGGAAGTTCCAGTGGTTAGATGTGATTGGCCTCGAGAAGCCTCAGCGGAAATGGGCCTCATCTCGCCTGGAGGGCAAAACCTCCTGGATTTTCTCGAGTTGCGGCAGGTGCTCTCGACTTACGACGGGGACCTCAGGGACCCGCTTGGTGGCCTCAGGAAAGGCCAGTCCCCATGCGAGTTCCTCGGGGGCCTCTCGGGATTCCTCTCCCATCGATGCCGGGGCCTAAGACCTTGTGTGGAGTCGGGGCCGGAACCTGAGGATTCCTCTCCAGTGCTGACATGGATCTTGGGGTACTTATGGAGTCTCCCCAGGGGAGTCAGTCCTCGTCTCGAATGCGGGTATGCACTTGCGCTTTCCTCCAGAGCGGTAGCAGCAGTGTCACGCAGTCCGCCGCGTGGATCAAAGGATCTATGGTTTTCCATCGAGTCTTTCCCACGAGGCTTTCCCACGAGGCTTTCCCACAGGGCTGTCCCACGTGCACACGTGGTGGGAGTCGATCCTCGGCTTGAACGTCAAGGCAGTGCAGGGAAAACAGGTTCCTCTGGAATGGACTGACACATCTGGGGGACTCTTGGAATGGTGTCACGACCCTGGAGTTCCTCTCGCCTTTCCTGTGGAGAGCGCCTCCTCTTGAGATGCGACGGGAACGCCGGGAATTCTTTCCCTACGAAACAGGGAAAGGATCCCTCATCTCGAGGTAGGAGTCGGAAACGGGGCTCCCCTGGATGTGTGCGGGACCTCACGTGCTTCCTCTCGAGTGGAGACGAGTATGTCGGGGAACTTCTTGAGTTGCAGCAAGGGTGTGAAGGACCCTTTGGAAGTTCCAGTGGTTAGATGTGATTGGCCTCGAGAAGCCTCAGCGGAAATGGGCCTCATCTCGCCTGGAGGGCAAAACCTCCTGGATTTTCTCGAGTTGCGGCAGGTGCTCTCGACTTACGACGGGGACCTCAGGGACCCGCTCTGGTGGCCTCAGGAAAGGCCAGTCCCCATGCGAGTTCCTCGGGGGCCTCTCGGGATTCCTCTCCCGTCGATGCCGGGGCCTAAGACCTTGTGTGGAGTCGGGGCCGGAACCTGAGGATTCCTCTCCAGTGCTGACATGGATCTTGGGGTACTTCTGGAGTCTCCCCAGGGGAGTCAGTCCTCGTCTCGAATGCGGGCATGCACTTGCGCTTTCTTCCAGAGCGGTAGCAGCAGTGTCACGCAGTCCGCCGCGTGGATCAAGGGATCTATGGTTTTCCCTCGAGTCTTTCCCACGAGGCTTTCCCACGAGGCTTTCCCACAGGGCTGTCCCACGTGCACACGTGGTGGGAGTCGATCCTCGGCTTGCACGTCAAGGCAGTGCAGGGAAAACAGGTTCCTCTGGAATGGACAGACACATCTGGGGGACTCTTGGAATGGTGGCATGACCCTGGAGTTCCTCTCGCCTTTCCTGTGGAGAGCGCCTCCTCTTGAGATGCGACGGGAACGCCGGGAATTCTTTCCCTACGAAACAGGGAAAGGATCCCTCATCTCGAGCTAGGAGGCAGAAACGGGGCTCCCCTGGATGTGTGCGGGACACCACGTGCTTCCTCTCGAGTGCAGACGGGTATGTCGGGGAACTTCTTGAGTTGCAGCAAGGGTGTGAAGGACCCTTTGGAAGTTCCAGTGGTTAGATGTTATTGGCCTCGAGAAGCCTCAGCGGAAATGGGCCTCATCTCGCCTGGAGGGCAAAACCTCCTGGATTTTCTCGAGTTGCGGCAGGTGCTCTCGACTTACGACGGGGACCTCAGGGACCCGCTCTGGTGGCCTCAGGAAAGGCCAGTCCCCATGCGAGTTCCTCGGGGGCCTCTCGGGATTCCTCTCCCGTCGATGCCGGGGCCTAAGACCTTGTGTGGAGTCGGGGCCGGAACCTGAGGATTCCTCTCCAGTGCTGACATGGATCTTGGGGTACTTCTGGAGTCTCCCCAGGGGATTCAGTCCTCGTCTCGAATGCGGGCATGCACTTGCACTTTCCTCCAGAGCGGTAGCAGCAGTGTCACTCAGTCCGCCGCGTGGATCAAAGGATCTATGGTTTTCCCTCGAGTCTTTCCCACGAAGCTTTCCCACGAGGCTTTCCCACAGGGCTGTCCCTCGTGCACACGTGGTGGGAGTCGATCCTCGGCTTGAACGTCAAGGCAGTGCAGGGAAAACAGGTTCCTCTGGAATGGACTGACACATCTGGGGGACTCTTGGAATGGTGTCACGACCCTGGAGTTCCTCTCGCATTTCCTGTGGAGAGCGCCTCCTCTTGAGATGCGACGGGAACGCCGGGAATTCTTTCCCTACGAAACAGGGAAAGGATCCCTCATCTCGAGCTAGGAGGCGGAAACGGGGCTCCCCTGGATGTGTGCGGGACCCCACGTGCTTCCTCTCGAGTGGAGACGGGTATGTCGGGGAACTTCTTGAGTTGCAGCAAGGGTGTGAAGGACCCTTTGGAAGTTCCAGTGGTTAGACGTGATTGGCCTCGAGAAGCCTCAGCGGAAATGGGCCTCATCTCGCCTGGAGGGCAAAACCTCCTGGATTTTCTCGAGTTGCGGCAGGTGCTCTCGACTTACGACGGGGACCTCACGGACCCGCTCTGGTGGCCTCAGGAAAGGCCAGTCCCCATGCGAGTTCCTCGGGGGCCTCTCGGGATTCCTCTCCCGTCGATCCCGGGGCCTAAGACCTTGTGTGGAGTCGGGGCCGGAACCTGAGGATTCCTCTCCAGTGCTGACATGGATCTTGGGGTACTTCTGGAGTCTCCCCAGGGGAGTCAGTCCTCGTCTCGAATGCGGGCATGCACTTGCGCTTTCCTCCAGAGCGGTAGCAGCAGTGTCACGCAGTCCTGCCGCGTGGATCAAAGGATCTATGGTTTTCCCTCGAGTCTTTCCCACGAGGCTTTCCCACGAGGCTTTGCCACAGGGCTGTCCCACGTGCACTCGTGGTGGGAGTCGATCCTCGGCTTGAACGTGAAGGCAGTGCAGGGAAAACAGGTTCCTCTGGAATGGACTGACACATCTGGGGGACTCTTGGAATGGTGTCACGACCCTGGAGTTCCTCTCCCCTTTCCTGTGGAGAGCGCCTCCTCTTGAGATGCGACGGGAACGCCGGGAATTTTTTCCCTATGAAACAGGGAAAGGATCCCTCATCTCAAGCTAGGAGGCGGAAACGGGGCTCCCCTGGATGTGTGCGGGACACCACGTGCTTCCTCTCGAGTGCAGACGGGTATGTCGGGGAACTTCTTGAGTTGCAGCAAGGGTGTGAAGACCCTTTGGAAGTTCCAGTGGTTAGATGTGATTGGCCTCGAGAAGCCTCAGCGGAAATGGGCCTCATCTCGCCTGGAGGGCAAAAACTCCTGGATTTTCTCGAGTTGTGGCAGGTGCTCTCGACTTACAACGGGGACCTCAGGGACCCGCTCTGGTGGCCTCAGGAAAGGCCAGTCCCCATGCGAGTTCCTCGGGGGCCTCTCGGGATTCCTCTCCCGTCGATGCCTGGGCCTAAGACCTTGTGTGGAGTCGGGGCCGGAACCTGAGGATTCCTCTCCAGTGCTGACATGGATCTTGGGGTACTTCTGGAGTCTCCCCAGGGGAGTCAGTCCTCGTCTCGAATGCGGGATGCACTTGCGCTTTCCTCCAGAGCGGTAGCAGCTGTGTCAATCAGTCCGCCACGTGGATTAAAGGATCTATGGTTTTCCCTCGAGTCTTTCCCACGAGGCTTTCCCACGAGGCTTTCCCACAGGGCTGTCCCACGTGCACACGTGGTGGGAGTCGATCCTCGGCTTGAACGTCAAGGCAGTGCAGGGAAAACAGGTTCCTCTGGAATGGACTGACACATCTGGTTGACTCTTGGAATGGTGGCACGACCCTGGAGTTCCTCTCGCCTTTCCTGTGGAGAGCGCCTCCTCTTGAGATGCGACAGGAACGCCGGGAATTCTTCCCCAAGAAACAGGGAAAGGATCCCTCCTCTCGAGCTAGGAGGCGGAAACGGGGCTCCCCTGGATGTGTGCGGGACCCACGTGCTTCCTCTCGAGTGGAGACGGGTATGTCGGGGAACTTCTTGAGTTGCAGCAAGGGTGTGAAGGACCCTTTGGAAGTTCCAGTGGTTAGACGTGATTAGCCTCGAGAAGCCTCAGCGGAAATGGGCCTCATCTCGCCTGGAGGGCAAAACCTCCTGGATTTTCTCGAGTTGCGGCAGGTGCTCTCGACTTACGACGGGGACCACAGGCACCCGCTCTGGTGGCCTCAGGAAAGGCCAGTCCCCATGCGAGTTCCTCGGGGGCCTCTCGGGATTCCTCTCCCGTCGATGCCGGGGCCTAAGACCTTGTGTGGAGTCGGGGCCGGAACCTGAGGATTCCTCTCCAGTGCTGACATGGATCTTGGGGTACTTCTGGAGTCTCCCCAGGGGAGTCAGTCCTCGTCTCGAATGCGGGCATGCACTTGCGCTTTCCTCCAGAGCGGTAGAAGCAGTGTCACGCAGTCCGCCGCGTGGATCAAAGGATCTATGGTTTTCCCTCGAGTCTTTCCCACGAGGCTTTCCCACGAGGCTTTCCCACAGGGCTGTCCCACGTGCACACGTGGTGGGAGTCGATCCTCGGCTTGAACGTCAAGGCAGTGCAGGGAAAACAGGTTCCTCTGGAATGGACTGACACATCTGGGGGACTCTTGGAATGGTGTCACGACCCTGGAGTTCCTCTCGCATTTCCTGTGGAGAGCGCCTCCTCTTGAGATGCGACGGGGACGCCGGGAATTCTTTCCCTACGAAACAGGGAAAGGATCCCTCATCTCGAGCTAGGAGGCGGAAACGGGTCTCCCCTGGATGTGTGCGGGACCCCACGTGCTTCCTCTCGAGTGGAGACGGGTATGTCGGGGAACTTCTTGAGTTGCAGCAACGGTGTGAAGGACCCTTTGGAAGTTCCAGTGCTTAGACGTGATTGGCCTCGAGAAGCCTCAGCGGAAATGGGCCTCATCACGCCTGGAGGGCAAAACCTCCTGGATTTTCTCGAGTTGCGGCAGGTGCTCTCGACTTACAACGGGGACCTCAGGGACCCGCTCTGGTGGCCTCAGGAAAGGCCAGTCCCCATGCGAGTTCCTCGGGGGCCTCTCGGGATTCCTCTCCCGTCGATGCCGGGGCCTAAGACCTTGTGTGGAGTCGGGGCCGGAACCTGAGGATTCCTCTCCATTGCTGACATGGATCTTGGGGTACTTCTGGAGTCTCCCCAGGGGATTCAGTCCTCGTCTCGAATGCGGGCATGCACTTGCACTTTCCTCCAGAGCGGTAGCAGCAGTGTCACTCAGTCCGCCCGCGTGGATCAAAGGATCTATGGTTTTCCCTCGAGTCTTTCCCACGAAGCTTTCCCACGAGGCTTTCCCACAGGGCTGTCCCTCGTGCACACGTGGTGGGAGTCGATCCTCGGCTTGAACGTCTAGGCAGTGCAGGGAAAACAGGTTCCTCTGGAATGGACTGACACATCTGGGGGACTCTTGGAATGGTGTCACGACACTGGAGTTCCTCTCGCCTTTCCTGTGGAGAGCGCCTCCTCTTGAGATGCGACGGGAACGCCGGGAATTCTTTCCCTACGAAACAGGGAAAGGATCCCTCATCTCGAGCTAGGAGGCGGAAACGGGGCTCCCCTGGATGTGTGCGGGACCCCACGTGCTTCCTCTCGAGTGCAGACGGGTATGTCGGGGAACTTCTTGAGTTGCAGCAAGGGTGTGAAGACCCTTTGGAAGTTCCAGTGGTTAGACGTGATTATCCTCGAGAAGCCTCAGCGGAAATGGGCCTCATCTCGCCTGGAGGGCAAAACCTCCTGGATTTTCTCGAGTTGCGGCAGGTGCTCTCGACTTACGACGGGGACCTCAGGGACCCGCTCTGGTGGCCTCAGGAAAGGCCAGTCCCCATGCGAGTTCCTCGTGGGCCTCTCGGGATTCCTCTCCCGTCGATGCCGGGGCCTAAGACCTTGTGTGGAGTCGGGGCCGGAACCTGAGGATTCCTCTCCAGTGCTGACATGGATCTTGGGGTACTTCTGGAGTCTCCCCAGGGGAGTCAGTCCTCGTCTCGAATGCGGGCATGCACTTGCGCTTTCCTCCAGAGCGGTAGCAGCAGTGTCACGCAGTCCTCCGCGTGGATCAAAGGATCTATGGTTTTCCCTCGAGTCTTTCCCACGAGGCTTTCCCACGAGGCTTTCCCACAGGGCTGTCCCACGTGCACACGTGGTGGGAGTCGATCCTCGGCTTGAACGTCAAGGCAGTGCAGGGAAAACAGGTTCCTCTGGAATGGACTGACACATCTGGGGGACTCTTGGAATGGTGGCATGACCCAGGAGTTCCTCTCGCCTTTCCTGTGGAGAGCGCCTCCTCTTGAGATGCGACGGGAACGCCGGGAATTCTTTCCCTACGAAACAGGGAAAGGATCCCTCATCTCGAGCTAGGAGGCGGAAACGGGCACCCCTGGATGTGTGCGGGACACCACGTTCTTCCTCTCGAGTGCAGACGGGTATGTCGGGGAACTTCTTGAGTTGCAGCAAGGGTGTGAAGGACCCTTTGGAAGTTCCAGTGGTTAGATGTGATTGGCCTCGAGAAGCCTCAGCGGAAATGGGCCTCATCTCGCCTGGAGGGCAAAACCTCCTGGATTTTCTCAAGTTGCGGCAGGTGCTCTCGACTTACGACGGGGACCTCAGGGACCCGCTCTGGTGGCCTCAGGAAAGGCCAGTCCCCATGCGAGTTCCTCGGGGGCCTCTCGGGATTCCTCTCCCGTCGATGCCGGGGCCTAAGACCTTGTGTGGAGTCGGGGCCGGAACCTGAGGATTCCTCTCCAGTGCTGACATGGATCTTGGGGTACTTCTGGAGTCTCCCCAGGGGAGTCAGTCCTCGTCTCGAATGCGGGCATGCACTTGCGCTTTCCTCCAGAGCGGTAGAAGCAGTGTCACGCAGTCCGCCGCGTGGATCAAAGGATCTATGGTTTTCCCTCGAGTCTTTCCCACGAGGCTTTCTCACGAGGCTTTCCCACAGGGCTGTCCCACGTGCACACGTGGTGGGAGTCGATCCTCGGCTTGAACGTCAAGGCAGTGCAGGGAAAACAGGTTCCTCTGGAATGGACTGACACATCTGGGGGACTCTTGGAATGGTGTCACGACCCTGGAGTTCCTCTCGCATTTCCTGTGGAGAGCGCCTCCTCTTGAGATGCGACGGGAACGCCGGGAATTCTTTCCCTACGAAACAGGGAAAGGATCCCTCATCTCGAGCTAGGAGGCGGAAACGGGGCTCCCCTGGATGTGTGCGGGACCCCACGTTCTTCCTCTCGAGTGCAGACGGGTATGTCGGGGAACTTCTTGAGTTGCAGCAAGGGTGTGAAGGACCCTTTGGAAGTTCCAGTGGTTAGATGTGATTGGCCTCGAGAAGCCTCAGCGGAAATGGGCCTCATCTCGCCTGGAGGGCAAAACCTCCTGGATTTTCTCAAGTTGCGGCAGGTGCTCTCGACTTACAACGGGGACCTCAGGGACCCGCTCTGGTGGCCTCAGGAAAGGCCAGTCCCCATGCGAGTTCCTCGGGGGCCTCTCGGGATTCCTCTCCCGTCGATGCCGGGGCCTAAGACCTTGTGTGGAGTCGGGGCCGGAACCTGAGGATTCCTCTCCAGTGCTGACATGGATCTTGGGGTACTTCTGGAGTCTCCCCAGGGGAGTCAGTCCTCGTCTCGAATGCGGGCATGCACTTGCGCTTTCCTCCAGAGCGGTAGAAGCAGTGTCACGCAGTCCGCCGCGTGGATCAAAGGATCTTTGGTTTTCCCTCGAGTCTTTCCCACGAGGCTTTCCCACGAGGCTTTCCCACAGGGCTGTCCCACGTGCACACGTGGTGGGAGTCGATCCTCGGCTTGAACGTCAAGGCAGTGCAGGGAAAACAGGTTCCTCTGGAATGGACTGACACATCTGGGTGACTCTTGGAATGGTGGCACGACCCTGGAGTTCCTCTCGCCTTTCCTGTGGAGAGCGCCTCCTCTTGAGATGCGACGGGAACGCCGGGAATTCTTCCCCAAGAAACAGGGAAAGGATCCCTCCTCTCGAGCTAGGAGGCGGAAACGGGGCTCCCCTGGATGTGTGCGGGACCCACGTGCTTCCTCTCGAGTGGAGACGGGTATGTCGGGGAACTTCTTCAGTTGCAGCAACGGTGTGAAGGACCCTTTGGAAGTTCCAGTGGTTAGACGTGATTAGCCTCGAGAAGCCTCAGCGGAAATGGGCCTCATCTCGCCTGGAGGGCAAAACCTCCTGGATTTTCTCGAGTTGCGGCAGGTGCTCTCGACTTACGACGAGGACCTCAGGGAACCGCTCTGGTGGCCTCAGGAAAGGCCAGTCCCCATGCGAGTTCTTCTGGGGATCCTCTCCCGTCGATGCCGGGGCCTAAGACCTTGTGTGGAGTCGGGGCCGGAACCTGAGGATTCCTCTCCAGTGCTGACATGGATCTTGGGGTACTTCTGGAGTCTCCCCAGGGGAGTCAGTCCTCGTCTCGAATGCGGGCATGCACTTGTGCTTTCCTCCAGAGCGGTAGCAGCAGTGTCACGCAGTCCGCCGCGTGGATCAAAGGATCTATGGTTTTCCATCGAGTCTTTCCCACGAGGCTTTCCCACGAGGCTTTCCCACAGGGCTGTCCCACGTGCACACGTGGTGGGAGTCGATCCTCGGCTTGAACGTCAAGGCAGTGCAGGGAAAACAGATTCCTCTGGAATGGACTGACACATCTGGGGGACTCTTGGAATGGTGGCATGACCCTGGAGTTCCTCTCGCCTTTCCTGTGGAGAGCGCCTCCTCTTGAGATGCGACGGGAACGCCGGGAATTCTTTCCCTACGAAAAAGGGAAAGGATCCCTCATCTCGAGCTAGGAGGCGGAAACGGGGCTCCCCTGGATGTGTGCGGGACACCACGTGCTTCCTCTCGAGTGCAGACGGGTATGTCGGGGAACTTCTTGAGTTGCAGCAAGGGTGTGAAGGACCCTTTGGAAGTTCCAGTGGTTAGACGTGATTGGCCTCGAGAAGCCTCAGCGGAAATGGGCCTCATCTCGCCTGGAGGGCAAAACCTCCTGGATTTTCTCGAGTTGCGGCAGGTGCTCTCGACTTACAACGGGGACCTCAGGGACCCGCTCTGGTGGCCACAGGAAAGGCCAGTCCCCATGCGAGTTCCTCGGGGGCCTCTCGGGATTCCTCTCCCGTCGATGCCGGGGCCTAAGACCTTGTGTGGAGTCGGGGCCGGACCCTGATGATTCCTCTCCAGTGCTGACATGGATCTTGGGGTACTTCTGGAGTCTCCCCAGGGGAGTCAGTCCTCGTCTCGAATGCGGGCATGCACTTGCGCTTTCCTCCAGAGCGGTAGCAGCAGTGTCACGCAGTCCGCCACGTGGATTAAAGGATCTATGGTTTTCCCTCGAGTCTTTCCCACGAGGCTTTCCCACGAGGCTTTCCCACAGGGCTGTCCCACGTGCACACGTGGTGGGAGTCGATCCTCGGCTTGAACGTCAAGGCAGTGCAGGGAAAACAGGTTCCTCTGGAATGGACTGACACATCTGGGGGACTCTTGGAATGGTGGCACGACCCTGGAGTTCCTCTCGCCTTTCCTGTGGAGAGCGCCTCCTCTTGAGATGCGACGGGAACGCCGGGAATTCTTCCCCAAGAAACAGGGAAAGGATCCCTCCTCTCGAGCTAGGAGGCGGAAACGGGGCTCCCCTGGATGTGTGCGGGACCCACGTGCTTCCTCTCGAGTGGAGACGGGTATGTCGGGGAACTTCTTGAGTTGCAGCAAGGGTGTGAAGGACCCTTTGGAAGTTCCAGTGGTTAGACGTGATTAGCCTCGAGAAGCCTCAGCGGAAATGGGCCTCATCTCGCCTGGAGGGCAAAACCTCCTGGATTTTCCCGAGTTGCGGCAGGTGCTCTCGACTTACGACGGGGACCTCAGGGACCCGCTCTGGTGGCCTCAGGAAAGGCCAGTCCCCATGCGAGTTCCTCGGGGGCCTCTCGGGATTCCTCTCCCGTCGATGCCGGGGCCTAAGACCTTGTGTGGAGTCGGGGCCGGAACCTGAGGATTCCTCTCCAGTGCTGACATGGATCTTGGGGTACTTCTGGAGTCTCCCCAGGGGAGTCAGTCCTCGTCTCGAATGCGGGCATGCACTTGCGCTTTCTTCGAGAGCGGTAGCAGCAGTGTCACGCAGTCCGCCGCGTGGATCAAGGGATCTATGGTTTTCCCTCGAGTCTTTCCCACGAGGCTTTCCCACGAGGCTTTCCCACAGGGCTGTCCCACGTGCACACGTGGTGGGAGTCGATCCTCGGCTTGAACGTCAAGGCAGTGCAGGGAAAACAAGTTCCTCTGGAATGGACAGACACATCTGGGGGACTCTTGGAATGGTGGCATGACCCTGGAGTTCCTCTCGCCTTTCCTGTGGAGAGCGCCTCCTCTTGAGATGCGACGGGAACGCCGGGAATTCTTTCCCTACGAAACAGGGAAAGGATCCATCATCTCGAGCTAGGAGGCAGAAACGGGGCTCCCCTGGATGTGTGCGGGACACCACGTGCTTCCTCTCGAGTGCAGACGGGTATGTCGGGGAACTTCTTGAGTTGCAGCAAGGGTGTGAAGGACCCTTTGGAAGTTCCAGTGGTTAGATGTGATTGGCCTCGAGAAGCCTCAGCGGAAATGGGCCTCATCTCGCCTGGAGGGCAAAACCTCCTGGATTTTCTCGAGTTGCGGCAGGTGCTCTCGACTTACGACGGGGACCTCAGGGACCCGCTCTGGTGGCCTCAGGAAAGGCCAGTCCCCATGCGAGTTCCTCGGGGGCCTCTCGGGATTCCTCTCCCGTCGATGCCGGGGCCTAAGACCTTGTGTGGAGTCGGGGCCGGAACCTGAGGATTCCTCTCCAGTGCTGACATGGATCTTGGGGTACTTCTGGAGTCTCCCCAGGGGATTCAGTCCTCGTCTCGAATGCGGGCATGCACTTGCACTTTCCTCCAGAGCGGTAGCAGCAGTGTCACGCAGTCCGCCGCGTGGATCAAAGGATCTATGGTTTTCCCTCGAGTCTTTCCCACGAAGCTTTCCCACGAGGCTTTCCCACAGGGCTGTCCCACGTGCACACGTGGTGGGAGTCGATCCTCGGCTTGAACGTCTAGGCAGTGCAGGGAAAACAGGTTCCTCTGGAATGGACTGACACATCTGGGGGACTCTTGGAATGGTGTCACGACCCTGGAGTTCCTCTCGCATTTCCTGTGGAGAGCGCCTCCTCTTGAGATGCGACGGGAACGCCGGGAATTCTTTCCCTACGAAACAGGGAAAGGATCCCTCATCTCGAGCTAGGAGGCGGAAACGGGGCTCCCCTGGATGTGTGCGGGACCCCACGTGCTTCCTCTCGAGTGGAGACGGGTATGTCGGGGAACTTCTTGAGTTGCAGCAAGGGTGTGAAGGACCCTTTGGAAGTTCCAGTGGTTAGACGTGATTGGCCTCGAGAAGCCTCAGCGGAAATGGGCCTCATCTCGCCTGGAGGGCAAAACCTCCTGGATTTTCTCGAGTTGCGGCAGGTGCTCTCGACTTACGACGGGGACCTCACGGACCCGCTCTGGTGGCCTCAGGAAAGGCCAGTCCCCATGCGAGTTCCTCGGGGGCCTCTCGGGATTCCTCTCCCGTCGATCCCGGGGCCTAAGACCTTGTGTGGAGTCGGGGCCGGAACCTGAGGATTCCTCTCCAGTGCTGACATGGATCTTGGGGTACTTCTGGAGTCTCCCCAGGGGAGTCAGTCCTCGTCTCGAATGCGGGCATGCACTTGCGCTTTCCTCCAGAGCGGTAGCAGCAGTGTCACGCAGTCCGCCGCGTGGATCAAAGGATCTATGGTTTTCCCTCGAGTCTTTCCCACGAGGCTTTCCCACGAGGCTTTCCCACAGGGCTGTCCCACGTGCACTCGTGGTGGGAGTCGATCCTCGGCTTCAACGTGAAGGCAGTGCAGGGAAAACATGTTCCTCTGGAATGGACTGACACATCTGGGGGACTCTTGGAATGGTGTCACGACCCTGGAGTTCCTCTCGCCTTTCCTGTGGAGAGCGCCTCCTCTTGAGATGCGACGGGAACGCCGGGAATTCTTTCCCTACGAAACAGGGAAAGGATCCCTCATCTCAAGCTAGGAGGCGGAAACGGGGCTCCCCTGGATGTGTGCGGGACACCACGTGCTTCCTCTCGAGTGCAGACGGGTATGTCGGGGAACTTCTTGAGTTGCAGCAAGGGTGTGAAGACCCTTTGGAAGTTCCAGTGGTTAGATGTGATTGGCCTCGAGTAGCCTCAGCGGAAATGGGCCTCATCTCGCCTGGAGGGCAAAAACTCCTGGATTTTCTCGAGTTGTGGCAGGTGCTCTCGACTTACAACGGGGACCTCAGGGACCCGCTCTGGTGGCCTCAGGAAAGGCCAGTCCCCATGCGAGTTCCTCGGGGGCCTCTCGGGATTCCTCTCCCGTCGATGCCTGGGCCTAAGACCTTGTGTGGAGTCGGGGCCGGAACCTGAGGATTCCTCTCCAGTGCTGACATGGATCTTGGGGTACTTCTGGAGTCTCCCCAGGGGAGTCAGTCCTCGTCTCGAATGCGGGCATGCACTTGCGCTTTCCTCCAGAGCGGTAGCAGCTGTGTCAAGCAGTCCGCCACGTGGATTAAAGGATCTATGGTTTTCCCTCGAGTCTTTCCCACGAGGCTTTCCCACGAGGCTTTCCCACAGGGCTGTCCCACGTGCACACGTGGTGGGAGTCGATCCTCGGCTTGAACGTCAAGGCAGTGCAGGGAAAACAGGTTCCTCTGGAATGGACTGACACATCTGGGGGACTCTTGGAATGGTGTCACGACCCTGGAGTTCCTCTCGCATTTCCTGTGGAGAGCGCCTCCTCTTGAGATGCGACGGGGACGCCGGGAATTCTTTCCCTACGAAACAGGGAAAGGATCCCTCATCTCGAGCTAGGAGGCGGAAACGGGTCTCCCCTGGATGTGTGCGGGACCCCACGTGCTTCCTCTCGAGTGGAGACGGGTATGTCGGGGAACTTCTTGAGTTGCAGCAAGGGTGTGAAGGACCCTTTGGAAGTTCCAGTGCTTAGACGTGATTGGCCTCGAGAAGCCTCAGCGGAAATGGGCCTCATCACGCCTGGAGGGCAAAACCTCCTGGATTTTCTCGAGTTGCGGCAGGTGCTCTCGACTTACAACGGGGACCTCAGGGACCCGCTCTGGTGGCCTCAGGAAAGGCCAGTCCCCATGCGAGTTCCTCGGGGGCCTCTCGGGATTCCTCTCCCGTCGATGCCGGGGCCTAAGACCTTGTGTGGAGTCGGGGCCGGAACCTGAGGATTCCTCTCCATTGCTGACATGGATCTTGGGGTACTTCTGGAGTCTCCCCAGGGGATTCAGTCCTCGTCTCGAATGCGGGCATGCACTTGCACTTTCCTCCAGAGCGGTAGCAGCAGTGTCACTCAGTCCGCCGCGTGGATCAAAGGATCTATGGTTTTCCCTCGAGTCTTTCCCACGAAGCTTTCCCATGAGGCTTTCCCACAGGGCTGTCCCTCGTGCACACGTGGTGGGAGTCGATCCTCGGCTTGAACGTCTAGGCAGTGCAGGGAAAACAGGTTCCTCTGGAATGGACTGACACATCTGGGGGACTCTTGGAATGGTGTCACGACACTGGAGTTCCTCTCGCCTTTCCTGTGGAGAGCGCCTCCTCTTGAGATGCGACGGGAACGCCGGGAATTCTTTCCCTACGAAACAGGGAAAGGATCCCTCATCTCGAGCTAGGAGGCGGAAACGGGGCTCCCCTGGATGTGTGCGGGACCCCACGTGCTTCCTCTCGAGTGCAGACGGGTATGTCGGGGAACTTCTTGAGTTGCAGCAAGGGTGTGAAGACCCTTTGGAAGTTCCAGTGGTTAGACGTGATTATCCTCGAGAAGCCTCAGCGGAAATGGGCCTCATCTCGCCTGGAGGGCAAAACCTCCTGGATTTTCTCGAGTTGCGGCAGGTGCTCTCGACTTACGACGGGGACCTCAGGGACCCGCTCTGGTGGCCTCAGGAAAGGCCAGTCCCCATGCGAGTTCCTCGTGGGCCTCTCGGGATTCCTCTCCCGTCGATGCCGGGGCCTAAGACCTTGTGTGGAGTCGGGGCCGGAACCTGAGGATTCCTCTCCAGTGCTGACATGGATCTTGGGGTACTTCTGGAGTCTCCCCAGGGGAGTCAGTCCTCGTCTCGAATGCGGGCATGCACTTGCGCTTTCCTCCAGAGCGGTAGCAGCAGTGTCACGCAGTCCTCCGCGTGGATCAAAGGATCTATGGTTTTCCCTCGAGTCTTTCCCACGAGGCTTTCCCACGAGGCTTTCCCACAGGGCTGTCCCACGTGCACACGTGGTGGGAGTCGATCCTCGGCTTGAACGTCAAGGCAGTGCAGGGAAAACAGGTTCCTCTGGAATGGACTGACACATCTGGGGGACTCTTGGAATGGTGGCATGACCCTGGAGTTCCTCTCGCCTTTCCTGTGGAGAGCGCCTCCTCTTGAGATGCGACGGGAACGCCGGGAATTCTTTCCCTACGAAACAGGGAAAGGATCCCTCATCTCGAGCTAGGAGGCGGAAACGGGCACCCCTGGATGTGTGCGGGACACCACGTTCTTCCTCTCGAGTGCAGACGGGTATGTCGGGGAACTTCTTGAGTTGCAGCAAGGGTGTGAAGGACCCTTTGGAAGTTCCAGTGGTTAGATGTGATTGGCCTCGAGAAGCCTCAGCGGAAATGGGCCTCATCTCGCCTGGAGGGCAAAACCTCCTGGATTTTCTCGAGTTGCGGCAGGTGCTCTCGACTTACAACGGGGACCACAGGGACCCGCTCTGGTGGCCTCAGGAAAGGCCAGTCCCCATGCGAGTTCCTCGGGGGCCTCTCGGGATTCCTCTCCCGTCGATGCCGGGGCCTAAGACCTTGTGTGGAGTCGGGGCCGGAACCTGAGGATTCCTCTCCAGTGCTGACATGGATCTTGGGGTACTTCTGGAGTCTCCCCAGGGGAGTCAGTCCTCGTCTCGAATGCGGGCATGCACTTGCGCTTTCCTCCAGAGCGGTAGAAGCAGTGTCACGCAGTCCGCCGCGTGGATCAAAGGATCTATGGTTTTCCCTCGAGTCTTTCCCACGAGGCTTTCCCACGAGGCTTTCCCACAGGGCTGTCCCACGTGCACACGTGGTGGGAGTCGATCCTCGGCTTGAACGTCAAGGCAGTGCAGGGAAAACAGGTTCCTCTGGAATGGACTGACACATCTGGGGGACTCTTGGAATGGTGTCACGACCCTGGAGTTCCTCTCGCATTTCCTGTGGAGAGCGCCTCCTCTTGAGATGCGACGGGAACGCCGGGAATTCTTTCCCTACGAAACAGGGAAAGGATCCCTCATCTCGAGCTAGGAGGCGGAAACGGGGCTCCCCTGGATGTGTGCGGGACCCCACGTGCTTCCTCTCGAGTGCAGACGGGTATGTCGGGGAACTTCTTGAGTTGCAGCAAGGGTGTGAAGACCCTTTGGAAGTTCCAGTGGTTAGACGTGATTATCCTCGAGAAGCCTCAGCGGAAATTGGCCTCATCTCGCCTGGAGGGCAAAACCTCCTGGATTTTCTCGAGTTGCGGCAGGTGCTCTCGACTTACGACGGGGACCTCAGGGACCCGCTCTGGTGGCCTCAGGAAAGGCCAGTCCCCATGCGAGTTCCTCGTGGGCCTCTCGGGATTCCTCTCCCGTCGATGCCGGGGCCTAAGACCTTGTGTGGAGTCGGGGCCGGAACCTGAGGATTCCTCTCCAGTGCTGACATGGATCTTGGGGTACTTCTGGAGTCTCCCCAGGGGAGTCAGTCCTCGTCTCGAATGCGGGCATGCACTTGCGCTTTCCTCCAGAGCGGTAGCAGCAGTGTCACGCAGTCCTCCGCGTGGATCAAAGGATCTATGGTTTTCCCTCGAGTCTTTCCCACGAGGCTTTCCCACGAGGCTTTCCCACAGGGCTGTCCCACGTGCACACGTGGTGGGAGTCGATCCTCGGCTTGAACGTCAAGGCAGTGCAGGGAAAACAGGTTCCTCTGGAATGGACTGACACATCTGGGGGACTCTTGGAATGGTGGCATGACCCTGGAGTTCCCCTCGCCTTTCCTGTGGAGAGCGCCTCCTCTTGAGATGCGACGGGAACGCCGGGAATTCTTTCCCTACGAAACAGGGAAAGGATCCCTCATCTCGAGCTAGGAGGCGGAAACGGGCACCCCTGGATGTGTGCGGGACACCACGTTCTTCCTCTCGAGTGCAGACGGGTATGTCGGGGAACTTCTTGAGTTGCAGCAAGGGTGTGAAGGACCCTTTGGAAGTTCCAGTGGTTAGATGTGATTGGCCTCGAGAAGCCTCAGCGGAAATGGGCCTCATCTCGCCTGGAGGGCAAAACCTCCTGGATTTTCTCAAGTTGCGGCAGGTGCTCTCGACTTACAACGGGGACCTCAGGGACCCGCTCTGGTGGCCTCAGGAAAGGCCAGTCCCCATGCGAGTTCCTCGGGGGCCTCTCGGGATTCCTCTCCCGTCGATGCCGGGGCCTAAGACCTTGTGTGGAGTCGGGGCCGGAACCTGAGGATTCCTCTCCAGTGCTGACATGGATCTTGGGGTACTTCTGGAGTCTCCCCAGGGGAGTCAGTCCTCGTCTCGAATGCGGGCATGCACTTGCGCTTTCCTCCAGAGCGGTAGAAGCAGTGTCACGCAGTCCGCCGCGTGGATCAAAGGATCTTTGGTTTTCCCTCGAGTCTTTCCCACGAGGCTTTCCCACGAGGCTTTCCCACAGGGCTGTCCCACGTGCACACGTGGTGGGAGTCGATCCTCGGCTTGAACGTCAAGGCAGTGCAGGGAAAACAGGTTCCTCTGGAATGGACTGACACATCTGGGTGACTCTTGGAAAGGTGGCACGACCCTGGAGTTCCTCTCGCCTTTCCTGTGGAGAGCGCCTCCTCTTGAGATGCGACGGGAACGCCGGGAATTCTTCCCCAAGAAACAGGGAAAGGATCCCTCCTCTCGAGCTAGGAGGCGGAAACGGGGCTCCCCTGGATGTGTGCGGGACCCACGTGCTTCCTCTCGAGTGGAGACGGGTATGTCGGGGAACTTCTTCAGTTGCAGCAACGGTGTGAAGGACCCTTTGGAAGTTCCAGTGGTTAGACGTGATTAGCCTCGAGAAGCCTCAGCGGAAATGGGCCTCATCTCGCCTGGAGGGCAAAACCTCCTGGATTTTCTCGAGTTGCGGCAGGTGCTCTCGACTTACGACGAGGACCTCAGGGAACCGCTCTGGTGGCCTCAGGAAAGGCCAGTCCCCATGCGAGTTCTTCTGGGGATCCTCTCCCGTCGATGCCGGGGCCTAAGACCTTGTGTGGAGTCGGGGCCGGAACCTGAGGATTCCTCTCCAGTGCTGACATGGATCTTGGGGTACTTCTGGAGTCTCCCCAGGGGAGTCAGTCCTCGTCTCGAATGCGGGCATGCACTTGTGCTTTCCTCCAGAGCGGTAGCAGCAGTGTCACGCAGTCCGCCGCGTGGATCAAAGGATCTATGGTTTTCCCTCGAGTCTTTCCCACGAGGCTTTCCCACGAGGCTTTCCCACAGGGCTGTCCCACGTGCACACGTGGTGGGAGTCGATCCTCGGCTTGAACGTCAAGGCAGTGCAGGGAAAACAGATTCCTCTGGAATGGACTGACACATCTGGGGGACTCTTGGAATGGTGGCATGACCCTGGAGTTCCTCTCGCCTTTCCTGTGGAGAGCGCCTCCTCTTGAGATGCGACGGGAACGCCGGGAATTCTTTCCCTACGAAAAAGGGAAAGGATCCCTCATCTCGAGCTAGGAGGCGGAAACGGGGCTCCCCTGGATGTGTGCGGGACACCACGTGCTTCCTCTCGAGTGCAGACGGGTATGTCGGGGAACTTCTTGACTTGCAGCAAGGGTGTGAAGGACCCTTTGGAAGTTCCAGTGGTTAGACGTGATTGGCCTCGAGAAGCCTCAGCGGAAATGGGCCTCATCTCGCCTGGAGGGCAAAACCTCCTGGATTTTCTCGAGTTGCGGCAGGTGCTCTCGACTTACGACGGGGACCTCACGGACCCGCTCTGGTGGCCTCAGGAAAGGCCAGTCCCCATGCGAGTTCCTCGGGGGCCTCTCGGGATTCCTCTCCCGTCGATCCCGGGGCCTAAGACCTTGTGTGGAGTCGGGGCCGGAACCTGAGGATTCCTCTCCAGTGCTGACATGGATCTTGGGGTACTTCTGGAGTCTCCCCAGGGGAGTCAGTCCTCGTCTCGAATGCGGGCATGCACTTGCGCTTTCCTCCAGAGCGGTAGCAGCAGTGTCACGCAGTCCGCCGCGTGGATCAAAGGATCTATGGTTTTCCCTCGAGTCTTTCCCACGAGGCTTTCCCACGAGGCTTTCCCACAGGGCTGTCCCACGTGCACACGTGGTGGGAGTCGATCCTCGGCTTGAACGTCAAGGCAGTGCATGGAAAACAGGTTCCTCTGGAATGGACTGACACATCTGGTTGACTCTTGGAATGGTGGCACGACCCTGGAGTTCCTCTCGCCTTTCCTGTGGAGAGCGCCTCCTCTTGAGATGCGACGGGAACGCCGGGAATTCTTCCCCAAGAAACAGGGAAAGGATCCCTCCTCTCGAGCTAGGAGGCGGAAACGGGGCTCCCCTGGATGTGTGCGGGACCCACGTGCTTCCTCTCGAGTGGAGACGGGTATGTCGGGGAACTTCTTGAGTTGCAGCAAGGGTGTGAAGGACCCTTTGGAAGTTCCAGTGGTTAGACGTGATTAGCCTCGAGAAGCCTCAGCGGAAATGGGCCTCATCTCGCCTGGAGGGCAAAACCTCCTGGATTTTCTCGAGTTGCGGCAGGTGCTCTCGACTTACGACGGGGACCACAGGCACCCGCTCTGGTGGCCTCAGGAAAGGCCAGTCCCCATGCGAGTTCCTCGGGGGCCTCTCGGGATTCCTCTCCCGTCGATGCCGGGGCCTAAGACCTTGTGTGGAGTCGGGGCCGGAACCTGAGGATTCCTCTCCAGTGCTGACATGGATCTTGGGGTACTTCTGGAGTCTCCCCAGGGGAGTCAGTCCTCGTCTCGAATGCGGGCATGCACTTGCGCTTTCCTCCAGAGCGGTAGAAGCAGTGTCACGCAGTCCGCCGCGTGGATCAAAGGATCTATGGTTTTCCCTCGAGTCTTGCCCACGAGGCTTTCCCACGAGGCTTTCCCACAGGGCTGTCCCACGTGCACACGTGGTGGGAGTCGATCCTCGGCTTGAACGTCAAGGCAGTGCAGGGAAAACAGGTTCCTCTGGAATGGACTGACACATCTGGGGGACTCTTGGAATGGTGTCACGACCCTGGAGTTCCTCTCGCATTTCCTGTGGAGAGCGCCTCCTCTTGAGATGCGACGGGGACGCCGGGAATTCTTTCCCTACGAAACAGGGAAAGGATCCCTCATCTCGAGCTAGGAGGCGGAAACGGGTCTCCCCTGGATGTGTGCGGGACCCCACGTGCTTCCTCTCGAGTGGAGACGGGTATGTCGGGGAACTTCTTGAGTTGCAGCAACGGTGTGAAGGACCCTTTGGAAGTTCCAGTGCTTAGACGTGATTGGCCTCGAGAAGCCTCAGCGGAAATGGGCCTCATCACGCCTGGAGGGCAAAACCTCCTGGATTTTCTCGAGTTGCGGCAGGTGCTCTCGACTTACAACGGGGACCTCAGGGACCCGCTCTGGTGGCCTCAGGAAAGGCCAGTCCCCATGCGAGTTCCTCGGGGGCCTCTCGGGATTCCTCTCCCGTCGATGCCGGGGCCTAAGACCTTGTGTGGAGTCGGGGCCGGAACCTGAGGATTCCTCTCCATTGCTGACATGGATCTTGGGGTACTTCTGGAGTCTCCCCAGGGGATTCAGTCCTCGTCTCGAATGCGGGCATGCACTTGCACTTTCCTCCAGAGCGGTAGCAGCAGTGTCACTCAGTCCGCCACGTGGATCAAAGGATCTATGGTTTTCCCTCGAGTCTTTCCCACGAAGCTTTCCCACGAGGCTTTCCCACAGGGCTGTCCCTCGTGCACACGTGGTGGGAGTCGATCCTCGGCTTGAACGTCTAGGCAGTGCAGGGAAAACAGGTTCCTCTGGAATGGACTGACACATCTGGGGGACTCTTGGAATGGTGTCACGACACTGGAGTTCCTCTCGCCTTTCCTGTGGAGAGCGCCTCCTCTTGAGATGCGACGGGAACGCCGGGAATTCTTTCCCTACGAAACAGGGAAAGGATCCCTCATCTCGAGCTAGGAGGCGGAAACGGGGCTCCCCTGGATGTGTGCGGGACCCCACGTGCTTCCTCTCGAGTGCAGACGGGTATGTCGGGGAACTTCTTGAGTTGCAGCAAGGGTGTGAAGACCCTTTGGAAGTTCCAGTGGTTAGACGTGATTATCCTCGAGAAGCCTCAGCGGAAATGGGCCTCATCTCGCCTGGAGGGCAAAACCTCCTGGATTTTCTCGAGTTGCGGCAGGTGCTCTCGACTTACGACGGGGACCTCAGGGACCCGCTCTGGTGGCCTCAGGAAAGGCCAGTCCCCATGCGAGTTCCTCGTGGGCCTCTCGGGATTCCTCTCCCGTCGATGCCGGGGCCTAAGACCTTGTGTGGAGTCGGGGCCGGAACCTGAGGATTCCTCTCCAGTGCTGACATGGATCTTGGGGTACTTCTGGAGTCTCCCCAGGGGAGTCAGTCCTCGTCTCGAATGCGGGCATGCACTTGCGCTTTCCTCCAGAGCGGTAGCAGCAGTGTCACGCAGTCCTCCGCGTGGATCAAAGGATCTATGGTTTTCCCTCGAGTCTTTCCCACGAGGCTTTCCCACGAGGCTTTCCCACAGGGCTGTCCCACGTGCACACGTGGTGGGAGTCGATCCTCGGCTTGAACGTCAAGGCAGTGCAGGGAAAACAGGTTCCTCTGGAATGGACTGACACATCTGGGGGACTCTTGGAATGGTGGCATGACCCTGGAGTTCCTCTCGCCTTTCCTGTGGAGAGCGCCTCCTCTTGAGATGCGACGGGAACGCCGGGAATTCTTTCCCTACGAAACAGGGAAAGGATCCCTCATCTCGAGCTAGGAGGCGGAAACGGGCACCCCTGGATGTGTGCGGGACACCACGTTCTTCCTCTCGAGTGCAGACGGGTATGTCGGGGAACTTCTTGAGTTGCAGCAAGGGTGTGAAGGACCCTTTGGAAGTTCCAGTGGTTAGATGTGATTGGCCTCGAGAAGCCTCAGCGGAAATGGGCCTCATCTCGCCTGGAGGGCAAAACCTCCTGGATTTTCTCAAGTTGCGGCAGGTGCTCTCGACTTACAACGGGGACCTCAGGGACCCGCTCTGGTGGCCTCAGGAAAGGCCAGTCCCCATTCGAGTTCCTCGGGGGCCTCTCGGGATTCCTCTCCCGTCGATGCCGGGGCCTAAGACCTTGTGTGGAGTCGGGGCCGGAACCTGAGGATTCCTCTCCAGTGCTGACATGGATCTTGGGGTACTTCTGGAGTCTCCCCAGGGGAGTCAGTCCTCGTCTCGAATGCGGGCATGCACTTGCGCTTTCCTCCAGAGCGGTAGAAGCAGTGTCACGCAGTCCGCCGCGTGGATCAAAGGATCTATGGTTTTCCCTCGAGTCTTTCCCACGAGGCTTTCCCACGAGGCTTTCCCACAGGGCTGTCCCACGTGCACACGTGGTGGGAGTCGATCCTCGGCTTGAACGTCAAGGCAGTGCAGGGAAAACAGGTTCCTCTGGAATGGACTGACACATCTGGGGGACTCTTGGAATGGTGTCACGACCCTGGAGTTCCTCTCGCATTTCCTGTGGAGAGCGCCTCCTCTTGAGATGCGACGGGAACGCCGGGAATTCTTTCCCTACGAAACAGGGAAAGGATCCCTCATCTCGAGCTAGGAGGCGGAAACGGGGCTCCCCTGGATGTGTGCGGGACCCCACGTGCTTCCTCTCGAGTGCAGACGGGTATGTCGGGGAACTTCTTGAGTTGCAGCAAGGGTGTGAAGACCCTTTGGAAGTTCCAGTGGTTAGACGTGATTATCCTCGAGAAGCCTCAGCGGAAATGGGCCTCATCTCGCCTGGAGGGCAAAACCTCCTGGATTTTCTCGAGTTGCGGCAGGTGCTCTCGACTTACGACGGGGACCTCAGGGACCCGCTCTGGTGGCCTCAGGAAAGGCCAGTCCCCATGCGAGTTCCTCGTGGGCCTCTCGGGATTCCTCTCCCGTCGATGCCGGGGCCTAAGACCTTGTGTGGAGTCGGGGCCGGAACCTGAGGATTCCTCTCCAGTGCTGACATGGATCTTGGGGTACTTCTGGAGTCTCCCCAGGGGAGTCAGTCTTCGTCTCGAATGCGGGCATGCACTTGCGCTTTCCTCCAGAGCGGTAGCAGCAGTGTCACGCAGTCCTCCGCATGGATCAAAGGATCTATGGTTTTCCCTCGAGTCTTTCCCACGAGGCTTTCCCACGAGGCTTTCCCACAGGGCTGTCCCACGTGCACACGTGGTGGGAGTCGATCCTCGGCTTGAACGTCAAGGCAGTGCAGGGAAAACAGGTTCCTCTGGAATGGACTGACACATCTGGGGGACTCTTGGAATGGTGGCATGACCCTGGAGTTCCTCTCGCCTTTCCTGTGGAGAGCGCCTCCTCTTGAGATGCGACGGGAACGCCGGGAATTCTTTCCCTACGAAACAGGGAAAGGATCCCTCATCTCGAGCTAGGAGGCGGAAACGGGCACCCCTGGATGTGTGCGGGACACCACGTTCTTCCTCTCGAGTGCAGACGGGTATGTCGGGGAACTTCTTGAGTTGCAGCAAGGGTGTGAAGGACCCTTTGGAAGTTCCAGTGGTTAGATGTGATTGGCCTCGAGAAGCCTCAGCGGAAATGGGCCTCATCTCGCCTGGAGGGCAAAACCTCCTGGATTTTCTCAAGTTGCGGCAGGTGCTCTCGACTTACAACGGGGACCTCAGGGAACCGCTCTGGTGGCCTCAGGAAAGGCCAGTCCCCATGCGAGTTCCTCGGGGGCCTCTCGGGATTCCTCTCCCGTCGATGCCGGGGCCTAAGACCTTGTGTGGAGTCGGGGCCGGAACCTGAGGATTCCTCTCCAGTGCTGACATGGATCTTGGGGTACTTCTGGAGTCTCCCCAGGGGAGTCAGTCCTCGTCTCGAATGCGGGCATGCACTTGCGCTTTCCTCCAGAGCGGTAGCAGCAGTGTCACGCAGTCCGCCGCGTGGATCAAAGGATCTATGGTTTTCCCTCGAGTCTTTCCCACGAGGCTTTCCCACGAGGCTTTCCCACAGGGCTGTCCCACGTGCACACGTGGTGGGAGTCGATCCTCGGCTTGAACGTCAAGGCAGTGCAGGGAAAACAGGTTCCTCTGGAATGGACTGACACATCTGGTTGACTCTTGGAATGGTGGCACGACCCTGGAGTTCCTCTCGCCTTTCCTGTGGAGAGCGCCTCCTCTTGAGATGCGACGGGAACGCCGGGAATTCTTCCCCAAGAAACAGGGAAAGGATCCCTCCTCTCGAGCTAGGAGGCGGAAACGGGGCTCCCCTGGATGTGTGCGGGACCCACGTGCTTCCTCTCGAGTGGAGACGGGTATGTCGGGGAACTTCTTCAGTTGCAGCAACGGTGTGAAGGACCCTTTGGAAGTTCCAGTGGTTAGACGTGATTAGCCTCGAGAAGCCTCAGCGGAAATGGGCCTCATCTCGCCTGGAGGGCAAAACCTCCTGGATTTTCTCGAGTTGCGGCAGGTGCTCTCGACTTACGACGAGGACCTCAGGGAACCGCTCTGGTGGCCTCAGGAAAGGCCAGTCCCCATGCGAGTTCTTCTGGGGATCCTCTCCCGTCGATGCCGGGGCCTAAGACCTTGTGTGGAGTCGGGGCCGGAACCTGAGGATTCCTCTCCAGTGCTGACATGGATCTTGGGGTACTTCTGGAGTCTCCCCAGGGGAGTCAGTCCTCGTCTCGAATGCGGGCATGCACTTGTGCTTTCCTCCAGAGCGGTAGCAGCAGTGTCACGCAGTCCGCCGCGTGGATCAAAGGATCTATGGTTTTCCCTCGAGTCTTTCCCACGAGGCTTTCCCACGAGGCTTTCCCACAGGGCTGTCCCACGTGCACACGTGGTGGGAGTCGATCCTCGGCTTGAACGTCAAGGCAGTGCAGGGAAAACAGATTCCTCTGGAATGGACTGACACATCTGGGGGACTCTTGGAATGGTGGCATGACCCTGGAGTTCCTCTCGCCTTTCCTGTGGAGAGCGCCTCCTCTTGAGATGCGACGGGAACGCCGGGAATTCTTTCCCTACGAAAAAGGGAAAGGATCCCTCATCTCGAGCTAGGAGGCGGAAACGGGGCTCCCCTGGATGTGTGCGGGACACCACGTGCTTCCTCTCGAGTGCAGACGGGTATGTCGGGGAACTTCTTGAGTTGCAGCAAGGGTGTGAAGGACCCTTTGGAAGTTCCAGTGGTTAGACGTGATTGGCCTCGAGAAGCCTCAGCGGAAATGGGCCTCATCTCGCCTGGAGGGCAAAACCTCCTGGATTTTCTCGAGTTGCGGCAGGTGCTCTCGACTTACGACGGGGACCTCAGGGACCCGCTCTGGTGGCCTCAGGAAAGGCCAGTCCCCATGCGAGTTCCTCGGGGGCCTCTCGGGATTCCTCTCCCGTCGATGCCGGGGCCTAAGACCTTGTGTGGAGTCGGGGCCGGAACCTGAGGATTCCTCTCCAGTGCTGACATGGATCTTGGGGTACTTCTGGAGTCTCCCCAGGGGAGTCAGTCCTCGTCTCGAATGCGGGCATGCACTTGCGCTTTCCTCCAGAGCGGTAGCAGCAGTGTCACGCAGTCCGCCGCGTGGATCAAAGGATCTATGGTTTTCCTTCGAGTCTTTCCCACGAGGCTTTCCCACGAGGCTTTCCCACAGGGCTGTCCCACGTGCACTCGTGGTGGGAGTCGATCCTCGGCTTGAACGTGAATGCAGTGCAGGGAAAACAGGTTCCTCTGGAATGGACTGACACATCTGGGGGACTCTTGGAATGGTGTCACGACCCTGGAGTTCCTCTCGCCTTTCCTGTGGAGAGCGCCTCCTCTTGAGATGCGACGGGAACGCCGGGAATTCTTTCCCTATGAAACAGGGAAAGGATCCCTCATCTCAAGCTAGGAGGCGGAAACGGGGCTCCCCTGGATGTGTGCGGGACACCACGTGCTTCCTCTCGAGTGCAGACGGGTATGTCGGGGAACTTCTTGAGTTGCAGCAAGGGTGTGAAGACCCTTTGGAAGTTCCAGTGGTTAGATGTGATTGGCCTCGAGTAGCCTCAGCGGAAATGGGCCTCATCTCGCCTGGAGGGCAAAAACTCCTGGATTTTCTCGAGTTGTGGCAGGTGCTCTCGACTTACGACGGGGACCTCAGGGACCCGCTCTGGTGGCCTCAGGAAAGGCCAGTCCCCATGCGAGTTCCTCGGGGGCCTCTCGGGATTCCTCTCCCGTCGATG
Organism: Ovis canadensis; assembly: GCF_042477335.2. NCBI lineage: Eukaryota > Metazoa > Chordata > Mammalia > Artiodactyla > Bovidae > Ovis > Ovis canadensis. Next base: position 11,129,657 of record NC_091251.1, read on the forward strand.
CCGGGGCCTAAGACCTTGTGTGGAGTCGGGGCCGGACCCTGAGGATTCCTCTCCAGTGCTGACATGGATCTTGGGGTACTTCTGGAGTCTCCCCAGGGGAGTCAGTCCTCGTCTCGAATGCGGGCATGCACTTGCGCTTTCCTCCAGAGCGGTAGCAGCAGTGTCACGCAGTCCGCCACGTGGATTAAAGGATCTATGGTTTTCCCTCGAGTCTTTCCCACGAGGCTTTCCCATGAGGCTTTCCCACAGGGCTGTCCCACGTGCACACGTGGTGGGAGTCGATCCTCGGCTTGAACGTCAAGGCAGTGCAGGGAAAACAGGTTCCTCTGGAATGGACTGACACATCTGGTTGACTCTTGGAATGGTGGCACGACCCTGGAGTTCCTCTCGCCTTTTCTGTGGAGAGCGCCTCCTCTTGAGATGCGACGGGAACGCCGGGAATTCTTCCCCAAGAAACAGGGAAAGGATCCCTCCTCTCGAGCTAGGAGGCGGAAACGGGGCTCCCCTGGATGTGTGCGGGACCCACGTGCTTCCTCTCGAGTGGAGACGGGTATGTCGGGGAACTTCTTGAGTTGCAGCAAGGGTGTGAAGGACCCTTTGGAAGTTCCAGTGGTTAGACGTGATTGGCCTCGAGAAGCCTCAGCGGAAATGGGCCTCATCTCGCCTGGAGGGCAAAACCTCCTGGATTTTCTCGAGTTGCGGCAGGTGCTCTCGACTTACGACGGGGACCTCACGGACCCGCTCTGGTGGCCTCAGGAAAGGCCAGTCCCCATGCGAGTTCCTTGGGGGCCTCTCGGGATTCCTCTCCCGTCGATCCCGGGGCCTAAGACCTTGTGTGGAGTCGGGGCCGGAACCTGAGGATTCCTCTCCAGTGCTGACATGGATCTTGGGGTACTTCTGGAGTCTCCCCAGGGGAGTCAGTCCTCGTCTCGAATGCGGGCATGCACTTGCGCTTTCCTCCAGAGCGGTAGCAGCAGTGTCACGCAGTCCGCCGCGTGGATCAAAGGATCTATGGTTTTCCCTCGAGTCTTTCCCACGAGGCTTTCCCACGAGGCTTTCCCACAGGGCTGTCCCACGTGCACTCGTGGTGGGAGTCGATCCTCGGCTTGAACGTGAAGGCAGTGCAGGGAAAACAGGTTCCTCTGGAATGGACTGACACATCTGGGGGACTCTTGGAATGGTGTCACGACCCTGGAGTTCCTCTCGCCTTTCCTGTGGAGAGCGCCTCCTCTTGAGATGCGACGGGAACGCCGGGAATTCTTTCCCTACGAAACAGGGAAAGGATCCCTCATCTCAAGCTAGGAGGCGGAAACGGGGCTCCCCTGGATGTGTGCGGGACACCACGTGCTTCCTCTCGAGTGCAGACGGGTATGTCGGGGAACTTCTTGAGTTGCAGCAAGGGTGTGAAGACCCTTTGGAAGTTCCAGTGGTTAGATGTGATTGGCCTCGAGTAGCCTCAGCGGAAATGGGCCTCATCTCGCCTGGAGGGCAAAAACTCCTGGATTTTCTAGAGTTGTGGCAGGTGCTCTCGACTTACAACGGGGACCTCAGGGACCCGCTCTGGTGGCCTCAGGAAAGGCCAGTCCCCATGCGAGTTCCTCGGGGGCCTCTCGGGATTCCTCTCCCGTCGATGCCTGGGCCTAAGACCTTGTGTGGAGTCGGGGCCGGAACCTGAGGATTCCTCTCCAGTGCTGACATGGATCTTGGGGTACTTCTGGAGTCTCCCCAGGGGAGTCAGTCCTCGTCTCGAATGCGGGCATGCACTTGCGTTTTCCTCCAGAGCGGTAGCAGCTGTGTCAAGCAGTCCGCCACGTGGATTAAAGGATCTATGGTTTTCCCTCGAGTCTTTCCCACGAGGCTTTCCCACGAGGCTTTCCCACAGGGCTGTCCCACGTGCACACGTGGTGGGAGTCGATCCTCGGCTTGAACGTCAAGGCAGTGCAGGGAAAACAGGTTCCTCTGGAATGGACTGACACATCTGGTTGACTCTTGGAATGGTGGCACGACCCTGGAGTTCCTCTCGCCTTTCCTGTGGAGAGCGCCTCCTCTTGAGATGCGACGGGAACGCCGGGAATTCTTCCCCAAGAAACAGGGAAAGGATCCCTCCTCTCGAGCTAGGAGGCGGAAACGGGGCTCCCCTGGATGTGTGCGGGACCCACGTGCTTCCTCTCGAGTGGAGACGGGTATGTCGGGGAACTTCTTGAGTTGCAGCAAGGGTGTGAAGGACCCTTTGGAAGTTCCAGTGGTTAGACGTGATTAGCCTCGAGAAGCCTCAGCGGAAATGGGCCTCATCTCGCCTGGAGGGCAAAACCTCCTGGATTTTCTCGAGTTGCGGCAGGTGCTCTCGACTTACGACGGGGACCACAGGCACCCGCTCTGGTGGCCTCAGGAAAGGCCAGTCCCCATGCGAGTTCCTCGGGGGCCTCTCGGGATTCCTCTCCCGTCGATGCCGGGGCCTAAGACCTTGTGTGGAGTCGGGGCCGGAACCTGAGGATTCCTCTCCAGTGCTGACATGGATCTTGGGGTACTTCTGGAGTCTCCCCAGGGGAGTCAGTCCTCGTCTCGAATGCGGGCATGCACTTGCGCTTTCCTCCAGAGCGGTAGAAGCAGTGTCACGCAGTCCGCCGCGTGGATCAAAGGATCTATGGTTTTCCCTCGAGTCTTGCCCACGAGGCTTTCCCACGAGGCTTTCCCACAGGGCTGTCCCACGTGCACACGTGGTGGGAGTCGATCCTCGGCTTGAACGTCAAGGCAGTGCAGGGAAAACAGGTTCCTCTGGAATGGACTGACACATCTGGGGGACTCTTGGAATGGTGTCACGACCCTGGAGTTCCTCTCGCATTTCCTGTGGAGAGCGCCTCCTCTTGAGATGCGACGGGGACGCCGGGAATTCTTTCCCTACGAAACAGGGAAAGGATCCCTCATCTCGAGCTAGGAGGCGGAAACGGGTCTCCCCTGGATGTGTGCGGGACCCCACGTGCTTCCTCTCGAGTGGAGACGGGTATGTCGGGGAACTTCTTGAGTTGCAGCAAGGGTGTGAAGGACCCTTTGGAAGTTCCAGTGCTTAGACGTGATTGGCCTCGAGAAGCCTCAGCGGAAATGGGCCTCATCACGCCTGGAGGGCAAAACCTCCTGGATTTTCTCGAGTTGTGGCAGGTGCTCTCGACTTACAACGGGGACCTCAGGGACCCGCTCTGGTGGCCTCAGGAAAGGCCAGTCCCCATGCGAGTTCCTCGGGGGCCTCTCGGGATTCCTCTCCCGTCGATGCCGGGGCCTAAGACCTTGTGTGGAGTCGGGGCCGGAACCTGAGGATTCCTCTCCATTGCTGCCATGGATCTTGGGGTACTTCTGGAGTCTCCCCAGGGGATTCAGTCCTCGTCTCGAATGCGGGCATGCACTTGCACTTTCCTCCAGAGCGGTAGCAGCAGTGTCACTCAGTCCGCCGCGTGGATCAAAGGATCTATGGTTTTCCCTCGAGTCTTTCCCACGAAGCTTTCCCATGAGGCTTTCCCACAGGGCTGTCCCTCGTGCACACGTGGTGGGAGTCGATCCTCGGCTTGAACGTCTAGGCAGTGCAGGGAAAACAGGTTCCTCTGGAATGGACTGACACATCTGGGGGACTCTTGGAATGGTGTCACGACACTGGAGTTCCTCTCGCCTTTCCTGTGGAGAGCGCCTCCTCTTGAGATGCGACGGGAACGCCGGGAATTCTTTCCCTACGAAACAGGGAAAGGATCCCTCATCTCGAGCTAGGAGGCGGAAACGGGGCTCCCCTGGATGTGTGCGGGACCCCACGTGCTTCCTCTCGAGTGCAGACGGGTATGTCGGGGAACTTCTTGAGTTGCAGCAAGGGTGTGAAGACCCTTTGGAAGTTCCAGTGGTTAGACGTGATTAGCCTCGAGAAGCCTCAGCGGAAATGGGCCTCATCTCGCCTGGAGGGCAAAACCTCCTGGATTTTCTCGAGTTGCGGCAGGTGCTCTCGACTTACGACGGGGACCTCAGGGACCCGCTCTGGTGGCCTCAGGAAAGGCCAGTCCCCATGCGAGTTCCTCGTGGGCCTCTCGGGATTCCTCTCCCGTCGATGCCGGGGCCTAAGACCTTGTGTGGAGTCGGGGCCGGAACCTGAGGATTCCTCTCCAGTGCTGACATGGATCTTGGGGTACTTCTGGAGTCTCCCCAGGGGAGTCAGTCCTCGTCTCGAATGCGGGCATGCACTTGCGCTTTCCTCCAGAGCGGTAGCAGCAGTGTCACGCAGTCCTCCGCGTGGATCAAAGGATCTATGGTTTTCCCTCGAGTCTTTCCCACGAGGCTTTCCCACGAGGCTTTCCCACAGGGCTGTCCCACGTGCACACGTGGTGGGAGTCGATCCTCGGCTTGAACGTCAAGGCAGTGCAGGGAAAACAGGTTCCTCTGGAATGGACTGACACATCTGGGGGACTCTTGGAATGGTGGCATGACCCTGGAGTTCCTCTCGCCTTTCCTGTGGAGAGCGCCTCCTCTTGAGATGCGACGGGAACGCCGGGAATTCTTTCCCTACGAAACAGGGAAAGGATCCCTCATCTCGAGCTAGGAGGCGGAAACGGGCACCCCTGGATGTGTGCGGGACACCACGTTCTTCCTCTCGAGTGCAGACGGGTATGTCGGGGAACTTCTTGAGTTGCAGCAAGGGTGTGAAGGACCCTTTGGAAGTTCCAGTGGTTAGATGTGATTGGCCTCGAGAAGCCTCAGCGGAAATGGGCCTCATCTCGCCTGGAGGGCAAAACCTCCTGGATTTTCTCAAGTTGCGGCAGGTGCTCTCGACTTACAACGGGGACCTCAGGGACCCGCTCTGGTGGCCTCAGGAAAGGCCAGTCCCCATGCGAGTTCCTCGGGGGCCTCTCGGGATTCCTCTCCCGTCGATGCCGGGGCCTAAGACCTTGTGTGGAGTCGGGGCCGGAACCTGAGGATTCCTCTCCAGTGCTGACATGGATCTTGGGGTACTTCTGGAGTCTCCCCAGGGGAGTCAGTCCTCGTCTCGAATGCGGGCATGCACTTGCGCTTTCCTCCAGAGCGGTAGAAGCAGTGTCACGCAGTCCGCCGCGTGGATCAAAGGATCTATGGTTTTCCCTCGAGTCTTTCCCACGAGGCTTTCCCACGAGGCTTTCCCACAGGGCTGTCCCACGTGCACACGTGGTGGGAGTCGATCCTCGGCTTGAACGTCAAGGCAGTGCAGGGAAAACAGGTTCCTCTGGAATGGACTGACACATCTGGGGGACTCTTGGAATGGTGTCACGACCCTGGAGTTCCTCTCGCATTTCCTGTGGAGAGCGCCTCCTCTTGAGATGCGACGGGAACGCCGGGAATTCTTTCCCTACGAAACAGGGAAAGGATCCCTCATCTCGAGCTAGGAGGCGGAAACGGGGCTCCCCTGGATGTGTGCGGGACCCCACGTGCTTCCTCTCGAGTGCAGACGGGTATGTCGGGGAACTTCTTGAGTTGCAGCAAGGGTGTGAAGAGCCTTTGGAAGTTCCAGTGGTTAGACGTGATTATCCTCGAGAAGCCTCAGCGGAAATGGGCCTCATCTCGCCTGGAGGGCAAAACCTCCTGGATTTTCTCGAGTTGCGGCAGGTGCTCTCGACTTACGACGGGGACCTCAGGGACCCGCTCTGGTGGCCTCAGGAAAGGCCAGTCCCCATGCGAGTTCCTCGTGGGCCTCTCGGGATTCCTCTCCCGTCGATGCCGGGGCCTAAGACCTTGTGTGGAGTCGGGGCCGGAACCTGAGGATTCCTCTCCAGTGCTGACATGGATCTTGGGGTACTTCTGGAGTCTCCCCAGGGGAGTCAGTCCTCGTCTCGAATGCGGGCATGCACTTGCGCTTTCCTCCAGAGCGGTAGCAGCAGTGTCACGCAGTCCTCCGCGTGGATCAAAGGATCTATGGTTTTCCCTCGAGTCTTTCCCACGAGGCTTTCCCACGAGGCTTTCCCACAGGGCTGTCCCACGTGCACACGTGGTGGGAGTCGATCCTCGGCTTGAACGTCAAGGCAGTGCAGGGAAAACAGGTTCCTCTGGAATGGACTGACACATCTGGGGGACTCTTGGAATGGTGGCATGACCCTGGAGTTCCTCTCGCCTTTCCTGTGGAGAGCGCCTCCTCTTGAGATGCGACGGGAACGCCGGGAATTCTTTCCCTACGAAACAGGGAAAGGATCCCTCATCTCGAGCTAGGAGGCGGAAACGGGCACCCCTGGATGTGTGCGGGACACCACGTTCTTCCTCTCGAGTGCAGACGGGTATGTCGGGGAACTTCTTGAGTTGCAGCAAGGGTGTGAAGGACCCTTTGGAAGTTCCAGTGGTTAGATGTGATTGGCCTCGAGAAGCCTCAGCGGAAATGGGCCTCATCTCGCCTGGAGGGCAAAACCTCCTGGATTTTCTCAAGTTGCGGCAGGTGCTCTCGACTTACAACGGGGACCTCAGGGACCCGCTCTGGTGGCCTCAGGAAAGGCCAGTCCCCATGCGAGTTCCTCGGGGGCCTCTCGGGATTCCTCTCCCGTCGATGCCGGGGCCTAAGACCTTGTGTGGAGTCGGGGCCGGAACCTGAGGATTCCTCTCCAGTGCTGACATGGATCTTGGGGTACTTCTGGAGTCTCCCCAGGGGAGTCAGTCCTCGTCTCGAATGCGGGCATGCACTTGCGCTTTCCTCCAGAGCGGTAGAAGCAGTGTCACGCAGTCCGCCGCGTGGATCAAAGGATCTATGGTTTTCCCTCGAGTCTTTCCCACGAGGCTTTCCCACGAGGCTTTCCCACAGGGCTGTCCCACGTGCACACGTGGTGGGAGTCGATCCTCGGCTTGAACGTCAAGGCAGTGCAGGGAAAACAGGTTCCTCTGGAATGGACTGACACATCTGGGTGACTCTTGGAATGGTGGCACGACCCTGGAGTTCCTCTCGCATTTCCTGTGGAGAGCGCCTCCTCTTGAGATGCGACGGGAACGCCGGGAATTCTTCCCCAAGAAACAGGGAAAGGATCCCTCCTCTCGAGCTAGGAGGCGGAAACGGGGCTCCCCTGGATGTGTGCGGGACCCACGTGCTTCCTCTCGAGTGGAGACGGGTATGTCGGGGAACTTCTTCAGTTGCAGCAACGGTGTGAAGGACCCTTTGGAAGTTCCAGTGGTTAGACGTGATTAGCCTCGAGAAGCCTCAGCGGAAATGGGCCTCATCTCGCCTGGAGGGCAAAACCTCCTGGATTTTCTCGAGTTGCGGCAGGTGCTCTCGACTTACGACGAGGACCTCAGGGAACCGCTCTGGTGGCCTCAGGAAAGGCCAGTCCCCATGCGAGTTCTTCTGGGGATCCTCTCCCGTCGATGCCGGGGCCTAAGACCTTGTGTGGAGTCGGGGCCGGAACCTGAGGATTCCTCTCCAGTGCTGACATGGATCTTGGGGTACTTCTGGAGTCTCCCCAGGGGAGTCAGTCCTCGTCTCGAATGCGGGCATGCACTTGTGCTTTCCTCCAGAGCGGTAGCAGCAGTGTCACGCAGTCCGCCGCGTGGATCAAAGGATCTATGGTTTTCCCTCGAGTCTTTCCCACGAGGCTTTCCCACGAGGCTTTCCCACAGGGCTGTCCCACGTGCACACGTGGTGGGAGTCGATCCTCGGCTTGAACGTCAAGGCAGTGCAGGGAAAACAGATTCCTCTGGAATGGACTGACACATCTGGGGGACTCTTGGAATGGTGGCATGACCCTGGAGTTCCTCTCGCCTTTCCTGTGGAGAGCGCCTCCTCTTGAGATGCGACGGGAACGCCGGGAATTCTTTCCCTACGAAAAAGGGAAAGGATCCCTCATCTCGAGCTAGGAGGCGGAAACGGGGCTCCCCTGGATGTGTGCGGGACACCACGTGCTTCCTCTCGAGTGCAGACGGGTATGTCGGGGAACTTCTTGAGTTGCAGCAAGGGTGTGAAGGACCCTTTGGAAGTTCCAGTGGTTAGACGTGATTGGCCTCGAGAAGCCTCAGCGGAAATGGGCCTCATCTCGCCTGGAGGGCAAAACCTCCTGGATTTTCTCGAGTTGCGGCAGGTGCTCTCGACTTACGACGGGGACCTCACGGACCCGCTCTGGTGGCCTCAGGAAAGGCCAGTCCCCATGCGAGTTCCTCGGGGGCCTCTCGGGATTCCTCTCCCGTCGATCCCGGGGCCTAAGACCTTGTGTGGAGTCGGGGCCGGAACCTGAGGATTCCTCTCCAGTGCTGACATGGATCTTGGGGTACTTCTGGAGTCTCCCCAGGGGAGTCAGTCCTCGTCTCGAATGCGGGCATGCACTTGCGCTTTCCTCCAGAGCGGTAGCAGCAGTGTCACGCAGTCCGCCGCGTGGATCAAAGGATCTATGGTTTTCCCTCGAGTCTTTCCCACGAGGCTTTCCCACGAGGCTTTCCCACAGGGCTGTCCCACGTGCACTCGTGGTGGGAGTCGATCCTCGGCTTGAACGTGAAGGCAGTGCAGGGAAAACAGGTTCCTCTGGAATGGACTGACACATCTGGGGGACTCTTGGAATGGTGTCACGACCCTGGAGTTCCTCTCGCCTTTCCTGTGGAGAGCGCCTCCTCTTGAGATGCGACGGGAACGCCGGGAATTCTTTCCCTATGAAACAGGGAAAGGATCCCTCATCTCAAGCTAGGAGGCGGAAACGGGGCTCCCCTGGATGTGTGCGGGACACCACGTGCTTCCTCTCGAGTGCAGACGGGTATGTCGGGGAACTTCTTGAGTTGCAGCAAGGGTGTGAAGACCCTTTGGAAGTTCCAGTGGTTAGATGTGATTGGCCTCGAGTAGCCTCAGCGGAAATGGGCCTCATCTCGCCTGGAGGGCAAAAACTCCTGGATTTTCTCGAGTTGTGGCAGGTGCTCTCGACTTACAACGGGGACCTCAGGGACCCGCTCTGGTGGCCTCAGGAAAGGCCAGTCCCCATGCGAGTTCCTCGGGGGCCTCTCGGGATTCCTCTCCCGTCGATGCCGGGGCCTAAGACCTTGTGTGGAGTCGGGGCCGGACCCTGAGGATTCCTCTCCAGTGCTGACATGGATCTTGGGGTACTTCTGGAGTCTCCCCAGGGGAGTCAGTCCTCGTCTCGAATGCGGGCATGCACTTGCGCTTTCCTCCAGAGCGGTAGCAGCAGTGTCACGCAGTCCGCCACGTGGATTAAAGGATCTATGGTTTTCCCTCGAGTCTTTCCCACGAGGCTTTCCCACGAGGCTTTCCCACAGGGCTGTCCCACGTGCACACGTGGTGGGAGTCGATCCTCGGCTTGAACGTCAAGGCAGTGCATGGAAAACAGGTTCCTCTGGAATGGACTGACACATCTGGTTGACTCTTGGAATGGTGGCACGACCCTGGAGTTCCTCTCGCCTTTCCTGTGGAGAGCGCCTCCTCTTGAGATGCGACGGGAACGCCGGGAATTCTTCCCCAAGAAACAGGGAAAGGATCCCTCCTCTCGAGCTAGGAGGCGGAAACGGGGCTCCCCTGGATGTGTGCGGGACCCACGTGCTTCCTCTCGAGTGGAGACGGGTATGTCGGGGAACTTCTTGAGTTGCAGCAAGGGTGTGAAGGACCCTTTGGAAGTTCCAGTGGTTAGACGTGATTAGCCTCGAGAAGCCTCAGCGGAAATGGGCCTCATCTCGCCTGGAGGGCAAAACCTCCTGGATTTTCTCGAGTTGCGGCAGGTGCTCTCGACTTACGACGGGGACCTCAGGGACCCGCTCTGGTGGCCTCAGGAAAGGCCAGTCCCCATGCGAGTTCCTCGGGGGCCTCTCGGGATTCCTCTCCCGTCGATGCCGGGGCCTAAGACCTTGTGTGGAGTCGGGGCCGGAACCTGAGGATTCCTCTCCAGTGCTGACATGGATCTTGGGGTACTTCTGGAGTCTCCCCAGGGGAGTCAGTCCTCGTCTCGAATGCGGGCATGCACTTGCGCTTTCTTCCAGAGCGGTAGCAGCAGTGTCACGCAGTCCGCCGCGTGGATCAAGGGATCTATGGTTTTCCCTCGAGTCTTTCCCACGAGGCTTTCCCACGAGGCTTTCCCACAGGGCTGTCCCACGTGCACACGTGGTGGGAGTCGATCCTCGGCTTGAACGTCAAGGCAGTGCAGGGAAAACAGGTTCCTCTGGAATGGACAGACACATCTGGGGGACTCTTGGAATGGTGGCATGACCCTGGAGTTCCTCTCGCCTTTCCTGTGGAGAGCGCCTCCTCTTGAGATGCGACGGGAACGCCGGGAATTCTTTCCCTACGAAACAGGGAAAGGATCCCTCATCTCGAGCTAGGAGGCAGAAACGGGGCTCCCCTGGATGTGTGCGGGACACCACGTGCTTCCTCTCGAGTGCAGACGGGTATGTCGGGGAACTTCTTGAGTTGCAGCAAGGGTGTGAAGGACCCTTTGGAAGTTCCAGTGGTTAGATGTGATTGGCCTCGAGAAGCCTCAGCGGAAATGGGCCTCATCTCGCCTGGAGGGCAAAACCTCCTGGATTTTCTCGAGTTGCGGCAGGTGCTCTCGACTTACGACGGGGACCTCAGGGACCCGCTCTGGTGGCCTCAGGAAAGGCCAGTCCCCATGCGAGTTCCTCGGGGGCCTCTCGGGATTCCTCTCCCGTCGATGCCGGGGCCTAAGACCTTGTGTGGAGTCGGGGCCGGAACCTGAGGATTCCTCTCCAGTGCTGACATGGATCTTGGGGTACTTCTGGAGTCTCCCCAGGGGATTCAGTCCTCGTCTCGAATGCGGGCATGCACTTGCACTTTCCTCCAGAGCGGTAGCAGCAGTGTCACGCAGTCCGCCGCGTGGATCAAAGGATCTATGGTTTTCCCTCGAGTCTTTCCCACGAAGCTTTCCCACGAGGCTTTCCCACAGGGCTGTCCCACGTGCACACGTGGTGGGAGTCGATCCTCGGCTTGAACGTCTAGGCAGTGCAGGGAAAACAGGTTCCTCTGGAATGGACTGACACATCTGGGGGACTCTTGGAATGGTGGCACGACCCTGGAGTTCCTCTCGCATTTCCTGTGGAGAGCGCCTCCTCTTGAGATGCGACGGGAACGCCGGGAATTCTTTCCCTACGAAACAGGGAAAGGATCCCTCATCTCGAGCTAGGAGGCGGAAACGGGGCTCCCCTGGATGTGTGCGGGACCCCACGTGCTTCCTCTCGAGTGGAGACGGGTATGTCGGGGAACTTCTTGAGTTGCAGCAAGGGTGTGAAGGACCCTTTGGAAGTTCCAGTGGTTAGACGTGATTGGCCTCGAGAAGCCTCAGCGGAAATGGGCCTCATCTCGCCTGGAGGGCAAAACCTCCTGGATTTTCTCGAGTTGCGGCAGGTGCTCTCGACTTACGACGGGGACCTCACGGACCCGCTCTGGTGGCCTCAGGAAAGGCCAGTCCCCATGCGAGTTCCTCGGGGGCCTCTCGGGATTCCTCTCCCGTCGATCCCGGGGCCTAAGACCTTGTGTGGAGTCGGGGCCGGAACCTGAGGATTCCTCTCCAGTGCTGACATGGATCTTGGGGTACTTCTGGAGTCTCCCCAGGGGAGTCAGTCCTCGTCTCGAATGCGGGCATGCACTTGCGCTTTCTTCCAGAGCGGTAGCAGCAGTGTCACGCAGTCCGCCGCGTGGATCAAGGGATCTATGGTTTTCCCTCGAGTCTTTCCCACGAGGCTTTCCCACGAGGCTTTCCCACAGGGCTGTCCCACGTGCACACGTGGTGGGAGTCGATCCTCGGCTTGAACGTCAAGGCAGTGCAGGGAAAACAGGTTCCTCTGGAATGGACAGACACATCTGGGGGACTCTTGGAATGGTGGCATGACCCTGGAGTTCCTCTCGCCTTTCCTGTGGAGAGCGCCTCCTCTTGAGATGCGACGGGAACGCCGGGAATTCTTTCCCTACGAAACAGGGAAAGGATCCCTCATCTCGAGCTAGGAGGCAGAAACGGGGCTCCCCTGGATGTGTGCGGGACACCACGTGCTTCCTCTCGAGTGCAGACGGGTATGTCGGGGAACTTCTTGAGTTGCAGCAAGGGTGTGAAGGACCCTTTGGAAGTTCCAGTGGTTAGATGTGATTGGCCTCGAGAAGCCTCAGCGGAAATGGGCCTCATCTCGCCTGGAGGGCAAAACCTCCTGGATTTTCTCGAGTTGCGGCAGGTGCTCTCGACTTACGACGGGGACCTCAGGGACCCGCTCTGGTGGCCTCAGGAAAGGCCAGTCCCCATGCGAGTTCCTCGGGGGCCTCTCGGGATTCCTCTCCCGTCGATGCCGGGGCCTAAGACCTTGTGTGGAGTCGGGGCCGGAACCTGAGGATTCCTCTCCAGTGCTGACATGGATCTTGGGGTACTTCTGGAGTCTCCCCAGGGGATTCAGTCCTCGTCTCGAATGCGGGCATGCACTTGCACTTTCCTCCAGAGCGGTAGCAGCAGTGTCACGCAGTCCGCCGCGTGGATCAAAGGATCTATGGTTTTCCCTCGAGTCTTTCCCACGAAGCTTTCCCACGAGGCTTTCCCACAGGGCTGTCCCACGTGCACACGTGGTGGGAGTCGATCCTCGGCTTGAACGTCTAGGCAGTGCAGGGAAAACAGGTTCCTCTGGAATGGACTGACACATCTGGGGGACTCTTGGAATGGTGTCACGACCCTGGAGTTCCTCTCGCATTTCCTGTGGAGAGCGCCTCCTCTTGAGATGCGACGGGAACGCCGGGAATTCTTTCCCTACGAAACAGGGAAAGGATCCCTCATCTCGAGCTAGGAGGCGGAAACGGGGCTCCCCTGGATGTGTGCGGGACCCCACGTGCTTCCTCTCGAGTGGAGACGGGTATGTCGGGGAACTTCTTGAGTTGCAGCAAGGGTGTGAAGGACCCTTTGGAAGTTCCAGTGGTTAGACGTGATTGGCCTCGAGAAGCCTCAGCGGAAATGGGCCTCATCTCGCCTGGAGGGCAAAACCTCCTGGATTTTCTCGAGTTGCGGCAGGTGCTCTCGACTTACGACGGGGACCTCACGGACCCGCTCTGGTGGCCTCAGGAAAGGCCAGTCCCCATGCGAGTTCCTCGGGGGCCTCTCGGGATTCCTCTCCCGTCGATCCCGGGGCCTAAGACCTTGTGTGGAGTCGGGGCCGGAACCTGAGGATTCCTCTCCAGTGCTGACATGGATCTTGGGGTACTTCTGGAGTCTCCCCAGGGGAGTCAGTCCTCGTCTCGAATGCGGGCATGCACTTGCGCTTTCCTCCAGAGCGGTAGCAGCAGTGTCACGCAGTCCGCCGCGTGGATCAAAGGATCTATGGTTTTCCCTCGAGTCTTTCCCACGAGGCTTTCCCACGAGGCTTTCCCACAGGGCTGTCCCACGTGCACTCGTGGTGGGAGTCGATCCTCGGCTTGAACGTCAAGGCAGTGCAGGGAAAACAGGTTCCTCTGGAATGGACTGACACATCTGGGGGACTCTTGGAATGGTGTCACGACCCTGGAGTTCCTCTCGCATTTCCTGTGGAGAGCGCCTCCTCTTGAGATGCGACGGGAACGCCGGGAATTCTTTCCCTACGAAACAGGGAAAGGATCCCTCATCTCGAGCTAGGAGGCGGAAACGGGGCTCCCCTGGATGTGTGCGGGACCCCACGTGCTTCCTCTCGAGTGGAGACGGGTATGTCGGGGAACTTCTTGAGTTGCAGCAAGGGTGTGAAGGACCCTTTGGAAGTTCCAGTGCTTAGACGTGATTGGCCTCGAGAAGCCTCAGCGGAAATGGGCCTCATCACGCCTGGAGGGCAAAACCTCCTGGATTTTCTCGAGTTGCGGCAGGTGCTCTCGACTTACAACGGGGACCTCAGGGACCCGCTCTGGTGGCCTCAGGAAAGGCCAGTCCCCATGCGAGTTCCTCGGGGGCCTCTCGGGATTCCTCTCCCGTCGATGCCGGGCCTAAGACCTTGTGTGGAGTCGGGGCCGGAACCTGAGGATTCCTCTCCAGTGCTGACATGGATCTTGGGGTACTTCTGGAGTCTCCCCAGGGGAGTCAGTCCTCGTCTCGAATGCGGGCATGCACTTGCGCTTTCCTCCAGAGCGGTAGCAGCAGTGTCACGCAGTCCGCCACGTGGATTAAAGGATCTATGGTTTTCCCTCGAGTCTTTCCCACGAGGCTTTCCCACGAGGCTTTCCCACAGGGCTGTCCCACGTGCACACGTGGTGGGAGTCGATCCTCGGCTTGAACGTCAAGGCAGTGCAGGGAAAACAGGTTCCTCTGGAATGGACTGACACATCTGGGTGACTCTTGGAATGGTGGCACGACCCTGGAGTTCCTCTCGCCTTTTCTGTGGAGAGCGCCTCCTCTTGAGATGCGACGGGAACGCCGGGAATTCTTCCCCAAGAAACAGGGAAAGGATCCCTCCTCTCGAGCTAGGAGGCGGAAACGGGGCTCCCCTGGATGTGTGCGGGACCCACGTGCTTCCTCTCGAGTGGAGACGGGTATGTCGGGGAACTTCTTCAGTTGCAGCAACGGTGTGAAGGACCCTTTGGAAGTTCCAGTGGTTAGACGTGATTAGCCTCGAGAAGCCTCAGCGGAAATGGGCCTCATCTCGCCTGGAGGGCAAAACCTCCTGGATTTTCTCGAGTTGCGGCAGGTGCTCTCGACTTACGACGAGGACCTCAGGGAACCGCTCTGGTGGCCTCAGGAAAGGCCAGTCCCCATGCGAGTTCTTCTGGGGATCCTCTCCCGTCGATGACGGGGCCTAAGACCTTGTGTGGAGTCGGGGCCGGAACCTGAGGATTCCTCTCCAGTGCTGACATGGATCTTGGGGTACTTCTGGAGTCTCCCCAGGGGAGTCAGTCTTCGTCTCGAATGCGGGCATGCACTTGTGCTTTCCTCCAGAGCGGTAGCAGCAGTGTCACGCAGTCCGCCGCGTGGATCAAAGGATCTATGGTTTTCCCTCGAGTCTTTCCCACGAGGCTTTCCCACGAGGCTTTCCCACAGGGCTGTCCCACGTGCACACGTGGTGGGAGTCGATCCTCGGCTTGAACGTCAAGGCAGTGCAGGGAAAACAGATTCCTCTGGAATATACTGACACATCTGGGGGACTCTTGGAATGGTGGCATGACCCTGGAGTTCCTCTCGCCTTTCCTGTGGAGAGCGCCTCCTCTTGAGATGCGACGGGAACGCCGGGAATTCTTTCCCTACGAAACAGGGAAAGGATCCCTCATCTCGAGCTAGGAGGCGGAAACGGGGCTCCCCTGGATGTGTGCGGGACACCACGTGCTTCCTCTCGAGTGGAGACGGGTATGTCGGGGAACTTCTTGAGTTGCAGCAAGGGTGTGAAGGACCCTTTGGAAGTTCCAGTGGTTAGACGTGATTGGCCTCGAGAAGCCTCAGCGGAAATGGGCCTCATCTCGCCTGGAGGGCAAAACCTCCTGGATTTTCCCGAGTTGCGGCAGGTGCTCTCGACTTACGACGGGGACCTCACGGACCCGCTCTGGTGGCCTCAGGAAAGGCCAGTCCCCATGCGAGTTCCTCGGGGGCCTCTCGGGATTCCTCTCCCGTCGATCCCGGGGCCTAAGACCTTGTGTGGAGTCGGGGCCGGAACCTGAGGATTCCTCTCCAGTGCTGACATGGATCTTGGGGTACTTCTGGAGTCTCCCCAGGGGAGTCAGTCCTCGTCTCGAATGCGGGCATGCACTTGCGCTTTCCTCCAGAGCGGTAGCAGCAGTGTCACGCAGTCCGCCGCGTGGATCAAAGGATCTATGGTTTTCCCTCGAGTCTTTCCCACGAGGCTTTCCCACGAGGCTTTCCCACAGGGCTGTCCCACGTGCACTCGTGGTGGGAGTCGATCCTCGGCTTGAACGTGAAGGCAGTGCAGGGAAAACAGGTTCCTCTGGAATGGACTGACACATCTGGGGGACTCTTGGAATGGTGTCACGACCCTGGAGTTCCTCTCGCCTTTCCTGTGGAGAGCGCCTCCTCTTGAGATGCGACGGGAACGCCGGGAATTCTTTCCCTATGAAACAGGGAAAGGATCCCTCATCTCAAGCTAGGAGGCGGAAACGGGGCTCCCCTGGATGTGTGCGGGACACCACGTGCTTCCTCTCGAGTGCAGACGGGTATGTCGGGGAACTTCTTGAGTTGCAGCAAGGGTGTGAAGACCCTTTGGAAGTTCCAGTGGTTAGATGTGATTGGCCTCGAGTAGCCTCAGCGGAAATGGGCCTCATCTCGCCTGGAGGGCAAAAACTCCTGGATTTTCTCGAGTTGTGGCAGGTGCTCTCGACTTACAACGGGGACCTCAGGGACCCGCTCTGGTGGCCTCAGGAAAGGCCAGTCCCCATGCGAGTTCCTCGGGGGCCTCTCAGGATTCCTCTCCCGTCGATGCCGGGGCCTAAGACCTTGTGTGGAGTCGGGGCCGGACCCTGAGGATTCCTCTCCAGTGCTGACATGGATCTTGGGGTACTTCTGGAGTCTCCCCAGGGGAGTCAGTCCTCGTCTCGAATGCGGGCATGCACTTGCGCTTTCCTCCAGAGCGGTAGCAGCAGTGTCACGCAGTCCGCCACGTGGATTAAAGGATCTATGGTTTTCCCTCGAGTCTTTCCCACGAGGCTTTCCCACGAGGCTTTCCCACAGGGCTGTCCCACGTGCACACGTGGTGGGAGTCGATCCTCGGCTTGAACGTCAAGGCAGTGCAGGGAAAACAGGTTCCTCTGGAATGGACTGACACATCTGGTTGACTCTTGGAATGGTGGCACGACCCTGGAGTTCCTCTCGCCTTTCCTGTGGAGAGCGCCTCCTCTTGAGATGCGACGGGAACGCCGGGAATTCTTCCCCAAGAAACAGGGAAAGGATCCCTCCTCTCGAGCTAGGAGGCGGAAACGGGGCTCCCCTGGATGTGTGCGGGACCCACGTGCTTCCTCTCGAGTGGAGACGGGTATGTCAGGGAACTTCTTGAGTTGCAGCAAGGGTGTGAAGGACCCTTTGGAAGTTCCAGTGGTTAGACGTGATTAGCCTCGAGAAGCCTCAGCGGAAATGGGCCTCATCTCGCCTGGAGGGCAAAACCTCCTGGATTTTCCCGAGTTGCGGCAGGTGCTCTCGACTTACGACGGGGACCTCAGGGACCCGCTCTGGTGGCCTCAGGAAAGGCCAGTCCCCATGCGAGTTCCTCGGGGGCCTCTCGGGATTCCTCTCCCGTCGATGCCGGGGCCTAAGACCTTGTGTGGAGTCGGGGCCGGAACCTGAGGATTCCTCTCCAGTGCTGACATGGATCTTGGGGTACTTCTGGAGTCTCCCCAGGGGAGTCAGTCCTCGTCTCGAATGCGGGCATGCACTTGCGCTTTCCTCCAGAGCGGTAGCAGCAGTGTCACGCAGTCCGCCGCGTGGATCAAAGGATCTATGGTTTTCCCTCGAGTCTTTCCCACGAGGCTTTCCCACGAGGCTTTCCCACAGGGCTGTCCCACGTGCACACGTGGTGGGAGTCGATCCTCGGCTTGAACGTCAAGGCAGTGCAGGGAAAACAGGTTCCTCTGGAATGGACTGACACATCTGGGGGACTCTTGGAATGGTGGCATGACCCTGGAGTTCCTCTCGCCTTTCCTGTGGAGAGCGCCTCCTCTTGAGATGCGACGGGAACGCCGGGAATTCTTTCCCTACGAAACAGGGAAAGGATCCCTCATCTCGAGCTAGGAGGCGGAAACGGGGCACCCCTGGATGTGTGCGGGACACCACGTTCTTCCTCTCGAGTGCAGACGGGTATGTCGGGGAACTTCTTGAGTTGCAGCAAGGGTGTGAAGGACCCTTTGGAAGTTCCAGTGGTTAGATGTGATTGCCCTCGAGAAGCCTCAGCGGAAATGGGCCTCATCTCGCCTGGAGGGCAAAACCTCCTGGATTTTCTCGAGTTGCGGCAGGTGCTCTCGACTTACAACGGGGACCTCAGGGACCCGCTCTGGTGGCCTCAGGAAAGGCCAGTCCCCATGCGAGTTCCTCGGGGGCCTCTCGGGATTCCTCTCCCGTCGATGCCGGGGCCTAAGACCTTGTGTGGAGTCGGGGCCGTAACCTGAGGATTCCTCTCCAGTGCTGACATGGATCTTGGGGTACTTCTGGAGTCTCCCCAGGGGAGTCAGTCCTCGTCTCGAATGCGGGCATGCACTTGCGCTTTCCTCCAGAGCGGTAGAAGCAGTGTCACGCAGTCCGCCGCGTGGATCAAAGGATCTATGGTTTTCCCTCGAGTCTTTCCCACGAGGCTTTCCCACGAGGCTTTCCCACAGGGCTGTCCCACGTGCACACGTGGTGGGAGTCGATCCTCGGCTTGAACGTCAAGGCAGTGCAGGGAAAACAGGTTCCTCTGGAATGGACTGACACATCTGGGGGACTCTTGGAATGGTGTCACGACCCTGGAGTTCCTCTCGCCTTTCCGTGGAGAGCGCCTCCTCTTGAGATGCGACGGGAACGCCGGGAATTCTTTCCCTACGAAACAGGGAAAGGATCCCTCATCTCGAGCTAGGAGGCGGAAACGGGTCTCCCCTGGATGTGTGCGGGACCCCACGTGCTTCCTCTCGAGTGGAGACGGGTATGTCGGGGAACTTCTTGAGTTGCAGCAAGGGTGTGAAGGACCCTTTGGAAGTTCCAGTGCTTAGACGTGATTGGCCTCGAGAAGCCTCACCGGAAATGGGCCTC
This sequence comes from Ovis canadensis, assembly GCF_042477335.2. Taxonomy (NCBI): domain Eukaryota; kingdom Metazoa; phylum Chordata; class Mammalia; order Artiodactyla; family Bovidae; genus Ovis; species Ovis canadensis. The sequence goes on from NC_091251.1 coordinate 11,148,271, forward strand.
ATCACGCCTGGAGGGCAAAACCTCCTGGATTTTCTCGAGTTGCGGCAGGTGGTCTCGACTTACAACGGGGACCTCAGGGACCCGCTCTGGTGGCCTCAGGAAAGGCCAGTCCCCATGCGAGTTCCTCGGGGGCCTCTCGGGATTCCTCTCCCGTCGATGCCGGGGCCTAAGACCTTGTGTGGAGTCGGGGCCGGAACCTGAGGATTCCTCTCCAGTGCTGACATGGATCTTGGGGTACTTCTGGAGTCTCCCCAGGGGAGTCAGTCCTCGTCTCGAATGCGGGCATGCACTTGCGCTTTCCTCCAGAGCGGTAGCAGCAGTGTCACGCAGTCCGCCACGTGGATTAAAAGATCTATGGTTTTCCCTCGAGTCTTTCCCACGAGGCTTTCCCACGAGGCTTTCCCACAGGGCTGTCCCACGTGCACACGTGGTGGGAGTCGATCCTCGGCTTGAACGTCAAGGCAGTGCAGGGAAAACAGGTTCCTCTGGAATGGACTGACACATCTGGGGGACTCTTGGAATGGTGGCATGACCCTGGAGTTCCTCTCGCCTTTCCTGTGGAGAGCGCCTCCTCTTGAGATGCGACGGGAACGCCGGGAATTCTTTCCCTACGAAACAGGGAAAGGATCCCTCATCTCGAGCTAGGAGGCGGAAACGGGGCTCCCCTGGATGTGTGCGGGACACCACGTGCTTCCTCTCGAGTGCAGACGGGTATGTCGGGGAACTTCTTGAGTTGCAGCAAGGGTGTGAAGGACCCCTTGGAAGTTCCAGTGGTTAGATGTGATTGGCCTCGAGAAGCCTCAGCGGAAATGGGCCTCATCTCGCCTGGAGGGCAAAACCTCCTGGATTTTCTCGAGTTGCGGCAGGTGCTCTCGACTTACAACGGGGACCTCAGGGACCCGCTCTGGTGGCCTCAGGAAAGGCCAGTCCCCATGCGAGTTCCTCGGGGGCCTCTCGGGATTCCTCTCCCGTCGATTCCGGGGCCTAAGACCTTGTTTGGAGTCGGGGCCGGAACCTGAGGATTCCTCTCCAGTGCTGACATGGATCTTGGGGTACTTCTGGAGTCTCCCCAGGGGAGTCAGTCCTCGTCTCGAATGCGGGCATGCACTTGCGCTTTCCTCCAGAGCGGTAGAAGCAGTGTCACGCAGTCCGCCGCGTGGATCAAAGGATCTATGGTTTTCCCTCGAGTCTTTCCCACGAGGCTTTCCCACGAGGCTTTCCCACAGGGCTGTCCCACGTGCACACGTGGTGGGAGTCGATCCTCGGCTTGAACGTCAAGGCAGTGCAGGGAAAACAGGTTCCTCTGGAATGGACTGACACATCTGGGTGACTCTTGGAATGGTGGCACGACCCTGGAGTTCCTCTCGCCTTTCCTGTGGAGAGCGCCTCCTCTTGAGATGCGACGGGAACGCCGGGAATTCTTCCCCAAGAAACAGGGAAAGGATCCCTCCTCTCGAGCTAGGAGGCGGAAACGGGGCTCCCCTGGATGTGTGCGGGACCCACGTGCTTCCTCTCGAGTGCAGACGGGTATGTCGGGGAACTTCTTGAGTTGCAGCAAGGGTGTGAAGGACCCTTTGGAAGTTCCAGTGGTTAGACGTGATTAGCCTCGAGAAGCCTCAGCGGAAATGAGGCTCATCTCGCCTGGAGGGCAAAACCTCCTGGATTTTCTCGAGTTGCGGCAGGTGCTCTCGACTTACGACGGGGACCACAGGCACCCGCTCTGGTGGCCTCAGGAAAGGCCAGTCCCCATGCGAGTTCCTCGGGGGCCTCTCGGGATTCCTCTCCCGTCGATGCCGGGGCCTAAGACCTTGTGTGGAGTCGGGGCCGGAACCTGAGGATTCCTCTCCAGTGCTGACATGGATCTTGGGGTACTTCTGGAGTCTCCCCAGGGGAGTCAGTCCTCGTCTCGAATGCGGGCATGCACTTGTGCTTTCCTCCAGAGCGGTAGCAGCAGTGTCACGCAGTCCGCCGCGTGGATCAAAGGATCTATGGTTTTCCCTCGAGTCTTTCCCACGAGGCTTTCCCACGAGGCTTTCTCACAGGGCTGTCCCACGTGCACACGTGGTGGGAGTCGATCCTCGGCTTGAACGTCAAGGCAGTGCAGGGAAAACAGGTTCCTCTGGAATGGACTGACACATCTGGGGGACTCTTGGAATGGTGGCATGACCCTGGAGTTCCTCTCGCCTTTCCTGTGGAGAGCGCCTCCTCTTGAGATGCGACGGGAACGCCGGGAATTCTTTCCCTACGAAACAGGGAAAGGATCACTCATCTCGAGCTAGGAGGCGGAAACGGGGCTCCCCTGGATATGTGCGGGACACCACGTGCTTCCTCTCGAGTGCAGACGGGTATGTCGGGGAACTTCTTGAGTTGCAGCAAGGGTGTGAAGACCCTTTGGAAGTTCCAGTGGTTAGACGTGATTAGCCTCGAGAAGCCTCAGCGGAAATGGGCCTCATCTCGCCTGGAGGGCAAAACCTCCTGGATTTTCTCGAGTTGCGGCAGGTGCTCTCGACTTACGACGGGGACCTCAGGGACCCGCTCTGGTGGCCTCAGGAAAGGCCAGTCCCCATGCGAGTTCCTCGGGGGCCTCTCGGGATTCCTCTCCCGTCGATGCCGGGGCCTAAGACCTTGTGTGGAGTCGGGGCCGGAACCTGAGGATTCCTCTCCAGTGCTGACATGGATCTTGGGGTACTTCTGGAGTCTCCCCAGGGGAGTCAGTCCTCGTCTCGAATGCGGGCATGCACTTGCGCTTTCCTCCAGAGCGGTAGCAGCAGTGTCACGCAGTCCGCCGCGTGGATCAAAGGATCTATGGTTTTCCCTCGAGTCTTTCCCACGAGGCTTTCCCACGAGGCTTTCCCACAGGGCTGTCCCACGTGCACACGTGGTGGGAGTCGATCCTCGGCTTGAACGTCAAGGCAGTGCAGGGAAAACAGGTTCCTCTGGAATGGACTGACACATCTGGGGGACTCTTGGAATGGTGGCATGACCCTGGAGTTCCTCTCGCCTTTCCTGTGGAGAGCGCCTCCTCTTGAGATGAGACGGGAACGCCGGGAATTCTTTCCCTACGAAACAGGGAAAGGATCCCTCATCTCGAGCTAGGAGGCGGAAACGGGGCACCCCTGGATGTGTGCGGGACACCACGTTCTTCCTCTCGAGTGCAGACGGGTATGTCGGGGAACTTCTTGAGTTGCAGCAAGGGTGTGAAGGACCCTTTGGAAGTTCCAGTGGTTAGATGTGATTGGCCTCGAGAAGCCTCAGCGGAAATGGGCCTCATCTCGCCTGGAGGGCAAAACCTCCTGGATTTTCTCGAGTTGCGGCAGGTGCTCTCGACTTACGACGGGGACCTCAGCGACCCGCTCTGGTGGCCTCAGGAAAGGCCAGTCCCCATGCGAGTTCCTCGGGGGCCTCTCGGGATTCCTCTCCCGTCGATGCCGGGGCCTAAGACCTTGTGTGGAGTCGGGGCCGGAACCTGAGGATTCCTCTCCAGTGCTGACATGGATCTTGGGGTACTTCTGGAGTCTCCCCAGGGGAGTCAGTCCTCGTCTAGAATGCGGGCATGCACTTGTGCTTTCCTCCAGAGCGGTAGCAGCAGTGTCACGCAGTCCGCCGCGTGGATCAAAGGATCTATGGTTTTCCCTCGAGTCTTTCCCACGAGGCTTTCCCACGAGGCTTTCCCACAGGGCTGTCCCACGTGCACACGTGGTGGGAGTCGATCCTCGGCTTGAACGTCAAGGCAGTGCAGGGAAAACAGATTCCTCTGGAATATACTGACACATCTGGGGGACTCTTGGAATGGTGGCATGACCCTGGAGTTCCTCTCGCCTTTCCTGTGGAGAGCGCCTCCTCTTGAGATGCGACGGGAACGCCGGGAATTCTTTCCCTACGAAACAGGGAAAGGATCCCTCATCTCGAGCTAGGAGGCGGAAACGGGGCTCCCCTGGATGTGTGCGGGACACCACGTGCTTCCTCTCGAGTGGAGACGGGTATGTCGGGGAACTTCTTGAGTTGCAGCAAGGGTGTGAAGGACCCTTTGGAAGTTCCAGTGGTTAGACGTGATTGGCCTCGAGAAGCCTCAGCGGAAATGGGCCTCATCTCGCCTGGAGGGCAAAACCTCCTGGATTTTCTCGAGTTGCGGCAGGTGCTCTCGACTTACAACGGGGACCTCAGGGACCCGCTCTGGTGGCCTCAGGAAAGGCCAGTCCCCATGCGAGTTCCTCGGGGGCCTCTCGGGATTCCTCTCCCGTCGATGCCGGGGCCTAAGACCTTGTGTGGAGTCGGGGCCGGACCCTGAGGATTCCTCTCCAGTGCTGACATGGATCTTGGGGTACTTCTGGAGTCTCCCCAGGGGAGTCAGTCCTCGTCTCGAATGCGGGCATGCACTTGCGCTTTCCTCCAGAGCGGTAGCAGCAGTGTCACGCAGTCCGCCACGTGGATTAAAGGATCTATGGTTTTCCCTCGAGTCTTTCCCACGAGGCTTTCCCACGAGGCTTTCCCACAGGGCTGTCCCACGTGCACACGTGGTGGGAGTCGATCCTCGGCTTGAACGTCAAGGCAGTGCAGGGAAAACAGGTTCCTCTGGAATGGACTGACACATCTGGTTGACTCTTGGAATGGTGGCACGACCCTGGAGTTCCTCTCGCCTTTCCTGTGGAGAGCGCCTCCTCTTGAGATGCGACGGGAACGCCGGGAATTCTTCCCCAAGAAACAGGGAAAGGATCCCTCCTCTCGAGCTAGGAGGCGGAAACGGGGCTCCCCTGGATGTGTGCGGGACCCACGTGCTTCCTCTCGAGTGGAGACGGGTATGTCGGGGAACTTCTTGAGTTGCAGCAAGGGTGTGAAGGACCCTTTGGAAGTTCCAGTGGTTAGACGTGATTAGCCTCGAGAAGCCTCAGCGGAAATGGGCCTCATCTCGCCTGGAGGGCAAAACCTCCTGGATTTTCCCGAGTTGCGGCAGGTGCTCTCGACTTACGACGGGGACCTCAGGGACCCGCTCTGGTGGCCTCAGGAAAGGCCAGTCCCCATGCGAGTTCCTCGGGGGCCTCTCGGGATTCCTCTCCCGTCGATGCCGGGGCCTAAGACCTTGTGTGGAGTCGGGGCCGGAACCTGAGGATTCCTCTCCAGTGCTGACATGGATCTTGGGGTACTTCTGGAGTCTCCCCAGGGGAGTCAGTCCTCGTCTCGAATGCGGGCATGCACTTGCGCTTTCCTCCAGAGCGGTAGCAGCAGTGTCACGCAGTCCGCCGCGTGGATCAAAGGATCTATGGTTTTCCCTCGAGTCTTTCCCACGAGGCTTTCCCACGAGGCTTTCCCACAGGGCTGTCCCACGTGCACACGTGGTGGGAGTCGATCCTCGGCTTGAACGTCAAGGCAGTGCAGGGAAAACAGGTTCCTCTGGAATGGACTGACACATCTGGGGGACTCTTGGAATGGTGGCATGACCCTGGAGTTCCTCTCGCCTTTCCTGTGGAGAGCGCCTCCTCTTGAGATGCGACGGGAACGCCGGGAATTCTTTCCCTACGAAACAGGGAAAGGATCCCTCATCTCGAGCTAGGAGGCGGAAACGGGGCACCCCTGGATGTGTGCGGGACACCACGTTCTTCCTCTCGAGTGCAGACGAGTATGTCGGGGAACTTCTTGAGTTGCAGCAAGGGTGTGAAGGACCCTTTGGAAGTTCCAGTGGTTAGATGTGATTGCCCTCGAGAAGCCTCAGCGGAAATGGGCCTCATCTCGCCTGGAGGGCAAAACCTCCTGGATTTTCTCGAGTTGCGGCAGGTGCTCTCGACTTACAACGGGGACCTCAGGGACCCGCTCTGGTGGCCTCAGGAAAGGCCAGTCCCCATGCGAGTTCCTCGGGGGCCTCTCGGGATTCCTCTCCCGTCGATGCCGGGGCCTAAGACCTTGTGTGGAGTCGGGGCCGGAACCTGAGGATTCCTCTCCAGTGCTGACATGGATCTTGGGGTACTTCTGGAGTCTCCCCAGGGGAGTCAGTCCTCGTCTCGAATGCGGGCATGCACTTGCGCTTTCCTCCAGAGCGGTAGCAGCAGTGTCACGCAGTCCGCCGCGTGGATCAAAGGATCTATGGTTTTCCCTCGAGTCTTTCCCACGAGGCTTTCCCACGAGGCTTTCCCACAGGGCTGTCCCACGTGCACACGTGGTGGGAGTCGATCCTCGGCTTGAACGTCAAGGCAGTGCAGGGAAAACAGGTTCCTCTGGAATGGACTGACACATCTGGGGGACTCTTGGAATGGTGTCACGACCCTGGAGTTCCTCTCGCATTTCCTGTGGAGAGCGCCTCCTCTTGAGATGCGACGGGAACGCCGGGAATTCTTTCCCTACGAAACAGGGAAAGGATCCCTCATCTCGAGCTAGGAGGCGGAAACGGGTCTCCCCTGGATGTGTGCGGGACCCCACGTGCTTCCTCTCGAGTGGAGACGGGTATGTCGGGGAACTTCTTGAGTTGCAGCAAGGGTGTGAAGGACCCTTTGGAAGTTCCAGTGCTTAGACGTGATTGGCCTCGAGAAGCCTCAGCGGAAATGGGCCTCATCACGCCTGGAGGGCAAAACCTCCTGGATTTTCTCGAGTTGCGGCAGGTGGTCTCGACTTACAACGGGGACCTCAGGGACCCGCTCTGGTGGCCTCAGGAAAGGCCAGTCCCCATGCGAGTTCCTCGGGGGCCTCTCGGGATTCCTCTCCCGTCGATGCCGGGGCCTAAGACCTTGTGTGGAGTCGGGGCCGGAACCTGAGGATTCCTCTCCAGTGCTGACATGGATCTTGGGGTACTTCTGGAGTCTCCCCAGGGGAGTCAGTCCTCGTCTCGAATGCGGGCATGCACTTGCGCTTTCCTCCAGAGCGGTAGCAGCAGTGTCACGCAGTCCGCCACGTGGATTAAAAGATCTATGGTTTTCCCTCGAGTCTTTCCCACGAGGCTTTCCCACGAGGCTTTCCCACAGGGCTGTCCCACGTGCACACGTGGTGGGAGTCGATCCTCGGCTTGAACGTCAAGGCAGTGCAGGGAAAACAGGTTCCTCTGGAATGGACTGACACATCTGGGGGACTCTTGGAATGGTGGCACGACCCTGGAGTTCCTCTCGCCTTTCCGTGGAGAGCGCCTCCTCTTGAGATGCGACGGGAACGCCGGGAATTCTTCCCCAAGAAACAGGGAAAGGATCCCTCCTCTCGAGCTAGGAGGTGGAAACGGGGCTCCCCTGGATGTGTGCGGGACCCCACGTGCTTCCTCTCGAGTGGAGACGGGTATGTCGGGGAACTTCTTGAGTTGCAGCAAGGGTGTGAAGGACCCTTTGGAAGTTCCAGTGGTTAGACGTGATTAGCCTCGAGAAGCCTCAGCGGAAATGGGCCTCATCTCGCCTGGAGGGCAAAACCTCCTGGATTTTCTCGAGTTGCGGCAGGTGCTCTCGACTTACGACGGGGACCACAGGCACCCGCTCTGGTGGCCTCAGGAAAGGCCAGTCCCCATGCGAGTTCCTCGGGGGCCTCTCGGGATTCCTCTCCCGTCGATGCCGGGGCCTAAGACCTTGTGTGGAGTCGGGGCCGGAACCTGAGGATTCCTCTCCAGTGCTGACATGGATCTTGGGGTACTTCTGGAGTCTCCCCAGGGGAGTCAGTCCTCGTCTCGAATGCGGGCATGCACTTGTGCTTTCCTCCAGAGCGGTAGCAGCAGTGTCACGCAGTCCGCCGCTTGGATCAAAGGATCTATGGTTTTCCCTCGAGTCTTTCCCACGAGGCTTTCCCACGAGGCTTTCCCACAGGGCTGTCCCACGTGCACACGTGGTGGGAGTCGATCCTCGGCTTGAACGTCAAGGCAGTGCAGGGAAAACAGATTCCTCTGGAATGGACTCACACATCTGGGGGACTCTTGGAATGGTGGCATGACCCTGGAGTTCCTCTCGCCTTTCCTGTGGAGAGCGCCTCCTCTTGAGATGCGACGGGAACGCCGGGAATTCTTTCCCTACGAAACAGGGAAAGGATCCCTCATCTCGAGCTAGGAGGCGGAAACGGGGCTCCCCTGGATGTGTGCGGGACACCACGTGCTTCCTCTCGAGTGCAGACGGGTATGTCGGGGAACTTCTTGAGTTGCAGCAAGGGTGTGAAGGACCCCTTGGAAGTTCCAGTGGTTAGATGTGATTGGCTTCGAGAAGCCTCAGCGGAAATGGGCCTCATCTCGCCTGGAGGGCAAAACCTCCTGGATTTTCTCGAGTTGCGGCAGGTGCTCTCGACTTACAACGGGGACCTCAGGGACCCGCTCTGGTGGCCTCAGGAAAGGCCAGTCCCCATGCGAGTTCCTCGGGGGCCTCTCGGGATTCCTCTCCCGTCGATGCCAGGGCCTAAGACCTTGTTTGGAGTCGGGGCCGGAACCTGAGGATTCCTCTCCAGTGCTGACATGGATCTTGGGGTACTTCTGGAGTCTCCCCAGGGGAGTCAGTCCTCGTCTCGAATGCGGGCATGCACTTGCGCTTTCCTCCAGAGCGGTAGCAGCAGTGTCACGCAGTCCGCCGCGTGGATCAAAGGATCTATGGTTTTCCCTCGAGTCTTTCCCACGAGGCTTTCCCACGAGGCTTTCCCACAGGGCTGTCCCACGTGCACACGTGGTGGGAGTCGATCCTCGGCTTGAACGTCAAGGCAGTGCAGGGAAAACAGGTTCCTCTGGAATGGACTGACACATCTGGGTGACTCTTGGAATGGTGGCACGACCCTGGAGTTCCTCTCGCCTTTCCTGTGGAGAGCGCCTCCTCTTGAGATGCGACGGGAACGCCGGGAATTCTTCCCCAAGAAACAGGGAAAGGATCCCTCCTCTCGAGCTAGGAGGCGGAAACGGGGCTCCCCTGGATGTGTGCGGGACCCACGTGCTTCCTCTCGAGTGGAGACGGGTATGTCGGGGAACTTCTTGAGTTGCAGCAACGGTGTGAAGGACCCTTTGGAAGTTCCAGTGGTTAGACGTGATTAGCCTCGAGAAGCCTCAGCGGAAATGGGCCTCATCTCGCCTGGAGGGCAAAACCTCCTGGATTTTCTCGAGTTGCGGCAGGTGCTCTCGACTTACGACGGGGACCACAGGCACCCGCTCTGGTGGCCTCAGGAAAGGCCAGTCCCCATGCGAGTTCCTCGGGGGCCTCTCGGGATTCCTCTCCCGTCGATGCCGGGGCCTAAGACCTTGTGTGGAGTCGGGGCCGGAACCTGAGGATTCCTCTCCAGTGCTGACATGGATCTTGGGGTACTTCTGGAGTCTCCCCAGGGGAGTCAGTCCTCGTCTCGAATGCGGGCATGCACTTGCGCTTTCCTCCAGAGCGGTAGCAGCAGTGTCACGCAGTCCGCCGCGTGGATCAAAGGATCTATGGTTTTCCCTCGAGTCTTTCCCACGAGGCTTTCCCACGAGGCTTTCCCACAGGGCTGTCCCACGTGCACACGTGGTGGGAGTCGATCCTCGGCTTGAACGTCAAGGCAGTGCAGGGAAAACAGGTTCCTCTGGAATGGACTGACACATCTGGGGGACTCTTGGAATGGTGGCATGACCCTGGAGTTCCTCTCGCCTTTCCTGTGGAGAGCGCCTCCTCTTGAGATGCGACGGGAACGCCGGGAATTCTTTCCCTACGAAACAGGGAAAGGATCCCTCATCTCGAGCTAGGAGGCGGAAACGGGGCACCCCTGGATGTGTGCGGGACACCACGTTCTTCCTCTCGAGTGCAGACGGGTATGTCGGGGAACTTCTTGAGTTGCAGCAAGGGTGTGAAGGACCCTTTGGAAGTTCCAGTGGTTAGATGTGATTGGCCTCGAGAAGCCTCCGCGGAAATGGGCCTCATCTCGCCTGGAGGGCAAAACCTCCTGGATTTTCTCGAGTTGCGGCAGGTTCTCTCGACTTACGACGGGGACCTCAGGGACCCGCTCTGGTGGCCTCAGGAAAGGCCAGTCCCCATGCGAGTTCCTCGGGGGCCTCTCGGGATTCCTCTCCCGTCGATGCCGGGGCCTAAGACCTTGTGTGGAGTCGGGGCCGGAACCTGAGGATTCCTCTCCAGTGCTGACATGGATCTTGGGGTACTTCTGGAGTCTCCCCAGGGGAGTCAGTCCTCGTCTCGAATGCGGGCATGCACTTGCACTTTCCTCCAGAGCGGTAGCAGCAGTGTCACGCAGTCCGCCGCGTGGATCAAAGGATCTATGGTTTTCCCTCGAGTCTTTCCCACGAGGCTTTCCCACGAGGCTTTCCCACAGGGCTGTTCCACGTGCACACGTGGTGGGAGTCGATCCTCAGCTTCAACGTCAAGGCAGTGCAGGGAAAACAGGTTCCTCTGGAATGGACTGACACATCTGGGGGACTCTTGGAATGGTGTCACGACCCTGGAGTTCCTCTCGCATTTCCTGTGGAGAGCGCCTCCTCTTGAGATGCGACGGGAACGCCGGGAATTCTTTCCCTACGAAACAGGGAAAGGATCCCTCATCTCGAGCTAGGAGGCGGAAACGGGGCTCCCCTGGATGTGTGCGGGACCCCACGTGCTTCCTCTCGAGTGGAGACGGGTATGTCGGGGAACTTCTTGAGTTGCAGCAAGGGTGTGAAGGACCCTTTGGAAGTTCCAGTGGTTAGATGTGATTGGCCTCGAGAAGCCTCAGCGGAAATGGGCCTCATCTCGCCTGGAGGGCAAAACCTCCTGGATTTTCTCGAGTTGCGGCAGGTGCTCTCGACTTACAACGGGGACCTCAGGGACCCGCTCTGGTGGCCTCAGGAAATGCCAGTCCCCATGCGAGTTCCTCGGGGGCCTCTCGGGATTCCTCTCCCGTCGATGCCGGGGCCTAAGACCTTGTGTGGAGTCGGGGCCGGAACCTGAGGATTCCTCTCCAGTGCTGACATGGATCTTGGGGTACTTCTGGAGTCTCCCCAGGGGAGTCAGTCCTCGTCTCGAATGCGGGCATGCACTTGCGCTTTATTCCAGAGCGGTAGCAGCAGTGTCACGCAGTCCGCCGCGTGGATCAAAGGATCTATGGTTTTCCCTCGAGTCTTTCCCACGAGGCTTTCCCACGAGGCTTTCCCACAGGGCTGTCCCACGTGCACACGTGGTGGGAGTCGATCCTCGGCTTGAACGTCAAGGCAGTGCAGGGAAAACAGGTTCCTCTGGAATGGACTGACACATCTGGGGGACTCTTGGAATGGTGTCACGACCCTGGAGTTCCTCTCGCATTTCCTGTGGAGAGCGCCTCCTCTTGAGATGCGACGGGAACGCCGGGAATTCTTTCCCTACGAAACAGGGAAAGGATCCCTCATCTCGAGATGGAGGCGGAAACGGGGCTCCCCTGGATGTGTGCGGGACCCCACGTGCTTCCTCTCGAGTGGAGACGGGTATGTCGGGGAACTTCTTGAGTTGCAGCAAGGGTGTGAAGGACCCTTTGGAAGTTCCAGTGGTTAGACGTGATTGGCCTCGAGAAGCCTCAGCGGAAATGGGCCTCATCTCGCCTGGAGGGCAAAACCTCCTGGATTTTCTCGAGTTGCGGCAGGTGCTCTCGACTTACGACGGGGACCTCAGGGACCCGCTCTGGTGGCCTCAGGAAAGGCCAGTCCCCATGCGAGTTCCTCGGGGGCCTCTCGGGATTCCTCTCCTGTCGATGCCGGGGCCTAAGACCTTGTGTGGAGTCGGGGCCGGAACCTGAGGATTCCTCTCCAGTGCTGACATGGATCTTGGGGTACTTCTGGAGTCTCCCCAGGGGAGTCAGTCCTCGTCTCGAATGCGGGCATGCACTTGCGCTTTCCTCCAGAGCGGTAGCCGCATTGTCACGCAGTCCGCCGCGTGGATCAAAGGATCTATGGTTTTCCCTCGAGTCTTTCCCACGAGGCTTTCCCACGAGGCTTTCCCACAGGGCTGTCCCACGTGCACTCGTGGTGGGAGTCGATCCTCGGCTTGAACGTCAAGGCAGTGCAGGGAAAACAGGTTCCTCTGGAATGGACTGACACATCTGGGGGACTCTTGGAATGGTGGCACGACCCTGGAGTTCCTCTCGCCTTTCCTGTGGAGAGCGCCTCCTCTTGAGATGCGACGGGAACGCCGGGAATTCTTTCCCTACGAAACAGGGAAAGGATCCCTCATCTCGAGCTAGGAGGCGGAAACGGGGCTCCCCTGGATGTGTGCGGGACCCCACGTGCTTCCTCTCGAGTGGAGACGGGTATGTCGGGGAACTTCTTGAGTTGCAGCAAGGGTGTGAAGGACCCTTTGGAAGTTCCAGTGGTTAGATGTGATTGGCCTCGAGAAGCCTCAGCGGAAATGGGCCTCATCTCGCCTGGAGGGCAAAACCTCCTGGATTTTCTCGAGTTGCGGCAGGTGCTCTCGACTTACGACGGGGACCTCAGGGACCCGCTCTGGTGGCCTCAGGAAAGGCCAGTCCCCATGCGAGTTCCTCGGGGTCCTCTCGGGATTCCTCTCCCGTCGATGCCGGGGCCGAAGACCTTGTGTGGAGTCTGGGCCAGAACCTGAGGATTCCTCTTCAGTGCTGACATGGATCTTGGGGTACTTCTGGAGTCTCCTCAGGGGAGTCAGTCCTCGTCTCGAATGCGGGCATGCACTTGCGCTTTCCTCCAGAGCGGTAGCAGCAGTGTCACGCAGTCCGCCGCGTGGATCAAAGGATCTATGGTTTTCCCTCGAGTCTTTCCCAAGAGGCTTTCCCACGAGGCTTTCCCACAGGGCTGTCCCACGTGCACACGTGGTGGGAGTCGATCGTCGGCTTGAACGTCAAGGCAGTGCAGGGAAAACAGGTTCCTCTGGAATGGACTGACACATCTGGGGGACTCTTGGAATGGTGGCACGACCCTGGAGTTCCTCTCGCCTTTCCTGTGGAGAGCGCCTCCTCTTGAGATCCGACGGGAACGCCGGGAATTCTTTCCCTACGAAACAGGGAAAGGATCCCTAATCTCGAGCTAGGAGGCGGAATCGGGGCTCCCCTGGATGTGTGCGGGACACCACGTGCTTCCTCTCGAGTGCAGACGGGTATGTCGTGGAACTTCTTGAGTTGCAGCAAGGGTGTGAAGGACCCTTTGGAAGTTCCAGTGGTTAGATGTGATTGGCCTCGAGAAGCCTCAGCGGAAATGGCCCTCATTTCGCCTGGAGGTGAAAACCTCCTGGATTTTCTCGAGTTGCGGCAGGTGCTCTCGACTTACTACGGGGACCTCAGGACCCGCCCTGGTGGCCTCAGGAAAGGCCAGTCCCCATGCGAGTTCCTCGGGGGCCTCTCGGGATTCCTCTCCCGTCGATGCCGGGGCCTAAGACCTTGTGTGGAGTCGGGGCCGGAACCTGAGTATTCCTCTCCAGTGCTGACATGGATCTTGTGGCACTTTTGGAGTCTCCCCAGGGGAGTCAGTCCTCGTCTCGAATGCGGGCATGCACTTGCGCTTTCCTCCAGAGCGGTAGCAGCAGTGTCACGCAGTCCGCCGCGTGGATCAAAGGATCTATGGTTTTCCCTCGAGTCTTTCCCACGAGGCTTTCCCACGAGGCTATCCCACAGGGCTGTCCCACGTGCACACGTGGTGGGAGTCGATCCTTGGCTTGAACGTCAAGGCAGTGCAGGGAAAACAGGTTCCTCTGGAATGGACTGACACATCAGGGGGACTCTTGGAATGGTGGCACGACCCTGGAGTTCCACTCGCCTTTCCTGTGGAGAGCGCCTCCTCTTGAGATGTGACGGGAACGCCGGGAATTCTTTCCCTAGGAAACAGGGAAAGGATCCCTCATCTCGAGCTAGGAGGCGGAAACGGGGCTCCCCTGGATGTGTGTGGGACCCCACGTGCTTCCTCTCGAGTGGAGACGGGTATGTCGGGGAACTTCTTGAGTTGCAGCAAGGGTGTGAAGGACCCTTTGGAAGTTCCAGTGGTTAGATGTGATTGGCCTCGAGAAGCCTCAGCGGAAATGGGCCTCATCTCGCCTGGAGGGCAAAACCTCCTGGATTTTCTCGAGTTGCGGCAGGTGCTCTCGACTTACGACGGGGACCTCAGGGACCCGCTCTGGTGGCCTCAGGAAAGGCCAGTCCCCATGCGAGTTCCTCGGGGGCCTCTCGGGATTCCTCTCCCGTCGATGCCGGGGCCTAAGACCTTGTGTGGAGTCGGGGCCGGAACCTGAGGATTCCTCTCCAGTGCTGACATGGATCTTGAGGTACTTCTGGAGTCTCCCCAGGGGACTCAGTCCTCGTCTCGAATGAGGGCATGCACTTGCGCTTTCCTCCAGAGGGGTAGCAGCAGTGTCACGCAGTCCGCCGCGTGGATCAAAGGATCTATGGTTTTCCCTCGAGTCTTTCCCACGAGGCTTTCCCACGAGGCTTTCCCACAGGGCTGTCCCACGTGCACACGTGGTGGGAGTCGATCCTCAGCTTGAACGTCAAGGCAGTGCAGGGAAAACAGGTTCCTCTGGAATGGACTGACACATCTGGGGGACTCTTGGAATGGTGGCACGACCCTGGAGTTCCTCTCGCCTTTCCTGTGGAGAGCGCCTCCTCTTGAGATGCGACGGGAACGCCGGGAATTCTTTCCCTACGAAACAGGGAAAGGATACCTCATCTCGAGCTAGGAGGCGGAAACGGGGCTCCCCTGGATGTGTGTGGTACCCCACGTGCTTCCTCTCGAGTGGAGACGGGTATGTCGGGGAACTTCTTGAGTTGCAGCAATGATGTGAAGGGCCCTTTGGAAGTTCCAGTGGTTAGATGTGATTGGCCTCGAGAAGCCTCAGCGGAAATGGGCCTCATATCGCCTGGAGGGCAAAACCTCCTGGATTTTCTCGAGTTGCGGCAGGTGCTCTCGACTTACGACGGGGACCTCAGGGAACCGCTCTGGTGGCCTCAGGAAAGGCCAGTCCCCATGCGAGTTCCTCGGGGGCGTCTCGGGATTCCTCTCCCGTCGATGCCGGGGCCTAAGACCTTGTGTGGAGTCGGGGCCGGAAGCTGAGGATTCCTCTCCAGTGCTGACATGGATCTTGGGGTACTTCTGGAGTCTCCCCAGGGGAGTCAGTCCTCGTCTCGAATGCGGGCATGCACTTGCGCTTTCCTCCAGAGCGGTAGCAGCAGTGTCACGCAGTCCGCCGCGTGGATCAAAGGATCTATGGTTTTCCCTCGAGTCTTTCCCACGAGGCTTTCAAACGAGGCTTTCCCACAGGGTTGTCCCACGTGCACACGAGGTGGGAGTCGATCCTCGGCTTGAACGTCAAGGCAGTGCAGGGAAAACAGGTTCCTCTGGAATGGACTGACACATCTGGGGGACTCTTGGAATGGTGTCACGACCCTGGAGTTCCTCTCGCCTTTCCTGTGGAGAGCGCCTCCTCTTGAGATGCGACGGGAACGCCGGGAATTCTTTCCCTACGAAACAGGGAAAGGATCCCTCATCTCGAGCTAGGAGGCGGAAACGGGGCTCCCCTGGATGTGTGCGGGACCCCACCTGCTTCCTCTCGAGTGGAGACGGGTATGTCGGGGAACTTCTTGAGTTGCAGCAATGATGTGAAGGACCCTTTGGAAGTTCCAGTGGTTAGATATGATTGGCCTCGAGAAGCCTCAGCGGAAATGGGCCTCATCTCGCCTGGAGGGCAAAACCTCCTGGATTTTCTCGAGTTGCGGCAGGTGCTCTCGACTTACGACGGGGACCTCAGGGAACCGCTCTGGTGGCCTCAGGAAAGGCCAGTCCCCATGCGAGTTCCTCGGGGGCCTCTCGGGATTCCTCTCCCGTCGATGCCGGGGCCTAAGACCTTGTTTGGAGTCGGGGCCGGAAGCTGAGGATTCCTCTCCAGTGCTGACATGGATCTTGGGGTACTTCTGGAGTCTCCCCAGGGGAGTCAGTCCTCGTCTCGAATGCGGGCATGCACTTGCGCTTTCCTCCAGAGCGGTAGCAGCAGTGTCACGCAGTCCGCCGCGTGGATCAAAGGATCTATGGTTTTCCCTCGAGTCTTTCCCACGAGGCTTTCCTACGAGGCTTTCCCACAGGGCTGTCCCACGTGCACACGTGGTGGGAGTCGATCCTCGGCTTGAACGTCAAGGCAGTGCAGGGAAAACAGGTTCCTCTGGAATGGACTGACACATCTGGGGGACTCTTGGAATGGTGGCACGACCCTGGAGTTCCTCTCGCCTTTCCTGTGGAGAGCGCCTCCTCTTGAGATGCGACAGGAACGCCGGGAATTCTTTCCCTACGAAACAGGGAAAGGATCCCTCATCTCGAGCTAGGAGGCGGAAACGGGGCTCCCCTGGATGTGTGCGGGACCCACGTGCTTCCTCTCGAGTGGAGACGGGTATGTCGGGGAACTTCTTGAGTTGCAGCAATTGTGTGAAGGACCCTTTGGAAGTTCCAGTGGTTAGACGTGATTAGCCTCGAGAAGCCTCAGCGGAAATGGGCCTCATCTCGCCTGGAGGGCGAAACCTCCTGGATTTTCTCGAGTTGCGGCAGGTGCTCTCGACTTACGACGGGGACCTCAGGGACCCCCTCTGGTGGCCTCAGGAAAGGCCAACCCCATGCTAGTTCCTCGAGGGCGTCTCGGGATTTCTCTCCCGTCGATGCCGGGGCCTAAGACCTTGTGTGGAGTCGGGGCCGGAACCTGAGGATTCCTCTCCCGTGCTGACATGGATCTTGGGGTATTTCTGGAGTCTCCCCAGGGGAGTCAGTCCTCGTCTCGAATGCGGGCATGCACTTGCGCTTTCCTCCAGAGCGGTAGCAGCAGTGTCACGCAGTCCGCCGCGTGGATCAAAGGATCCTTGGTTTTCCCTCGAGTCTTTCCCACGAGGCTTTCCCACGAGGCTTTCCCACAGAGCTGTCCCACGTGCACCCGTGGTGGGAGTCGATCCTCGGCTTGAACGTCAAGGCAGTGCAGGGAAAACAGGTTCCTCTGGAATGGACTGACACATCTGGGGGACTCTTGGAATGGTGGCACGACCCTGGAGTTCCTCTCGCCTTTCCTGTGGAGAGCGCCTCCTCTTGAGATGCGACGGGAACGCCGGGAATTCTTTCCCTACGAAACAGGGAAAGGATCCCTCATCTCGAGCTAGGAGGCGGAAACGGGGCTCCCCTGGATGTGTGCGGGACCCCACGTGCTTCCTCTCGAGTGGAGACGGGTATGTCGGGGAACTTCTTGAGTTGCAGCAATGGTGTGAAGGACCCTTTGGAAGTTCCAGTGGTTAGATGTCATTGGCCTCAAGAAGCCTCAGCGGAAATGGGCCTCATCTCGCCTGGAGGGCAAAACCTCCTGGATTTTCTCGAGTTGCGGCAGGTGCTCTCGACTTACGACGGGGACCTCAGGGAACCGCTCTGGTGGCCTCAGGAAAGGCCAGTCCCCATGCGAGTTCCTCGGGGGCCTCTTGGGATTCCTCTCCCGTCGATGCCGGGGCCTAAGACTTTGTGTGGAGTCGGGGCCGGAACCTGAGGATTCCTCTCCAGTGCTGACATGGATCTTGGGGTACTTCTGGAGTCTCCCCAGGGGAGTCAGTCCTCGTCTCGAATGCGGGCATGCACTTGCGCTTTACTCCAGAGCGGTAGCAGCAGTGTCACGCAGTCCGCCGCGTGGATCAAAGGATCTATGGTTTTCCCTCGAGTCTTTCCCACGAGGCTTTCCCACGAGGCTTTCCCACAGGGCTGTCCCACGTGCACACGTGGTGGGAGTCGATCCTCAGCTTGAACGTCAAGGCAGTGCAGGGAAAACAGGTTCCTCTGGAATGGACTGACACATCTGGGGGACTCTTGGAATGGTGGCACGACCCTGGAGTTCCTCTCGCCTTTCCTGTGGAGAGCGCCTCCTCTTGAGATGCGACGGGAACGCCGGGAATTCTTTCCCTACGAAACAGGGAAAGGATCCCTCATCTCGAGCTAGGAGGCGGAAACGGGGCTCCCCTGGATGTGTGCGGGACACCACGTGCTTCCTCTCGAGTGGAGACGGGTATGTCGGGAACTTCTTGAGTTGCAGCAAGGGTGTGAAGGACCCTTTGGAAGTTCCAGTGGTTAGATGTGATTGGCCTCGAGAAGCCTCCGCGGAAATGGGCCTCATCTCGCCTGGAGGGCAAAACCTCCTGGATTTTCTCGAGTTGCGGCAGGTGCTCTCGACTTACGACGGGGACCTCAGCGACCCGCTCTGGTGGCCTCAGGAAAGGCCAGTCCCCATGCGAGTTCCTCGGGGGCCTCTCGGGATTCCTCTCCCGTCGATGCCGGGGCCTAAGACCTTGTGTGGAGTCGGGGCCGGAACCTGAGGATTCCTCTCCAGTGCTGACATGGATCTTGGGGTACTTCTGGAGTCTCCCCAGGGGAGTCAGTCCTCGTCTCGAATGCGGGCATGCACTTGCGCTTTCCTCGAGAGCGGTAGCAGCAGTGTCACGCAGTCCGCCGCGTGGATCAAAGGATCTATGGTTTTCCCTTGAGTCTTTCCCACGAGGATTTCCCACGAGGCTTTCCCACAGGGCTGTCCCACGTGCACACGTGGTGGGAGTCGATCCTCGGCTTGATCGTCAAGGCAGTGCAGGGAAACAGGTTCCTGTGGAATGGACTGACACATTTGGGGGACTCTTGGAATGGTGGCACGACCCTGGAGTTCCTCTCGCCTTTCCTGTGGAGAGCGCCTCCTCTTGAGATGCGCCGGGAACGCCGGGAATTCTTTCCCTACGAAACAGGGAAAGGATCCCTCATCTCGAGCTAGGAGGCGGAAACGGGGCTCGCCTGAATGTGTGCGGGACACCACGTGCTTCCTCTCGAGTGCAGACGGGTATGTCGTGGAACTTCTTGAGTTGCAGCAAGGGTGTGAAGGACCCTTTGGAAGTTCCAGTGGTTAGATGTGATTGGCCTCGAGAAGCCTCAGCGGAAATGGGCCTCATTTCGCCTGGAGGTGAAAACCTCCTGGATTTTCTCGAGTTGCGGCAGGTGCTCTCGACTTACAACGGGGACCTCAGGACCCGCCCTGGTGGCCTCAGGAAAGGCCAGTCCCCATGCGAGTTCCTCGGGGGCCTCTCGGGATTCCTCTCCCGTCGATGCCGGGGCCTAATACCTTGTGTGGAGTCGGGGCCGGAACCTGAGGATTCCTCTCCAGTGCTGACATGGATCTTGTGGCACTTCTGGAGTCTCCCCAGGGGAGTCAGTCCTCGTCTCGAATGCGGGCATGCACTTGCGCTTTCCTCCAGAGCGGTAGCAGCAGTGTCCCGCAGTCCGCCGCGTGGATCAAAGGATCTATGGTTTTCCCTCGAGTCTTTCCCACGAGGTTTTCCCACGAGGCTATCCCACAGGGCTGTCCCACGTGCACACGTGGTGGGAGTCGATCCTCGGCTTGAACGTCAAGGCAGTGCAGGGAAAACAGGTTCCTCTGGAATGGACTGACACATCAGGGGGACTCTTGGAATGGTGGCACGACCCTGGAGTTCCACTCGCCTTTCCTGTGGAGAGCGCCTCCTCTTGAGATGTGACGGGAACGCCGGGAATTCTTTCCCTAGGAAACAGGGAAAGGATCCCTCATCTCGAGCTAGGAGGCGGAAACGGGGCTCCCCTGGATGTGTGTGGGATCCCACGTGCTTCCTCTCGAGTGGAGACGGGTATGTCGGGGAACTTCTTGAGTTGCAGCAAGGGTGTGAAGGACCCTTTGGAAGTTCCAGTGGTTAGATGTGATTGGCCTCGAGAAGCCTCAGCGGAAATGGGCCTCATCTCGCCTGGAGGGCAAAACCTCCTGGATTTTCTCGAGTTGCGGCAGGTGCTCTCGACTTACGACGGGGACCTCAGGGACCCGCTCTGGTGGCCTCAGGAAAGGCCAGTCCCCATGCGAGTTCCTCGGGGGCCTCTCGGGATTCCTCTCCCGTCAATGCCGGGGCCTAAGACCTTGTGTGGAGTCGGGGCCGGAACCTGAGGATTCCTCTCCAGTGCTGACATGGATCTTGGGGTACTTCTGGAGTCTCCCCAGGGGAGTCAGTCCTCGTCTCGAATGCGGGCATGCACTTGCGCTTTCCTCCAGAGCGGTAGCAGCAGTGTCACGCAGTCCGCCGCGTGGATCAAAGGATCTATGGTTTTCCCTCGAGTCTTTCCCACGAGGCTTTCCCACGAGGCTTTCCCACAGGGCTGTCCCACGTGCACACGAGGTGGGAGTCGATCCTCGGCTTGAACGTCAAGGCAGTTCAGGGAAAACAGGTTCCTCTGGAATGGACTGACACATCTGGGGGACTCTTGGAATGGTGTCACGACCCTGGAGTTCCTCTCGCCTTTCCTGTGGAGAGCGCCTCCTCTTGAGATGCGACGGGAACGCCGGGAATTCTTTCCCTACGAAACAGGGAAAGGATCCCTCATCTCGAGCTAGGAGGCGGAAACGGGGCTCCCCTGGATGTGTGCGGGACCCCACGTGCTTCCTCTCGAGTGGAGACGGGTATGTCGGGGAACTTCTTGAGTTGCAGCAATGATGTGAAGGGCCCTTTGGAAGTTCCAGTGGTTAGATGTGATTGGCCTCGAGAAGCCTCAGCGGAAATGGGCCTCATATCGCCTGGAGGGCAAAACCTCCTGGATTTTCTCGAGTTGCGGCAGGTGCTCTCGACTTACGACGGGGACCTCAGGGAACCGCTCTGGTGGCCTCAGGAAAGGCCAGTCCCCATGCGAGTTCCTCGGGGGCGTCTCGGGATTCCTCTCCCGTCGATGCCGGGGCCTAAGACCTTGTGTGGAGTCGGGGCCGGAACCTGAGGATTCCTCTCCAGTGCTGACATGGATCTTGGGGTACTTCTGGAGTCTCCCCAGGGGAGTCAGTCCTCGTCTCGAATGCGGGCATGCACTTGCGCTTTCCTCCAGAGCGGTAGCAGCAGTGTCACGCAGTCCGCCGCGTGGATCAAAGGATCTATGGTTTTCCCTCGAGTCTTTCCCACGAGGCTTTCCCACGAGGCTTTCCCACAGGGTTGTCCCACGTGCACACGAGGTGGGAGTCGATCCTCGGCTTGAACGTCAAGGCAGTGCAGGGAAAACAGGTTCCTCTGGAATGGACTGACACATCTGGGGGACTCTTGGAATGGTGTCACGACCCTGGAGTTCCTCTCGCCTTTCCTGTGGAGAGCGCCTCCTCTTGAGATGCGACGGGAACGCCGGGAATTCTTTCCCTACGAAACAGGGAAAGGATCCCTCATCTCGAGCTAGGAGGCGGAAACGGGGCTCCCCTGGATGTGTGCGGGACCCCACGTGCTTCCTCTCGAGTGGAGACGGGTATGTCGGGGAACTTCTTGAGTTGCAGCAATGATGTGAAGGACCCTTTGGAAGTTCCAGTGGTTAGATGTGATTGGCCTCGAGAAGCCTCAGCGGAAATGGGCCTCATCTCGCCTGGAGGGCAAAACCTCCTGGATTTTCTCGAGTTGCGGCAGGTGCTCTCGACTTACGACGGGGACCTCAGGGAACCGGTCTGGTGGCCTCAGGAAAGGCCAGTCCCCATGCGAGTTCCTCGGTGGCCTCTCGGGATTCCTCTCCCGTCGATGCCGGGGCCTAAGACCTTGTTTGGAGTCGGGGCCGGAAGCTGAGGATTCCTCTCCAGTGCTGACATGGATCTTGGGGTACTTCTGGAGTCTCCCCAGGGGAGTCAGTCCTCGTCTCGAATGCGGGCATGCACTTGCGCTTTCCTCCAGAGCGGTAGCAGCAGTGTCACGCAGTCCGCCGCGTGGATCAAAGGATCTATGGTTTTCCCTCGAGTCTTTCCCACGAGGCTTTCCTACGAGGCTTTCCCACAGGGCTGTCCCACGTGCACACGTGGTGGGAGTCGATCCTCG
The DNA here is from genome assembly GCF_042477335.2 of Ovis canadensis. NCBI lineage: Eukaryota > Metazoa > Chordata > Mammalia > Artiodactyla > Bovidae > Ovis > Ovis canadensis. Next base: position 11,169,970 of record NC_091251.1, read on the forward strand.
GCTTGAACGTCAAGGCAGTGCAGGGAAAACAGGTTCCTCTGGAATGGACTGACACATCTGGGGGACTCTTGGAATGGTGGCACGACCCTGGAGTTCCTCTCGCCTTTCCTGTGGAGAGCGCCTCCTCTTGAGATGCGACAGGAACGCCGGGAATTCTTTCCCTACGAAAAAGGGAAAGGATCCCTCATCTCGAGCTAGGAGGCGGAAACGGGGCTCCCCTGGATGTGTGCGGGACCCACGTGCTTCCTCTCGAGTGGAGACGGGTATGTCGGGGAACTTCTTGAGTTGCAGCAATGGTGTGAAGGACCCTTTGGAAGTTCCAGTGGTTAGACGTGATTAGCCTCGAGAAGCCTCAGCGGAAATGGGCCTCATCTCGCCTGGAGGGCAAAACCTCCTGGATTTTCTCGAGTTGCGGCAGGTGCTCTCGACTTACGACGGGGACCTCAGGGACCCCCTCTGGTGGCCTCAGGAAAGGCCAACCCCATGCGAGTTCCTCGAGGGCGTCTCGGGATTCCTCTCCAGTCGGTGCCGGGGCCTAAGACCTTGTGTGGAGTCGGGGCCGGAACCTGAGGATTCCTCTCCCGTGCTGACATGGATCTTGGGGTATTTCTGGAGTCTCCCCAGGGGAGTCAGTCCTCGTCTCGAATGCGGGCATGCACTTGCGCTTTCCTCCAGAGCGGTAGCAGCAGTGTCACGCAGTCCGCCGCGTGGATCAAAGGATCTATGGTTTTCCCTCGAGTCTTTCCCACGAGGCTTTCCCACGAGGCTTTCCCACAGAGCTGTCCCACGTGCACACGTGGTGGGAGTCGATCCTCGGCTTGAACGTCAAGGCAGTGCAGGGAAAACTGGTTCCTCTGGAATGGACTGACACATCTGGGGGACTCTTGGAATGGTGGCACGACCCTGGAGTTCCTCTCGCCTTTCCTGTGGAGAGCGCCTCCTCTTGAGATGCGACGGGAACGCCGGGAATTCTTTCCCTACGAAACAGGGAAAGGATCCCTCATCTCGAGCTAGGAGGCGGAAACGGGGCTCCCCTGGATGTGTGCGGGACCCCACGTGCTTCCTCTCGAGTGGAGACGGGTATGTCGGGGAACTTCTTGAGTTGCAGCAATGGTGTGAAGGACCCTTTGGAAGTTCCAGTGGTTAGATGTGATTGGCCTCAAGAAGCCTCAGCGGAAATGGGCCTCATCTCGCCTGGAGGGCAAAACCTCCTGGATTTTCTCGAGTTGCGGCAGGTGCTCTCGACTTACGACGGTGACCTCAGGGAACCGCTCTGGTGGCCTCAGGAAAGGCCAGTCCCCATGCGAGTTCCTCGGGGGCGTCTCGGGATTCCTCTCCCGTCGATGCCGGGGCCTAAGACCTTGTGTGGAGTCGGGGCCGGAACCTGAGGATTCCTCTCCAGTGCTGACATGGATCTTGGGGTACTTCTGGAGTCTCCCCAGGGGAGTCAGTCCTCGTCTCGAATGCGGGCATGCACTTGCGCTTTCCTCCAGAGCGGTAGCAGCAGTGTCACGCAGTCCGCCGCGTGGATCAAAGGATCTATGGTTTTCCCTCGAGTCTTTCCCACGAGGCTTTCCCACGAGGCTTTCCCACAGGGCTGTCCCACGTGCACACGTGGTGGGAGTCGATCCTCAGCTTGAACGTCAAGGCAGTGCAGGGAAAACAGGTTCCTCTGGAATGGACTGACACATCTGGGGGACTCTTGGAATGGTGGCACGACCCTGGAGTTCCTCTCGCCTTTCCTGTGGAGAGCGCCTCCTCTTGAGATGCGACGGGAACGCCGGGAATTCTTTCCCTACGAAACAGGGAAAGGATCCCTCATCTCGAGCTAGGAGGCGGAAACGGGGCTCCCCTGGATGTGTGCGGGACACCACGTGCTTCCTCTCGAGTGGAGACGGGTATGTCGGGGAACTTCTTGAGTTGCAGCAAGGGTGTGAAGGACCCTTTGGAAGTTCCAGTGGTTAGACGTGATTGCCCTCGAGAAGCCTCAGCGGAAATGGGCCTCATCTCGCCTGGAGGGCAAAACCTCCTGGATTTTCTCGAGTTGCGACAGGTGCTCTCGACTTACGACGGGGACCTCAGGGACCCGCTCTGGTGGCCTCAGGAAAGGCCAGTCCCCATGCGAGTTCCTCGGGGGCCTCTCGGGATTCCTCTCCCGTCGATGCCGGGGCCTAAGACCTTGTGTGGAGTCGGGGCCGGAACCTGAGGATTCCTCTCCAGTGCTGACATGGATCTTGGGGTACTTCTGGAGTCTCCCCAGGGGAGTCAGTCCTCGTCTCGAATGCGGGCATGCACTTGCGCTTTCCTCCAGAGCGGTAGCAGCAGTGTCACGCAGTCCGCCGCGTGGATCAAAGGATCTATGGTTTTCCCTCGAGTCTTTCCCACGAGGCTTTCCCACGAGGCTTTCCCACAGGGCTGTCCCACGTGCACACGTGGTGGGAGTCGATCCTCGGCTTGAACGTCAAGGCAGAGCAGGGAAAACAGGTTCCTCTGGAATGGACTGACACATCTGGGGGACTCTTGGAATGGTGGCAAGACCCTGGAGTTCCTCTCGCCTTTCCTGTGGAGAGCGCCTCCTCTTGAGATGTGACGGGAACGCCGGGAATTCTTTCCCTAGGAAACAGGGAAAGGATCCCTCATCTCGAGCTAGGAGGCGGAAACGGGGCTCCCCTGGATGTGTGTGGGACCCCACGTGCTTCCTCTCGAGTGGAGACGGGTATGTCGGGGAACTTCTTGAGTTGCAGCAAGGGTGTGAAGGACCCTTTGGAAGTTCCAGTGGTTAGATGTGATTGGCCTCGAGAAGCCTCAGCGGAAATGGGCCTCATCTCGCCTGGAGGGCAAAACCTCCTGGATTTTCTCGAGTTGCGGCAGGTGCTCTCGACTTACGACGGGGACCTCAGGGACCCGCTCTGGTGGCCTCAGGAAAGGCCAGTCCCCATGCGAGTTCCTCGGGGGCCTCTCGGGATTCCTCTCCCGTCAATGCCGGGGCCTAAGACCTTGTGTGGAGTCGGGGCCGGAACCTGAGGATTCCTCTCCAGTGCTGACATGGATCTTGGGGTACTTCTGGAGTCTCCCCAGGGGAGTCAGTCCTCGTCTCGAATGCGGGCATGCACTTGCGCTTTCCTCCAGAGCGGTAGCAGCAGTGTCACGCAGTCCGCCGCGTGGATCAAAGGATCTATGGTTTTCCCTCGAGTCTTTCCCACGAGGCTTTCCCACGAGGCTTTCCCACAGGGCTGTCCCACGTGCACACGAGGTGGGAGTCGATCCTCGGCTTGAACGTCAAGGCAGTGCAGGGAAAACAGGTTCCTCTGGAATGGACTGACACATCTGGGGGACTCTTGGAATGGTGTCACGACCCTGGAGTTCCTCTCGCCTTTCCTGTGGAGAGCGCCTCCTCTTGAGATGCGACGGGAACGCCGGGAATTCTTTCCCTACGAAACAGGGAAAGGATACCTCATCTTGAGCTAGGAGGCGGAAACGGGGCTCCCCTGGATGTGTGCGGGACCCCACGTGCTTCCTCTCGAGTGGAGACGGGTATGTCGGGGAACTTCTTGAGTTGCAGCAATGATGTGAAGGGCCCTTTGGAAGTTCCAGTGGTTAGATGTGATTGGCCTCGAGAAGCCTCAGCGGAAATGGGCCTCATCTCGCCTGGAGGGCAAAACCTCCTGGATTTTCTCGAGTTGCGGCAGGTGCTCTCGACTTACGACGGGGACCTCAGGGAACCGCTCTGGTGGCCTCAGGAAAGGCCAGTCCCCATGCGAGTTCCTCGGGGGCGTCTCGGGATTCCTCTCCCGTCGATGCCGGGGCCTAAGACCTTGTGTGGAGTCGGGGCCGGAAGCTGAGGATTCCTCTCCAGTGCTGACATGGATCTTGGGGTACTTCTGGAGTCTCCCCAGGGGAGTCAGTCCTCGTCTCGAATGCGGGCATGCACTTGCGCTTTCCTCCAGAGCGGTAGCAGCAGTGTCACGCAGTCCGCCGCGTGGATCAAAGGATCTATGGTTTTCCCTCGAGTCTTTCCCACGAGGCTTTCCCACGAGGCTTTCCCACAGGGTTGTCCCACGTGCACACGAGGTGGGAGTCGATCCTCGGCTTGAACGTCAAGGCAGTGCAGGGAAAACAGGTTCCTCTGGAATGGACTGACACATCTGGGGGACTCTTGGAATGGTGTCACGACCCTGGAGTTCCTCTCGCCTTTCCTGTGGAGAGCGCCTCCTCTTGAGATGCGACGGGAACGCCGGGAATTCTTTCCCTACGAAACAGGGAAAGGATCCCTCATCTCGAGCTAGGAGGCGGAAACGGGGCTCCCCTGGATGTGTGCGGGACCCCACGTGCTTCCTCTCGAGTGGAGACGGGTATGTCGGGGAACTTCTTGAGTTGCAGCAATGATGTGAAGGACCCTTTGGAAGTTCCAGTGGTTAGATGTGATTGGCCTCGAGAAGCCTCAGCGGAAATGGGCCTCATCTCGCCTGGAGGGCAAAACCTCCTGGATTTTCTCGAGTTGCGGCAGGTGCTCTCGACTTACGACGGGGACCTCAGGGAACCGCTCTGGTGGCCTCAGGAAAGGCCAGTCCCCATGCGAGTTCCTCGGGGGCCTCTCGGGATTCCTCTCCCGTCGATGCCGGGGCCTAAGACCTTGTTTGGAGTCGGGGCCGGAAGCTGAGGATTCCTCTCCAGTGCTGACATGGATCTTGGGGTACTTCTGGAGTCTCCCCAGGGGAGTCAGTCCTCGTCTCGAATGCGGGCATGCACTTGCGCTTTCCTCCAGAGCGGTAGCAGCAGTGTCACGCAGTCCGCCGCGTGGATCAAAGGATCTATGGTTTTCCCTCGAGTCTTTCCCACGAGGCTTTCCTACGAGGCTTTCCCACAGGGCTGTCCCACGTGCACACGTGGTGGGAGTCGATCCTCGGCTTGAACGTCAAGGCAGTGCAGGGAAAACAGGTTCCTCTGGAATGGACTGACACATCTGGGGGACTCTTGGAATGGTGGCACGACCCTGGAGTTCCTCTCGACTTTCCTGTGGAGAGCGCCTCCTCTTGAGATGCGACAGGAACGCCGGGAATTCTTTCCCTACGAAACAGGGAAAGGATCCCTCATCTCGAGCTAGGAGGCGGAAACGGGGCTCCCCTGGATGTGTGCGGGACCCACGTGCTTCCTCTCGAGTGGAGACGGGTATGTCGGGGAACTTCTTGAGTTGCAGCAATGGTGTGAAGGACCCTTTGGAAGTTCCAGTGGTTAGACGTGATTAGCCTCGAGAAGCCTCAGCGGAAATGGGCCTCATCTCGCCTGGAGGGCAAAACCTCCTGGATTTTCTCGAGTTGCGGCAGGTGCTCTCGACTTACGACGGGGACCTCAGGGACCCCCTCTGGTGGCCTCAGGAATGGCCAACCCCATGCGAGTTCCTCGAGGGCGTCTCGGGATTCCTCTCCAGTCGATGCCGGGGCCTAAGACCTTGTGTGGAGTCGGGGCCGGAACCTGAGGATTCCTCTCCCGTGCTGACATGGATCTTGGGGTATTTCTGGAGTCTCCCCAGGGGAGTCAGTCCTCGTCTCGAATGCGGGCATGCACTTGCGCTTTCCTCCAGAGCGGTAGCAGCAGTGTCACGCAGTCCGCCGCGTGGATCAAAGGATCCTTGGTTTTCCCTCGAGTCTTTCCCACGAGGCTTTCCCACGAGGCTTTCCCACAGAGCTGTCCCACGTGCACACGTGGTGGGAGTCGATCCTCGGCTTGAACGTCAAGGCAGTGCAGGGAAAACAGGTTCCTCTGGAATGGACTGACACATCTGGGGGACTCTTGGAATGGTGGCACGACCCTGGAGTTCCTCTCGCCTTTCCTGTGGAGAGCGCCTCCTCTTGAGATGCGACGGGAACGCCGGGAATTCTTTCCCTACGAAACAGGGAAAGGATCCCTCATCTCGAGCTAGGAGGCGGAAACGGGGCTCCCCTGGATGTGTGCGGGACCCCACGTGCTTCCTCTCGAGTGGAGACGGGTATGTCGGGGAACTTCTTGAGTTGCAGCAATGGTGTGAAGGACCCTTTGGAAGTTCCATTGGTTAGATGTGATTGGCCTCAAGAAGCCTCAGCGGAAATGGGCCTCATCTCGCCTGGAGGGCAAAACCTCCTGGATTTTCTCGAGTTGCGGCAGGTGCTCTCGACTTACGACGGTGACCTCAGGGAACCGCTCTGGTGGCCTCAGGAAAGGCCAGTCCCCATGCGAGTTCCTCGGGGGCGTCTCGGGATTCCTCTCCCGTCGATGCCGGGGCCTAAGACCTTGTGTGGAGTCGGGGCCGGAAGCTGAGGATTCCTCTCCAGTGCTGACATGGATCTTGGGGTACTTCTGGAGTCTCCCCAGGGGAGTCAGTCCTCGTCTCGAATGCGGGCATGCACTTGCGCTTTCCTCCAGAGCGGTAGCAGCAGTGTCACGCAGTCCGCCGCGTGGATCAAAGGATCTATGGTTTTCCCTCGAGTCTTTCCCACGAGGCTTTCCCACGAGGCTTTCCCACAGGGCTGTCCCACGTGCACACGTGGTGGGAGTCGATCCTCAGCTTGAACGTCAAGGCAGTGCAGGGAAAACAGGTTCCTCTGGAATGGACTGACACATCTGGGGGACTCTTGGAATGGTGGCACGACCCTGGAGTTCCTCTCGCCTTTCCTGTGGAGAGCGCCTCCTCTTGAGATGCGACGGGAACGCCGGGAATTCTTTCCCTACGAAACAGGGAAAGGATCCCTCATCTCGAGCTAGGAGGCGGAAACGGGGCTCCCCTGGATGTGTGCGGGACACCACGTGCTTCCTCTCGAGTGGAGACGGGTATGTCGGGGAACTTCTTGAGTTGCAGCAAGGGTGTGAAGGACCCTTTGGAAGTTCCAGTGGTTAGACGTGATTAGCCTCGAGAAGCCTCAGCGGAAATGGGCCTCATCTCGCCTGGAGGGCAAAACCTCCTGGATTTTCTCGAGTTGCGACAGGTGCTCTCGACTTACGACGGGGACCTCAGGGACCCGCTCTGGTGGCCTCAGGAAAGGCCAGTCCCCATGCGAGTTCCTCGGGGGCCTCTCGGGATTCCTCTCCCGTCGATGCCGGGGCCTAAGACCTTGTGTGGAGTCGGGGTCGGAACCTGAGGATTCCTCTCCAGTGCTGACATGGATCTTGGGGTACTTCTGGAGTCTCCCCAGGGGAGTCAGTCCTCGACTCGAATGCGGGCATGCACTTGCGCTTTCCTCCAGAGCGGTAGCAGCAGTGTCACGCAGTCCGCCGCGTGGATCAAAGGATCTATGGTTTTCCCTCGAGTCTTTCCCACGAGGCTTTCCCACGAGGCTTTCCCACAGGGCTGTCCCACGTGCACACGTGGTGGGAGTCGATCCTCGGCTTGAACGTCAAGGCAGTGCAGGGAAAACAGGTTCCTCTGGAATGGACTGACACATCTGGGGGACTCTTGGAATGGTGTCACGACCCTGGAGTTCCTCTCGCCTTTCCTGTGGAGAGCGCTTCCTCTTGAGATGCGACGGGATCGCCGGGAATTCTTTCCCTACGAAGCAGGGAAATGATCCCTCATCTCGAGCTAGGAGGCGGAAATGGGGCTCCCCTGGATGTGTGCGGGACCCCACGTGCTTCCTCTCGAGTGGAGACTGGTATGTCGGGGAACTTCTTGAGTTGCAGCAATGGTATGAAGGACCCTTTGGAAGTTCCAGTAGTTAGATGTGATTGGCCTCGAGAAGCCTCAGCGGAAATGGGCCTCATCTCGCCTGGAGGGCAAAACCTCCTGGATTTTCTCGAGTTGCGGCAGGTTCTCTCGACTTACGACGGGGACCTCAGGGACCCGCTCTGGTGGCCTCAGGAAAGGCCAGTCCCCATGCGAGTTCCTCGGGGGCCTCTCGGGATTCCTCTCCCGTCGATGCCGGGGCCTAAGACCTTGTGTGGAGTCGGGGCCGGAACCTGAGGATTCCTCTCCAGTGCTGACATGGATCTTGGGGTACTTCTGGAGTCTCCCCAGGGGAGTCAGTCCTCGTCTCGAATGCGGGCATGCACTTGCGCTTTCCTCCAGAGCGGTAGCAGCAGTGTCACGCAGTCCGCCGCGTGGATCAAAGGATCCTTGGTTTTCCCTCGAGTCTTTCCCATGAGGCTTTCCCACGAGGCTTTCCCACAGGGCTGTCCCACGTGCACACGTGGTGGGAGTCGATCCTCGGCTTGAACGTCAAGGCAGTGCAGGGAAAACAGGTTCCTCTGGAATGGACTGACACATCTGGGGGACTCTTGGAATGGTGGCACGACCCTGGAGTTCCTCTCGCCTTTCCTGTGGAGAGCGCCTCCTCTTGAGATGCGACGGGAACGCCGGGAATTCTTTCCCTACGAAACAGGGAAAGGATCCCTCATCTCGAGCTAGGAGGCGGAAACGGGGCTCCCCTGGATGTGTGCGGGACCCCACGTGCTTCCTCTCGAGTGGAGACGGGTATGTCGGGGAACTTCTTGAGTTGCAGCAATGGTGTGAAGGACCCTTTGGAAGTTCCAGTGGTTAGATGTGATTGGCCTCGAGAAGCCTCAGCGGAAATGGGCCTCATCTCGCCTGGAGGGCAAAACCTCCTGGATTTTCTCGAGTTGCGGCAGGTGCTCTCGACTTACGACGGGGACCTCAGGGAACCGCTCTGGTGGCCTCATGAAAGGCCAGTCCCCATGCGAGTTCCTCGGGGGCGTCTCGGGATTCCTCTCCCGTCGATGCCGGGGCCTAAGACCTTGTGTGGAGTCGGGGCCGGAACCTGAGGATTCCTCTCCAGTGCTGACATGGATCTTGGGGTACTTCTGGAGTCTCCCCAGGGGAGTCAGTCCTCGTCTCGAAGGCGGGCATGCACTTGCGCTTTCCTCCAGAGCGGTAGCAGCAGTGTCACGCAGTCCGCCGCGTGGATCAAAGGATCTATGGTTTTCCCTCGAGTCTTTCCCACGAGGCTTTCCCACGAGGCTTTCCCACAGGGCTGTCCCACGTGCACACGTGGTGGGAGTCGATCCTCGGCTTGAACGTCAAAGCAGTGCAGGGAAAACAGGTTCCTCTGGAATGGACTGACACATCTGGGGGACTCTTGGAATGGTGTCACGACCCTGGAGTTCCTCTCGCCGTTCCTGTGGAGAGCGCCTCCTCTTGAGATGCGACGGGAACGCCGGGAATTCTTTCCCTACGAAACAGGGAAAGGATCCCTCATCTCGAGCTAGGAGGCGGAAACGGGGCTCCCCTGGATGTGTGCGGGACCCCACGTGATTCCTCTCGAGTGGAGACGGGTATGTCGGGGAACTTCTTGAGTTGCAGCAATGGTGTGAAGGACCCTTTGAAATTTCCAGTGGTTATATGTGATTGGCCTCGAGAAGCCTCAGCGGAAATGGGCCTCATCTCGCCTGGAGGGCAAAACCTCCTGGATTTTCTCGAGTTGCGGCAGGTGCTCTTGACTTACGACGGGGACCTCAGGGAACCGCTCTCGTGGCCTCAGGAAAGGTCAGTCCCCATGGGAGTTCCTCGGGGGCCTATCGGGATTCCTCTCCCGTCGATGCCGGGGCCTAAGACCTTGTGTGGAGTCGTGGCCGGAACCTGAGGATTCCTCTCCAGTGCTGACATGGATCTTGGGGTACTTCTGGAGTCTCCCCAGGGGAGTCAGTCCTTGTCTCGATTGCGGGCATGCACTTGCGCTTTCCTCCAGAGCGGTAGCAGCAGTGTCACGCAGTCCGCCGCGTGGATCAAAGGATCTATGGTTTTCCCTCGAGTCTTTCCCACGAGGCTTTCCCACGAGGCTTTCCCACAGGGCTGTCCCACGTGCACACGTGGTGGGAGTGGATCCTCGGCTTGAACGTCAAGGCAGTGCAGGGAAAACAGGTTCCTCTGGAATGGACTGACACATCTGGGGGACTCTTGGAATGGTGGCACGACCCTGGAGTTCCTCTCGCCTTTCCTGTGGAGAGCGCCACCTCTTGAGATGCGACGGGAACGCCGGGAATTCTTTCCCTACGAAACAGGGAAAGGATCCCTCATCTCGAGCTAGGAGGCGGAAATGGGTCTCCCCTGGATGTGTGCGGGACACCACGTGCTTCCTCTCGTGTGGAGACGGGTATGTCGGGGAACTTCTTGAGTTGCAGCAAGGGTGTGAAGGACCCTTTGGAAGTTCCAGTGGTTAGACGTGATTGGCCTCGAGAAGCCTCAGCGGAAATGGGCCTCATCTCGCCTGGAGGGCAAAACCTCCTGGATTTTCTCGAGATGCGACAGGTGCTCTCGACTTACGACGGGGACCTCAGGGACCCGCTCTGGTGGCCTCAGGAAAGGCCAGTCCCCATGCGAGTTCCTCGGGGGCCTCTCGGGATTCCTCTCCCGTCAATGCCGGGGCCTAAGACCTTGTGTGGAGTCGTGGCCGGAACCTGAGGATTCCTCTCCAGTGCTGACATGGATCTTGGGGTACTTCTGGAGTCTCCCCAGGGGAGTCAGTCCTCGTCTCGAATGCGGGCATGCACTTGCGCTTTCCTCCAGAGCGGTAGCAGCAGTGTCACGCAGTCCGCCGCGTGGATCAAAGGATCTATGGTTTTCCCTCGAGTCTTTCCCACGAGGCTTTCCCACGAGGCTTTCCCACAGGGCTGTCCCACGTGCACACCTGGTGGGAGTCGATCCTCGGCTTGAACGTCAAGGCAGTGCAGGGAAAACAGGTTCCTCTGGAAAGGACTGACACATCTGGGGGACTCTTGGAATGGTGGCATGACCCTGGAGTTCCTCTCGCCTTTCCTGTGGAGAGCGCCTCCTCTTGAGATGCGACGGGAACGCCGGGAATTCTTTCCCTATGAAACAGGGAAAGGATCCCTCATCTCGAGCTAGGAGGCGGAAACGGGGCTCCCCTGGATGTGTGCGGGACACCACGTGCTTCCTCTCGAGTGCAGACGGGTATGTCGGGGAACTTCTTGAGTTGCAGCAAGGGTGTGAAGGACCCTTTGGAAGTTCCAGTGGTTAGATGTGATTGGCCTCGAGAAGCCTCATCGGAAATGGGCCTCATCTTGCCTGGAGGGCAAAACCTCCTGGATTTTCTCGAGTTGCGGCAGGTGCTCTCGACTTACGACGGGGACCTCAGGGACCCGCTCTGGTGGCCTCAGGAAAGGCCAGTCCCCATGCGAGTTCCTCGGGGGCTTCTCTGCATTCCTCTCCCGTCGATGCCGGGGCCTAAGACCTTGTGTGGAGTCGGGGCCGGAACCTGAGGATTCCTCTCCAGTGCTGACATGGATCTTGGGGTACTTCTGGAGTCTCCCCAGGGGAGTCAGTCCTCGTCTCGAATGCGGGCATGCACTTGCCCTTTCCTCCAGAGCGGTAGCAGCCGTGTCACGCAGTCCGCCGCGTGGATCAAAGGATCTATGGTTTTCCCTCGAGTCTTTCCCACGAGGCTTTCCCACGAGGCTTTCCCACAGGGCTGTCCCACGTGCACACGTGGTGGGAGTCGATCCTCGGGTTGAACGTCAAGGCAGTGCAGGGAAAACAGGTTCCTCTGGAATGGACTGACACATCTGGGGGTCTCTTGGAATGGTGGCACGACCCTGGAGTTCCTCTCGCCTTTCCTGTGGAGAGCGCCACCTCTTGAGATGCGACGGGAACGCCAGGAATTCTTTCCCTTCGACACAGGGAAAGGATCCCTCATCTCGAGCTAGGAGGCGGAAACGGGGCTCCCCTGGATGTGTGCGGGACCCCACGTGCTTCCTCTGGAGTGGAGACGGGTATGTCGCGGAACTGCTTCAGTTGCAGCAAGGGTGTGAAGGACCCTTTGGAAGTTCCAGTGGTTAGACGTGATTAGCCTCGAGAAGCCTCAGCGGAAATGGGCCTCATCTCGCCTGGAGGGCAAAACCTCCTGGATTTTCTCGAGTTGCGGCAGGTGCTCTCGACTTACGACGGGGACCTCAGGGACCCGCTCTGGTGGCCTCAGGAAAGGCCAGTCCCCATGCGAGTTCCTCGGGTGCTTCTCGGGATTCCTCTCCCGTCGATGCCGGGGCCTAAGACCTTGTGTGGAGTCGGGGCCGGAATCTGAGGATTCCTCTCCAGTGCTGACATGGATCTTGGGGAACTTCTGGAGTCTCCCCAGGGGAGTCAGTCCTCGTCTAGAATGCGGGCATGCACTTGCGCTTTCCTCCAGAGAGGTAGCAGCAGTGTCACGCAGTCCGCCGCGTGGATCAAAGGATCTATGGTTTTCCCTCGAGTCTTTCCCACGAGGCTTTCCCACGAGGCTTTCCCACAGGGCTGTCCCACGTGCACACGTGGTGGGAGTCGATCCTCGGGTTGAACGTCAAGGCAGTGCAGGGAAAAAAGGTTCCTCTGGAATGTACTGACACATCTGGGGGACTCTTGGAATGGTGGCATGACCCTGGAGTTCCTCTCGCCTTTCCTGTGGAGAGTGCCTCCTCTTGATATGCGACGGGAACGCCGGGAATTCTTTCCCTACGAAACAGGGAAAGGATCCCTCATCTCGAGCTAGGAGGCGGAAACGGGGCTCCCCTGGATGTGTGTGGGACACCACGTGCTTCCTCTCGAGTGCAGACGGGTGTGTCGGGGAACTTCTTGAGTTGCAGGAAGGGTGTGAAGGACCCTTTGGAAGTTCCAGTGGTTAGATGTGATTGGCCTCGAGAAGCCTCAGCGGAAATGGGCCTCATCTCGCCTGGAGGGCAAAACCTCCTGGATTTTCTCGAGTTGCGGCAGGTGCTCTCGACTTACGACGGGGACCTCAGGGACCCGCTCTGGTGGCATCAGGAAAGGCCAGTCCCCATGCGAGTTCCTCGGGGGCCTCTCGGGATTCCTCTCCCGTCGATGCCGGGGCCTAAGACCTTGTGTGGAGTCGGGGCCGGAAGCTGAGGATCCCTCTCCAGTGCTGACATGGATCTTGGGGTACTTCTGGAGTCTCCCCAGGGGAGTCAGTCCTCGTCTCGAATGCGGGCATGCACTTGCGCTTTCCTCCAGAGCGGTAGCAGCAGTGTCACGCAGTCCGCCGCGTGGATCAAAGGATCTATGGTTTTCCCTCGAGTCTTTCCCACGAGGCTTTCCCACGAGGCTTTCCCACAGGGCTGTCCCACGTGCACACGTGGTGGGAGTCGATCCTCGGCTTGAACGTCAAGGCAGTGCAGGGAAAACAGGTTCCTCTGGAATGGACTGACACATCTGGGGGACTCTTGGAATGGTGTCACGACCCTGGAGTTCCTCTCGCCTTTCCTGTGGAGAGCGCCTCCTCTTGAGATGCGACGGGAATGCCGGGAATTCTTTCCCTACGAAACAGGGAAAGGATCCCTCATCTCGAGGTAGGAGGCGGAAACGGGGCTCCCCTGGATGTGTGCGGGACCCCACGTGCTTCCTCTCGAGTGGAGAGGGGTATGTCGGGAAACTTCTTGAGTTGCAGCAAGGGTGTGAAGGACCCTTTGGAAGTTCCAGTGGTTAGACGTGATTAGCCTCGAGAAGCCTCAGCGGAAATGGGCCTCATCTCGCCTGGAGGGCAAAACCTCCTGGATTTTCTCGAGTTGCGGCAGGTGCTCTCGACTTATGACGGGGACCTCAGGGACACGCTCTGGTGGCCTCAGGAAAGGCCAGTCCCCATGCGAGTTCCTCGGGGGCCTCTCGGCATTCCTCTCCCGTCGATGCCGGGGCCTAAGACCTTGTGTGGAGTCGGGGCCGGAACCTGAGGATTCCTCTCCAGTGCTGACATGGATCTTGGGGTACTTCTGGAGTCTCCCCAGGGGAGTCAGTCCTCGTCTCGAATGCGGGCATGCACTTGTGCTTTCCTCCAGAGCGGTAGCAGCAGTTTCACGCAGTCCGCCGCGTGGATCAAAGGATCTATGGTTTTCCCTTGAGTCTTTCCCACGAGGCTTTCCCACGAGGCTTTCCCACAGGGCTGTCCCACGTGCACACGTGGTGGAAGTCGATCCTCGGGTTGAACGTCAAGGCAGTGCAGGGAAAACAGGTTCCTCTGGAATGGACTGACACATCTGGGGGACTCTTGGAATGGTGGCACGACCCTGGAGTTCCTCTCGCCTTTCCTGTGGAGAGCGCCTCCTCTTGAGATGCGACGGGAACGCCGGGAATTCTTTCCCTACGAAACAGGGAAAGGATCCCTCATCTCGAGCTAGGAGGCGGAAACGGGGCTCCCCTGGATGTGTGCGGGACCCCACGTGCTTCCTCTCGAGTGGAGACGGGTATGTCGGGGAACTTCTTGAGTTGCAGCAATGGTGTGAAAGACCCTTTGGAAGTTCCAGTGGTTAGATGTGATTGGCCTCAAGAAGCCTCAGCGGAAATGGGCCTCATCTCGCCTGGAGGGCAAAACCTCCTGGATTTTCTCGAGTTGCGGCAGGTGCTCTCGACTTACGACGGTGACCTCAGGGAACCGCTCTGGTGGCCTCAGGAAAGGCCAGTCCCCATGCGAGTTCCTCGGGGGCGTCTCGGGATTCCTCTCCCGTCGATGCCGGGGCCTAAGACCTTGTGTGGAGTCGGGGCCGGAACCTGAGGATTCCTCTCCAGTGCTGACATGGATCTTGGGGTACTTCTGGAGTCTCCCCAGGGGAGTCAGTCCTCGTCTCGAATGCGGGCATGCACTTGCGCTTTACTCCAGAGCGGTAGCAGCAGTGTCACGCAGTCCGCCGCGTGGATCAAAGGATCTATGGTTTTCCCTCGAGTCTTTCCCACGAGGCTTTCCCACGAGGCTTTCCCACAGGGCTGTCCCACGTGCACACGTGGTGGGAGTCGATCCTCAGCTTGAACGTCAAGGCAGTGCAGGGAAAACAGGTTCCTCTGGAATGGACTGACACATCTGGGGGACTCTTGGAATGGTGGCACGACCCTGGAGTTCCTCTCGCCTTTCCTGTGGAGAGCGCCTCCTCTTGAGATGCGACGGGAACGCCGGGAATTCTTTCCCTACGAAACAGGGAAAGGATCCCTCATCTCGAGCTAGGAGGCGGAAACGGGGCTCCCCTGGATGTGTGCGGGACACCACGTGCTTCCTCTCGAGTGGAGACGGGTATGTCGGGGAACTTCTTGAGTTGCAGCAAGGGTGTGAAGGACCCTTTGGAAGTTCCAGTGGTTAGACGTGATTGGCCTCGAGAAGCCTCAGCGGAAATGGGCCTCATCTCGCCTGGAGGGCAAAACCTCCTGGATTTTCTCGAGTTGCGACAGGTGCTCTCGACTTACGACGGGGACCTCAGGGACCCGCTCTGGTGGCCTCAGGAAAGGCCAGTCCCCATGCGAGTTCCTCGGGGGCCTCTCGGGATTCCTCTCCCGTCGATGCCGGGGCCTAAGACCTTGTGTGGAGTCGGGGCCGGAACCTGAGGATTCCTCTCCAGTGCTGACATGGATCTTGGGGTACTTCTGGAGTCTCCCCAGGGGAGTCAGTCCTCGTCTCGAATGCGGGCATGCACTTGCGCTTTCCTCCAGAGCGGTAGCAGCAGTGTCACGCAGTCCGCCGCGTGGATCAAAGGATCTATGGTTTTGCCTCGAGTCTTTCCCACGAGGCTTTCCCACGAGGCTTTCCCACAGGGCTGTCCCACGTGCACACGTGGTGGGAGTCGATCCTCGGGTTGAACGTCAAGGCAGTGCAGGGAAAACAGGTTCCTCTGGAATGGACTGACACATCTGGGGGACTCTTGGAATGGTGTCACGACCCTGGAGTTCCTCTCGCCTTTCCTGTGGAGAGCGCCTCCTCTTGAGATGCGACGGGATCTCCGGGAATTCTTTCCCTACGAAGCAGGGAAATGATCCCTCATCTCGAGCTAGGAGGCGGAAATGGGGCTCCCCTGGATGTGTGCGGGACCCCACGTGCTTCCTCTCGAGTGGAGACGGGTATGTCGGGGAACTTCTTGAGTTGCAGCAATGGTATGAAGGACCCTTTGGAAGTTCCAGTGGTTAGATGTGATTGGCCTCGAGAAGCCTCAGCGGAAATGGGCCTCATCTCGCCTGGAGGGCAAAACCTCCTGGATTTTCTCGAGTTGCGGCAGGTTGTCTCGACTTACGACGGGGACCTCAGGGACCCGCTCTGGTGGCCTCAGGAAAGGCCAGTCCCCATGCGAGTTCCTCGTGGGCCTCTCGGGATTCCTCTCCCGTCGATGCCGGGGCCTAAGACCTTGTGTGGAGTCGGGGCCGGAACCTGAGGATTCCTCTCCAGTGCTGACATGGATCTTGGGGTACTTCTGGAGTCTCCCCAGGGGAGTCAGTCCTCGTCTCAAATGCGGGCATGCACTTGTGCTTTCCTCGAGAGCGGTAGCAGCAGTGTCACACAGTCCGCCGCGTGGATCAAAGGATCTATGCTTTTCCCTTGAGTCTTTCCCACGACGATTTCCCACGAGGCTTTCCCACAGGGCTGTCCCACGTGCACACGTGGTGGGAGTCGATCCTCGGCTTGATCGTCAAGGCAGTGCAGGGAAACAGGTTCCTGTGGAATGGACTGACACATTTGGGGGACTCTTGGAATGGTGGCACGACCCTGGAGTTCCTCTCGCCTTTCCTGTGGAGAGTGCCTCCTCTTGAGATGCGCCGGGAACGCCGGGAATTCTTTCCCTACGAAACAGGGAAAGGATCCCTCATCTCGAGCTAGGAGGCGGAAACGGGGCTCGCCTGGATGTGTGCGGGACACCACGTGCTTCCTCTCGAGTGCAGACGGGTATGTCGGGGAACTTCTTGAGTTGCAGCAAGGGTGTGAAGGACCCTTTGGAAGTTCCAGTGGTTAGATGTGATTGGCCTCGTGAAGCCTCAGCGGAAATGGGCCTCATCTCGCCTGGAGGGCAAAACCTCCTGGATATTCTCGAGTTGCGGCAGGTGCTCTCGACTTACGACGGGGACCTCAGGGACCCGCTCTGGTGGCCTCAGGAAAGGCCAGTCCCCATGCGAGTTCCTCGGGGGCCTCTCGGGATTCCTCTCCCGTCGATGCCGGGGCCTAAGACCTTGTGTGGAGTCGGGGCCGGAACCTGAGGATTCCTCTCCAGTGCTGACATGGATCTTGGGGTACTTCTGGAGTCTCCCCAGGGGAGTCAGTCCTCGTCTCGAATGCGGGCATGCACTTGCGCTTTCCTCGAGAGCGGTAGCAGCAGTGTCACGCAGTCCGCCGCGTGGATCAAAGGATCCTTGGTTTTCCCTCGAGTCTTTCCCATGAGGCTTTCCCACGAGGCTTTCCCACAGGGCTGTCCCACGTGCACACGTGGTGGGAGTCGATCCTCGGCTTGAACGTCAAGGCAGTGCAGGGAAAACAGGTTCCTCTGGAATGGACTGACACATCTGGGGGACTCTTGGAATGGTGGCACGACCCTGGAGTTCCTCTCGCCTTTCCTGTGGAGAGCGCCTCCTCTTGAGATTCGACGGGAACGCCGGGAATTCTTTCCCTACGAAACAGGGAAAGGATCCCTCATCTCGAGCTAGGAGGCGGAAACGGGGCTCCCCTGGATGTGTGCGGGACCCCACGTGATTCCTCTCGAGTGGAGACGGGTATGTCGGGGAACTTCTTGAGTTGCAGCAAGGGTGTGAAGGACCCCTTGGAAGTTCCAGCGGTTAGATGTGATTGGCCTCGAGAAGCCTCATCGGAAATGGGCCTCATCTTGCCTGGAGGGCAAAACCTCCTGGATTTTCTCGAGTTGCGGCAGGTGCTCTCGACTTACGACGGGGACCTCAGGGACCCGCTCTGGTGGCCTCAGGAAAGGCCAGTCCCCATGCGAGTTCCTCGGGGGCTTCTCTGCATTCCTCTCCCGTCGATGCCGGGGCCTAAGACCTTGTGTGGAGTCGGGGCCGGAACCTGAGGATTCCTCTCCAGTGCTGACATGGATCTTGGGGTACTTCTGGAGTCTCCCCAGGGGAGTCAGTCCTCGTCTCGAATGCGGGCATGCACTTGCGCTTTCCTCCAGAGCGGTAGCAGCAGTGTCACGCAGTCCGCCGCGTGGATCAAAGGATCTATGGTTTTCCCTCGAGTCTTTCCCACGAGGCTTTCCCACGAGGCTTTCCCACTTGGCTGTCCCACGTGCACACGTGGTGGGAGTCGATCCTCGGGTTGAACGTCAAGGCAGTGCAGGGAAAACAGGTTCCTCTGGAATGGACTGACACATCTGGGGGTCTCTTGGAATGGTGGCACGACCCTGGAGTTCCTCTCGCCTTTCCTGTGGAGAGCGCCACCTCTTGAGATGCGACGGGAACGCCGGGAATTCTTTCCCTACGAAACAGGGAAAGGATCCCTCCTCTCGAGCTAGGAGGCGGAAACGGGGATCCCCTGGATGTGTGCGGGACCCCACGTGCTTCCTCTCGAGTGGAGACGGGTATGTCGCGGAACTGCTTCAGTTGCAGCAAGGGTGTGAAGGACCCTTTGGAAGTTCCAGTGGTTAGACGTGATTAGCCTCGAGAAGCCTCAGCGGAAATGGGCCTCATCTCGCCTGGAGGGCAAAACCTCCTGGATTTTCTCGAGTTGCGGCAGGTGCTCTCGACTTACGACGGGGACCTCAGGGACCCGCTCTGGTGGCCTCAGGAAAGGCCAGTCCCCATGCGAGTTCCTCGGGGGCTTCTCTGCATTCCTCTCCCGTCGATGCCGGGGCCTAAGACCTTGTGTGGAGTCGGGGCCGGAACCTGAGGATTCCTCTCCAGTGCTGACATGGATCTTGGGGTACTTCTGGAGTCTCCCCAGGGGAGTCAGTCCTCGTCTCGAATGCGAGCATGCACTTGCGCTTTCCTCCAGAGCGGTAGCAGCAGTGTCACGCAGTCCGCCGCGTGGATCAAAGGATCTATGGTTTTCCCTCGTGTCTTTCCCACGAGGCTTTCCCACGAGGCTTTCCCACAGGGCTGTCACACGTGCACACGTGGTGGGAGTCGATCCTCGGGTTGAACGTCAAGGCAGTGCAGGGAAAACAGGTTCCTCTGGAATGGACTGACACATCTGGGGGACTCTTGGAATGGTGGCACGACCCTGGAGTTCCTCTCGCCTTTCCTGTGGAGAGTGCCTCCTCTTGATATGCGACGGGAACGCCGGGAATTCTTTCCCTACGAAACAGGGAAAGGATCCCTCATCTCGAGCTAGGAGGCGGAAACGGGGCTCCCCTGGATGTGTGCGGGACACCACGTGCTTCCTCTCGAGTGCAGACGGGTGTGTCGGGGAACTTCTTGAGTTGCAGGAAGGGTGTGAAGGACCCTTTGGAAGTTCCAGTGGTTAGATGTGATTGGCCTCGAGAAGCCTCAGCGGAAATGGGCCTCATCTCGCCTGGAGGGCAAAACCTCCTGGATTTTCTCGAGTTGCGGCAGGTGCTCTCGACTTACGACGGGGACCTCAGGGACCCGCTCTGGTGGCATCAAAAAGGCCAGTCCCCATGCGAGTTCCTCGGGGGCCTCTCGGGATTCCTCTCCCGTCGATGCCGGGGCCTAAGACCTTGTGTGGAGTCGGGGCCGGAAGCTGAGGATTCCTCTCCAGTGCTGACATGGATCTTGGGGTACTTCTGGAGTCTCCCCAGGGGAGTCAGTCCTCGTCTCGAATGCGGGCATGCACTTGCGCTTTCCTCCAGAGCGGTAGCAGCAGTGTCACGCAGTCCGCCGCGTGGATCAAAGGATCTATGGTTTTCCCTCGAGTCTTTCCCACGAGGCTTTCCCACGAGGCTTTCCCACAGGGCTGTCCCACGTGCACACGTGGTGGGAGTCGATCCTCGGCTTGAACGTCAAGGCAGTGCAGGGAAAACAGGTTCCTCTGGAATGGACTGACACATCTGGGGGACTCTTGGAATGGTGTCACGACCCTGGAGTTCCTCTCGCCTTTCCTGTGGAGAGCGCCTCCTCTTGAGATGCGACGGGAATGCCGGGAATTCTTTCCCTACGAAACAGGGAAAGGATCCCTCATCTCGAGGTAGGAGGCGGAAACGGGGCTCCCCTGGATGTGTGCGGGACCCCACGTGCTTCCTCTCGAGTGGAGAGGGGTATGTCGGGAAACTTCTTGAGTTGCAGCAAG
The DNA here is from genome assembly GCF_042477335.2 of Ovis canadensis. Classification (NCBI taxonomy): domain Eukaryota; kingdom Metazoa; phylum Chordata; class Mammalia; order Artiodactyla; family Bovidae; genus Ovis; species Ovis canadensis. The sequence goes on from NC_091251.1 coordinate 11,189,892, forward strand.
GGTGTGAAGGACCCTTTGGAAGTTCCAGTGGTTAGACGTGATTAGCCTCGAGAAGCCTCAGCGGAAATGGGCCTCATCTCGCCTGGAGGGCAAAACCTCCTGGATTTTCTCGAGTTGCGGCAGGTGCTCTCGACTTATGACGGGGACCTGAGGGACCCGCTCTGGTGGCCTCAGGAAAGGCCAGTCCCCATGCGAGTTCCTCGGGGGCCTCTCGGCATTCCTCTCCCGTCGATGCCGGGGCCTAAGACCTTGTGTGGAGTCGGGGCCGGAACCTGAGGATTCCTCTCCAGTGCTGACATGGATCTTGGGGTACTTCTGGAGTCTCCCCAGGGGAGTCAGTCCTCGTCTCGAATGCGGGCATGCACTTGTGCTTTCCTCCAGAGCGGTAGCAGCAGTGTCACGCAGTCCGCCGCGTGGATCAAAGGATCTATGGTTTTCCCTTGAGTCTTTCCCACGAGGCTTTCCCACGAGGCTTTCCCACAGGGCTGTCCCACGTGCACACGTGGTGGGAGTCGATCCTCGGGTTGAACGTCAAGGCAGTGCAGGGGAAACAGGTTCCTCTGGAATGGACTGACACATCTGGGGGTCTCTTGGAATGGTGCCACGACCCTGGAGTTCCTCTCGCCTTTCCTGTGGAGAGCGCCACCTCTCGAGATGCGACGGGAACGCCGGGAATTCTTTCCCTACGAAACAGGGAAAGGATCCCTCATCTCGAGCTAGGAGGCGGAAACGGGGCTCCCCTGGATGTGTGCGGGACCCCACGTGCTTCCTCTCGAGTGGAGACGGGTATGTCGGGGAACTTCTTGAGTTGCAGCAATGGTGTGAAGGACCCTTTGGAAGTTCCAGTGGTTAGATGAGATTGGCCTCGAGAAGCCTCAGCGGAAATGGGCCTCATCTCGCCTGGAGGGCAAAACCTCCTGGATTTTCTCGAGTTGCGGCAGGTGCTCTCGACTTACGACGGGGACCTCAGGGAACCGCTCTGGTGGCCTCAGGAAAGGCCAGTCCCCATGCGAGTTCCTCGGGGGCGTCTCGGGATTCCTCTCCCGTCGATGCCGGGGCCTAAGACCTTGTGTGGAGTCGGGGCCGGAACCTGAGGATTCCTCTCCAGTGCTGATATGGATCTTGGGGTACTTCTGGAGTCTCCCCAGGGGAGTCAGTCCTCGTCTCGAAGGCGGGCATGCACTTGCGCTTTCATCCAGAGCGGTAGCAGCAGTGTCACGCAGTCCGCCGCGTGGATCAAAGGATCTATGGTTTTGCCTCGAGTCTTTCCCACGAGGCTTTCCCACGAGGCTTTCCCACAGGGCTGTCCCACGTGCACACGTGGTGGGAGTCGATCCTCAGCTTGAACGTCAAGGCAGTGCAGGGAAAACAGGTTCCTCTGGAATGGACTGACACATCTGGGGGACTCTTGGAATGGTGGCACGACCCTGGAGTTCCTCTCGCCTTTCCTGGGTAGAGCACCTCCTCTTGAGATGCGACGGGAACGCCGGGAATTCTTTCCCTACGAAACAGGGAAAGGATCCCTCATCTCGAGCTAGGAGGCGGAAACGGGGCTCCCCTGGATGTGTGCGGGACCCCACGTGCTTCCTCTCGAGTGGAGACGGGTATGTCGGGGAACTTCTTGAGTTGCAGCAATGGTGTGAAGGACCCTTTGAAATTTCCAGTGGTTAGATGTGATTGGCCTCGAGCAGCCTCAGCGGAAATGGGCCTCATCTCGCCTGGAGGGCAAAACTTCCTGGATTTTCTCGAGTTGCGGCAGGTGCTCTCGACTTACGACGGGGACCTCAGGGAACCGCTCTGGTGGCCTCAGGAAAGGTCAGTCACCATGGGAGTTCCTCGGGGGCCTCTCGGGATTCCTCTCCCGTCGATGCCGGGGCCTAAGACCTTGTGTGGAGTCGTGGCCGGAACCTGAGGATTCCTCTCCAGTGCTGACATGGATCTTGGGGTACTTCTGGAGTCTCCCCAGGGGAGTCAGTCCTCATCTCGAATGCGGGCATGCACTTGCGCTTTCCTCCAGAGCGGTAGCAGCAGTGTCACGCAGTCCGCCGCGTGGATCAAAGGATCTATGGTTTTCCCTCGAGTCTTTCCCACGAGGCTTTCCCACGAGGCTTTCCCACAGGGCTGTCCCACGTGCACACGTGGTGGGAGTCGATCCTCGGCTTGAATGTCAAGGCAGTGCAGGGAAAACAGGTTCCTCTGGAATGGACTGACACATCTGGGGGACTCTTGGAATGGTGGCACGACCCTGGAGTTCTTCTCGCCTTTCCTGTGGAGAGCGCCTCCTCTTGAGATGCGACGGGAACGCCGGGAATTCTTTCCCTACTAAACAGGGAAAGGATCCCTCATCTCGAGCTAGGAGGCGGAAACTGAGCTCCCCTGGATGTGTGCGGGACACCACGTGCTTCCTCTCGAGTGGAGACGGGTATGTCGGGGAACTTCTTGAGTTGCAGCAAGGGTGTGAAGGACCCTTTGGAAGTTCCAGTGGTTAGATGTGATTGGCCTCGAGAAGCCTCAGCGGAAATGGGCCTCATCTCGCCTGGAGGGCAAAACCTCCTGGATTTGCTCGAGTTGCGGCAGGTGCTCTCGACTTACGACGGGGACCTCAGGGACCCGCTCTGGTGGCCTCAGGAAAGGCCAGTCCCCATGCGAGTTCCTCGGGGGCCTCTCGGGATTCCTCTCCCGTCGATGCCGGGGCCTAAGACCTTGTGTGGAGTCGGGGCCGGAACCTGAGGATTCCTCTCCAGTGCTGACATTGATCTTGGGGTACTTCTGGAGTCTCCCCAGGGGAGTCAGTCCTCGTCTCGAATGCGGGCATGCACTTGCGCTTTCCTCCAGAGCGGTAGCAGCAGTGTCACGCACTCCGCCGCGTGGATCAAAGGATCTATGGTTTTCCCTCGAGTCTTTCCCACGAGGCTTTCATACGAGGCTTTCCCACAGGGCTGTCCCACGTGCACACGTGGTGGGAGTCGATCCTCAGCTTGAACGTCAAGGCAGTGCAGGGAAAACAGGTTCCTCTGGAATGGACTGACACATCTGGGGGACTCTTGGAATGGTGGCACGACCCTGGAGTTCCTCTCACCCTTCCTGTGGAGAGCGCCTCCTCTTGAGATGCGACGGGAACGCCGGGAATTCTTTCCCTACGAAACAGGGAAAGGATCCCTCATCTCGAGCTAGGAGGCGGAAACGGGGCTCCCCTGGATGTGTGCGGGACCCCACGTGCTTCCTCTCGAGTGGAGACGGGTATGTCGGGGAACTTCTTGAGTTGCAGCAATGGTGTGAAGGACCCTTTGAAATTTCCAGTGGTTAGATGTGATTGGCCTCGAGCAGCCTCAGCGGAAATGGGCCTCATCTCGCCTGGAGGGCAAAACCTCCTGGATTTTCTCGAGTTGCGGCAGGTGCTCTCGACTTACGACGGGGACCTCAGGGAACCGCTCTGGTGGCCTCAGGAAAGGTCAGTCACCATGGGAGTTCCTCGGGGGCCTCTCGGGATTCCTCTCCCGTCGATGCCGGGGCCTAAGACCTTGTGTGGAGTCGTGGCCGGAACCTGAGGATTCCTCTCCAGTGCTGACATGGATCTTGGGGTACTTCTGGAGTCTCCCCAGGGGAGTCAGTCCTCGTCTCGATTGCGGGCATGCACTTGCGCTTTCCTCCAGAGCGGTAGCAGCAGTGTCACGCAGTCCGCCGCGTGGATCAAAGGATCTATGGTTTTCCCTCGAGTCTTTCCCACGAGGCTTTCCCACGAGGCTTTCCCACAGGGCTGTCACACGTGCACACGTGGTGGGAGTCGATCCTCGGCTTGAATGTCAAGGCAGTGCAGGGAAAACAGGTTCCTCTGGAATGGACTGACACATCTGGGGGACTCTTGGAATGGTGGCACGACCCTGGAGTTCCTCTCACCCTTCCTGTGGAGAGCGCCTCCTCTTGAGATGCGACGGGAACGCCGGGAATTCTTTCCCTACGAAACAGGGAAAGGATCCCTCATCTCGAGCTAGGAGGCGGAAACGGGGCTCCCCTGGATGTGTGCGGGACACCACGTGCTTCCTCTCGAGTGCAGACGGGTGTGTCGGGGAACTTCTTGAGTTGCAGGAAGGGTGTGAAGGACCCTTTGGAAGTTCCAGTGGTTAGATGTGATTGGCCTCGAGAAGCCTCAGCGGAAATGGGCCTCATCTCGCCTGGAGGGCAAAACCTCCTGGATTTTCTCGAGTTGCGGCAGGTGCTCTCGACTTACGACGGGGACCTCAGGGAACCGCTCTGGTGGCCTCAGGAAAGGCCAGTCCCCATGCGAGTTCCTCGGGGGCCTCTCGGCATTCCTCTCCCGTCGATGCCGGGGCCTAAGACCTTGTGTGGAGTCGGGGCCGGAACCTGAGGATTCCTCTCCAGTGCTGACATGGATCTTGGGGTACTTCTGGAGTCTCCCCAGGGGAGTCAGTCCTCGTCTCGAATGCGGGCATGCACTTGTGCTTTCCTCCAGAGCGGTAGCAGCAGTGTCACGCAGTCCGCCGCGTGGATCAAAGGATCTATGGTTTTCCCTTGAGTCTTTCCCACGAGGCTTTCCCACGAGGCTTTCCCACAGGGCTGTCCCACGTGCACACGTGGTGGGAGTCGATCCTCGGGTTGAACGTCAAGGCAGTGCAGGGGAAACAGGTTCCTCTGGAATGGACTGACACATCTGGGGGTCTCTTGGAATGGTGCCACGACCCTGGAGTTCCTCTCGCCTTTCCTGTGGAGAGCGCCACCTCTTGAGATGCGACGGGAACGCCGGGAATTCTTTCCCTACGAAACAGGGAAAGGATCCCTCATCTCGAGCTAGGAGGCGGAAACGGGGCTCCCCTGGATGTGTGCGGGACCCCACGTGCTTCCTCTCGAGTGGAGACGGGTATGTCGGGGAACTTCTTGAGTTGCAGCAATGGTGTGAAGGACCCTTTGGAAGTTCCAGTGGTTAGATGAGATTGGCCTCGAGAAGCCTCAGCGGAAATGGGCCTCATCTCGCCTGGAGGGCAAAACCTCCTGGATTTTCTCGAGTTGCGGCAGGTGCTCTCGACTTACGACGGGGACCTCAGGGAACCGCTCTGGTGGCCTCAGGAAAGGCCAGTCCCCATGCGAGTTCCTCGGGGGCGTCTCGGGATTCCTCTCCCGTCGATGCCGGGGCCTAAGACCTTGTGTGGAGTCGGGGCCGGAACCTGAGGATTCCTCTCCAGTGCTGATATGGATCTTGGGGTACTTCTGGAGTCTCCCCAGGGGAGTCAGTCCTCGTCTCGAAGGCGGGCATGCACTTGCGCTTTCCTCCAGAGCGGTAGCAGCAGTGTCACCCAGTCCGCCGCGTGGATCAAAGGATCTATGGTTTTCCCTCGAGTCTTTCCCACGAGGCTTTCCCACGAGGCTTTCCCACAGGGCTGTTCCACGTGCACACGTGGTGGGAGTCGATCCTCAGCTTGAACGTCAAGGCAGTGCAGGGAAAACAGGTTCCTCTGGAATGGACTGACACATCTGGGGGACTCTTGGAATGGTGGCACGACCCTGGAGTTCCTCTCGCCTTTCCTGGGTAGAGCACCTCCTCTTGAGATGCGACGGGAACGCCGGGAATTCTTTCCCTACGAAACAGGGAAAGGATCCCTCATCTCGAGCTAGGAGGCGGAAACGGGGCTCCCCTGGATGTGTGCGGGACCCACGTGCTTCCTCTCGAGTGGAGACGGGTATGTCGGGGAACTTCTTGAGTTGCAGCAAGGGTGTGAAGGACCCTTTGGAAGTTCCAGTGGTTAGACGTGATTAGCCTCGAGAAGCCTCATCGGAAATGGGCCTCATCTTGCCTGGAGGGCAAAACCTCCTGGATTTTCTCGAGTTGCGGCAGGTGCTCTCGACTTACGACGGGGACCTCAGGGACCCGCTCTGGTTTTCTCAGGAAAGGCCAGTCCCCATCGAGTTCCTCGGGGGCCTCTCGGCATTCCTCTCCCGTCGATGCCGGGGCCTAAGACCTTGTGTGGAGTCGGGGCCGGAACCTGAGGATTCCTCTCCAGTGCTGACATGGATCTTGGGGTACTTCTAGAGTCTCCCCAGGGGAGTCAGTCCTCGTCTCGAATGCGGGCATGCACTTGCGCTTTCCTCCAGAGCGGTAGCAGCAGTGTCACGCAGTCCGCCGCGTGGATCAAAGGATCTATGGTTTTCCCTCGAGTCTTTCCCACGAGGCTTTCCTACGAGGCTTTCCCACAGGGCTGTCCCACGTGCACACGTGGTGGGAGTCGATCCTCGGCTTGAACGTCAAGGCAGTGCAGGGAAAACAGGTTCCTCTGGAATGGACTGACACATCTGGGGGACTCTTGGAATGGTGGCACGACCCTGGAGTTCCTCTCGCCTTTCCTGTGGAGAGCGCCTCCTCTTGAGATGCGACAGGAACGCCGGGAATTCTTTCCCTACGAAACAGGGAAAGGATCCCTCATCTCGAGCTAGGAGGCGGAAACGGGGCTCCCCTGGATGTGTGCGGGACCCACGTGCTTCCTCTCGAGTGGAGACGGGTATGTCGGGGAACTTCTTGAGTTGCAGCAATGGTGTGAAGGACCCTTTGGAAGTTCCAGTGGTTAGACGTGATTAGCCTCGAGAAGCCTCAGCGGAAATGGGCCTCATCTCGCCTGGAGGGCAAAACCTCCTGGATTTTCTCGAGTTGCGGCAGGTGCTCTCGACTTACGACGGGGACCTCAGGGACCCCCTCTGGTGGCCTCAGGAAAGGCCAACCCCATGCGAGTTCCTCGAGGGCGTCTCGGGATTCCTCTCCCGTCGATGCCGGGGCCTAAGACCTTGTGTGGAGTCGGGGCCGGAACCTGAGGATTCCTCTCCCGTGCTGACATGGATCTTGGGGTATTTCTGGAGTCTCCCCAGGGGAGTCAGTCCTCGTCTCGAATGCGGGCATGCACTTGCGCTTTCCTCCAGAGCGGTAGCAGCAGTGTCACGCAGTCCGCCGCGTGGATCAAAGGATCCTTGGTTTTCCCTCGAGTCTTTCCCACGAGGCTTTCCCACGAGGCTTTCCCACAGAGCTGTCCCACGTGCACACGTGGTGGGAGTCGATCCTCGGCTTGAACGTCAAGGCAGTGCAGGGAAAACAGGTTCCTCTGGAATGGACTGACACATCTGGGGGACTCTTGGAATGGTGGCACGACCCTGGAGTTCCTCTCGCCTTTCCTGTGGAGAGCGCCTCCTCTTGAGATGCCTCGGGAACGCCGGGAATTCTTTCCCTACGAAACAGGGAAAGGATCCCTCATCTCGAGCTAGGAGGCGGAAACGGGGCTCCCCTGGATGTGTGCGGGACACCACGTGCTTCCTCTCGAGTGCAGACGGGTGTGTCGGGGAACTTCTTGAGTTGCAGGAAGGGTGTGAAGGACCCTTTGGAAGTTCCAGTGGTTAGATGTGATTGGCCTCGAGAAGCCTCAGCGGAAATGGGCCTCATCTCGCCTGGAGGGCAAAACCTCCTGGATTTTCTCGAGTTGCGGCAGGTGCTCTCGACTTATGACGGGGACCTCAGGGACACGCTCTGGTGGCCTCAGGAAAGGCCAGTCCCCATGCGAGTTCCTCGGGGGCCTCTCGGCATTCCTCTCCCGTCGATGCCGGGGCCTAAGACCTTGTGTGGAGTCGGGGCCGGAACCTGAGGATTCCTCTCCAGTGCTGACATGGATCTTGGGGTACTTCTGGAGTCTCCCCAGGGGAGTCAGTCCTCGTCTCGAATGCGGGCATGCACTTGCGCTTTCCTCCAGAGCGGTAGCAGCAGTGTCACGCAGTCCGCCGCGTGGATCAAAGGATCTATGGTTTTCCCTCGAGTCTTTCCCACGAGGCTTTCCCACGAGGCTTTCCCACAGGGCTGTCCCACGTGCACACGTGGTGGGAGTCGATCCTCGGCTTGAACGTCAAGGCAGTGCAGGGAAAACAGGTTCCTCTGGAATGGACTGACACATCTGGGGGACTCTTGGAATGGTGGCACGACCCTGGAGTTCCTCTCGCCTTTCCTGTGGAGAGCGCCTCCTCTTGAGATGCGACGGGAACGCCGGGAATTCTTTCCCTACGAAACAGGGAAAGGATCCCTCATCTCGAGCTAGGAGGCGGAAACGGGGCTCCCCTGGATGTGTGCGGGACCCCACGTGATTCCTCTCGAGTGGAGACGGGTATGTCGGGGAACTTCTTGAGTTGCAGCAAGGGTGTGAAGGACCCCTTGGAAGTTCCAGCGGTTAGATGTGATTGGCCTCGAGAAGCCTCATCGGAAATGGGCCTCATCTTGCCTGGAGGGCAAAACCTCCTGGATTTTCTCGAGTTGCGGCAGGTGCTCTCGACTTACGACGGGGACCTCAGGGACCCGCTCTGGTGGCCTCAGGAAAGGCCAGTCCCCATGCGAGTTCCTCGGGGGCTTCTCTGCATTCCTCTCCCGTCGATGCCGGGGCCTAAGACCTTGTGTGGAGTCGGGGCCGGAACCTGAGGATTCCTCTCCAGTGCTGACATGGATCTTGGGGTACTTCTGGAGTCTCCCCAGGGGAGTCAGTCCTCGTCTCGAATGCGGGCATGCACTTGCGCTTTCCTCCAGAGCGGTAGCAGCAGTGTCACGCAGTCCGCCACGTGGATCAAAGGATCTATGGTTTTCCCTCGAGTCTTTCCCACGAGGCTTTCCCACGAGGCTTTCCCACAGGGCTGTCCCACGTGCACACGTGGTGGGAGTCGATCCTCGGGTTGAACGTCAAGGCAGTGCAGGGAAAACAGGTTCCTCTGGAATGGACTGACATATCTGGGGGTCTCTTGGAATGGTGGCACGACCCTGGAGTTCCTCTCGCCTTTCCTGTGGAGAGCGCCACCTCTTGAGATGCGACGGGAACGCCGGGAATTCTTTCCCTACGAAACAGGGAAAGGATCCCTCATCTCGAGCTAGGAGGCGGAAACGGGGATCCCCTGGATGTGTGCGGGACCCCACGTGCTTCCTTTCGAGTGGAGACGGGTATGTCGCGGAACTGCTTCAGTTGCAGCAAGGGTGTGAAGGACCCTTAGGAAGTTCCAGTGGTTAGACGTGATTAGCCTCGAGAAGCCTCAGCGGAAATGGGCCTCATCTCGCCTGGAGGGCAAAACCTCCTGGATTTTCTCGAGTTGCGGCAGGTGCTCTCGACTTACGACGGGGACCTCAGGGACCCGCTCTGGTGGCCTCAGGAAAGGCCAGTCCCCATGCGAGTTCCTCGGGGGCTTCTCTGCATTCCTCTCCCGTCGATGCCGGGGCCTAAGACCTTGTGTGGAGTCGGGGCCGGAACCTGAGGATTCCTCTCCAGTGCTGACATGGATCTTGGGGTACTTCTGGAGTCTCCCCAGGGGAGTCAGTCCTCGTCTCGAATGCGAGCATGCACTTGCGCTTTCCTCCAGAGCGGTAGCAGCAGTGTCACGCAGTCCGCCGCGTGGATCAAAGGATCTATGGTTTTCCCTCGAGTCTTTCCCACGAGGGTTTCCCACGAGGCTTTCCCACAGGGCTGTCCCACGTGCACACGTGGTGGGAGTCGATCCTCGGGTTGAACGTCAAGGCAGTGCAGGGAAAACAGGTTCCTCTGGAATGGACTGACACATCTGGGGGTCTCTTGGAATGGTGCCAAGACCCTGGAGTTCCTCTCGCCTTTCCTGTGGAGAGCGCCACCTCTTGAGATGCGACGGGAACGCCGGGAATCCTTTCCCTTCGACACAGGGAAAGGATCCCTCATCTCGAGGTAGGAGGCGGAAACGGGGCTCCCCTGGATGTGTGCGGGACCCCACGTGCTTCCTCTGGAGTGGAGACGGGTATGTCGCGGAACTGCTTCAGTTGCAGCAAGGGTGTGAAGGACCCTTTGGAAGTTCCAGTGGTTAGACGTGATTAGCCTCGAGAAGCCTCAGCGGAAATGGGCCTCATCTCGCCTGGAGGGCAAAACCTCCTGGATTTTCTCGAGTTGCGGCAGGTGCTCTCGACTTACGACGGGGACCTCAGGGACCCGCTCTGGTGGCCTCAGGAAAGGCCAGTCCCCATGCGAGTTCCTCGGGTGCTTCTCGGGATTCCTCTCCCGTCGATGCCGGGGCCTAAGACCTTGTGTGGAGTCGGGGCCGGAATCTGAGGATTCCTCTCCAGTGCTGACATGGATCTTGGGGAACTTCTGGAGTCTCCCCAGGGGAGTCAGTCCTCGTCTCGAATGCGGGCATGCACTTGCGCTTTCCTCCAGAGAGGTAGGAGCAGTGTCACGCAGTCCGCCGCGTGGATCAAAGGATCTATGGTTTTCCCTCGAGTCTTTCCCACGAGGCTTTCCCACGAGGCTTTCCCACAGGGCTGTCCCACGTGCACACGTGGTGGGAGTCGATCCTCGGGTTGAACGTCAAGGCAGTGCAGGGAAAAAAGGTTCCTCTGGAATGGACTGACACATCTGGGGGACTCTTGGAATGGTGGCATGACCCTGGAGTTCCTCTCGCCTTTCCTGTGGAGAGTGCCTCCTCTTGATATGCGACGGGAACGCCGGGAATTCTTTCCCTACGAAACAGGATAAGGATCCCTCATCTCGAGCTAGGAGGCGGAAACGGGGCTCCCCTGGATGTGTGCGGGACACCACGTGCTTCCTCTCGAGTGCAGACGGGTGTGTCGGGGAACTTCTTGAGTTGCAGGAAGGGTGTGAAGGACCCTTTGGAAGTTCCAGTGGTTAGATGTGATTGGCCTCGAGAAGCCTCAGCGGAAATGGGCCTCATCTCGCCTGGAGGGCAAAACCTCCTGGATTTTCTCGAGTTGCGGCAGGTGCTCTCGACTTACGACGGGGACCTCAGGGACCCGCTCTGGTGGCATCAGGAAAGGCCAGTCCCCATGCGAGTTCCTCGGGGGCCTCTCGGGATTCCTCTCCCGTCGATGCCGGGGCCTAAGACCTTGTGTGGAGTCGGGGCCGGAACCTGAGGATTCCTCTCCAGTGCTGACATGGATCTTGGGGTACTTCTGGAGTCTCCCCAGGGGAGTCAGTCCTCGTCTCGAATGCGGGCATGCACTTGCGCTTTCCTCCAGAGCGGTAGCAGCAGTGTCACGCAGTCCGCCGCGTGGATCAAAGGATCTATGGTTTTCCCTCGAGTCTTTCCCACGAGGCTTTCCCACGAGGCTTTCCCACAGGGCTGTCCCACGTGCACACGTGGTGGGAGTCGATCCTCGGCTTGAACGTCAAGGCAGTGCAGGGAAAACAGGTTCCTCTGGAATGGACTGACACATCTGGGGGACTCTTGGAATGGTGTCACGACCCTGGAGTTCCTCTCGCCTTTCCTGTGGAGAGCGCCTCCTCTTGAGATGCGACGGGAATGCCGGTAATTCTTTCCCTACGAAACAGGGAAAGGATCCCTCATCTCGAGGTAGGAGGCGGAAACGGGGCTCCCCTGGATGTGTGCGGGACCCCACGTGCTTCCTCTCGAATGGAGAGGGGTATGTCGGGAAACTTCTTGAGTTGCAGCAAGGGTGTGAAGGACCCTTTGGAAGTTCCAGTGGTTAGACGTGATTAGCCTCGAGAAGCCTCAGCGGAAATGGGCCTCATCTCGCCTGGAGGGCAAAACCTCCTGGATTTGCTCGAGGTGCGGCAGGTGCTCTCGACTTACGACGGGGACCTCAGGGACCCGCTCTGGTGGCCTCAGGAAAGGCCAGTCCCCATGCGAGTTCCTCGGGGGCCTCTCGGGATTCCTCTCCCGTCGATGCCGGGGCCTAAGACCTTGTGTGGAGTGGGGCCGGAACCTGAGGATTCCTCTCCAGTGCTGACATGGATCTTGGGGTACTTCTGGAGTCTCCCCAGGGGAGTCAGTCCTCGTCTCGAATGCGGGCATGCACTTGCGCTTTCCTCCAGAGCGGTAGCAGCAGTGTCACGCACTCCGCCGCGTGGATCAAAGGATCTATGGTTTTCCCTCGAGTCTTTCCCACGAGGCTTTCATACGAGGCTTTCCCACAGGGCTGTCCCACGTGCACACGTGGTGGGAGTCGATCCTCGGCTTGAACGTCAAGGCAGTGCAGGGAAAACAGGTTCCTCTGGAATGGACTGACACATCTGGGGGACTCTTGGAATGGTGGCACGACCCTGGAGTTCCTCTCACCCTTCCTGTGGAGAGCGCCTCCTCTTGAGATGCGACGGGAACGCCGGGAATTCTTTCCCTACGAAACAGGGAAAGGATCCCTCATCTCGAGCTAGGAGGCGGAAACGGGGCTCCCCTGGATGTGTGCGGGACCCCACGTGCTTCCTCTCGAGTGGAGACGGGTATGTCGGGGAACTTCTTGAGTTGCAGCAATGGTGTGAAGGACCCTTTGAAATTTCCAGTGGTTAGATGTGATTGGCCTCGAGCAGCCTCAGCGGAAATGGGCCTCATCTCGCCTGGAGGGCAAAACCTCCTGGATTTTCTCGAGTTGCGGCAGGTGCTCTCGACTTACGACGGGGACCTCAGGGAACCGCTCTGGTGGCCTCAGGAAAGGTCAGTCACCATGGGAGTTCCTCGGGGGCCTCTCGGGATTCCTCTCCCGTCGATGCCGGGGCCTAAGACCTTGTGTGGAGTCGTGGCCGGAACCTGAGGATTCCTCTCCAGTGCTGACATGGATCTTGGGGTACTTCTGGAGTATCCCCAGGGGAGTCAGTCCTCGTCTCGATTGCGGGCATGCACTTGCGCTTTCCTCCAGAGCGGTAGCAGCAGTGTCACGCAGTCCGCCGCGTGGATCAAAGGATCTATGGTTTTCCCTCGAGTCTTTCCCACGAGGCTTACCCACGAGGCTTTCCCACAGGGCTGTCACACGTGCACACGTGGTGGGAGTCGATCCTCGGCTTGAATGTCAAGGCAGTGCAGGGAAAACAGGTTCCTCTGGAATGGACTGACACATCTGGGGGACTCTTGGAATGGTGTCACGACCCTGGAGTTCCTCTCGCCTTTCCTGTGGAGAGCGCCTCCTCTTGAGATGCCTCGGGAACGCCGGGAATTCTTTCCCTACGAAACAGGGAAAGGATCCCTCATCTCGAGCTAGGAGGCGGAAACGGAGCTCCCCTGGATGTGTGCGGGACCCCACGTGCTTCCTCTCGAGTGGAAACGGGTATGTCGGGGAACTTCTTGAGTTGCAGCAATGGTGTGAAGGACCATTTGGAAGTTCCAGTGGTTAGATGTGATTGGCCTCGAGAAGCCTCAGCGGAAATGGGCCTCATCTCGCCTGGAGGGCAAAACCTCCTGGATTTTCTCGAGTTGCGGCAGGTGCTCTCGACTTACGACGGGGACCTCAGGGACCCGCTCTGGAGGCCTCAAGAAAGGCCAGTCCCCATGCGAGTTCCTCGGGGGCCTCTCGGGATTCCTCTCCCGTCGATGCCGGGGCCTAAGACCTTGTGTGGAGTCGGGGCCGGAACCTGAGGATTCCTCTCCAGTGCTGACATGGATCTTGGGGGACTTCTGGAGTCTCCCCAGGGGAGTCAGTCCTCGTCTCGATTGCGGGCATGCACTTGCGCTTTCCTCCAGAGCGGTAGCAGCAGTGTCACGCAGTCCGCCGCGTGGATCAAAGGATCTATGGTTTTCCCTTGAGTCTTTCCCACGAGGCTTTCCCACGAGGCTTTCCCACAGGGCTGTCCCACGTGCACACGTGGTGGGAGTCGATCCTCGGCTTGAACGTCAAGGCAGTGCAGGGAAAACAGGTTCCTCTGGAATGGACTGACACATCTGGGGGACTCTTGGAATGGTGGCACGACCCTGGAGTTCCTCTCGCCTTTCCTGTGGAGAGCGCCTCCTCTTGAGATGCGACAGGAACGCCGGGAATTCTTTCCCTACGAAACAGGGAAAGGATCCCTCATCTCGAGCTACGAGGTGGAAACGGGGCTCCCCTGGATGTGTGCGGGACACCACGTGCTTCCTCTCGAGTGGAGACGGGTATGTCGGGGAACTTCTTGAGTTGCAGCAAGGGTGTGAAGGACCCTTTGGAAGTTCCAGTTGTTAGATGTGATTGGCCACGAGAAGCCTCAGCGGGAATGGGCCTCATCTCGCCTGGAGGGCAAAACCTCCTGGATTTTCTCGAGTTGCGGCAGGTGCTCTCGACTTACGACGGGGACCTCAGGGAACCGCTCTGGTGGCCTCAGGAAAGGCCAGTCCCCATGCGAGTTCCTCGGGGGCTTCTCGGGATTCCTCTCCCGTCGATGCCGGGGCCTAAGACCTTGTGTGGAGTCGGGGCCGGAACCTGAGGATTCCTCTCCAGTGCTGACATGGATCTTGGGGCACTTCTGGAGTCTCCCCAGGGGAGTCAGTCCTCGTCTCGAATGCGGGCATGCACTTGCGCTTTCCTCCAGAGAGGTAGCAGCAGTGTCACGCAGTCCGCCGCGTGGATCAAAGGATCTATGGTTTTCCCTCGAGTCTTTCCCACGAGGCTTTCCCACGAGGCTTTCCCACAGGGCTGTCCCACGTGCACACGTGGTGGGAGTCGATCCTCGGCTTGAACGTCAAGGCAGTGCAGGGAAAACAGGTTCCTCTGGAATGGACTGACACATCTGGGGGACTCTTGGAATGGTGGCACGACCCTGGAGTTCCTCTCACCCTTCCTGTGGAGAGCGCCTCCTCTTGAGATGCGACGGGAACGCCGGGAATTCTTTCCCTACGAAACAGGGAAAGGATCCCTCATCTCGAGCTAGGAGGCGGAAACGGGGCTCCCCTGGATGTGTGCGGGACCCCACGTGCTTCCTCTCGAGTGGAGACGGGTATGTCGGGGAACTTCTTGAGTTGCAGCAATGGTGTGAAGGACCCTTTGAAATTTCCAGTGGTTAGATGTGATTGGCCTCGAGCAGCCTCAGCGGAAATGGGCCTCATCTCGCCTGGAGGGCAAAACCTCCTGGATTTTCTCGAGTTGCGGCAGGTGCTCTCGACTTACGACGGGGACCTCAGGGACCCGCTCTGGAGGCCTCAGGAAAGGCCAGTCCCCATGCGAGTTCCTCGGGGGCCTCTCGGGATTCCTCTCCCGTCGATGCCGGGGCCTAAGACCTTGTGTGGAGTCGTGGCCGGAACCTGAGGATTCCTCTCCAGTGCTGACATGGATCTTGGGGTACTTCTGGAGTCTCCCCAGGGGAGTCAGTCCTCGTCTCGATTGCGGGCATGCACTTGCGCTTTCCTCCAGAGCGGTAGCAGCAGTGTCACGCAGTCCGCCGCGTGGATCAAAGGATCTATGGTTTTCCCTCGAGTCTTTCCCACGAGGCTTTCCCACGAGGCTTTCCCACAGGGCTGTCCCACGTGCACACGTGGTGGGAGTCGATCCTCGGCTTGAACGTCAAGGCAGTGCAGGGAAAACAGGTTCCTCTGGAATGGACTGACACATCTGGGGGTCTCTTGGAATGGTGCCAAGACCCTGGAGTTCCTCTCGCCTTTCCTGTGGAGAGCGCCACCTCTTGAGATGCGACGGGAACGCCGGGAATCCTTTCCCTTCGACACAGGGAAAGGATCCCTCATCTCGAGGTAGGAGGCGGAAACGGGGCTCCCCTGGATGTGTGCGGGACCCCACGTGCTTCCTCTGGAGTGGAGACGGGTATGTCGCGGAACTGCTTCAGTTGCAGCAAGGGTGTGAAGGACCCTTTGGAAGTTCCAGTGGTTAGACGTGATTAGCCTCGAGAAGCCTCAGCGGAAATGGGCCTCATCTCGCCTGGAGGGCAAAACCTCCTGGATTTTCTCGAGTTGCGGCAGGTGCTCTCGACTTACGACGGGGACCTCAGGGACCCGCTCTGGTGGCCTCAGGAAAGGCCAGTCCCCATGCGAGTTCCTCGGGTGCTTCTCGGGATTCCTCTCCCGTCGATGCCGGGGCCTAAGACCTTGTGTGGAGTCGGGGCCGGAATCTGAGGATTCCTCTCCAGTGCTGACATGGATCTTGGGGAACTTCTGGAGTCTCCCCAGGGGAGTCAGTCCTCGTCTCGAATGCGGGCATGCACTTGCGCTTTCCTCCAGAGAGGTAGCAGCAGTGTCACGCAGTCCGCCGCGTGGATCAAAGGATCTATGGTTTTCCCTCGAGTCTTTCCCACGAGGCTTTCCCACAGGGCTGTCCCACGTGCACACGTGGTGGGAGTCGATCCTCGGGTTGAACGTCAAGGCAGTGCAGGGAAAAAAGGTTCCTCTGGAATGGACTGACACATCTGGGGGACTCTTGGAATGGTGGCATGACCCTGGAGTTCCTCTCGCCTTTCCTGTGGAGAGTGCCTCCTCTTGATATGCGACGGGAACGCCGGGAATTCTTTCCCTACGAAACAGGATAAGGATCCCTCATCTCGAGCTAGGAGGCGGAAACGGGGCTCCCCTGGATGTGTGCGGGACACCACGTGCTTCCTCTCGAGTGCAGACGGGTGTGTCGGGGAACTTCTTGAGTTGCAGGAAGGGTGTGAAGGACCCTTTGGAAGTTCCAGTGGTTAGATGTGATTGGCCTCGAGAAGCCTCAGCGGAAATGGGCCTCATCTCGCCTGGAGGGCAAAACCTCCTGGATTTTCTCGAGTTGCGGCAGGTGCTCTCGACTTACGACGGGGACCTCAGGGACCCGCTCTGGTGGCCTCAGGAAAGGCCAGTCCCCATGCGAGTTCCTCGGGGGCCTCTCGGGATTCCTCTCCCGTCGATGCCGGGGCCTAAGACCTTGTGTGGAGTCGGGGCCGGAACCTGAGGATTCCTCTCCAGTGCTGACATGGATCTTGGGGTACTTCTGGAGTCTCCCCAGGGGAGTCAGTCCTCGTCTCGAATGCGGGCATGCACTTGCGCTTTCCTCCAGAGCGGTAGCAGCAGTGTCACGCAGTCCGCCGCGTGGATCAAAGGATCTATGGTTTTCCCTCGAGTCTTTCCCACGAGGCTTTCCCACGAGGCTTTCCCACAGGGCTGTCCCACGTGCACACGTGGTGGGAGTCGATCCTCGGCTTGAACGTCAAGGCAGTGCAGGGAAAACAGGTTCCTCTGGAATGGACTGACACATCTGGGGGACTCTTGGAATGGTGTCACGACCCTGGAGTTCCTCTCGCCTTTCCTGTGGAGAGCGCCTCCTCTTGAGATGCGACGGGAATGCCGGTAATTCTTTCCCTACGAAACAGGGAAAGGATCCCTCATCTCGAGGTAGGAGGCGGAAACGGGGCTCCCCTGGATGTGTGCGGGACCCCACGTGCTTCCTCTCGAATGGAGAGGGGTATGTCGGGAAACTTCTTGAGTTGCAGCAAGGGTGTGAAGGACCCTTTGGAAGTTCCAGTGGTTAGACGTGATTAGCCTCGAGAAGCCTCAGCGGAAATGGGCCTCATCTCGCCTGGAGGGCAAAACCTCCTGGATTTGCTCGAGGTGCGGCAGGTGCTCTCGACTTACGACGGGGACCTCAGGGACCCGCTCTGGTGGCCTCAGGAAAGGCCAGTCCCCATGCGAGTTCCTCGGGGGCCTCTCGGGATTCCTCTCCCGTCGATGCCGGGGCCTAAGACCTTGTGTGGAGTCGGGGCCGGAACCTGAGGATTCCTCTCCAGTGCTGACATGGATCTTGGGGTACTTCTGGAGTCTCCCCAGGGGAGTCAGTCCTCGTCTCGAATGCGGGCATGCACTTGCGCTTTCCTCCAGAGCGGTAGCAGCAGTGTCACGCACTCCGCCGCGTGGATCAAAGGATCTATGGTTTTCCCTCGAGTCTTTCCCACGAGGCTTTCATACGAGGCTTTCCCACAGGGCTGTCCCACGTGCACACGTGGTGGGAGTCGATCCTCGGCTTGAACGTCAAGGCAGTGCAGGGAAAACAGGTTCCTCTGGAATGGACTGACACATCTGGGGGACTCTTGGAATGGTGGCACGACCCTGGAGTTCCTCTCACCCTTCCTGTGGAGAGCGCCTCCTCTTGAGATGCGACGGGAACGCCGGGAATTCTTTCCCTACGAAACAGGGAAAGGATCCCTCATCTCGAGCTAGGAGGCGGAAACGGGGCTCCCCTGGATGTGTGCGGGACCCCACGTGCTTCCTCTCGAGTGGAGACGGGTATGTCGGGGAACTTCTTGAGTTGCAGCAATGGTGTGAAGGACCCTTTGAAATTTCCAGTGGTTAGATGTGATTGGCCTCGAGCAGCCTCAGCGGAAATGGGCCTCATCTCGCCTGGAGGGCAAAACCTCCTGGATTTTCTCGAGTTGCGGCAGGTGCTCTCGACTTACGACGGGGACCTCAGGGAACCGCTCTGGTGGCCTCAGGAAAGGTCAGTCACCATGGGAGTTCCTCGGGGGCCTCTCGGGATTCCTCTCCCGTCGATGCCGGGGCCTAAGACCTTGTGTGGAGTCGTGGCCGGAACCTGAGGATTCCTCTCCAGTGCTGACATGGATCTTGGGGTACTTCTGGAGTATCCCCAGGGGAGTCAGTCCTCGTCTCGATTGCGGGCATGCACTTGCGCTTTCCTCCAGAGCGGTAGCAGCAGTGTCACGCAGTCCGCCGCGTGGATCAAAGGATCTATGGTTTTCCCTCGAGTCTTTCCCACGAGGCTTACCCACGAGGCTTTCCCACAGGGCTGTCACACGTGCACACGTGGTGGGAGTCGATCCTCGGCTTGAATGTCAAGGCAGTGCAGGGAAAACAGGTTCCTCTGGAATGGACTGACACATCTGGGGGACTCTTGGAATGGTGTCACGACCCTGGAGTTCCTCTCGCCTTTCCTGTGGAGAGCGCCTCCTCTTGAGATGCCTCGGGAACGCCGGGAATTCTTTCCCTACGAAACAGGGAAAGGATCCCTCATCTCGAGCTAGGAGGCGGAAACGGAGCTCCCCTGGATGTGTGCGGGACCCCACGTGCTTCCTCTCGAGTGGAAACGGGTATGTCGGGGAACTTCTTGAGTTGCAGCAATGGTGTGAAGGACCATTTGGAAGTTCCAGTGGTTAGATGTGATTGGCCTCGAGAAGCCTCAGCGGAAATGGGCCTCATCTCGCCTGGAGGGCAAAACCTCCTGGATTTTCTCGAGTTGCGGCAGGTGCTCTCGACTTACGACGGGGACCTCAGGGACCCGCTCTGGAGGCCTCAAGAAAGGCCAGTCCCCATGCGAGTTCCTCGGGGGCCTCTCGGGATTCCTCTCCCGTCGATGCCGGGGCCTAAGACCTTGTGTGGAGTCGGGGCCGGAACCTGAGGATTCCTCTCCAGTGCTGACATGGATCTTGGGGGACTTCTGGAGTCTCCCCAGGGGAGTCAGTCCTCGTCTCGATTGCGGGCATGCACTTGCGCTTTCCTCCAGAGCGGTAGCAGCAGTGTCACGCAGTCCGCCGCGTGGATCAAAGGATCTATGGTTTTCCCTTGAGTCTTTCCCACGAGGCTTTCCCACGAGGCTTTCCCACAGGGCTGTCCCACGTGCACACGTGGTGGGAGTCGATCCTCGGCTTGAACGTCAAGGCAGTGCAGGGAAAACAGGTTCCTCTGGAATGGACTGACACATCTGGGGGACTCTTGGAATGGTGGCACGACCCTGGAGTTCCTCTCGCCTTTCCTGTGGAGAGCGCCTCCTCTTGAGATGCGACAGGAACGCCGGGAATTCTTTCCCTACGAAACAGGGAAAGGATCCCTCATCTCGAGCTACGAGGTGGAAACGGGGCTCCCCTGGATGTGTGCGGGACACCACGTGCTTCCTCTCGAGTGGAGACGGGTATGTCGGGGAACTTCTTGAGTTGCAGCAAGGGTGTGAAGGACCCTTTGGAAGTTCCAGTGGTTAGATGTGATTGGCCACGAGAAGCCTCAGCGGGAATGGGCCTCATCTCGCCTGGAGGGCAAAACCTCCTGGATTTTCTCGAGTTGCGGCAGGTGCCCTCGACTTACGACGGGGACCTCAGGGAACCGCTCTGGTGGCCTCAGGAAAGGCCAGTCCCCATGCGAGTTCCTCGGGGGCTTCTCGGGATTCCTCTCCCGTCGATGCCGGGGCCTAAGACCTTGTGTGGAGTCGGGGCCGGAACCTGAGGATTCCTCTCCAGTGCTGACATGGATCTTGGGGCACTTCTGGAGTCTCCCCAGGGGAGTCAGTCCTCGTCTCGAATGCGGGCATGCACTTGCGCTTTCCTCCAGAGAGGTAGCAGCAGTGTCACGCAGTCCGCCGCGTGGATCAAAGGATCTATGGTTTTCCCTCGAGTCTTTCCCACGAGGCTTTCCCACGAGGCTTTCCCACAGGGCTGTCCCACGTGCACACGTGGTGGGAGTCGATCCTCGGCTTGAACGTCAAGGCAGTGCAGGGAAAACAGGTTCCTCTGGAATGGACTGACACATCTGGGGGACTCTTGGAATGGTGGCACGACCCTGGAGTTCCTCTCACCCTTCCTGTGGAGAGCGCCTCCTCTTGAGATGCGACGGGAACGCCGGGAATTCTTTCCCTACGAAACAGGGAAAGGATCCCTCATCTCGAGCTAGGAGGCGGAAACGGGGCTCCCCTGGATGTGTGCGGGACCCCACGTGCTTCCTCTCGAGTGGAGACGGGTATGTCGGGGAACTTCTTGAGTTGCAGCAATGGTGTGAAGGACCCTTTGAAATTTCCAGTGGTTAGATGTGATTGGCCTCGAGCAGCCTCAGCGGAAATGGGCCTCATCTCGCCTGGAGGGCAAAACCTCCTGGATTTTCTCGAGTTGCGGCAGGTGCTCTCGACTTACGACGGGGACCTCAGGGACCCGCTCTGGAGGCCTCAGGAAAGGCCAGTCCCCATGCGAGTTCCTCGGGGGCCTCTCGGGATTCCTCTCCCGTCGATGCCGGGGCCTAAGACCTTGTGTGGAGTCGTGGCCGGAACCTGAGGATTCCTCTCCAGTGCTGACATGGATCTTGGGGTACTTCTGGAGTCTCCCCAGGGGAGTCAGTCCTCGTCTCGATTGCGGGCATGCACTTGCGCTTTCCTCCAGAGCGGTAGCAGCAGTGTCACGCAGTCCGCCGCGTGGATCAAAGGATCTATGGTTTTCCCTCGAGTCTTTCCCACGAGGCTTTCCCACGAGGCTTTCCCACAGGGCTGTCACACGTGCACACGTGGTGGGAGTCGATCCTCGGCTTGAATGTCAAGGCAGTGCAGGGAAAACAGGTTCCTCTGGAATGGACTGACACATCTGGGGGACTCTTGGAATGGTGTCACGACCCTGGAGTTCCTCTCGCCTTTCCTGTGGAGAGCGCCTCCTCTTGAGATGCCTCGGGAACGCCGGGAATTCTTTCCCTACGAAACAGGGAAAGGATCCCTCATCTCGAGCTAGGAGGCGGAAACGGAGCTCCCCTGGATGTGTGCAGGACCCCACGTGCTTCCTCTCGAGTGGAAACGGGTATGTCGGGGAACTTCTTGAGTTGCAGCAATGGTGTGAAGGACCATTTGGAAGTTCCAGTGGTTAGATGTGATTGGCCTCGAGAAGCCTCAGCGGAAATGGGCCTCATCTCGCCTGGAGGGCAAAACCTCCTGGATTTTCTCGAGTTGCGGCAGGTGCTCTCGACTTATGACGGGGACCTCAGGGACCCGCTCTGGAGGCCTCAGGAAAGGCCAGTCCCCATGCGAGTTCCTCGGGGGCCTCTCGGGATTCCTCTCCCGTCAATGCCGGGGCCTAAGACCTTGTGTGGAGTCGGGGCCGGAACCTGAGGATTCCTCTCCAGTGCTGACATGGATCTTGGGGGACTTCTGGAGTCTCCCCAGGGGAGTCAGTCCTCGTCTCGATTGGGGGCATGCACTTGCGCTTTCCTCCAGAGCGGTAGCAGCAGTGTCACGCAGTCCGCCGCGTGGATCAAAGGATCTATGGTTTTCCCTCGAGTCTTTCCCACGAGGCTTTCCCACGAGGCTTTCCCACAGGGCTGTCCCACGTGCACACGTGGTGGGAGTCGATCCTCGGGTTGAACGTCAAGGCAGTGCAGGGGAAACAGGTTCCTCTGGAATGGACTGACACATCTGGGGGTCTCTTGGAATGGTGCCACGACCCTGGAGTTCCTCTCGCCTTTCCTGTGGAGAGCGCCACCTCCCGAGATGCGACGGGAACGCCGGGAATTCTTTCCCTACGAAACAGGGAAAGGATCCCTCATCTCGAGCTAGGAGGCGGAAACGGGGCTCCCCTGGATGTGTGCGGGACCCCACGTGCTTCCTCTCGAGTGGAGACGGGTATGTCGGGGAACTTCTTGAGTTGCAGCAATGGTGTGAAGGACCCTTTGGAAGTTCCAGTGGTTAGATGAGATTGGCCTCGAGAAGCCTCAGCGGAAATGGGCCTCATCTCGCCTGGAGGGCAAAACCTCCTGGATTTTCTCGAGTTGCGGCAGGTGCTCTCGACTTACGACGGGGACCTCAGGGAACCGCTCTGGTGGCCTCAGGAAAGGCCAGTCCCCATGTGAGTTCCTCGGGGGCGTCTCGGGATTCCTCTCCCGTCGATGCCGGGGCCTAAGACCTTGTGTGGAGTCGGGGCCGGAACCTGAGGTTTCCTCTCCAGTGCTGATATGGATCTTGGGGTACTTCTGGAGTCTCCCCAGGGGAGTCAGTCCTCGTCTCGAAGGCGGGCATGCACTTGCGCTTTCCTCCAGAGCGGTAGCAGCAGTGTCACGCAGTCCGCCGCGTGGATCAAAGGATCTATGGTTTTCCCTCGAGTCTTTCCCACGAGGCTTTCCCACGAGGCTTTCCCACAGGGCTGTCCCACGTGCACACGTGGTGGGAGTCGATCCTCAGCTTGAACGTCATGGCAGTGCAGGGAAAACAGGTTCGTCTGGAATGGACTGACACATCTGGGGGACTCTTGGAATGTTGGCACGACCCTGGAGTTCCTCTCGCCTTTCCTGGGTAGAGCACCTCCTCTTGAGATGCGACGGGAACGCCGGGAATTCTTTCCCTACGAAACAGGGAAAGGATCCCTCATCTCGAGCTAGGAGGCGGAAACGGGGCTCCCCTGGATGTGTGCGGGACCCACGTGCTTCCTCTCGAGTGGAGACGGGTATGTCGGGGAACTTCTTGAGTTGCAGCAATGGTGTGAAGGACCCTTTGGAAGTTCCAGTGGTTAGACGTGATTAGCCTCGAGAAGCCTCATCGGAAATGGGCCTCATCTTGCCTGGAGGGCAAAACCTCCTGGATTTTCTCGAGTTGCGGCAGGTGCTCTCGACTTACGACGGGGACCTCAGGGACCCGCTCTGGTTTTCTCAGGAAAGGCCATTCCCCATCGAGTTCCTCGGGGGCCTCTCGGCATTCCTCTCCCGTCGATGCCGGGGCCTAAGACCTTGTGTGGAGTCGGGGCCGGAACCTGAGGATTCCTCTCCAGTGCTGACATGGATCTTGGGGTACTTCTGGAGTCTCCCCAGGGGAGTCAGTCCTCATCTCGAATGCGGGCATGCACTTGCGCTTTCCTCCAGAGCGGTAGCAGCAGTGTCACGCAGTCCGCCGCGTGGATCAAAGGATCTATGGTTTTCCCTCGAGTCTTTCCCACGAGGCTTTCCCACGAGGCTTTCCCACAGGGCTGTCCCACGTGCACACGTGGTGGGAGTCGATCCTCGGCTTGAATGTCAAGGCAGTGCAGGGAAAACAGGTTCCTCTGGAATGGACTGACACATCTGGGGGACTCTTGGAATGGTGTCACGACCCTGGAGTTCCTCTCGCCTTTCCTGTGGAGAGCGCCTCCTCTTGAGATGCCTCGGGAACGCCGGGAATTCTTTCCCTACGAAACAGGGAAAGGATCCCTCATCTCGAGCTAGGAGGCGGAAACGGAGCTCCCCTGGATGTGTGCGGGACCCCACGTGCTTCCTCTCGAGTGGAAACGGGTATGTCGGGGAACTTCTTGAGTTGCAGCAATGGTGTGAAGGACCATTTGGAAGTTCCAGTGGTTAGATGTGATTGGCCTCGAGAAGCCTCAGCGGAAATGGGCCTCATCTCGCCTGGAGGGCAAAACCTCCTGGATTTTCTCGAGTTGCGGCAGGTGCTCTCGACTTACGACGGGGACCTCAGGGACCCGCTCTGGAGGCCTCAGGAAAGGCCAGTCCCCATGCGAGTTCCTCGGGGGCCTCTCGGGATTCCTCTCCCGTCGATGCCGGGGCCTAAGACCTTGTGTGGAGTCGGGGCCGGAACCTGAGGATTCCTCTCCAGTGCTGACATGGATCTTGGGGGACTTCTGGAGTCTCCCCAGGGGAGTCAGTCCTCGTCTCGATTGCGGGCATGCACTTGCGCTTTCCTCCAGAGCGGTAGCAGCAGTGTCACGCAGTCCGCCGCGTGGATCAAAGGATCTATGGTTTTCCCTCGAGTCTTTCCCACGAGGCTTTCCCACGAGGCTTTCCCACAGGGCAGTCCAACGTGCACACGTGGTGGGAGTCGATCCTCGGGTTGAACGTCAAGGCAGTGCAGGGGAAACAGGTTCCTCTGGAATGGACTGACACATCTGGGGGTCTCTTGGAATGGTGCCACGACCCTGGAGTTCCTCTCGCCTTTCCTGTGGAGAGCGCCTCCTCTTGAGATGCGACGGGAACGCCGGGAATTCTTTCCCTACGAAACAGGGAAAGGATCCCTCATCTCGAGCTACGAGGTGGAAACGGGGCTCCCCTGGATGTGTGCGGGACACCACGTGCTTCCTCTCGAGTGGAGACGGGTATGTCGGGGAACTTCTTGAGTTGCAGCAAGGGTGTGAAGGACCCTTTGGAAGTTCCAGTGGTTAGATGTGATTGGCCACGAGAAGCCTCAGCGGGAATGGGCCTCATCTCGCCTGGAGGGCAAAACCTCCTGGATTTTCTCGAGTTGCGGCAGGTGCACTCGACTTACGACGGGGACCTCAGGGAACCGCTCTGGTGGCCTCAGGAAAGGCCAGTCCCCATGCGAGTTCCTCGGGGGCTTCTCGGGATTCCTCTCCCGTCGATGCCGGGGCCTAAGACCTTGTGTGGAGTCGGGGCCGGAACCTGAGGATTCCTCTCCAGTGCTGACATGGATCTTGGGGCACTTCTGGAGTCTCCCCAGGGGAGTCAGTCCTCGTCTCGAATGCGGGCATGCACTTGCGCTTTCCTCCAGAGAGGTAGCAGCAGTGTCACGCAGTCCGCCGCGTGGATCAAAGGATCTATGGTTTTCCCTCGAGTCTTTCCCACGAGGCTTTCCCACGAGGCTTTCCCACAGGGCTGTCCCACGTGCACACGTGGTGGGAGTCGATCCTCGGCTTGAACGTCAAGGCAGTGCAGGGAAAACAGGTTCCTCTGGAATGGACTGACACATCTGGGGGACTCTTGGAATGGTGGCACGACCCTGGAGTTCCTCTCACCCTTCCTGTGGAGAGCGCCTCCTCTTGAGATGCGACGGGAACGCCGGGAATTCTTTCCCTACGAAACAGGGAAAGGATCCCTCATCTCGAGCTAGGAGGCGGAAACGGGGCTCCCCTGGATGTGTGCGGGACCCCACGTGCTTCCTCTCGAGTGCAGACGGGTATGTCGGGGAACTTCTTGAGTTGCAGCAATGGTGTGAAGGACCCTTTGAAATTTCCAGTGGTTAGATGTGATTGGCCTCGAGCAGCCTCAGCGGAAATGGGCCTCATCTCGCCTGGAGGGCAAAACCTCCTGGATTTTCTCGAGTTGCGGCAGGTGCTCTCGACTTACGACGGGGACCTCAGGGACCCGCTCTGGAGGCCTCAGGAAAGGCCAGTCCCCATGCGAGTTCCTCGGGGGCCTCTCGGGATTCCTCTCCCGTCGATGCCGGGGCCTAAGACCTTGTGTGGAGTCGTGGCCGGAACCTGAGGATTCCTCTCCAGTGCTGACATGGATCTTGGGGTACTTCTGGAGTCTCCCCAGGGGAGTCAGTCCTCGTCTCGATTGCGGGCATGCACTTGCGCTTTCCTCCAGAGCGGTAGCAGCAGTGTCACGCAGTCCGCCGCGTGGATCAAAGGATCTATGGTTTTCCCTCGAGTCTTTCCCACGAGGCTTTCCCACGAGGCTTTCCCACAGGGCTGTCACACGTGCACACGTGGTGGGAGTCGATCCTCGGCTTGAATGTCAAGGCAGTGCAGGGAAAACAGGTTCCTCTGGAATGGACTGACACATCTGGGGGACTCTTGGAATGGTGTCACGACCCTGGAGTTCCTCTCGCCTTTCCTGTGGAGAGCGCCTCCTCTTGAGATGCCTCGGGAACGCCGGGAATTCTTTCCCTACGAAACAGGGAAAGGATCCCTCATCTCGAGCTAGGAGGCGGAAACGGAGCTCCCCTGGATGTGTGCGGGACCCCACGTGCTTCCTCTCGAGTGGAAACGGGTATGTCGGGGAACTTCTTGAGTTGCAGCAATGGTGTGAAGGACCATTTGGAAGTTCCAGTGGTTAGATGTGATTGGCCTCGAGAAGCCTCAGCGGAAATGGGCCTCATCTCGCCTGGAGGGCAAAACCTCCTGGATTTTCTCGAGTTGCGGCAGGTGCTCTCGACTTACGACGGGGACCTCAGGGACCCGCTCTGGAGGCCTCAGGAAAGGCCAGTCCCCATGCGAGTTCCTCGGGGGCCTCTCGGGATTCCTCTCCCGTCGATGCCGGGGCCTAAGACCTTGTGTGGAGTCGGGGCCGGAACCTGAGGATTCCTCTCCAGTGCTGACATGGATCTTGGGGGACTTCTGGAGTCTCCCCAGGGGAGTCAGTCCTCGTCTCGATTGCGGGCATGCACTTGCGCTTTCCTCCAGAGCGGTAGCAGCAGTGTCACGCAGTCCGCCGCGTGGATCAAAGGATCTATGGTTTTCCCTCGAGTCTTTCCCACGAGGCTTTCCCACGAGGCTTTCCCACAGGGCTGTCCCACGTGCACACGTGGTGGGAGTCGATCCTCGGGTTGAACGTCAAGGCAGTGCAGGGGAAACAGGTTCCTCTGGAATGGACTGACACATCTGGGGGTCTCTTGGAATGGTGCCACGACCCTGGAGTTCCTCTCGCCTTTCCTGTGGAGAGCGCCACCTCCCGAGATGCGACGGGAACGCCGGGAATTCTTTCCCTACGAAACAGGGAAAGGATCCCTCATCTCGAGCTAGGAGGCGGAAACGGGGCTCCCCTGGATGTGTGCGGGACCCCACGTGCTTCCTCTCGAGTGGAGACGGGTATGTCGGGGAACTTCTTGAGTTGCAGCAATGGTGTGAAGGACCCTTTGGAAGTTCCAGTGGTTAGATGAGATTGGCCTCGAGAAGCCTCAGCGGAAATGGGCCTCATCTCGCCTGGAGGGCAAAACCTCCTGGATTTTCTCGAGTTGCGGCAGGTGCTCTCGACTTACGACGGGGACCTCAGGGAACCGCTCTGGTGGCCTCAAGAAAGGCCAGTCCCCATGTGAGTTCCTCGGGGGCGTCTCGGGATTCCTCTCCCGTCCATGCCGGGGCCTAAGACCTTGTGTGGAGTCGGGGCCGGAACCTGAGGATTCCTCTCCAGTGCTGATATGGATCTTGGGGTACTTCTGGAGTCTCCCCAGGGGAGTCAGTCCTCGTCTCGAAGGCGGGCATGCACTTGCGCTTTCCTCCAGAGCGGTAGCAGCAGTGTCACGCAGTCCGCCGCGTGGATCAAAGGATCTATGGTTTTCCCTCGAGTCTTTCCCACGAGGCTTTCCCACAGGGCTGTCCCACGTGCACACGTGGTGGGAGTCGATCCTCAGCTTGAACGTCATGGCAGTGCAGGGAAAACAGGTTCGTCTGGAATGGACTGACACATCTGGGGGACTCTTGGAATGTTGGCACGACCCTGGAGTTCCTCTCGCCTTTCCTGGGTAGAGCACCTCCTCTTGAGATGCGACGGGAACGCCGGGAATTCTTTCCCTACGAAACAGGGAAAGGATCCCTCATCTCGAGCTAGGAGGCGGAAACGGGGCTCCCCTGGATGTGTGCGGGACCCACGTGCTTCCTCTCGAGTGGAGACGGGTATGTCGGGGAACTTCTTGAGTTGCAGCAAGGGTGTGAAGGACCCTTTGGAAGTTCCAGTGGTTAGACGTGATTAGCCTCGAGAAGCCTCATCGGAAATGGGCCTCATCTTGCCTGGAGGGCAAAACCTCCTGGATTTTCTCGAGTTGCGGCAGGTGCTCTCGACTTACGACGGGGACCTCAGGGACCCGCTCTGGTTTTCTCAGGAAAGGCCATTCCCCATCGAGTTCCTCGGGGGCCTCTCGGCATTCCTCTCCCGTTGATGCCGGGGCCTAAGACCTTGTGTGGAGTCGGGGCCGGAACCTGAGGATTCCTCTCCAGTGCTGACATGGATCTTGGGGTACTTCTGGAGTCTCCCCAGGGGAGTCAGTCCTCATCTCGAATGCGGGCATGCACTTGCGCTTTCCTCCAGAGCGGTAGCAGCAGTGTCACGCAGTCCGCCGCGTGGATCAAAGGATCTATGGTTTTCCCTCGAGTCTTTCCCACGAGGCTTTCCCACGAGGCTTTCCCACAGGGCTGTCCCACGTGCACACGTGGTGGGAGTCGATCCTCGGCTTGAATGTCAAGGCAGTGCAGGGAAAACAGGTTCCTCTGGAATGGACTGACACATCTGGGGGACTCTTGGAATGGTGGCACGACCCTGGAGTTCTTCTCGCCTTTCCTGTGGAGAGCGCCTCCTCTTGAGATGCGACGGGAACGCCGGGAATTCTTTCCCTACGAAACAGGGAAAGGATCCCTCATCTCGAGCTAGGAGGCGGAAACTGAGCTCCCCTGGATGTGTGCGGGACACCACGTGCTTCCTCTCGAGTGGAGACGGGTATGTCGGGGAACTTCTTGAGTTGCAGCAAGGGTGTGAAGGACCCTTTGGAAGTTCCAGTGGTTAGATGTGATTGGCCTCGAGAAGCCTCAGCGGAAATGGGCCTCATCTCGCCTGGAGGGCAAAACCTCCTGGATTTGCTCGAGTTGCGGCAGGTGCTCTCGACTTACGACGGGGACCTCAGGGACCCGCTCTGGTGGCCTCAGGAAAGGCCAGTCCCCATGCGAGTTCCTCGGGGGCCTCTCGGGATTCCTCTCCCGTCGATGCCGGGTCCTAAGACCTTGTGTGGAGTCGGGGCCGGAACCTGAGGATTCCTCTCCAGTGCTGACATGGATCTTGGGGTACTTCTGGAGTCTCCCCAGGGGAGTCAGTCCTCGTCTCGAATGCGGGCATGCACTTGCGCTTTCCTCCAGAGCGGTAGCAGCAGTGTCACGCACTCCGCCGCGTGGATCAAAGGATCTATGGTTTTCCCTCGAGTCTTTCCCACGAGGCTTTCCCACAGGGCTGTCCCACGTGCACACGTGGTGGGAGTCGATCCTCGGCTTGAACGTCAAGACAGTGCAGGGAAAACAGGTTCCTCTGGAATGGACTGACACATCTGGGGGACTCTTGGAATGGTGGCACGACCCTGGAGTTCCTCTCACCCTTCCTGTGGAGAGCGCCTCCTCTTGAGATGCGACGGGAACGCCGGGAATTCTTTCCCTACGAAACAGGGAAAGGATCCCTCATCTCGAGCTAGGAGGCGGAAACGGGGCTCCCCTGGATGTGTGCGGGACACCACGTGCTTCCTCTCGAGTGGAGACGGGTATGTCGGGGAACTTCTTGAGTTGCAGCAATGGTGTGAAGGACCCTTTGAAATTTCCAGTGGTTAGATGTGATTGGCCTCGAGCAGCCTCAGCGGAAATGGGCCTCATCTCGCCTGGAGGGCAAAACCTCCTGGATTTTCTCGAGTTGCGGCAGGTGCTCTCGACTTACGACGGGGACCTCAGGGAACCGCTCTGGTGGCCTCAGGAAAGGTCAGTCACCATGGGAGTTCCTCGGGGGCCTCTCGGGATTCCTCTCCCGTCGATGCCGGGGCCTAAGACCTTGTGTGGAGTCGTGGCCGGAACCTGAGGATTCCTCTCCAGTGCTGACATGGATCTTGGGGTACTTCTGGAGTCTCCCCAGGGGAGTCAGTCCTCGTCTCGATTGCGGGCATGCACTTGCGCTTTCCTCCAGAGCGGTAGCAGCAGTGTCACGCAGTCCGCCGCGTGGATCAAAGGATCTATGGTTTTCCCTCGAGTCTTTCCCACGAGGCTTTCCCACGAGGCTTTCCCACAGGGCTGTCACACGTGCACACGTGGTGGGAGTCGATCCTCGGCTTGAATGTCAAGGCAGTGCAGGGAAAACAGGTTCCTCTGGAATGGACTGACACATCTGGGGGACTCTTGGAATGGTGTCACGACCCTGGAGTTCCTCTCGCCTTTCCTGTGGAGAGCGCCTCCTCTTGAGATGCCTCGGGAACGCCGGGAATTCTTTCCCTACGAAACAGGGAAAGGATCCCTCATCTCGAGCTAGGAGGCGGAAACGGAGCTCCCCTGGATGTGTGCGGGACCCCACGTGCTTCCTCTCGAGTGGAAACGGGTATGTCGGGGAACTTCTTGAGTTGCAGCAATGGTGTGAAGGACCATTTGGAAGTTCCAGTGGTTAGATGTGATTGGCCTCGAGAAGCCTCAGCGGAAATGGGCCTCATCTCGCCTGGAGGGCAAAACCTCCTGGATTTTCTCGAGTTGCGGCAGGTGCTCTCGACTTACGACGGGGACCTCAGGGACCCGCTCTGGAGGCCTCAAGAAAGGCCAGTCCCCATGCGAGTTCCTCGGGGGCCTCTCGGGATTCCTCTCCCGTCGATGCTGGGGCCTAAGACCTTGTGTGGAGTCGGGGCCGGAACCTGAGGATTCCTCTCCAGTGCTGACATGGATCTTGGGGGACTTCTGGAGTCTCCCCAGGGGAGTCAGTCCTCGTCTCGATTGCGGGCATGCACTTGCGCTTTCCTCCAGAGCGGTAGCAGCAGTGTCACGCAGTCCGCCGCGTGGATCAAAGGATCTATGGTTTTCCCTTGAGTCTTTCCCACGAGGCTTTCCCACGAGGCTTTCCCACAGGGCTGTCCCACGTGCACACGTGGTGGGAGTCGATCCTCGGCTTGAACGTCAAGGCAGTGCAGGGAAAACAGGTTCCTCTGGAATGGACTGACACATCTGGGGGACTCTTGGAATGGTGGCACGACCCTGGAGTTCCTCTCGCCTTTCCTGTGGAGAGCGCCTCCTCTTGAGATGCGACGGGAACGCCGGGAATTCTTTCCCTACGAAACAGGGAAAGGATCCCTCATCTCGAGCTAGGAGGCGGAAACGGGGCTCCCCTGGATGTGTGCGGGACACCACGTGCTTCCTCTCGAGTGGAGACGGGTATGTCGGGGAACTTCTTGAGTTGCAGCAAGGGTGTGAAGGACCCTTTGGAAGTTCCAGTGGTTAGATGTGATTGGCCACGAGAAGCCTCAGCGGGAATGGGCCTCATCTCGCCTGGAGGGCAAAACCTCCTGGATTTTCTCGAGTTGCGGCAGGTGCTCTCGACTTACGACGGGGACCTCAGGGAACCGCTCTGGTGGCCTCAGGAAAGGCCAGTCCCCATGCGAGTTCCTCGGGGGCGTCTCGGGATTCCTCTCCCGTCGATGCCGGGGCCTAAGACCTTGTGTGGAGTCGGGGCCGGAACCTGAGGATTCCTCTCCAGTGCTGACATGGATCTTGGGGCATTTCTGGAGTCTCCCCAGGGGAGTCAGTCCTCGTCTCGAATGCGGGCATGCACTTGCGCTTTCCTCCAGAGAGGTAGCAGCAGTGTCACGCAGTCCGCCGCGTGGATCAAAGGATCTATGGTTTTCCCTCGAGTCTTTCCCACGAGGCTTTCCCACGAGGCTTTCCCACAGGGCTGTCCCACGTGCACACGTGGTGGGAGTCGATCCTCGGCTTGAACGTCAAGGCAGTGCAGGGAAAACAGGTTCCTCTGGAATGGACTGACACATCTGGGGGACTCTTGGAATGGTGGCACGACCCTGGAGTTCCTCTCGCCTTTCCTGTGGAGAGCGCCTCCTCTTGAGATGCGACGGGAACGCCGGGAATTCTTTCCCTACGAAACAGGGAAAGGATCCCTCATCTCGAGCTACGAGGTGGAAACGGGGCTCCCCTGGATGTGTGCGGGACACCACGTGCTTCCTCTCGAGTGGAGACGGGTATGTCGGGGAACTTCTTGAGTTGCAGCAAGGGTGTGAAGGACCCTTTGGAAGTTCCAGTGGTTAGATGTGATTGGCCACGAGAAGCCTCAGCGGGAATGGGCCTCATCTCGCCTGGAGGGCAAAACCTCCTGGATTTTCTCGAGTTGCGGCAGGTGCTCTCGACTTACGACGGGGACCTCAGGGAACCGCTCTGGTGGCCTCAGGAAAGGCCAGTCCCCATGCGAGTTCCTCGGGGGCTTCTCGGGATTCCTCTCCCGTCGATGCCGGGGCCTAAGACCTTGTGTGGAGTCGGGGCCGGAACCTGAGGATTCCTCTCCAGTGCTGACATGGATCTTGGGGAACTTCTGGAGTCTCCCCAGGGGAGTCAGTCCTCGTCTCGAATGCGGGCATGCACTTGCGCTTTCCTCCAGAGAGGTAGCAGCAGTGTCACGCAGTCCGCCGCGTGGATCAAAGGATCTATGGTTTTCCCTCGAGTCTTTCCCACGAGGCTTTCCCACGAGGCTTTCCCACAGGGCTGTCCCACGTGCACACGTGGTGGGAGTCGATCCTCGGCTTGAACGTCAAGGCAGTGCAGGGAAAACAGGTTCCTCTGGAATGGACTGACACATCTGGGGGACTCTTGGAATGGTGGCACGACCCTGGAGTTCCTCTCACCCTTCCTGTGGAGAGCGCCTCCTCTTGAGATGCGACGGGAACGCCGGGAATTCTTTCCCTACGAAACAGGGAAAGGATCCCTCATCTCGAGCTAGGAGGCGGAAACGGGGCTCCCCTGGATGTGTGCGGGACCCCACGTGCTTCCTCTCGAGTGGAGACGGGTATGTCGGGGAACTTCTTGAGTTGCAGCAATGGTGTGAAGGACCCTTTGGAAGTTCCAGTGGTTAGATGTGATTGGCCTCGAGCAGCCTCAGCGGAAATGGGCCTCATCTCGCCTGGAGGGCAAAACCTCCTGGATTTTCTCGAGTTGCGGCAGGTGCTCTCGACTTACGACGGGGACCTCAGGGACCCGCTCTGGAGGCCTCAGGAAAGGCCAGTCCCCATGCGAGTTCCTCGGGGGCCTCTCGGGATTCCTCTCCCGTCGATGCCGGGGCCTAAGACCTTGTGTGGAGTCGTGGCCGGAACCTGAGGATTCCTCTCCAGTGCTGACATGGATCTTGGGGTACTTCTGGAGTCTCCCCAGGGGAGTCAGTCCTCGTCTCGATTGCGGGCATGCACTTGCGCTTTCCTCCAGAGCGGTAGCAGCAGTGTCACGCAGTCCGCCGCGTGGATCAAAGGATCTATGGTTTTCCCTAGAGTCTTTCCCACGAGGCTTTCCCACGAGGCTTTCCCACAGGGCTGTCACACGTGCACACGTGGTGGGAGTCGATCCTCGGCTTGAATGTCAAGGCAGTGCAGGGAAAACAGGATCCTCTGGAATGGACTGACACATCTGGGGGACTCTTGGAATGGTGTCACGACCCTGGAGTTCCTCTCGCCTTTCCTGTGGAGAGCGCCTCCTCTTGAGATGCCTCGGGAACGCCGGGAATTCTTTCCCTACGAAACAGGGAAAGGATCCCTCATCTCGAGCTAGGAGGCGGAAACGGAGCTCCCCTGGATGTGTGCGGGACCCCACGTGCTTCCTCTCGAGTGGAAACGGGTATGTCGGGGAACTTCTTGAGTTGCAGCAATGGTGTGAAGGACCATTTGGAAGTTCCAGTGGTTAGATGTGATTGGCCTCGAGAAGCCTCAGCGGA
This sequence comes from Ovis canadensis, assembly GCF_042477335.2. Lineage (NCBI taxonomy): Eukaryota > Metazoa > Chordata > Mammalia > Artiodactyla > Bovidae > Ovis > Ovis canadensis. The sequence continues at coordinate 11,223,447 of NC_091251.1, forward strand.
AATGGGCCTCATCTCGCCTGGAGGGCAAAACCTCCTGGATTTTCTCGAGTTGCGGCAGGTGCTCTCGACTTACGACGGGGACCTCAGGGAACCGCTCTGGTGGCCTCAGGAAAGGTCAGTCACCATGGGAGTTCCTCGGGGGCCTCTCGGGATTCCTCTCCCGTCGATGCCGGGGCCTAAGACCTTGTGTGGAGTCGTGGCCGGAACCTGAGGATTCCTCTCCAGTGCTGACATGGATCTTGGGGTACTTCTGGAGTATCCCCAGGGGAGTCAGTCCTCGTCTCGATTGCGGGCATGCACTTGCGCTTTCCTCCAGAGCGGTAGCAGCAGTGTCACGCAGTCCGCCGCGTGGATCAAAGGATCTATGGTTTTCCCTCGAGTCTTTCCCACGAGGCTTTCCCACGAGGCTTTCCCACAGGGCTGTCACACGTGCACACGTGGTGGGAGTCGATCCTCGGCTTGAATGTCAAGGCAGTGCAGGGAAAACAGGTTCCTCTGGAATGGACTGACACATCTGGGGGACTCTTGGAATGGTGTCACGACCCTGGAGTTCCTCTCGCCTTTCCTGTGGAGAGCGCCTCCTCTTGAGATGCCTCGGGAACGCCGGGAATTCTTTCCCTACGAAACAGGGAAAGGATCCCTCATCTCGAGCTAGGAGGCGGAAACGGAGCTCCCCTGGATGTGTGCGGGACCCCACGTGCTTCCTCTCGAGTGGAAACGGGTATGTCGGGGAACGTCTTGAGTTGCAGCAATGGTGTGAAGGACCATTTGGAAGTTCCAGTGGTTAGATGTGATTGGCCTCGAGAAGCCTCAGCGGAAATGGGCCTCATCTCGCCTGGAGGGCAAAACCTCCTGGATTTTCTCGAGTTGCGGCAGGTGCTCTCGACTTACGACGGGGACCTCAGGGACCCGCTCTGGAGGCCTCAAGAAAGGCCAGTCCCCATGCGAGTTCCTCGGGGGCCTCTCGGGATTCATCTCCCGTCGATGCCGGGGCCTAAGACCTTGTGTGGAGTCGGGGCCGGAACCTGAGGATTCCTCTCCAGTGCTGACATGGATCTTGGGGGACTTCTGGAGTCTCCCCAGGGGAGTCAGTCCTCGTCTCGATTGCGGGCATGCACTTGCGCTTTCCTCCAGAGCGGTAGCAGCAGTGTCACGCAGTCCGCCGCGTGGATCAAAGGATCTATGGTTTTCCCTTGAGTCTTTCCCACGAGGCTTTCCCACGAGGCTTTCCCACAGGGCTGTCCCACGTGCACACGTGGTGGGAGTCGATCCTCGGCTTGAACGTCAAGGCAGTGCAGGGAAAACAGGTTCCTCTGGAATGGACTGACACATCTGGGGGACTCTTGGAATGGTGGCACGACCCTGGAGTTCCTCTCGCCTTTCCTGTGGAGAGCGCCTCCTCTTGAGATGAGACGGGAACGCCGGGAATTCTTTCCCTACGAAACAGGGAAAGGATCCCTCATCTCGAGCTACGAGGTGGAAACGGGGCTCCCCTGGATGTGTGCGGGACACCACGTGCTTCCTCTCGAGTGGAGACGGGTATGTCGGGGAACTTCTTGAGTTGCAGCAAGGGTGTGAAGGACCCTTTGGAAGTTCCAGTGGTTAGATGTGATTGGCCACGAGAAGCCTCAGCGGGAATGGGCCTCATCTCGCCTGGAGGGCAAAACCTCCTGGATTTTCTCGAGTTGCGGCAGGTGCTCTCGACTTACGACGGGGACCTCAGGGAACCGCTCTGGTGGCCTCAGGAAAGGCCAGTCCCCATGCGAGTTCCTCGGGGGCTTCTCGGGATTCCTCTCCCGTCGATGCCGGGGCCTAAGACCTTGTGTGGAGTCGGGGCCGGAACCTGAGGATTCCTCTCCAGTGCTGACATGGATCTTGGGGCACTTCTGGAGTCTCCCCAGGGGAGTCAGTCCTCGTCTCGAATGCGGGCATGCACTTGCGCTTTCCTCCAGAGAGGTAGCAGCAGTGTCACGCAGTCCGCCGCGTGGATCAAAGGATCTATGGTTTTCCCTCGAGTCTTTCCCACGAGGCTTTCCCACGAGGCTTTCCCACAGGGCTGTCCCACGTGCACACGTGGTGGGAGTCGATCCTCGGCTTGAACGTCAAGGCAGTGCAGGGAAAACAGGTTCCTCTGGAATGGACTGACACATCTGGGGGACTCTTGGAATGGTGGCACGACCCTGGAGTTCCTCTCACCCTTCCTGTGGAGAGCGCCTCCTCTTGAGATGCGACGGGAACGCCGGGAATTCTTTCCCTACGAAACAGGGAAAGGATCCCTCATCTCGAGCTAGGAGGCGGAAACGGGGCTCCCCTGGATGTGTGCGGGACCCCACGTGCTTCCTCTCGAGTGGAGACGGGTATGTGGGGGAACTTCTTGAGTTGCAGCAATGGTGTGAAGGACCCTTTGAAATTTCCAGTGGTTAGATGTGATTGGCCTCGAGCAGCCTCAGCGGAAATGGGCCTCATCTCGCCTGGAGGGCAAAACCTCCTGGATTTTCTCGAGTTGCGGCAGGTGCTCTTGACTTACGACGGGGACCTCAGGGACCCGCTCTGGAGGCCTCAGGAAAGGCCAGTCCCCATGCGAGTTCCTCGGGGGCCTCTCGGGATTCCTCTCCCGTCGATGCCGGGGCCTAAGACCTTGTGTGGAGTCGTGGCCGGAACCTGAGGATTCCTCTCCAGTGCTGACATGGATCTTGGGGTACTTCTGGAGTCTCCCCAGGGGAGTCAGTCCTCGTCTCGATTGCGGGCATGCACTTGCGCTTTCCTCCAGAGCGGTAGCAGCAGTGTCACGCAGTCCGCCGCGTGGATCAAAGGATCTATGGTTTTCCCTCGAGTCTTTCCCACGAGGCTTTCCCACGAGGCTTTCCCACAGGGCTGTCACACGTGCACACGTGGTGGGAGTCGATCCTCGGCTTGAATGTCAAATCAGTGCAGGGAAAACAGGTTCCTCTGGAATGGACTGACACATCTGGGGGACTCTTGGAATGGTGTCACGACCCTGGAGTTCCTCTCGCCTTTCCTGTGGAGAGCGCCTCCTCTTGAGATGCCTCGGGAACGCCGGGAATTCTTTCCCTACGAAACAGGGAAAGGATCCCTCATCTCGAGCTAGGAGGCGGAAACGGAGCTCCCCTGGATGTGTGCGGGACCCCACGTGCTTCCTCTCGAGTGGAAACGGGTATGTCGGGGAACTTCTTGAGTTGCAGCAATGGTGTGAAGGACCATTTGGAAGTTCCAGTGGTTAGATGTGATTGGCCACGAGAAGCCTCAGCGGAAATGGGCCTCATCTCGCCTGGAGGGCAAAACCTCCTGGATTTTCTCGAGTTGCGGCAGGTGCTCTCGACTTACGACGGGGACCTCAGGGACCCGCTCTGGAGGCCTCAGGAAAGGCCAGTCCCCATGCGAGTTCCTCGGGGGCCTCTCGGGATTCCTCTCCCGTCGATGCCGGGGCCTAAGACCTTGTTTGGAGTCGGGGCCGGAACCTGAGGATTCCTCTCCAGTGCTGACATGGATCTTGGGGGACTTCTGGAGTCTCCCCAGGGGAGTCAGTCCTCGTCTCGATTGCGGGCATGCACTTGCGCTTTCCTCCAGAGCGGTAGCAGCAGTGTCACGCAGTCCGCCGCGTGGATCAAAGGATCTATGGTTTTCCCTCGAGTCTTTCCCACGAGGCTTTCCCACGAGGCTTTCCCACAGGGCTGTCCCACGTGCACACGTGGTGGGAGTCGATCCTCGGGTTGAACGTCAAGGCAGTGCAGGGGAAACAGGTTCCTCTGGAATGGACTGACACATCTGGGGGTCTCTTGGAATGGTGGCACGACCCTGGAGTTCCTCTCGCCTTTCCTGTGGAGAGCGCCTCCTCTTGAGATGCGACGGGAACGCCGGGAATTCTTTCCCTACGAAACAGGGAAAGGATCCCTCATCTCGAGCTACGAGGTGGAAACGGGGCTCCCCTGGATGTGTGCGGGACACCACGTGCTTCCTCTCGAGTGGAGACGGGTATGTCGGGGAACTTCTTGAGTTGCAGCAAGGGTGTGAAGGACCCTTTGGAAGTTCCAGTGGTTAGATGTGATTGGCCACGAGAAGCCTCAGCGGGAATGGGCCTCATCTCGCCTGGAGGGCAAAACCTCCTGGATTTTCTCGAGTTGCGGCAGGTGCACTCGACTTACGACGGGGACCTCAGGGAACCGCTCTGGTGGCCTCAGGAAAGGCCAGTCCCCATGCGAGTTCCTCGGGGGCTTCTCGGGATTCCTCTCCCGTCGATGCCGGGGCCTAAGACCTTGTGTGGAGTCGGGGCCGGAACCTGAGGATTCCTCTCCAGTGCTGACATGGATCTTGGGGAACTTCTGGAGTCTCCCCAGGGGAGTCAGTCCTCGTCTCGAATGCGGGCATGCACTTGCGCTTTCCTCCAGAGAGGTAGCAGCAGTGTCACGCAGTCCGCCGCGTGGATCAAAGGATCTATGGTTTTCCCTCGAGTCTTTCCCACGAGGCTTTCCCACGAGGCTTTCCCACAGGGCTGTCCCACGTGCACACGTGGTGGGAGTCGATCCTCGGCTTGAACGTCAAGGCAGTGCAGGGAAAACAGGTTCTTCTGGAATGGACTGACACATCTGGGGGACTCTTGGAATGGTGGCACGACCCTGGAGTTCCTCTCACCCTTCCTGTGGAGAGCGCCTCCTCTTGAGATGCGACGGGAACGCCGGGAATTCTTTCCCTACGAAACAGGGAAAGGATCCCTCATCTCGAGCTAGGAGGCGGAAACGGGGCTCCCCTGGATGTGTGCGGGACCCCACGTGCTTCCTCTCGAGTGGAGACGGGTATGTCGGGGAACTTCTTGAGTTGCAGCAATGGTGTGAAGGACCCTTTGAAATTTCCAGTGGTTAGATGTGATTGGCCTCGAGCAGCCTCAGCGGAAATGGGCCTCATCTCGCCTGGAGGGCAAAACCTCCTGGATTTTCTCGAGTTGCGGCAGGTGCTCTCAACTTACGACGGGGACCTCAGGGACCCGCTCTGGAGGCCTCAGGAAAGGCCAGTCCCCATGCGAGTTCCTCGGGGGCGTCTCGGGATTCCTCTCCCGTCGATGCCGGGGCCTAAGACCTTGTGTGGAGTCGTGGCCGGAACCTGAGGATTCCTCTCCAGTGCTGACATGGATCTTGGGGTATTTCTGGAGTCTCCCCAGGGGAGTCAGTCCTCGTCTCGATTGCGGGCATGCACTTGCGCTTTCCTCCAGAGCGGTAGCAGCAGTGTCACGCAGTCCGCCGCGTGGATCAAAGGATCTATGGTTTTCCCTCGAGTCTTTCCCACGAGGCTTTCCCACGAGGCTTTCCCACAGGGCTGTCACACGTGCACACGTGGTGGGAGTCGATCCTCGGCTTGAATGTCAAGGCAGTGCAGGGAAAACAGGTTCCTCTGGAATGGACTGACACATCTGGGGGACTCTTGGAATGGTGTCACGACCCTGGAGTTCCTCTCGCCTTTCCTGTGGAGAGCGCCTCCTCTTGAGATGCCTCGGGAACGCCGGGAATTCTTTCTCTACGAAACAGGGAAAGGATCCCTCATCTCGAGCTAGGAGGTGGAAACGGAGCTCCCCTGGATGTGTGCGGGACCCCACGTGCTTCCTCTCGAGTGGAAACGGGTATGTCGGGGAACTTCTTGAGTTGCAGCAATGGTGTGAAGGACCATTTGGAAGTTCCAGTGGTTAGATGTGATTGGCCTCGAGAAGCCTCAGCGGAAATGGGCCTCATCTCGCCTGGAGGGCAAAACCTCCTGGATTTTCTCGAGTTGCGGCAGGTGCTCTCGACTTACGACGGGGACCTCAGGGACCCGCTCTGGAGGCCTCAGGAAAGGCCAGTCCCCATGCGAGTTCCTCGGGGGCCTCTCGGGATTCCTCTCCCGTCGATGCCGGGGCCTAAGACCTTGTGTGGAGTCGGGGCCGGAACCTGAGGATTCCTCTCCAGTGCTGACATGGATCTTGGGGTACTTCTGGAGTCTCCCCAGGGGAGTCAGTCCTCGTCTCGATTGCGGGCATGCACTTGCGCTTTCCTCCAGAGCGGTAGCAGCAGTGTCACGCAGTCCGCCGCGTGGATCAAAGGATCTATGGTTTTCCCTTGAATCTTTCCCACGAGGCTTTCCCACGAGGCTTTCCCACAGGGCTGTCCCACGTGCACACGTGGTGGGAGTCGATCCTCGGCTTGAACGTCAAGGCAGTGCAGGGAAAACAGGTTCCTCTGGAATGGACTGACACATCTGGGGGACTCTTGGAATGGTGGCACGACCCTGGAGTTCCTCTCGCCTTTCCTGTGGAGAGCGCCTCCTCTTGAGATGCGACGGGAACGCCGGGAATTCTTTCCCTACGAAACAGGGAAAGGATCCCTCATCTCGAGCTAGGAGGCGGAAACGGGGCTCCCCTGGATGTGTGCGGGACACCACGTGCTTCCTCTCGAGTGCAGACGGGTGTGTCGGGGAACTTCTTGAGTTGCAGCAAGGGTGTGAAGGACCCTTTGGAAGTTCCAGTGGTTAGATGTGATTGGCCTCGAGAAGCCTCAGCGGAAATGGGCCTCATCTCGCCTGGAGGGCAAAACCTCCTGGATTTTCTCGAGTTGCGGCAGGTGCTCTCGACTTACGACGGGGACCTCAGGGACCCGCTCTGGTGGCCTCAGGAAAGGCCAGTCCCCATGCGAGTTCCTCGGGGGCGTCTCGGGATTCCTCTCCCGTCGATGCCGGGGCCTAAGACCTTGTGTGGAGTCGGGGCCGGAACCTGAGTATTCCTCTCCAGTGCTGACATGGATCTTGGGGTACTTCTGGAGTCTCCCCAGGGGAGTCAGTCCTCGTCTCGAATGCGGGCATGCACTTGTGCTTTCCTCCAGAGCGGTAGCAGCAGTGTCATGCAGTCCGCCGCGTGGATCAAAGGTTCTATGGTTTTCCCTCGAATCTTTCCCACGAGGCTTTCCCACGAGGCTTTCCCACAGGGCTGTCCCACGTGCACACGTGGTGGGAGTCGATCCTCGGCTTGAACGTCAAGGCAGTGTAGGGAAAACAGGTTCCTCTGGAATGGACTGACACATCTGGGGGACTCTTGGAATGGTGGCACGACCCTGGAGTTCCTCTCGCCTTTCCTGTGGAGAGCGCCTCCTCTTGAGATGCGACGGGAACGCCGGGAATTCTTTCCCTACGAAACAGGGAAAGGATCCCTCATCTCGAGCTAGGAGGCGGAAACGGGGCTCCCCTGGATGTGTGCGGGACACCACGTGCTTCCTCTCGAGTGCAGACGGGTATGTCGGGGAACTTCTTGAGTTGCAGCAAGGGTGTGAAGGACCCTTTGGAAGTTCCAGTGGTTAGACGTGATTAGCCTCGAAAAGCCTCAGCGGAAATGGGCCTCATCTCGCCTGGAGGGCAAAACCTCCTGGATTTTCTCGAGTTGCAGCAGGTGCTCTCGACTTACGACGGGGACCTCAGGGAACCGCTCTGGTGGCGTCAGGAAAGGCCAGTCCCCATGCGAGTTCCTCGGGGGCCACTCGGGATTCCTTTCCCGTCGATGCCGGGGCCTAAGACCTTGTGTGGAGTCGGGGCCGGAACCTGAGGATTCCTCTCCAGTGCTGACATGGATCTTGGGGTACTTCTGGAGTCTCCCCAGGGGAGTCAGTCCTCGTCTCGAATGCGGGCATGCACTTGCGCTTTCCTCCAGAGCGGTAGCAGCAGTGTCATGCAGTCCGCCGCGTGGATCAAAGGATCTATGGTTTTCCCTCGAGTCTTTCCCACGAGGCTTTCCCACGAGGCTTTCCCACAGGGCTGTCCCACGTGCACACGTGGTGGGAGTCGATCCTCGGGTTGAACGTCAAGGCAGTGCAGGGAAAACAGGTTCCTCTGGAATGGACTGACACATCTGGGGGTCTCTTGGAATGGTGCCAAGACCCTGGAGTTCCTCTCGCCTTTCCTGTGGAGAGCGCCACCTCTTGAGATGCGACGGGAACGCCGGGAATTCTTTCCCTTCGACACAGGGAAAGGATCCCTCATCTCGAGCTAGGAGGCGGAAACGGGGCTCCCCTGGATGTGTGCGGGACCCCACGTGCTTCCTCTGGAGTGGAGACGGGTATGTCGCGGAACTGCTTCAGTTGCAGCAAGGGTGTGAAGGACCCTTTGGAAGTTCCAGTGGTTAGACGTGATTAGCCTCGAGAAGCCTCAGCGGAAATGGGCCTCATCTCGCCTGGAGGGCAAAACCTCCTGGATTTTCTCGAGTTGCGGCAGGTGCTCTCGACTTACGACGGGGACCTCAGGGACCCGCTCTGGTGGCCTCAGGAAAGGCCAGTCCCCATGCGAGTTCCTCGGGTGCTTCTCGGGATTCCTCTCCTGTCGATGCCGGGGCCTAAGACCTTGTGTGGAGTCGGGGCCGGAATCTGAGGATTCCTCTCCAGTGCTGACATGGATCTTGGGGGACTTCTGGAGTCTCCCCAGGGGAGTCAGTCCTCGTCTCGAATGCGGGCATGCACTTGCGCTTTCCTCCAGAGAGGTAGCAGCAGTGTCACGCAGTCCGCCGCGTGGATCAAAGGATCTATGGTTTTCCCTCGAGTCTTTCCCACGAGGCTTTCCCACGAGGCTTTCCCACAGTGCTGTCCCACGTGCACACGTGGTGGGAGTCGATCCTCGGGTTGAACGTCAAGGCAGTGCAGGGAAAAAAGTTTCCTCTGGAATGGACTGACACATCTGGGATGACTCTTGGAATGGTGTCACGACCCTGGAGTTCCTCTCGCCTTTCCTGTGGAGAGTGCCTCCTCTTGATATGCGACGGGAACGCCGGGAATTCTTTCCCTACGAAACAGGGAAAGGATCCCTCATCTCGAGCTAGGAGGCGGAAACGGGGCTCCCCTGGATGTGTGCGGGACACCACGTGCTTCCTCTCGAGTGGAGAGGGGTATGTCGGGAAACTTCTTGAGTTGCAGCAAGGTTGTGAAGGACCCTTTGGAAGTTCCAGTGGTTAGACGTGATTAGCCTCGAGAAGCCTCAGCGGAAATGGGCCTCATCTCGCCTGGAGGGCAAAACCTCCTGGATTTTCTCGAGTTGCGGCAGGTGCTCTCGACTTATGACGGGGACCTCAGGGACACGCTCTGGTGGCCTCAGGAAAGGCCAGTCCCCATGCGAGTTCCTCGGGGGCCTCTCGGCATTCCTCTCCCGTCGATGCCGGGGCCTAAGACCTTGTGTGGAGTCGGGGCCGGAACCTGAGGATTCCTCTCCAGTGCTGACATGGATCTTGGGATACTTCTGGAGTCTCCCCAGGGGAGTCAGTCCTCGTCTCGAATGCGGGCATGCACTTGTGCTTTCCTCCAGAGCGGTAGCAGCAGTGTCACGCAGTCCGCCGCGTGGATCAAAGGATCTATGGTTTTCCCTTGAGTCTTTCCCACGAGGCTTTCCCACGAGGCTTTCCCACAGGGCTGTCCCACGTGCACACGTGGTGGGAGTCGATCCTCGGGTTGAACGTCAAGGCAGTGCAGGGCAAACAGGTTCCTCTGGAAAGGACTGACACATCTGGGGGTCTCTTGGAATGGTGCCACGACCCTGGAGTTCCTCTCGCCTTTCCTGTGGAGAGCTCCACCTCTTGAGATGCGACGGGAACGCCGGGAATTCTTTCCCTACGAAACAGGGAAAGGATCCCTCATCTCGAGCTAGGAGGCGGAAACGGGGCTCCCCTGGATGTGTGCGGGACACCACGTGCTTCCTCTCGAGTGCAGACGGGTGTGTCGGGGAACTTCTTGAGTTGCAGGAAGGGTGTGAAGGACCCTTTGGAAGTTCCAGTGGTTAGATGTGATTGGCCTCGAGAAGCCTCAGCGGAAATGGGCCTCATCTCGCCTGGAGGGCAAAACCTCCTGGATTTTCTCGAGTTGCGGCAGGTGCTCTCGACTTACAACGGGGACCTCAGGGACCCGCTCTGGTGGAATCAGGAAAGGCCAGTCCCCATGCGAGTTCCTCGGGGGCCTCTCGGGATTCCTCTCCCGTCGATGCCGGGGCCTAAGACCTTGTGTGGAGTCGGGGCCGGAAGCTGAGGATTCCTCTCCAGTGCTGACATGGATCTTGGGGTACTTTTGGAGTCTCCCCAGGGGAGTCAGTCCTCGTCTCGAATGCGGGCATGCACTTGGGCTTTCCTCCAGAGCGGTAGCAGCAGTGTCACGTAGTCCGCCGCGTGGATCAAAGGATCTATGGTTTTCCCTCGAGTCTTTCCCACGAGGCTTTCCCACGAGGCTTTCCCACAGGGCTGTCCCACGTGCACACGTGGTGGGAGTCAATCCTCGGCTTGAACGTCAAGGCAGTGCAGGGAAAACTGTTTCCTCTGGAATGGACTGAAATATCTGGAGGACTCTTGGAATGGTGGCACGACCCTGGAGTTCCTCTCGCCTTTCCTGTGGAGAGCGCCTCCTCTTGAGATGCGACGGGAACGCCGGGAATTCTTTCCCTACGAAACAGGGAAAGGATCCCTCATCTCGAGCTAGGAGGCGGAAACGGGGCTCCCCTGGATGTGTGCGGGACACCACGTGCTTCCTCTGGAGTGCAGACGGGTGTGTCGGGGAACTTCTTGAGTTGCAGGAAGGGTGTGAAGGACCCTTTGGAAGTTCCAGTGGTTAGATGTGATTGGCCTCGAGAAGCCTCAGCGGAAATGGGCCTCATCTCGCCTGGAGGGCAAAACCTCCTGGATTTTCTCGAGTTGCGGCAGGTGCTCTCGACTTACGACGGGGACCTCAGGGACCCGCTCTGGTGGCATCAGGAAAGGCCAGTCCCCATGCGAGTTCCTCGGGGGCCTCTCGGGATTCCTCTCCCGTCGATGCCGGGGCCTAAGACCTTGTGTGGAGTCGGGGCCGGAAGCTGAGGATTCCTCTCCAGTGCTGACATGGATCTTGGGGTACTTCTGGAGTCTCCCCAGGGGAGTCAGTCCTCGTCTCGAATGCGGGCATGCACTTGCGCTTTCCTCCAGAGAGGTAGCAGCAGTGTCACGCAGTCCGCCGCGTGGATCAAAGGATCTATGGTTTTCCCTCGAGTCTTTCCCACGAGGCTTTCCCACGAGGCTTTCCCACAGGGCTGTCCCACGTGCACACGTGGTGGGAGTCGATCCTCGGGTTGAACGTCAAGGCAGTGCAGGGAAAAAAGGTTCCTCTGGAATGGACTGACACATCTGGGGGACTCTTGGAATGGTGGCATGACCCTGGAGTTCCTCTCGCCTTTCCTGTGGAGAGTGCCTCCTCTTGATATGCGACGGGAACGCCGGGAATTCTTTCCCTACGAAACAGGGAAAGGATCCCTCATCTCGAGCTAGGAGGCGGAAACGGGGCTCCCCTGGATGTGTGCGGGACACCACGTGCTTCCTCTCGAGTGCAGACGGGTGTGTCGGGGAACTTCTTAAGTTGCAGGAAGGGTGTGAAGGACCCTTTGGAAGTTCCAGTGGTTAGATGTGATTGGCCTCGAGAAGCCTCAGCGGAAATGGGCCTCATCTCGCCTGGAGGGCAAAACCTCCTGGATTTTCTCGAGTTGCGGCAGGTGCTCTCGACTTACGACGGGGACCTCAGGGACCCGCTCTGGTGGCCTCAGGAAAGGCCAGTCCCCATGCGAGTTCCTCGGGGGCCTCTCGGGATTCCTCTCCCGTCGATGCCGGGGCCTAAGACCTTGTGTGGAGTCGGGGCCGGAACATGAGGATTCCTCTCCAGTGCTGACATGGATCTTGGGGTACTTCTGGAGTCTCCCCAGGGGAGTCAGTCCTCGTCTCGAATGCGGGCATGCACTTGCGCTTTCCTCCAGAGCGGTAGCAGCAGTGTCACGCAGTCCGCCGCGTGGATCAAAGGATCTATGGTTTTCCCTCGAGTCTTTCCCACGAGGCTTTCCCACGAGGCTTTCCCACAGGGCTGTCCCACGTGCACACGTGGTGGGAGTCGATCCTCAGCTTGAACGTCAAGGCAGTGCAGGGAAAAGTGGTTCCTCTGGAATGGACTGACACATCTGGGGGACTCTTGGAATGGTGGCACGACCCTGGAGTTCCTCTCGCCTTTCCTGGGTAGAGCACCTCCTCTTGAGATGCGACGGGAACGCCGGGAATTCTTTCCCTACGAAACAGGGAAAGGATCCCTCATCTCGAGCTAGGAGGCGGAAACGGGGCTCCCCTGGATGTGTGCGGGACCCACGTGCTTCCTCTCGAGTGGAGACGGGTATGTCGGGGAACTTCTTGAGTTGCAGCAAGGGTGTGAAGGACCCTTTGGAAGTTCCAGTGGTTAGACGTGATTAGCCTCGAGAAGCCTCATCGGAAATGGGCCTCATCTTGCCTGGAGGGCAAAACCTCCTGGATTTTGTCGAGTCGCGGCAGGTGCTCTCGACTTACGACGGGGACCTCAGGGACCCGCTCTGGTTTTCTCAGGAAAGGCCAGTCCCCATCGAGTTCCTCGGGGGCCTCTCGGCATTCCTCTCCCGTCGATGCCGGGGCCTAAGACCTTGTGTGGAGTCGGGGCCGGAACCTGAGGATTCCTCTCCAGTGCTGACATGGATCTTGGGGTACTTCTGGAGTCTCCCCAGGGGAGTCAGTCCTCATCTCGAATGCGGGCATGCACTTGCGCTTTCCTCCAGAGCGGTAGCAGCAGTGTCACGCAGTCCGCCGCGTGGATCAAAGGATCTATGGTTTTCCCTCGAGTCTTTCCCACGAGGCTTTCCCACGAGGCTTTCCCACAGGGCTGTCCCACGTGCACACGTGGTGGGAGTCGATCCTCGGCTTGAATGTCAAGGCAGTGCAGGGCAAACAGGTTCCTCTGGAATGGACTGACACATCTGGGGGTCTCTTGGAATGGTGCCACGACCCTGGAGTTCCTCTCGCCTTTCCTGTGGAGAGCGCCACCTCTTGAGTTGCGACGGGAACGCCGGGAATTCTTTCCCTACGAAACAGGGAAAGGATCCCTCATCTCGAGCTAGGAGGCGGAAACGGGGCTCCCCTGGATGTGTGCGGGACCCCACGTGCTTCCTCTCGAGTGGAGACGGGTATGTCGGGGAACTTCTTGAGTTGCAGCAATGGTGTGAAGGACCCTATGGAAGTTCCAGTGGTTAGATGTGATTGGCCTCGAGAAGCCTCAGCGGAAATGGGCCTCATCTCGCCTGGAGGGCAAAACCTCCTGGATTTTCTCGAGTTGCGGCAGGTGCTCTCGATTTACGACGGGGACCTCAGGGAACCGCTCTGGTGGCCTCAGGAAAGGCCAGTCCCCATGCGAGTTCCTCCGGGGCGTCTCGGGATTCCTCTCCCGTCGATGCCGGGGCCTAAGACCTTGTGTGGAGTCGGGGCCGGAACCTGAGGATTCCTCTCCAGTGCTGATATGGATCTTGGGGTACTTCTGGAGTCTCCCCAGGGGAGTCAGTCCTCGTCTCGAATGCGGGCATGCACTTGCGCTTTCCTCCAGAGCGGTAGCAGCAGTGTCACGCAGTCCGCCGCGTGGATCAAAGGATCTATGGTTTTCCCTCGAGTCTTTCCCACGAGGCTTTCCCACGAGGCTTTCCCACAGGGCTGTCCCACGTGCACACGTGGTGGGAGTCGATCCTCAGCTTGAACGTCAAGGCAGTGCAGGGAAAAGAGGTTCCTCTGGAATGGACTGACACATCTGGGGGACTCTTGGAATGGTGGCACGACCCTGGAGTTCCTCTCGCCTTTCCTGGGTAGAGCACCTCCTCTTGAGATGCGACGGGAACGCCGGGAATTCTTTCCCTACGAAACAGGGAAAGGATCCCTCATCTCGAGCTAGGAGGCGGAAACGGGGCTCCCCTGGATGTGTGCGGGACCCACGTGCTTCCTCTCGAGTGGAGACGGGTATGTCGGGGAACTTCTTGAGTTGCAGCAAGGGTGTGAAGGACCCTTTGGAAGTTCCAGTGGTTAGACGTGATTAGCCTCGAGAAGCCTCATCGGAAATGGGCCTCATCTTGCCTGGAGGGCAAAACCTCCTGGATTTTGTCGAGTCGCGGCAGGTGCTCTCGACTTACGACGGGGACCTCAGGGACCCGCTCTGGTTTTCTCAGGAAAGGCCAGTCCCCATCGAGTTCCTCGGGGGCCTCTCGGCATTCCTCTCCCGTCGATGCCGGGGCCTAAGACCTTGTGTGGAGTCGGGGCCGGAACCTGAGGATTCCTCTCCAGTGCTGACATGGATCTTGGGGTACTTCTGGAGTCTCCCCAGGGGAGTCAGTCCTCATCTCGAATGCGGGCATGCACTTGCGCTTTCCTCCAGAGCGGTAGCAGCAGTGTCACGCAGTCCGCCGCGTGGATCAAAGGATCTATGGTTTTCCCTCGAGTCTTTCCCACGAGGCTTTCCCACGAGGCTTTCCCACAGGGCTGTCCCACGTGCACACGTGGTGGGAGTCGATCCTCGGCTTGAATGTCAAGGCAGTGCAGGGAAAACAGGTTCCTCTGGAATGGACTGACACATCTGGGGGACTCTTGGAATGGTGGCACGACCCTGGAGTTCCTCTCGCCTTTCCTGTGGAGAGCGCCTCCTCTTGAGATGCGACGGGAACGCCGGGAATTCTTTCCCTACGAAACAGGGAAAGGATCCCTCATCTCGAGCTAGGAGGCGGAAACGGGGCTCCCCTGGATGTGTGCGGGACCCCACGTGCTTCCTCTCGAGTGGAGACGGGTATGTCGGGGAACTTCTTGAGTTGCAGCAATGGTGTGAAGGACCCTTTGAAATTTCCAGTGGTTAGATGTGATTGGCCTCGAGCAGCCTCAGCGGAAATGGGCCTCATCTCGCCTGGAGGGCAAAACCTCCTGGATTTTCTCGAGTTGCGGCAGGTGCTCTCGACTTACGACGGGGACCTCAGGGACCCGCTCTGGTGGCCTCAGGAAAGGCCAGTCCCCATGCGAGTTCCTCGGGGGCCTCTCGGGATTCCTCTCCCGTCGATGCCGGGGCCTAAGACCTTGTGTGGAGTCGGGGCCGGAACCTGAGGATTCCTCTCCAGTGCTGACATGGATCTTGGGGTACTTCTGGAGTCTCCCCAGGGGAGTCAGTCCTCGTCTCGAATGCGGGCATGCACTTGCGCTTTCCTCCAGAGCGGTAGCAGCAGTGTCACGCAGTCCGCCACGTGGATTAAAGGATCTATGGTTTTCCCTTGAGTCTTTCCCACGAGGCTTTCCCACGAGGCTTTCCCACAGGGCTGTCCCACGTGCACACGTGGTGGGAGTCGATCCTAGGCTTGAACGTCAAGGCAGTGCAGGGAAAACAGGTTCCTCTGGAATGGACTGACACATCTGGGTGACTCTTGGAATGGTGGCACGACCCTGGAGTTCCTCTCGCCTTTCCTGTGGAGAGCGCCTCCTCTTGAGATGCGACGGGAACGCCGGGAATTCTTCCCCAAGAAACAGGGAAAGGATCCCTCCTCTCGAGCTAGGAGGCGGAAACGGGGCTCCCCTGGATGTGTGCGGGACCCACGTGCTTCCTCTCGAGTGGAGACGGGTATGTCGGGGAACTTCTTCAGTTGCAGCAACGGTGTGAAGGACCCTTTGGAAGTTCCAGTTGTTAGACGTGATTAGCCTCGAGAAGCCTCAGCGGAAATGGGCCTCATCTCGCCTGGAGGGCAAAATCTCCTGGATTTTCTCGAGTTGCGGCAGGTGCTCTCGACTTACGACGAGGACCTCAGGGAACCGCTCTGGTGGCCTCAGGAAAGGCCAGTCCCCATGCGAGTTCTTCTGGGGATCCTCTCCCGTCGATGCCGGGGCCTAAGAACTTGTGTGGAGTCGGGGCCGGAACCTGAGGATTCCTCTCCAGTGCTGACATGGATCTTGGGGTACTTCTGGAGTCTCCCCAGGGGAGTCAGTCCTCGTCTCGAATGCGGGCATGCACTTGCGCTTTCCTCCAGAGCGGTAGCAGCAGTGTCACGCAGTCCGCCGCGTGGATCAAAGGATCTATGGTTTTCCCTCGACTCTTTCCCACGAGGCTTTCCCACGAGGCTTTCCCACAGGGCTGTCCCACGTGCACACGTGGTGGGAGTCGATCCTCGGCTTGAACGTCAAGGCAGCAGGGAAAACAGATTCCTCTGGAATGGACTGACACATCTGGGGGACTCTTGAAATGGTGGCATGACCCTGGAGTTCCTCTCGCCTTTCCTGTGGAGAGCGCCTCCTCTTGAGATGCGACGGGAACGCCGGGAATTCTTTCCCTACGAAACAGGGAAAGGATCCCTCATCTCGAGCTAGGAGGCGGAAACGGGGCTCCCCTGGATGTGTGCGGGACACCACGTGCTTCCTCTCGAGTGGAGACGGGTATGTCGGGGAACTTCTTGAGTTGCAGCAAGGGTGTGAAGGACCCTTTGGAAGTTCCAGTGGTTAGACGTGATTGGCCTCGAGAAGCCTCAGCGGAAATGGGCCTCATCTCGCCTGGAGGGCAAAACCTCCTGGATTTTCTCGAGTTGCGGCAGGTGCTCTCGACTTACGACGGGGACCTCACGGACCCGCTCTGGTGGCCTCAGGAAAGGCCAGTCCCCATGCGAGTTCCTCGGGGGCCTCTCGGGATTCCTCTCCCGTCGATCCCGGGGCCTAAGACCTTGTGTGGAGTCGGGGCCGGAACCTGAGGATTCCTCTCCAGTGCTGACATGGATCTTGGGGTACTTCTGGAGTCTCCCCAGGGGAGTCAGTCCTCGTCTCGAATGCGGGCATGCACTTGCGCTTTCCTCCAGAGCGGTAGCAGCAGTGTCACGCAGTCCGCCGCGTGGATCAAAGGATCTATGGTTTTCCCTCGAGTCTTTCCCACGAGGCTTTCCCACGAGGCTTTCCCACAGGGCTGTCCCACGTGCACTCGTGGTGGGAGTCGATCCTCGGCTTGAACGTGAAGGCAGTGCAGGGAAAACAGGTTCCTCTGGAATGGACTGACACATCTGGGGGACTCTTGGAATGGTGGCACGACCCTGGAGTTCCTCTCGCCTTTCCTGTGGAGAGCGCCTCCTCTTGAGATGCGACGGGAACACCGGGAATTCTTCCCCAAGAAACAGGGAAAGGATCCCTCCTCTCGAGCTAGGAGGCGGAAACGGGGCTCCCCTGGATGTGTGCGGGACCCCACGTGCTTCCTCTCGAGTGGAGACGGGTATGTCGGGGAACTTCTTGAGTTGCAGCAAGGGTGTGAAGGACCCTTTGGAAGTTCCAGTGGTTAGACGTGATTAGCCTCGAGAAGCCTCAGCGGAAATGGGCCTCATCTCGCCTGGAGGGCAAAACCTCCTGGATTTTCTCGAGTTGCGGCAGGTGCTCTCGACTTACGACGGGGACCACAGGCACCCGCTCTGGTGGCCTCAGGAAAGGCCAGTCCCCATGCGAGTTCCTCGGGGGCCTCTCGGGATTCCTCTCCCGTCGATGCCGGGGCCTAAGACCTTGTGTGGAGTCGGGGCCGGAACCTGAGGATTCCTCTCCAGTGCTGACATGGATCTTGGGGTACTTCTGGAGTCTCCCCAGGGGAGTCAGTCCTCGTCTCGAATGCGGGCATGCACTTGTGCTTTCCTCCAGAGCGGTAGCAGCAGTGTCACGCAGTCCGCCGCGTGGATCAAAGGATCTATGGTTTTCCCTCGAGTCTTTCCCACGAGGCTTTCCCACGAAGCTTTCCCACAGGGCTGTCCCACGTGCACACGTGGTGGGAGTCGATCCTCGGGTTGAACGTCAAGGCAGTGCAGGGAAAACAGGTTCCTCTGGAATGGACTGACACATCTGGGGGACTCTTGGAATGGTGGCATGACCCTGGAGTTCCTCTCGCCTTTCCTGTGGAGAGCGCCTCCTCTTGAGATGCGACGGGAACGCCGGGAATTCTTTCCCTACGAAACAGGGAAGGGATCCCTCATCTCGAGCTAGGAGGTGGAAACGGGGCTCCCCTGGATGTGTGCGGGACCCCACGTGCTTCCTCTCGAGTGGAGACGGGTATGTCGGGGAACTTCTTGTGTTGCAGCAAGGGTGTGAAGGACCCTTTGGAAGTTCCAGTGGTTAGACGTGATTAGCCTCGAGAAGCCTCAGCGGAAATGGGCCTCATCTCGCCTGGAGGGCAAAACCTCCTGGATTTTCCCGAGTTGCGGCAGGTGCTCTCGACTTACGACGGGGACCTCAGGGACCCGCTCTGGTGGCCTCAGGAAAGGCCAGTCCCCATGCGAGTTCCTCGGGGGCCTCTCGGGATTCCTCTCCCGTCGATGCCGGGGCCTAAGACCTTGTGTGGAGTCGGGGCCGGAACCTGAGGATTCCTCTCCAGTGCTGACATGGATCTTGGGGTACTTCTGGAGTCTCCCCAGGGGAGTCAGTCCTCGTCTCGAATGCGGGCATGCACTTGCGCTTTCCTCCAGAGCGGTAGCAGCAGTGTCACGCAGTCCGCCGCGTGGATCAAAGGATCTATGTTTTTCCCTCGAGTCTTTCCCACGAGGCTTTCCCACGAGGCTTTCCCACAGGGCTGTCCCACGTGCACACGTGGTGGGAGTCGATCCTCGGCTTGAACGTCAAGGCAGTGCAGGGAAAACAAGTTCCTCTGGAATGGACTGACACATCTGGGGGACTCTTGGAATGGTGGCATGACCCTGGAGTTCCTCTCGCCTTTCCTGTGGAGAGCGCCTCCTCTTGAGATGCGACGGGAACGCCGGGAATTCTTTCCCTACGAAACAGGGGAAAGGATCCCTCATCTCGAGCTAGGAGGCGGAAACGGGGCACCCCTGGATGTGTGCGGGACACCACGTTCTTCCCCTCGAGTGCAGACGGGTATGTCGGGGAACTTCTTGAGTTGCAGCAAGGGTGTGAAGGACCCTTTGGAAGTTCCAGTGGTTAGATGTGATTGCCCTCGAGAAGCCTCAGCGGAAATGGGCCTCATCTCGCCTGGAGGGCAAAACCTCCTGGATTTTCTCGAGTTGCGGCAGGTGCTCTCGACTTACAACGGGGACCTCAGGGACCCGCTCTGGTGGCCTCAGGAAAGGCCAGTCCCCATGCGAGTTCCTCGGGGGCCTCTCGGGATTCCTCTCCCGTCGATGCCGGGGCCTAAGACCTTGTGTGGAGTCGGGGCCGGAACCTGAGGATTCCTCTCCAGTGCTGACATGGATCTTGGGGTACTTCTGGAGTCTCCCCAGGGGAGTCAGTCCTCGTCTCGAATGCGGGCATGCACTTGCGCTTTCCTCCAGAGCGGTAGAAGCAGTGTCACGCAGTCCGCCGCGTGGATCAAAGGATCTACGGTTTTCCCTCGAGTCTTTCCCACGAGGCTTTCCCACGAGGCTTTCCCACAGGGCTGTCCCACGTGCACACGTGGTGGGAGTCGATCCTCGGCTTGAACGTCAAGGCAGTGCAGGGAAAACAGGTTCCTCTGGAATGGACTGACACATCTGGGGGACTCTTGGAATGGTGTCACGACCCTGGAGTTCCTCTCGCATTTCCTGTGGAGAGCGCCTCCTCTTGAGATGCGACGGGAACGCCGGGAATTCTTTCCCTACGAAACAGGGAAAGGATCCCTCATCTCGAGCTAGGAGGCGGAAACGGGGCTCCCCTGGATGTGTGCGGGACCCCACGTGCTTCCTCTCGAGTGGAGACGGGTATGTCGGGGAACTTCTTGAGTTGCAGCAAGGGTGTGAAGGACCCTTTGGAAGTTCCAGTGCTTAGACGTGATTGGCCTCGAGAAGCCTCAGCGGAAATGGGCCTCATCACGCCTGGAGGGCAAAACCTCCTGGATTTTCTCGAATTGCGGCAGGTGCTCTCGACTTACAACGGGGACCTCAGGGACCCGCTCTGGTGGCCTCAGGAAAGGCCAGTCCCCATGCGAGTTCCTCGGGGGCCTCTCGGGATTCCTCTCCCGTCGATGCCGGGGCCTAAGGCCTTGTGTGGAGTCGGGGCCGGAACCTGAGGATTCCTCTCCAGTGCTGACATGGATCTTGGGGTACTTCTGGAGTCTCCCCAGGGGAGTCAGTCCTCGTCTCGAATGCGGGCATGCACTTGCGCTTTCCTCCAGAGCGGTAGCAGCAGTGTCACGCAGTCTGCCGCGTGGATCAAAGGATCTATGTTTTTCCCTCGAGTCTTTCCCACGAGGCTTTCCCACGAGGCTTTCCCACAGGGCTGTCCCACGTGCACACATGGTGGGAGTCGATCCTCGGCTTGAACGTCAAGGCAGTGCAGGGAAAACAGGTTCCTCTGGAATGGACTGACACATCTGGGGGACTCTTGGAATGGTGTCACGACCCTGGAGTTCCTCTCGCCTTTCCTGTGGAGAGCGCCTCCTCTTGAGATGCGACGGGAACGCCGGGAATTCTTTCCCTACGAAACAGGGAAAGGATCCCTCATCTCGAGCTAGGAGACGGAAACGGGGCTCCCCTGGATGTGTGTGGGAACCCACGTGCTTCTTCTCGAGTGCAGACGGGTATGTCGGGGAACTTCTTGAGTTGCAGCAATGGTGAGAAGGACCCTTTGGAAGTTCCAGTGGTTAGATGTGATTGGCCTCGAGAAGCCTCAGCAGAAATGGGCCTCATCTCGCCTGGAGGGCAAAACCTCCTGGATTTTCTCGAGTTGCTGCAGGTGCTCTCGACTTACGACGGGGACCTCAGGGACCCGCTCTGGTGGCCTCAGGAAAGGCCAGTCCCCATGCGAATTCCTCGGGGGCCTCTCGGGATTCCACTCCCGTCGATGCCGGGGCCTAAGACCTTGTGTGGAGTCGGGGCCGGAACCTGAGGATTCCTCTCCAGTGCTGACATGGATCTTGGGGTACTTCTGGAGTCTCCCCAGGGGAGTCAGTCCTCGTCTAGAATGCGGGCATGCACTTGCGCTTTCCTCCAGAGCGGTAGAAGCAGTGTCACGCAGTCCGCCGCGTGGATCAAAGGATCTACGGTTTTCCCTCGAGTCTTTCCCACGAGGCTTTCCCACGAGGCTTTCCCACAGGGCTGTCCCACGTGCACACGTGGTGGGAGTCGATCCTCGGCTTGAACGTCAAGGCAGTGCAGGGAAAACAGGTTCCTCTGGAATGGACTGACACATCTGGGGGACTCTTGGAATGGTGGCACGACCCTGGAGTTCCTCTCGCATTTCCTGTGGAGAGCGCCTTCTCTTGAGATGCGACGGGAACGCCGAGAATTTTTTCCCTACGAAACAGGGAAAGGATCCCTCATCTCGAGCTAGGAGGCGGAAACGGGGCTCCCCTGGATGTGTGCGGGACCCACGTGCTTCCTCTCGAGTGGAGACGGGTATGTCGGGGAACTTCATGAGTTGCAGCAAGGGTGTGAAGGGCCCTTTGGAAGTTCCAGTGGTTAGACGTGATTAGCCTCGAGAAGCCTCAGCGGAAATGGGCCTCATCTCGCCTGGAGGGCAAAACCTCCTGGATTTTCTCGAGTTGCGGCAGGTGCTCTCGACTTACGACGGGGACCTCAGGGACCCGCTCTGGTGGCCTCAGGAAAGGCCAGTCCCCATGCGAGTTCCTCGGGGGCCTCTCGGCATTCCTCTCCCGTCGATGCCGGGGCCTAAGACCTTGTGTGGAGTCGGGGCCGGAACCTGAGGATTCCTCTCCAGTGCTGACATGGATCTTGGGGTACTTCTGGAGTCTCCCCAGGGGAGTCAGTCCTCGTCTCGAATGCGGGCATGCACTTGCTCTTTCCTCCAGAGCGGTAGCAGCAGTGTCACGCAGTCCG
Organism: Ovis canadensis; assembly: GCF_042477335.2. Lineage (NCBI taxonomy): Eukaryota > Metazoa > Chordata > Mammalia > Artiodactyla > Bovidae > Ovis > Ovis canadensis. The sequence goes on from NC_091251.1 coordinate 11,245,041, forward strand.
CCGCGTGGATCAAAGGATCTATGGTTTTCCCTCGAGTCTTTCCCACGAGGCTTTCCCACGAGGCTTTCCCACAGGGCTGTCCCACGTGCACACGTGGTGGGAGTCGATCCTCGGCTTGAACGTCAAGGCAGTGCAGGGAAAACAGGTTTCTCTGGAATGGACTGACACATCTGGGGGACTCTTGGAATGGTGGCATGACCCTGGAGTTCCTCTGGCCTTTCCTGTGGAGAGCGCCTCCTCTTGAGATGCGACGGGAACGCCGGGAATTCTTTCCCTACGAAACAGGGAAAGGATCAATCATCTCGAGCTAGGAGGCGGAAACGGGGCTCCCCTGGATGTGTGCGGGACACCACGTGCTTCCTCTCGAGTGCAGACGGGTATGTCGGGGAACTTCTTGAGTTGCAGCAAGGGTGTGAAGGACCCTTTGGAAGTTCCAGTGGTTAGATGAGATTGGCCTCGAGAAGCCTCAGCGGAAATGGGCCTCATCTCGCCTGGAGGGCAAAACCTCCTGGATTTTCTCGAGTTGCGGCAGGTGCTCTCGACTTACGACGGGGACCTCAGGGACCCGCTCTGGTGGCCTCAGGAAAGGCCAGTTCCCATGCGAGATCCTCGGGGGCCTCTCGGGATTCCTCTCCCGTCGATGCCGGGGCCTAAGACCTTGTGTGGAGTCGGGGCCGGAACCTGAGGATTCCTCTCCAGTGCTGACATGGATCTTGGGGTACTTCTGGAGTCTCCCCAGGGGAGTCAGTCCTCGTCTCGAATGCGGGCATGCACTTGCGCTTTCCTCCAGAGCGGTAGCAGCAGTGTCACGCAGTCCGCCGCGTGGATCAAAGGATCTATGGTTTTCCCTCGAGCCTTTCCCACGAGGCTTTCCCACGAGGCTTTCCCACAGGGCTGTCCCACGTGCACACGTGGTGGGAGTCGATCCTCGGCTTGAACGTCAAGGCAGTGCAGGGAAAACAGGTTCCTCTGGAATGGACTGACACATCTGGGGGACTCTTGGAATGGTGGCACGACCCTGGAGTTCCTCTCGCCTTTCCTGTGGAGAGCGCCTCCTCTTGAGATGCGACGGGAACGCCGGGAATTCTTTCCCTACGAAACAGGGAAAGGATCCCTCATCTCGAGCTAGGAGGCAGAAACGGGGCTCCCCTGGATGTGTGCGGGACCCCACGTGCTTCCTCTCGAGTGGAGACTGGTATGTCGGGGAACTTCTTGAGTTGCAGCAAGGGTGTGAAGGACCCTTTGGAAGTTCCAGTGGTTAGATGTGATTGGCCTCGAGAAGCCTCAGCGGAAATGGGCCTCATCTCGCCTGGAGGGCAAAACCTCCTGGATTTTCTCGAGTTGCGGCAGGTGCTCTCGACTTACGACGGGGACCTCAGGGACCCGCTCTGGTGGCCTCAGGAAAGGCCAGTCCCCATGCGAGTTCCTCGGGGGCCTCTCGGGATTCCTCTCCCGTCGATGCCGGGGCCTAAGACCTTGTGTGGAGTCGGGGCCGGAACCTGAGGATTCCTCTCCAGTGCTGACATGGATCTTGGGGTACTTCTGGAGTCTCCCCAGGGGAGTCAGTCCTCGTCTCGAATGCGGGCATGCACTTGCGCTTTCCTCCAGAGCGGTAGCAGCAGTGTCACGCAGTCCGCCGCGTGGATCAAAGGATCTATGATTTTCCCTCGAGTCTTTCCAACGAGGCTTTCCCACGAGGCTTTCCCACAGGGCTGTCCCACGTGCACACGTGGTGGGAGTCGATCCTCGGTTTGAACGTCAAGGCAGTGCAGGGAAAACAGGTTCCTCTGGAATGGACTGACACATCTGGGGGACTCTTGGAATGGTGTCAAGACCCTGGAGTTCCTCTCGCCTTTCCTGTGGAGAGCGCCTCCTCTTGAGATGCGACGGGAACGCCGGGAATTCTTTCCCTACGAAACAGGGAAAGGATCCTTCATCTGGAGCTAGGAGGCGGAAACGGGGCTCCCCTGGATGTGTGCGGGACCCCACGTGCTTCCTGTCGAGTGGAGACGGGTATGTCGGGGAACTTCTTGAGTTGCAGCAATGGTGAGAAGGACCCTTTGGAAGTTCCAGTGGTTAGATGTGATTGGCCTCGAGAAGCCTCAGCGGAAATGGGCCTCATCTCGCCTGGAGGGCAAAACCTCCTGGATTTTCTCGAGTTGCGGCAGGTGCTCTCGACTTACAACGGGGACCTCAGGGACCCGCTCTGGTGGCCTCAGGAAAGGCCAGTCCCCATGCGAGTTCCTCGGGGGCCTCTCGGGATTCCTCTCCCGTCGATGCCGGGGCCTAAGACCTTGTGTGGAGTCGGGGCCGGAACCTGAGGATTCCTCTCCAGTGCTGACATGGATCTTGGGGTACTTCTGGAGTCTCCTCAGGGGAGTCAGTCCTCGTCTTGAATGCGGGCATGCACTTGCGCTTTCCTCCAGAGCGGTAGCAGCAGTGTCACGCAGTCCGCCGCGTGGATCAAAGGATCTATGGTTTTCCCTCGAGTCTTTCCCACGAGGCTTTCCCACGAGGCTTTCCCACAGGGCTGTCCCACGTGCACACATGGTGGGAGTCGATCCTCGGCTTGAACGTCAAGGCAGTGCAGGGAAAACAGGTTCCTCTGGAATGGACTGACACATCTGGGGGACTCTTGGAATGGTGGCATGACCCTGGAGTTCCTCTCGCCTTTCCTGTGGAGAGCGCCTCCTCTTGAGATGCGACGGGAACGCCGGGAATTCTTTCCCTACGAAACAGGGAAAGGATCCCTCATCTCGAGCTAGGAGGCGGAAACGGGGCTCCCCTGGATGTGTGCGGGACCCCACATGCTTCCTCTGGAGTGGAGACGGGTAAGTCGGGGAACTTCTTGAGTTGCAGCAATGGTGTGAAGGACCCTTTGGTAGTTCCAGTGGTTAGATGTGATTGGTCTCGAGAAGCCTCAGCGGAAATGGGCCTCATCTCGCCTGGAGGGCAAAACCTCCTGGATTTTCTCGAGTTGCGGCAGGTGCTCTCGACTTACGACGGGGACCTCAGGGACCCGCTCTGGTGGCCTCAGGAAAGGCCAGTCCCCATGCGAGTTCCTCGGGGGCCTCTCGGGATTCCTCTCCCGTCGATGCCGGGGCTTAAGACCTTGTGTGGAGTCGGGGCCGGAACCTGAGGATTCCTCTCCAGTGCTGACATGGAACTTGGGGTACTTCTGGAGTCTCCCCAAGGGAGTAAGTCCTCGTCTCGAATGCGGGCATGCACTTGCGCTTTCCTCCAGAGCGGTAGCAGCAGTGTCACGCAGTCCGCCGCGTGGATGAAAGGATCTATGGTTTTCCCTCGAGTCTTTCCCACGAGGCTTTCCCACGAGGCTTTCCCACAGGGCTGTCCCACGTGCACACGTGGTGGGAGTCGATCCTCGGCTTGAACGTCAAGGCAGTGCAGGGAAAACAGGTTCCTCTGGAATGGACTGACACATCTGGGGGACTCTTGGAATGGTGTCACGACCCTGGAGTTCCTCTCGCCTTTCCTGTGGAGAGCGCCTCCACTTGAGATGCGTCGGGAACGCCGGGAATTCTTTCCCTACGAAACAGGGAAAGGATCCCTCATCTCGAGCTAGGAGGCGGAAACGGGTCTCCCCTGGATGTGTGCGGGACCCCACGTGCTTCCTCTCGAGTGGAGACGGGTATGTCGGGGAACTTCTTGAGTTGCAGCAATGGTGAGAAGGACCCTTTGGAAGTTCCAGTGGTTAGATGTGATTGGCCTCGAGAAGCCTCAGCGGAAATGGGCCTCATCTCGCCTGGAGGGCAAAACCTCCTGGATTTTCTCGAGTTGCGGCAGGTGCTCTCGATTAACAACGGGGACGTCAGGGACCCGCTCTGGTGGCCTCAGGAAAGGCCAGTCCCCATGCGAGTTCCTCGGGGGCCTCTCGGGATTCCTCTCCCGTCGATGCCAGGGCCTAAGACCTTGTGTGGAGTCGGGGCCGGAACCTGAGGATTCCTCTCCAGTGCTGACATGGAACTTGGGGTACTTCTGGAGTCTCCCCAAGGGAGTAAGTCCTCCTCTCGAATGCGGGCATGCACTTGCGCTTTCCTCCAGAGCGGTAGCAGCAGTGTCACGCAGTCCGCCGCGTGGATCAAAGCATCTATGGTTTTCCCTCGAGTCTTTCCCACGAGGCTTTCCCACGAGGCTTTCCCACAGGGCTGTCCCACGTGCACACGTGGTGGGAGTCGATCCTCGGCTTGAACGTCAAGGCAGTGCAGGGAAAACAGGTTCCTCTGGAATGGACTGACACATCTGGGGGACTCTTGGAATGGTGTCACGACCCTGGAGTTCCTCTCGCCTTTCCTGTGGAGAGCGCCTCCACTTGAGATGCGTCGGGAACGCCGGGAATTCTTTCCCTACGAAACAGGGAAAGGATCCCTCATCTCGAGCTAGGAGGCGGAAACGGGTCTCCCCTGGATGTGTGCGGGACCCCACGTGCTTCCTCTCGAGTGGAGACGGGTATGTCGGGGAACTTCTTGAGTTGCAGCAATGGTGTGAAGGACCCTTTGGAAGTTCCAGTGGTTAGATGTGATTGGCCTCGAGAAGCCTCAGCGGAAATGGGCCTCATCTCGCCTGGAGGGCAAAACCTCCTGGATTTTCTCGAGTTGCGGCAGGTGCTCTCGACTTACGACGGGGACCTCAGGGACCCGCTCTGGTGGCCTCAGGAAAGGCCAGTCCCCATGCGAGTTCCTCGGAGGCGTCTCGGGATTCATCTCCCGTCGATGCCGGCGCCTAAGACCTTGTGTGGAGTCGGGGCCGGAACCTGAGGATTCCTCTCCAGTGCTGACATGGATCTTGGGGTACTTCTGGAGTCTCCCCAGGGGAGTCAGTCCTCGTCTCGAATGCGGGCATGCACTTCCGCTTTCCTCCAGAGCGGTAGCAGCAGTGTCACGCAGTCTGCCGCGTGGATCAAAGGATCTATGGTTTTCCCTCGAGTCTTTCCCACGAGGCTTTCCCACAGGGCTGTCCCACGTGCACACGTGGTGGGAGTCGATCCTCGGCTTGAACGTCAAGGCAGTGCAGGGAAAACAGGTTCCTCTGGAATGGACTGACACATCTGGGGGACTCTTGGAATGGTGGCATGACCCTGGAGTTCCTCTCGCCTTTCCTGTTGAGAGCGCCTCCTCTTGAGATGCGACGGGAACGCCGGGAATTCTTTCCCTACGAAACAGGGAAAGGATCCCTCATCTCGAGCTAGGAGGCGGAAACGGCGCTCCCCTGGATGTGTGCGGGACACCACGTGCTTCCTCTCGAGTGCAGACGGGTATGTCGGGGAACTTCTTGAGTTGCAGCAAGGGTGTGAAGGACCCTTTGGAAGTTCCAGTGGTTAGATGTGATTGGCCTCGAGAAGCCTCAGCAGAAATGGGCCTCATCTCGCCTGGAGGGCAAAACCTCCTGGATTCTCTCCAGTTGCGGCAGGTGATCTCGACTTACGATGGGGACCTCAGGGACCCGCTCTGGTGGCCTCAGGAAAGGCCAGTCCCCATGCGAGTTCCTCGGGGGCCTCTCGGCATTCCTCTCCCGTCGATGCCGGGGCCTAAGACCTTGTGTGGAGTCGGGGCCGGAACCTGAGGATTCCTCTCCAGTGCTGACATGGATCTTGGGGTACTTCTGGAGTCTCCCCAGGGGAGTCAGTCCTCGTCTCGAATGCGGGCATGCACTTGCGCTTTACTCCAGAGCGGTAGCAGCAGTGTCACGCAGTCCGCCGCGTGGATCAAAGGATCTTTGGTTTTCCATCGAGTCTTTCCCACGAGGCTTTCCCACGAGGCTTTCCCACAGGGCTGTCCCACGTGCACACGTGGTGGGAGTCGATCCTCGGTTTGAACGTCAAGGCAGTGCAGGGAAAACAGGTTCCTCTGGAATGGACTGACACATCTGGGGGACTCTTGGAATGGTGTCACGACCCTGGAGTTCCTCTCGCCTTTCCTGTGGAGAGCGCCTCCTCTTGAGATGCGACGGGAATGCCGGGAATTCTTTCCCTACGAAACAGGGAAAGGATCCCTCATCTCGAGCTAGGAGGCGGAAACGGGGCTCCCCTGGATGTGTGCCGGACCCCACGTGCTTCCTCTCGAGTGGAGACAGGTAGGTCGGGGAACTTCTTGAGTTGCAGCAATGGTGTGAAGGACCCTTTGGAAGTTCCAGTGGTTAGATGTGATTGGCCTCGAGAAGCCTCAGCGGAAATGGGCCTCATCTCGCCTAGAGGGCAAAACCTCCTGGATTTTCTCGAGTTGCGGCAGGTGCTCTCGACTTACGACGGGGACCTCAGGGACCCGCTCTGGTGGCCTCAGGAAAGGCCAGCCCCATGCGAGTTCCTCGGGGGCCTCTCGGGATTCCTCTCCCGTCGATGCCGGGGCCTAAGACCTTGTGTGGAGTCGGGGCCGGAACCTGAGGATTCCTCTCCAGTGCTGACATGGATCTTGGGATACTTCTGGAGTCTCCCCAGGGGAGTCAGTCCTCGTCTCGAATGCGGGCATGCACTTGCGCTTTCCTCCAGAGCGGTAGCAGCAGTGTCACGCAGTCCGCCGCGTGGATCAAAGCATCTATGGTTTTCCCTCGAGTCTTTCCCACGAGGCTTTCCCACGAGGCTTTCCCACAGGGCTGTCCCACGTGCACACGTGGTGGGAGTCGATCCTCGGCTTGAACGTCAAGGCAGTGCAGGGAAAACAGGTTCCTCTGGAATGGACTGACACATCTGGGGGACTCTTGGAATGGTGGCACGACCCTGGAGTTCCTCTCGCCTTTCCTGTGGAGAGCGCCTCCTCTTGAAATGCGACGGGAACGCCGGGAATTCTTTCCCTACGAAACAGGGAAAGGATCCCTCATCTCGAGCTAGGAGGTGGAAACGGGGCTCCCCTGGATGTGTGCGGGACACCACGTGCTTCCTCTCGAGTGGAGACGGGTATGTCGGGGAACTTCTTGAGTTGCAGCAAGGGTGTGAAGGACCCTTTGGAAGTTCCAGTGGTTAGATGCGATTGGCCTCGAGAAGCCGCAGCGGAAATGGGCCTCAACTCGCCTGGAGGGCAAAACCTCCTGGATTTTCTCGAGTTGCGGCAGGTGCTCTCGACTTACGACGGGGACCTCAGGGACCCGCTCTGGTGGCCTCAGGAGAGGCCAGTCCCCATGCGAGTTCCTCGGGGGCCTCTCGGGATTCCTCTCCCGTCGATGCCGGGGCCTAAGACCTTGTGTGGAGTCGGGGCCGGAACCTGAGGATTCCTCTCCAGTGCTGACATGGATCTTGGGGTACTTCTGGAGTCTCCCCAGGGGAGTCAGTCCTCGTCTCGAATGCGGGCATGCACTTGCGCTTTCCTCCAGAGCGGTAGCAGCAGTGTCACGCAGTCCGCCGCGTGGATCAAAGCATCTATGGTTTTCCCTCGAGTCTTTCCCACGAGGCTTTCCCACAGGGCTGTCCCACGTGCACACGTGGTGGGAGTCGATCCTCGGCTTGAACGTCAAGGCAGTGAAGGGAAAACAGGTTCCTCTGGAATGGACTGACACATCTGGGGGACTCTTGGAATGGTGGCACGACCCTGGAGTTCCTCTCGCCTTTCCTGTGGAGAGCGCCTCCTCTTGAAATGCGACGGGAACGCCGGGAATTCTTTCCCTACGAAACAGGGAAAGGATCCCTCATCTCGAGCTAGGAGGTGGAAACGGGGCTCCGCTGGATGTGTGCGGGACACCACGTGCTTCCTCTCGAGTGGAGACGGGTATGTCGGGGAACTTCTTGAGTTGCAGCAAGGGTGTGAAGGACCCTTTGGAAGTTCCAGTGGTTAGATGCGATTGGCCTCGAGAAGCCTCAGCGGAAATGGGCCTCATCTCGCCTGGAGGGCAAAACCTCCTGGATTTTCTCGAGTTGCGGCAGGTGCTCTCGACTTACGACGGGGACCTCAGGGACCCGCTCTGGTGGCCTCAGGAGAGGCCAGTCCCCATGCGAGTTCCTCGGGGGCCTCTCGGGATTCCTCTCCCGTCGATGCCGGGGCCTAAGACCTTGTGTGGAGTCGGGGCCGGAACCTGAGGATTCCTCTCCAGTGCTGACATGGATCTTGGGGTACTTCTGGAGTCTCCCCAGGGGAGTCAGTCCTCGTCTCGAATGCGGGCATGCACTTGCGCTTTCCTCCAGAGCGGTAGCAGCAGTGTCACGCAGTCCGCCGCGTGGATCAAAGCATCTATGGTTTTCCCTCGAGTCTTTCCCACGAGGCTTTCCCACGAGGCTTTCCCACAGGGCTGTCCCACGTGCACACGTGGTGGGAGTCGATCCTCGGCTTGAACGTCAAGGCAGTGAAGGGAAAACAGGTTCCTCTGGAATGGACTGACACATCTGGGGGACTCTTGGAATGGTGGCATGACCCTGGAGTTCCTCTCGCCTTTCCTGTGGAGAGCGCCTCCTCTTGAGATGCGACGGGAACACCGAGAATTCTTTCCCTACGAAACAGGGAAAGGATCCCTCATCTCGAGCTAGGAGGCGGAAACGGGGCTCCCCTGGATGTATGCGGGACACCACGTGCTTCCTCTCGAGTGCAGACGGGTATGTCGGGGAACTTCTTGAGTTGCAGCAACGGTGTGAAGGACCCTTTGGAAGTTCCAGTGGTTAGATGTGATTGGCCTCAAGAAGCCTCAGCGGAAATGGGCCTCATCTCGCCTGGAGGGCAAAACCTCCTGGATTTTCTCGAGTTGCGGCAGGTGCTCTCGACTTACGACGGGGATCTCAGGGACCCGCTCTGGTGGCCTCAGGAAAGGCCAGTCCCCATGCGAGTTCCTCGGGGGCCTCTCGGGATTCCTCTCCCGTCGATGCCGGGGCCTAAGACCTTGTGTGGAGTCGGGGCCGGAACCTGAGGATTCCTCTCCAGTGCTGACATGGATCTTGGGGTACTTCTGGAGTCTCCCCAGGGGAGTCAGTCCTCGTCTCGAATGCGGGCATGCACTTGCGCTTTCCTCCAGAGCGGTAGAGGCAGTGTCACGCAGTCCGCCGCGGGGATCAAAGGATCTATGGTTTTCCCTCGAGTCTTTCCCACGAGGCTTTCTCACGAGGCTTTCCCACAGGGCTGTCCCACGTGCACACGTGGTGGGAGTCGATCCTCGGCTTGAACGTCAAGGCAGTGCAGGGAAAACAGGTTCCTCTGGAATGGACTGACACATCTGGGGGACTCTTGGAATGGTGGCACGACCCTGGAGTTCCTCTCGCCTTTCCTGTGGAGAGCGCCTCCTCTTGAGATGCGACGGGAACGCTGGGAATTCTTTCCCTACGAAACAGGGAAAGGATCCCTCATCTCGAGCTAGGAGGCGGAAACGGGGCTCCCCTGGATGTGTGCGGGACCCACGTGCTTCCTCTCGAGTGGAGACGGGTATGTCGGGGAACTTCTTGAGTTGCAGCAAGGGTGTGAAGGACCCTTTGGAAGTTCCAGTGGTTAGACGTGATTCGCCTCGAGAAGCCTCAGCGGAAATGGGCCTCATCGCGCCTGGAGGGCAAAACCTCCTGGATTTTCTCGAGTTGCGGCAGGTGCTCTCGACTTACGACGGGGACCTCAGGGACCCGCTCTGGTGGCCTCAGGAAAGGCCAGTCCCCATGCGAGTTCCTCGGGGGCCTCTCGGGATTCCTCTCCCGTCGATGCCGGGGCCTAAGACCTTGTGTGGAGTCGGGGCCGGAACCTGAGGATTCCTCTCCAGTGCTGACATGGATCTTGGGGTACTTCTGGAGTCTCCCCAGGGGAGTCAGTCCTCGTCTCGAATGCGGGCATGCACTTGCGCTTTCCTCCAGAGCGGTAGCAGCAGTGTCACGCAGTCCGCCGCGTGGATCAAAGGATCTATGGTTTTCCCTAGAGTCTTTCCCATGAGGCTTTCCCACGAGGCTTTCCCACAGGGCTGTCCCACGTGCACACGTGGTGGGAGTCTATCCTCGGCTTGAACGTCAAGGCAGTGAAGGGAAAACAGGTTCCTCTGGAATGGACTGACACAGCTGGGGGACTCTTGGAATGGTGGCATGACCCTGGAGTTCCTCTCGCCTTTCCTGTGGAGAGCGCCTCCTCTTGAGATGCGACGGGAACACCGAGAATTCTTTCCCTACGAAACAGGGAAAGGATCCCTCATCTCGAGCTAGGAGGCGGAAACGGGGCTCCCCTGGATGTATGCGGGACACCACGTGCTTCCTCTCGAGTGCAGACGGGTATGTCGGGGAACTTCTTGAGTTGCAGCAACGGTGTGAAGGACCCTTTGGAAGTTCCAGTGGTTAGATGTGATTGGCCTCGAGAAGCCTCAGCGGAAATGGGCCTCATCTCGCCTGGAGGGCAAAACCTCCTGGATTTTCTCGAGTTGCGGGAGGTGCTCTCGACTTACGACAGGGACCTCAGGGACCCGCTCTGGTGGCCTCAGGAAAGGCCAGTCCCCATGCGAGTTCCTCGGGGGCCTCTCGGGATTCCTCTCCCGTCGATGCCGGGGCCTAAGACCTTGTGTGGAGTCGGGGCCGGAACCTGAGGATTCCTCTCCAGTGCTGACATGGATCTTGGGGTACTTCTGGAGTCTCCCCAGGGGAGTCAGTCCTCGTCTCGAATGCGGGCATGCACTTGCGCTTTCCTCCAGAGCGGTAGCAGCAGTGTCACGCAGTCCGCCGCGTGGATCAAAGCATCTATGGTTTTCCCTCGAGTCTTTCCCACGAGGCTTTCCCACGAGGCTTTCCCACAGGGCTGTCCCACGTGCACACGTGGTGGGAGTCGATCCTCGGCTTGAACGTCAAGGCATGCAGGGAAAACAGGTTCCTCTGGAATGGACTGACACATCTGGGGGACTCTTGGAATGGTGGCACGACCCTGGAGTTCCTCTCGCCTTTCCTGTGGAGAGCGCCTCCTCTTGAAATGCGACGGGAACGCCGGGAATTCTTTCCCTACGAAACAGGGAAAGGATCCCTCATCTCGAGCTAGGAGGTGGAAACGGGGCTCCCCTGGATGTGTGCGGGACACCACGTGCTTCCTCTCGAGTGGAGACGGGTATGTCGGGGAACTTCTTGAGTTGCAGCAAGGGTGTGAAGGACCCTTTGGAAGTTCCAGTGGTTAGATGCGATTGGCCTCGAGAAGCCGCAGCGGAAATGGGCCTCATCTCGCCTGGAGGGCAAAACCTCCTGGATTTTCTCGAGTTGCGGCAGGTGCTCTCGACTTACGACGGGGACCTCAGGGACCCGCTCTGGTGGCCTCAGGAGAGGCCAGTCCCCATGCGAGTTCCTCGGGGGCCTCTCGGGATTCCTCTCCCGTCGATGCCGGGGCCTAAGACCTTGTGTGGAGTCGGGGCCGGAACCTGAGGATTCCTCTCCAGTGCTGACATGGATCTTGGGGTACTTCTGGAGTCTCCCCAGGGGAGTCAGTCCTCGTCTCGAATGCGGGCATGCACTTGCGCTTTCCTCCAGAGCGGTAGCAGCAGTGTCACGCAGTCCGCCGCGTGGATCAAAGCATCTATGGTTTTCCCTCGAGTCTTTCCCACGAGGCTTTCCCACGAGGCTTTCCCACAGGGCTGTCCCACGTGCACACGTGGTGGGAGTCGATCCTCGGCTTGAACGTCAAGGCAGTGAAGGGAAAACAGGTTCCTCTGGAATGGACTGACACATCTGGGGGACTCTTGGAATGGTGGCATGACCCTGGAGTTCCTCTCGCCTTTCCTGTGGAGAGCGCCTCCTCTTGAGATGCGACGGGAACACCGAGAATTCTTTCCCTACGAAACAGGGAAAGGATCCCTCATCTCGAGCTAGGAGGCGGAAACGGGGCTCCCCTGGATGTATGCGGGACACCACGTGCTTCCTCTCGAGTGCAGACGGGTATGTCGGGGAACTTCTTGAGTTGCAGCAACGGTGTGAAGGACCCTTTGGAAGTTCCAGTGGTTAGATGTGATTGGCCTCGAGAAGCCTCAGCGGAAATGGGCCTCATCTCGCCTGGAGGGCAAAACCTCCTGGATTTTCTCGAGTTGCGGCAGGTGCTCTCGACTTACGACAGGGACCTCAGGGACCCGCTCTGGTGGCCTCAGGAAAGGCCAGTCCCCATGCGAGTTCCTCGGGGGCCTCTCGGGATTCCTCTCCCGTCGATGCCGGGGCCTAAGACCTTGTGTGGAGTCGGGGCCGGAACCTGAGGATTCCTCTCCAGTGCTGACATGGATCTTGGGGTACTTCTGGAGTCTCCCCAGGGGAGTCAGTCCTCGTCTCGAATGCGGGCATGCACTTGCGCTTTCCTCCAGAGCGGTAGCAGCAGTGTCACGCAGTCCGCCGCGTGGATCAAAGCATCTATGGTTTTCCCTCGATTCTTTCCCACGAGGCTTTCCCACGAGGCTTTCCCACAGGGCTGTCCCACGTGCACACGTGGTGGGAGTCGATCCTCGGCTTGAACGTCAAGGCAGTGCAGGGAAAACAGGTTCCTCTGGAATGGACTGACACATCTGGGGGACTCTTGGAATGGTGGCACGACCCTGGAGTTCCTCTCGCCTTTCCTGTGGAGAGCGCCTCCTCTTGAAATGCGACAGGAACGCCGGGAATTCTTTCCCTACGAAACAGGGAAAGGATCCCTCATCTCGAGCTAGGAGGTGGAAACGGGGCTCCCCTGGATGTGTGCGGGACACCACGTGCTTCCTCTCGAGTGGAGACGGGTATGTCGGGGAACTTCTTGAGTTGCAGCAAGGGTGTGAAGGACCCTTTGGAAGTTCCAGTGGTTAGATGTGATTGGCCTCGAGAAGCCGCAGCGGAAATGGGCCTCATCTCGCCTGGAGGGCAAAACCTCCTGGATTTTCTCGAGTTGCGGCAGGTGCTCTCGACTTACGACGGGGACCTCAGGGACCCGCTCTGGTGGCCTCAGGAGAGGCCAGTCCCCATGCGAGTTCCTCGGGGGCCTCTCGGGATTCCTCTCCCGTCGATGCCGGGGCCTAAGACCTTGTGTGGAGTCGGGGCCGGAACCTGAGGATTCCTCTCCAGTGCTGACATGGATCTTGGGGTACTTCTGGAGTCTCCCTAGGGGAGTCAGTCCTCGTCTCGAATGCGGGCATGCACTTGCGCTTTCCTCCAGAGCGGTAGCAGCAGTGTCACGCAGTCCGCCGCGTGGATCAAAGCATCTATGGTTTTCCCTCGAGTCTTTCCCACGAGGCTTTCTCACGAGGCTTTCCCACAGGGCTGTCCCACGTGCACACGTGGTGGGAGTCGATCCTCGGCTTGAACGTCAAGGCAGTGCAGGGAAAACAGGTTCCTCTGGAATGGACTGACACATCTGGGGGACTCTTGGAATGGTGGCACGACCCTGGAGTTCCTCTCGCCTTTCCTGTGGAGAGCGCCTCCTCTTGAGATGCGACGGGAACGCCGGGAATTCTTTCCCTAAGAAACAGGGAAAGGATCCCTCATCTCGAGCTAGGAGGCGGAAACGGGGCTTCCCTGGATGTGTGCGGGACACCACGTGCTTCCTCTCGAGTGGAGACGGGTATGTCGGGGAACTTCTTGAGTTGCAGCAAGGGTGTGAAGGACCCTTTGGAAGTTCCAGTGGTTAGATGCGATTGGCCTCGAGAAGCTGCAACGGAAATGGGCCTCATCTCGCCTGGAGGGCAAAACCTCCTGGATTTTCTCGAGTTGCGGCAGGTGCTCTCGACTTACGATGGGGACCTCAGGGACCCGCTCTGGTGGCCTCAGGAGAGGCCAGTCCCCATGCGAGTTCCTCGGGGGCCTCTCGGGATTCCTCTCCCGTCGATGCCGGGGCCTAAGACCTTGTGTGGAGTCGGGGCCGGAACCTGAGGATTCCTCTCCAGTGCTGACATGGATCTTGGGGTACTTCTGGAGTCTCCCCAGGGGAGTCAGTCCTCGTCTCGAATGCGGGCATGCACTTGCGCTTTCCTCCAGAGCGGTAGCAGCAGTGTCACGCAGTCCGCCGCGTGGATCAAAGCATCTATGGTTTTCCCTCGAGTCTTTCCCACGAGGCTTTCCCACCAGGCTTTCCCACAGGGCTGTCCCACGTGCACACGTGGTGGGAGTCGATCCTCGGCTTGAACGTCAAGGCAGTGAAGGGAAAACAGGTTCCTCTGGAATGGACTGACACATCTGGGGGACTCTTGGAATGGTGGCACGACCCTGGAGTTCCTCTCGCCTTTCCTGTGGAGAGCGCCTCCTCTTGAAATGCGACGGGAACGCCGGGAATTCTTTCCCTACGAAACAGGGAAAGGATCCCTCATCTCGAGCTAGGAGGTGGAAACGGGGCTCCCCTGGATGTGTGCGGGACACCACGTGCTTCCTCTCGAGTGGAGACGGGTATGTCGGGGAACTTCTTGAGTTGCAGCAAGGGTGTGAAGGACCCTTTGGAAGTTCCAGTGGTTAGATGCGATTGGCCTCGAGAAGCCGCAGCGGAAATGGGCCTCATCTCGCCTGGAGTGCAAAACCTCCTGGATTTTCTCGAGTTGCGGCAGGTGCTCTCGACTTACGACGGGGACCTCAGGGACCCGCTCTGGTGGCCTCAGGAGAGGCCAGTCCCCATGCGAGTTCCTCGGGGGCCTCTCGGGATTCCTCTCCCGTCGATGCCGGGGCCTAAGACCTTGTGTGGAGTCGGGGCCGGAACCTGAGGATTCCTCTCCAGTGCTGACATGGATCTTGGGGTACTTCTGGAGTCTCCCCAGGAGAGTCAGTCCTCGTCTCGAATGCGGGCATGCACTTGCGCTTTCCTCCAGAGCGGTAGCAGCAGTGTCACGCAGTCCGCCGCGTGGATCAAAGCATCTATGGTTTTCCCTCGAGTCTTTCCCACGAGGCTTTCCCACGAGGCTTTCCCACAGGGCTGTCCCACGTGCACACGTGGTGGGAGTCGATCCTCGGCTTGAACGTCAAGGCAGTGAAGGGAAAACAGGTTCCTCTGGAATGGACTGACACATCTGGGGGACTCTTGGAATGGTGGCATGACCCTGGAGTTCCTCTCGCCTTTCCTGTGGAGAGCGCCTCCTCTTGAGATGCGACGGGAACACCGAGAATTCTTTCCCTACGAAACAGGGAAAGGATCCCTCATCTCGAGCTAGGAGGCGGAAACGGGGCTCCCCTGGATGTATGCGGGACACCACGTGCTTCCTCTCGAGTGCAGACGGGTATGTCGGGGAACTTCTTGAGTTGCAGCAACGGTGTGAAGGACCCTTTGGAAGTTCCAGTGGTTAGATGTGATTGACCTCAAGAAGCCTCAGCGGAAATGGGCCTCATCTCGCCTGGAGGGCAAAACCTCCTGGATTTTCTCGAGTTGCGGCAGGTGCTCTCGACTTACGACGGGGATCTCAGGGACCCGCTCTGGTGGCCTCAGGAAAGGCCAGTCCCCATGCGAGTTCCTCGGGGGCCTCTCGGGATTCCTCTCCCGTCGATGCCGGGGCCTAAGACCTTGTGTGGAGTCGGGGCCGGAACCTGAGGATTCCTCTCCAGTGCTGACATGGATCTTGGGGTACTTCTGGAGTCTCCCCAGGGGAGTCAGTCCTCGTCTCGAATGCGGGCATGCACTTGCGCTTTCCTCCAGAGCGGTAGCAGCAGTGTCACGCGGTCCGCCGCGTGGATCAAAGGATCTATGGTTTTCCCTCGAGTATTTCCCACGAGGCTTTCTCACGAGGCTTTCCCACAGGGCTGTCCCACGTGCACACGTGGTGGGAGTCGATCCTCGGCTTGAACGTCAAGGCAGTGCAGGGAAAACAGGTTCCTCTGGAATGGACTGACACATCTGGGGGACTCTTGGAATGGTGGCACGACCCTGGAGTTCCTCTCGCCTTTCCTGTGGAGAGCGCCTCCTCTTGAGATGCGACGGGAACGCCGGGAATTCTTTCCCTACGAAACAGGGAAAGGATCCCTCATCTCGAGCTAGGAGGCGGAAACGAGGCTTCCCTGGATGTGTGCGGGACACCACGTGCTTCCTCTCGAGTGGAGACGGGTATGTCGGGGAACTTCTTGAGTTGCAGCAAGGGTGTGAAGGACCCTTTGGAAGTTCCAGTGGTTAGATGTGATTGGCCTCGAGAAGCCTCAGCGGAAATGGGCCTCATCTCGCCTGGAGGGCAAAACCTCCTGGATTTTCTCGAGTTGCGGCAGGTGCTCTCGACTTACGACGGGGACCTCAGGGACCCGCTCTGGTGGCCTCAGGAGAGGCCAGTCCCCATGCGAGTTCCTCGGGGGCCTCTCGGGATTCCTCTCCCGTCGATGCCGGGGCCTAAGACCTTGTGTGGAGTCGGGGCCGGAACCTGAGGATTCCTCTCCAGTGCTGACATTTATCTTGGGGTACTTCTGGAGTCTCCCCAGGGGAGTCAGTCCTCATCTCGAATGCGGGCATGCACTTGCGCTTTCCTCCAGAGCGGTAGCAGCAGTGTCACGCAGTCCGCCGCGTGGATCAAAGGATGTATGGTTTTCCCTCGAGTCTTTCCCACGAGGCTTTCCCACGAGGCTTTCCCAAAGGGCTGTCCCACGTGCACACGTGGTGGGAGTCGATCCTCGGCTTGAACGTCAAGGCAGTGCAGGGAAAACAGGTTCCTCTGGAATGGACTGACACATCTGGGGGACTCTTGGAATGGTGGCATGACCCTGGAGTTCCTCTCGCCTTTCCTGTGGAGAGCGCCTCCTCTTGAGATGCGACGGGAACGCCGGGAATTCTTTCCCTACGAAACAGGGAAAGGATCCCTCATCTCGAGCTAGGAGGCGGAAACGGGGCTCCCCTGGATGTGTGCGGGACACCACGTGCTTCCTCTCGAGTGCAGACGGGTATGTCGGGGAACTTCTTGAGTTGCAGCAAGGGTGTGAAGGACCCTTTGGAAGTTCCAGTGGTTAGATGTGATTGGCCTCGAGAAGCCTCAGCGGAAATGGGCGTCATCGCGCCTGGAGGGCAAAACCTCCTGGATTCTCTCGAGTTGCGGCAGGTGCTCTCGGCTTACGACGGGGACCTCAGGGACCCGCTCTGGTGGCCTCAGGAAAGGCCAGTCCCCATGCGAGTTCCTCGGGGGCCTCTCGGGATTCCTCTCCCGTCGATGCCGGGGCCTAAGACCTTGTGTGGAGTCGGGGCCGGATCCTGAGGATTCTTCTCCAGTGCTGACATGGATCTTGGGGTACTTCTGGAGTCTCCCCAGGGGAGTCAGTCCTCGTCTCGAATGCGGGCATGCACTTGCGCTTTCCTCCAGAGCGGTAGCAGCAGTGTCACGCAGTCCGCCGCGTGGATCAAAGGATGTATGGTTTTCCCTCGAGTCTTTCCCACGAGGCTTTCCCACGAGGCTTTCCCAAAGGGCTGTCCCACGTGCACACGTGGTGGGAGTCGATCCTCGGCTTGAACGTCAAGGCAGTGCAGGGAAAACAGGTTCCTCTGGAATGGACTGACACATCTGGGGGACTCTTGGAATGGTGGCATGACCCTGGAGTTCCTCTCGCCTTTCCTGTGGAGAGCGCCTCCTCTTGAGATGCGACGGGAACGCCGGGAATTCTTTCCCTACGAAACAGGGAAAGGATCCCTCATCTCGAGCTAGGAGGCGGAAACGGGGCTCCCCTGGATGTGTGCGGGACACCACGTGCTTCCTCTCGAGTGCAGACGGGTATGTCGGGGAACTTCTTGAGTTGCAGCAAGGGTGTGAAGGACCCTTTGGAAGTTCCAGTGGTTAGATGTGATTGGCCTCGAGAAGCCTCAGCGGAAATGGGCCTCATCGCGCCTGGAGGGCAAAACCTCCTGGATTCTCTCGAGTTGCGGCAGGTGCTCTCGACTTACGACGGGGACCTCAGGGACCCGCTCTGGTGGCCTCAGGAAAGGCCAGTCCCCATGCGAGTTCCTCGGGGGCCTCTCGGGATTCCTCTCCCGACGATGCCGGGGCCTAAGACCTTGTGTGGAGTCGGGGCCGGATCCTGAGGATTCTTCTCCAGTGCTGACATGGATCTTGGGGTACTTCTGGAGTCTCCCCAGGGGAGTCAGTCCTCGTCTCGAATGCGGGCATGCACTTGCGCTTTCCTCCAGAGCGGTAGCAGCAGTGTCACGCAGTCCGCCGCGTGGATCAAAGGATGTATGGTTTTCCCTCGAGTCTTTCCCACGAGTCTTTCCCACGAGGCTTTCCCACAGGGCTGTCCCACGTGCACACGTGGTGGGAGTCGATCCTCGGCTTGAACGTCAAGGCAGTGCAGGGAAAACAGGTTCCTCTGGAATGGACTGACACATCTGGGGGACTCTTGGAATGGTGGCACGACCCTGGAGTTCCTCTCGCCTTTCCTGTGGAGAGCGCCTCCTCTTGAGATGCGACGGGAACGCCGGGAATTCTTTCACTACGAAACAGGGAAAGGATCCCTCATCTCGAGCTAGGAGGCGGAAACGGGGCTCCCCTGGATGTGTGCGGGACACCACGTGCTTCCTCTCGAGTGCAGACGGGTATGTCGGGGAACTTCTTGAGTTGCAGCAAGGGTGTGAAGGACCCTTTGGAAGTTCCAGTGGTTAGATGTGATTGGCCTCGAGAAGCCTCAGCGGAAATGGGCGTCATCGCGCCTGGAGGGCAAAACCTCCTGGATTCTCTCGAGTTGCGGCAGGTGCTCTCGACTTACGACGGGGACCTCAGGGACCCGCTCTGGTGGCCTCAGGAAAGGCCAGTCCCCATGCGAGTTCCTCGGGGGCCTCTCGGGATTCCTCTCCCGTCGATGCCGGGGCCTAAGACCTTGTGTGGAGTCGGGGCCGGATCCTGAGGATTCTTCTCCAGTGCTGACATGGATCTTGGGGTACTTCTGGAGTCTCCCCAGGGGAGTCAGTCCTCGTCTCGAATGCGGGCATGCACTTGCGCTTTCCTCCAGAGCGGTAGCAGCAGTGTCACGCAGTCCGCCGCGTGGATCAAAGGATGTATGGTTTTCCCTCGAGTCTTTCCCACGAGGCTTTCCCACGAGGCTTTCCCAAAGGGCTGTCCCACGTGCACACGTGGTGGGAGTCGATCCTCGGCTTGAACGTCAAGGCAGTGCAGGGAAAACAGGTTCCTCTGGAATGGACTGACACATCTGGGGGACTCTTGGAATGGTGGCATGACCCTGGAGTTCCTCTCGCCTTTCCTGTGGAGAGCGCCTCCTCTTGAGATGCGACGGGAACGCCGGGAATTCTTTCCCTACGAAACAGGGAAAGGATCCCTCATCTCGAGCTAGGAGGCGGAAACGGGGCTCCCCTGGATGTGTGCGGGACACCACGTGCTTCCTCTCGAGTGCAGACGGGTATGTCGGGGAACTTCTTGAGTTGCAGCAAGGGTGTGAAGGACCCTTTGGAAGTTCCAGTGGTTAGATGTGATTGGCCTCGAGAAGCCTCAGCGGAAATGGGCCTCATCGCGACTGGAGGGCAAAACCTCCTGGATTCTCTCGAGTTGCGGCAGGTGCTCTCGACTTACGACGGGGACCTCAGGGACCCGCTCTGGTGGCCTCAGGAAAGGCCAGTCCCCATGCGAGTTCCTCGGGGGCCTCTCGGGATTCCTCTCCCGACGATGCCGGGGCCTAAGACATTGTGTGGAGTCGGGGCCGGATCCTGAGGATTCTTCTCCAGTGCTGACATGGATCTTGGGGTACTTCTGGAGTCTCCCCAGGGGAGTCAGTCCTCGTCTCGAATGCGGGCATGCACTTGCGCTTTCCTCCAGAGCGGTAGCAGCAGTGTCACGCAGTCCGCCGCGTGGATCAAAGGATGTATGGTTTTCCCTCGAGTCTTTCCCACGAGTCTTTCCCACGAGGCTTTCCCACAGGGCTGTCCCACGTGCACACGTGGTGGGAGTCGATCCTCGGCTTGAACGTCAAGGCAGTGAAGGGAAAACAGGTTCCTCTGGAATGGACTGACACATCTGGGGGACTCTTGGAATGGTGGCATGACGCTGGAGTTCCTCTCGCCTTTCCTGTGGAGAGCGCCTCCTCTTGAGATGCGACGGGAACGCCGGGAATTCTTTCCCTACGAAACAGGGAAAGGATCCCTCATCTCGAGCTAGGAGGTGGAAACGGGGCTCCCCTGGATGTGTGCGGGACACCACGTGCTTCCTCTCGAGTGGAGACGGGTATGTCGGGGAACTTCTTGAGTTGCAGCAAGGGTGTGAAGGACCCTTTGGAAGCTCCAGTGGTTAGATGCGATTGGCCTCGAGAAGCCGCAGCGGAAATGGGCCTCATCTCGCCTGGAGGGCAAAACCTCCTGGATTTTCTCGAGTTGCGGCAGGTGCTCTCGACTTACGACGGGGACCTCAGGGACCCGCTCTGGTGGCCTCAGGAGAGGCCAGTCCCCATGCGAGTTCCTCGGGGGCCTCTCGGGATTCCTCTCCCGTCGATGCCGGGGCCTAAGACCTTGTGTGGAGCCGGGGCCGGAACCTGAGGATTCCTCTCCAGTGCTGACATGGATCTTGGGGTACTTCTGGAGTCTCCCCAGGGGAGTCAGTCCTCGTCTCGAATGCGGGCATGCACTTGCGCTTTCCTCCAGAGCGGTAGCAGCAGTGTCACGCAGTCCGCCGCGTGGATCAAAGGATCTATGGTTTTCCCTCGAGTCTTTCCCACGAGGCTTTCCCACGAGGCTTTCCCACAGGGCTGTCCCACGTGCACACGTGGTGGGAGTCGATCCTCGGCTTGAACGTCAAGGCAGTGCAGGGAAAACAGGTTCCTCTGGAATGGACTGACACATCTGGGGGACTCTTGGAATGGTGGCACGACCCTGGAGTTCCTCTCGCCTTTCCTGTGGAGAGCGCCTCCTCTTGAGATGCGACGGGAACGCCGGGAATTCTTTCCCTACGAAACAGGGAAAGGATCCCTCACCTCGAGCTAGGAGGTGGAAACGGGGCTCCCCTGGATGTGTGCGGGACACCACGTGCTTCCTCTCGAGTGGAGACGGGTATGTCGGGGAACATCTTGAGTTGCAGCAAGGGTGTGAAGGACCCTTTGGAAGTTCCAGTGGTTAGATGCGATTGGCCTCCAGAAGCCGCAGCGGAAATGGGCCTCATCTCGCCTGGAGAGCAAAACCTCCTGGATTTTCTCGAGTTTCGGCAGGTGCTCTCGACTTACGACGGGGACCTCAGGGACCCGCTCTGGTGGCCTCAGGAGAGGCCAGTCCCCATGCGAGTTCCTTGGGGGCCTCTCGGGATTCCTTTCCCGTCGAGGCCGGGGCCTAAGACCTTGTGTGGAGTCGGGGCCGGAACCTGAGGATTCCTCTCCAGTGCTGACATGGATCTTGGGGTACTTCTGGAGTCTCCCCAGGGGAGTCAGTCCTCGTCTCGAATGCGGGCATGCACTTGCGCTTTCCTCCAGAGCGGTAGCAGCAGTGTCACGCAGTCCGCCGCGTGGATCAAAGCATCTATGGTTTTCCCTCGAGTCTTTCCCACGAGGCTTTCCCACGAGGCTTTCCCACAGGGCTGTCCCACGTGCACACGTGGTGGGAGTCGATCCTCGGCTTGAACGTCAAGGCAGTGCAGGGAAAACAGGTTCTTCTGGAATGGACTGACACATCTGGGGGACTCTTGGAATGGTGGCACGACCCTGGAGTTCCTCTCGCCTTTCCTGTGGAGAGCGCCTCCTCTTGAGATGCGACGGGAACGCCGGGAATTCTTTCCCTACGAAACAGGGAGAGGATCCCTCATCTCGAGCTAGGAGGCGGAAACGGGGCTCCCCTCGATGTATGCGGGACACCACGTGCTTCCTCTCGAGTGCAGACGGGTATGTCGGGGAACTTCTTGAGTTGCAGCAAGGGTGTGAAGGACCCTTTGGAAGTTCCAGTGGTTAGATGTGATTGGCCTCGAGAAGCCTAAGCGGAAATGGGCCTCATCTCGCCTGGAGGGCAAAACCTCCTGGATTTTCTCGAGTTGCGGCAGGTGCTCTCGACTTACGACAGGGACCTCAGGGACCCGCTCTGGTGGCCTCAGGAAAGGCCAGTCCCCATGCGAGTTCCTCGGGGGCCTCTCGGGATTCCTCTCCCGTCGATGCCGGGGCCTAAGACCTTGTGTGGAGTCGGGGCCGGAACCTGAGGATTCCTCTCCAGTGCTGACATGGATCTTGGGGTACTTCTGGAGTCTCCCCAGGGGAGTCAGTCCTCGTCTCGAATGCGGGCATGCACTTGCGCTTTCCTCCAGAGCGGTAGCAGCAGTGTCACGCAGTCCGCCGCGTGGATCAAAGGATCTATGGTGTTCCCTCGAGTCTTTCCCACGAGGCTTTCCCACGAGGCTTTCCCACAGGGCTGTCCCACGTGCACACGTGGTGGGAGTCGATCCTCGGCTTGAACGTCAAGGCAGTGCAGGGAAAACAGGTTCCTCTGGAATGGACTGACACATCTGGGGGACTCTTGGAATGGTGGCACGACCCTGGAGTTCCTCTCGCCTTTCCTGTGGAGAGCGCCTCCTCTTGAGATGCGACGGGAACGCCGGGAATTCTTTCCCTATGAAACAGGGAAAGGATCCCTCATCTCGAGCTTGGAGGTGGAAACGGGGCTCCCCTGGATGTGTGCGGGACACCACGTGCTTCCTCTCGAGTGGAGACGGGTATGTCGGGGAACTTCTTGAGTTGCAGCAAGGGTGTGAAGGACCCTTTGGAAGTTCCAGTGGTTAGATGCGATTGGCCTCGAGAAGCCGCAGCGGAAATGGGCCTCATCTCGCCTGGAGGGCAAAACCTCCTGGATTTTCTCGAGTTGCGGCAGGTGCTCTCGACTTACGACGGGGACCTCAGGGACCCGCTCTGGTGGCCTCAGGAGAGGCCAGTCCCCATGCGAGTTCCTCGGGGGCCTCTCGGGATTCCTCTCCCGTCGATGCCGGGGCCTAAGACCTTGTGTGGAGTCGGGGCCGGAACCTGAGGATTCCTCTCCAGTGCTGACATGGATCTTGGGGTACTTCTGGAGTCTCCCCAGGGGAGTCAGTCCTCGTCTCGAATGCGGGCATGCACTTGCGCTTTCCTCCAGAGCGGTAGCAGCAGTGTCACGCAGTCCGCCGCGTGGATCAAAGCATCTATGGTTTTCCCTCGAGTCTTTCCCACGAGGCTTTCCCACGAGGCTTTCCCACAGGGCTGTCCCACGTGCACACGTGGTGGGAGTCGATCCTCGGCTTGAACGTCAAGGCAGTGCAGGGAAAACAGGTTCCTCTGGAATGGACTGACACATCTGGGGGACTCTTGGAATGGTGTCACGACCCTGGAGTTCCTCTCGCCTTTCCTGTGGAGAGCGCCAACTCTTGAGATGCGACGGGAACGCCGGGAATTCTTTCCCTACGAAACAGGGAAAGGATCCCTCATCTCGAGCTAGGAGGCGGAAACGGGGCTCCCCTGGATGTGTGCGGGACCCCACGTGCTTCCTCTCGAGTGGAGAGGGGTATGTCGGGAAACTTCTTGAGTTGCAGCAAGGGTGTGAAGGACCCTTTGGAAGTTCCAGTGGTTAGACGTGATTAGCCTCGAGAAGCCTCAGCGGAAATGGGCCTCATCTCGCCTGGAGGGCAAAAACCTCCTGGATTTTCTCGAGTTGCGGCAGGTGCTCTCGACTTATGACGGGGACCTCAGGGACCCGCTCTGGTGGCCTCAGGAAAGGCCAGTCCCCATGCGAGTTCCTCGGGGGCCTCTCGGCATTCCTCTCCCGTCGATGCCGGGGCCTAAGACCTTGTGTGGAGTCGGGGCCGGAACCTGAGGATTCCTCTCCAGTGCTGACATGGATCTTGGGGTACTTCTGGAGTCTCCCCAGGGGAGTCAGTCCTCGTCTCGAATGCGGGCATGCACTTGTGCTTTCCTCCAGAGCGGTAGCAGCAGTGTCACGCAGTCCGCCTCTTGGATCAAAGGATCTATGGTTTTCCCTTGAGTCTTTCCCACGAGGCTTTCCCACGAGGCTTTCCCACAGGGCTGTCCCACGTGCACACGTGGTGGGAGTCGATCCTCGGGTTGAACGTCAAGGCAGTGCAGGGAAAACAGGTTCCTCTGGAATGGACTGACACATCTGGGAGTCTATTGGAATGGTGCCACGACCCTGGAGTTCCTCTACCCTTTCCTGTGGAGAGCGCCACCTCTTGAGATGCGACGGGAACGCCGGGAATTCTTTCCCTACGAAACAGGGAAAGGATCCCTCATCTCGAGCTAGGAGGCGGAAACGGGGCTCCCCTGGATGTGTGCGGGACCCCACGTGCTTCCTCTCGAGTGGAGAGGGGTATGTCGGGAAACTTCTTGAGTTGCAGCAAGGGTGTGAAGGACCCTTTGGAAGTTCCAGTGGTTAGACGTGATTAGCCTCGAGAAGCCTCAGCGGAAATGGGCCTCATCTCGCCTGGAGGGCAAAACCTCCTGGATTTTCTCGAGTTGCGGCAGGTGCTCTCGACTTATGACGGGGACCTCAGGGACACGCTCTGGTGGCCTCAGGAAAGGCCAGTCCCCATGCGAGTTCCTCGGGGGCCTCTCGGCATTCCTCTCCCGTCGATGCCGGGGCCTAAGACCTTGTGTGGAGTCGGGGCCGGAACCTGAGGATTCCTCTCCAGTGCTGACATGGATCTTGGGGTACTTCTGGAGTCTCCCCAGGGGAGTCAGTCCTCGTCTCGAATGCGGGCATGCACTTGTGCTTTCCTCCAGAGCGGTAGCAGCAGTGTCACGCAGTCCGCCGCGTGGATCAAAGGATCTATGGTTTCCCTTGAGTCTTTCCCACGAGGCTTTCCCACGAGGCTTTCCCACAGGGCTGTCCCACGTGCACACGTGGTGGGAGTCGATCCTCGGGTTGAACGTCAAGGCAGTGCAGGGAAAACAGGTTCCTCTGGAATGGACTGACACATCTGGGGGTCTCTTGGAATGGTGGCACGACCCTGGAGTTCCTCTCGCCTTTCCTGTGGAGAGCGCCACCTCTTGAGATGCGACGGGAACGCCGGGAATTCTTTCCCTACGAAACAGGGAAAGGATCCCTCATCTCGAGCTAGGAGGCGGAAACGGGGCTCCCCTGGATGTGTGCGGGACCCACGTGCTTCCTCTCGAGTGGAGACGGGTATGTCGGGGAACTTCTTGAGTTGCAGCAAGGGTGTGAAGGACCCTTTGGAAGTTCCAGTGGTTAGACGTGATTAGCCTCGAGAAGCCTCAGCGGAAATGGGCCTCATCTTGCCTGGAGGGCAAAACCTCCTGGATTTTCTCGAGTTGCGGCAGGTGCTCTCGACTTACGACGGGGACCTCAGGGACCCGCTCTGGTGGCCTCAGGAAAGGCCAGTCCCCATGCGAGTTCCTCGGGGGCCTCTCGGGATTCCTCTCCCGTCGATGCCGGGGCCTAAGACCTTGTGTGGAGTCGGGGCCGGAACCTGAGGATTCCTCTCCAGTGCTGACATGGATCTTGGGGTACTTCTGGAGTCTCCCCAGGGGAGTCAGTCCTCATCTCGAATGCGGGCATGCACTTGCGCTTTCCTCCAGAGCGGTAGCAGCAGTGTCACGCAGTCCGCTGCGTGGATCAAAGGATCTATGGTTTTCCCTCGAGTCTTTCCCACGAGGCTTTCCCACGAGGCTTTCCCACAGGGCTGTCCCACGTGCACACGTGGTGGGAGTCGATCCTCGGCTTGAACGTCAAGGCAGTGCAGGGAAAACAGGTTCCTCTGGAATGGACTGACACATCTGGGGGACTCTTGGAATGGTGTCACGACCCTGGAGTTCCTCTCGCCTTTCCTGTGGAGAGCGCCTCCTCTTGAGATGCGACGGGAACGCCGGGAATTCTTTCCCTACGAAACAGGGAAAGGATCCCTCATCTCGAGCTAGGAGGCGGAAACTGAGCTCCCCTGGATGTGTGCGGGACACCACGTGCTTCCTCTCGACTGCAGACGGGTATGTCGGGGAACTTCTTGAGTTGCAGCAAGGGTGTGAAGGACCCTTTGGAAGTTCCAGTGGTTAGATATGATTGGCCTCGAGAAGCCTCAGCGGAAATGGGCCTCATCTCGCCTGGAGGGCAAAACCTCCTGGATTTTCTCGAGTTGCGGCAGGTGCTCTCGACTTACGACGGGGACCTCAGGGACCCGCTCTGGTGGCCTCAGGAAAGGCCAGTCCCCATGCGAGTTCCTCGGGGGCCTCTCGGGATTCCTCTCCCGTCGATGCCGGGGCCTAAGACCTTGTGTGGAGTCGGGGCCGGAACCTGAGGATTCCTCTCCAGTGCTGACATGGATCTCGGGGTACTTCTGGAGTCTCCCCAGGGGAGTCAGTCCTCGTCTCGATTGCGGGCATGCACTTGCGCTTTCCTCCAGAGCGGTAGCAGCAGTGTCACGCAGTCCGCCGCGTGGATCAAAGGATCTATGGTTTTCCCTCGAGTCTTTCCCACGAGCCTTTCCCACGAGGCTTTCCCACAGGGCTGTCACACGTGCACACGTGGTGGGAGTCGATCCTCGGGTTGAATGTCAAGGCAGTGCAGGGAAAACAGGTTCCTCTGAAATGGACTGACACATCTGGGGGACTCTTGGAATGGTGGCACGACCCTGGAGTTCCTCTCGCCTTTCCTGTGGAGAGCGCCTCCTCTTGAGATGCCTCGGGAACGCCGGGAATTCTTTCCCTACGAAACAGGGAAAGGATCCCTCATCTCGAGCTAGGAGGCGGAAACGGAGCTCCCCTGTATGTGTGCGGGACCCCACGTGCTTCCTCTCGAGTGGAAACGGGTATGTCGGGGAACTTCTTGAGTTGCAGCAACGGTGTGAAGGACCCTTTGGAAGTTCCAGTGGTTAGATGTGATTGGCCTCGAGAAGCCTCAGCGGAAATGGGCCTCATCTCGCCTGGAGGGCAAAACCTCCTGGATTTTCTCGAGTTGCGGCAGGTGCTCTCGACTTACGACGGGGACCTCAGGGACCCGCTCTGGAGGCCTCAGGAAAGGAAAGTCCCCATGCGAGTTCCTCGGGGGCCTCTCGGGATTCCTCTCCCGTCGATGCCGGGGCCTAAGACCTTGTGTGGAGTCGGGGCCGGAACCTGAGGATTCCTCTCCAGTGCTGACATGGATCTTGGGGGACTTCTGGAGTCTCCCCAGGGGAGTCAGTCCTCGTCTCGATTGCGGGCATGCACTTGCGCTTTCCTCCAGACGGTAGCAGCAGTGTCACGCAGTCCGCCGCCTGGATCAAAGGATCTATGGTTTTCCCTTGAGTCTTTCCCACGAGGCTTTCCCACGAGGCTTTCCCACAGGGCTGTCCCACGTGCACACGTGGTGGGAGTCGATCCTCGGCTTGAACGTCAAGGCAGTGCAGGGAAAACAGGTTCCTCTGGAATGGACTGACACACCTGGGGGACTCTTGGAATGGTGGCACGACCCTGGAGTTCCTCTCGCCTTTCCTGTGGAGAGCGCCTCCTCTTGAGATGCGACGGGAACGCCGGGAATTCTTTCCCTACGAAACAGGGAAAGGATCCCTCATCTCGAGCTACGAGGTGGAAACGGGGCTCCCCTGGATGTGTGCGGGACACCACGTGCTTCCTCTCGAGTGGAGACGGGTATGTCGGGGAACTTCTTGAGTTGCAGCAAGGGTGTGAAGGACCCTTTGGAAGTTCCAGTGGTTAGATGTGATTGGCCACGAGAAGCCTCAGCGGGAATGGGCCTCATCTCGCCTGGAGGGCAAAACCTCCTGGATTTTCTCGAGTTGCGGCAGGTGCTCTCGACTTACGACGGGGACCTCAGGGACCCGCTCTGGTGGCCTCAGGAAAGGCCAGTCCCCATGCGAGTTCCTCGGGGGCTTCTCGGGATTCCTCTCCCGTCGATGCCGGGGCCTAAGACCTTGTGTGGAGTCGGGGCCGGAACCTGAGGATTCCTCTCAAGTGCTGACATGGATCTTGGGGAACTTCTGGAGTCTCCCCAGGGGAGTCAGTCCTCGTCTCGAATGCGGGCATGCACTTGCGCTTTCCTCCAGAGAGGTAGCAGCAGTGTCACGCAGTCCGCCGCGTGGATCAAAGGATCTATGGTTTTCCCTCGAGTCTTTCCCACGAGGCTTTCCCACGAGGCTTTCCCACAGGGCTGTCCCACGTGCACACGTGGTGGGAGTCGATCCTCGGCTTGAACGTCAAGGCAGTGCAGGGAAAAAAGGTTCCTCTGGAATGGACTGACACATCTGGGGGACTCTTGGAATGGTGCCACGAGCCTGGAGTTCCTCTCGCCTTTCCTGTGGAGAGCGCCACCTCTTGAGATGCGACGGGAACGCCGGGAATTCTTTCCCTTCGACACAGGGAAAGGATCCCTCATCTCGAGCTAGGAGGCGGAAACGGGGCTCCCCTGGATGTGTGCGGGACCCCACGTGCTTCCTCTGGAGTGGAGACGGGTATGTCGCGGAACTGCTTCAGTTGCAGCAAGGGTGTGAAGGACCCTTTGGAAGTTCCAGTGGTTAGACGTGATTAGCCTCGAGAAGCCTCAGCGGAAATGGGCCTCATCTCGCCTGTAGGGCAAAACCTCCTGGATTTTCTCGAGTTGCGGCAGGTGCTCTCGACTTACGACGGGGACCTCAGGGACCCGCTCTGG
The DNA here is from genome assembly GCF_042477335.2 of Ovis canadensis. Lineage (NCBI taxonomy): Eukaryota > Metazoa > Chordata > Mammalia > Artiodactyla > Bovidae > Ovis > Ovis canadensis. The sequence goes on from NC_091251.1 coordinate 11,273,396, forward strand.
TGGCCTCAGGAAAGGCCAGTCCCCATGCGAGTTCCTCGGGGGCCTCTCGGCATTCCTCTCCCGTCGATGCCGGGGCCTAAGACCTTGTGTGGAGTCGGGGCCGGAACCTGAGGATTCCTCTCCAGTGCCGACATGGATCTTGGGGTACTTCTGGAGTCTCCCCAGGGGAGTCAGTCCTCGTCTCGAATGCGGGCATGCACTTGCGCTTTCCTCCAGAGCGGTAGCAGCAGTGTCACGCAGTCCGCCGCGTGGATCAAAAGATCTATGGTTTTCCCTCGAGTCTTTCCCACGAGGCTTTCCCACGAGGCTTTCCCACAGGGCTGTCCCACGTGCACACGTGGTGGGAGTCGATCCTCGGCTTGAACGTCAAGGCAGTGCAGGGAAAACAGGTTCCTCTGGAATGGACTGACACATCTGGGGGACTCTTGGAATGGTGGCACGACCCTGGAGTTCCTCTCGCCTTTCCTGTGGAGAGCGCCTCCTCTTGAGATGCGACGGGAACGCCGGGAATTCTTTCCCTACGAAACAGGGAAAGGATCCCTCATCTCGAGCTAGGAGGCGGAAACGGGGCTCCCCTGGATGTGTGCGGGACCCCACGTGCTTCCTCTCGAGTGGAGACGGGTATGTCGGGGAACTTCTTGAGTTGCAGCAAGGGTGTGAAGGACCCTTTGGAAGTTCCAGTGGTTAGACGTGATTAGCCTCGAGAAGCCTCAGCGGAAATGGGCCTCATCTCGCCTGGAGGGCAAAACCTCCTGGATTTTCTCGAGTTGCGGCAGGTGCTCTCGATTTACGACGGGGACCTCAGGGACCCGCTCTGGTGGCCTCAGGAAAGGCCAGTCCCCATGCGAGTTCCTCGGGGGCTTCTCGGCATTCCTCTCCCGTCGATGCCGGGGCCTAAGACCTTGTGTGGAGTCGGGGCCGGAACCTGAGGATTCCTCTCCAGTGCTGACATGGATCTTGGGGTACTTCTGGAGTCTTCCCAGGGAGTCAGTCCTCGTCTCGAATGCGGGCATGCACTTGCGCTTTCCTCCAGAGCGGTAGAAGCAGTGTCACGCAGTCCGCCGCGTGGATCAAAGGATCTATGGTTTTCCCTCGAGTATTTCCCACGAGGCTTTCCCACGAGGCTTTCCCACAGGGCTGTCCCACGTGCACACGTGGTGGGAGTCGATCCTCGGCTTGAACGTCAAGGCAGTGCAGGGAAAACAGGTTCCTCTGGAATGGACTGACACATCTGGGGGACTCTTGGAATGGTGTCACGACCCTGGAGTTCCTCTCGCCTTTCCTGTGGAAAGCGCCACCTCTTGAGATGCGACGGGAACGCCGGGAATTCTTTCCCTACGAAACAGGGAAAGGATCCCTCATCTCGAGGTAGGAGGCGGAAACGGGGCTCCCCTGGATGTGTGCGGGACCCCACGTGCTTCCTCTCGAGTGGAGAGGGGTATGTCGGGAAACTTCTTGAGTTGCAGCAAGGGTGTGAAGGACCCTTTGGAAGTTCCAGTGGTTAGACGTGATTAGCCTCGAGAAGCCTCAGCGGAAATGGGCCTCATCTCGCCTGGAGGGCAAAACCTCCTGGATTTTCTCGAGTTGCGGCAGGTGCTCTCGACTTATGACGGGGACCTCAGGGACACGCTCTGGTGGCCTCAGGAAAGGCCAGTCCCCATGCGAGTTCCTCGGGGGCCTCTCGGCATTCCTCTCCCGTCGATGCCGGGGCCTAAGACCTTGTGTGGAGTCGGGGCCGGAACCTGAGGATTCCTCTCCAGTGCTGACATGGATCTTGGGGTACTTCTGGAGTCTCCCCAGGGGAGTCAGTCCTCGTCTCGAATGCGGGCATGCACTTGTACTTTCCTCCAGAGCGGTAGCAGCAGTGTCACGCAGTCCGCCGCGTGGATCAAAGGATCTATGGTTTTCCCTTGAGTCTTTCCCACGAGGCTTTCCCACGAGGCTTTCCCACAGGGCTGTCCCTCGTGCACACGTGGTGGGAGTCGATCCTCGGGTTGAACGTCAAGGCAGTGCAGGGAAAACAGGTTCCTCTGGAATGGACTGACACATCTGGGGGTCTCTTGGAATGGTGCCACGACCCTGGAGTTCCTCTCGCCTTTCCTGTAGAGAGCGCCACCTCTTGAGATGCGACGGGAACGCCGGGAATTCTTTCCCTACGAAACAGGGAAAGGATACCTCATCTCGAGCTAGGAGGCGGAAACGGGGCTCCCCTGGATGTGTGCGGGACACCACGTGCTTCCTCTCGAGTGGAGACGGGTATGTCGCGGAACTGCTTCAGTTGCAGCAAGGGTGTGAAGGACCCTTTGGAAGTTCCAGTGGTTAGACGTGATTAGCCTCGAGAAGCCTCAGCGGAAATGGGCCTCATCTCGCCTGGAGGGCAAAACCTCCTGGATTTTCTCGAGTTGCGGCAGGTGCTCTCGACTTACGACGGGCACCTCAGGGACCCGCTCTGGTGGACTCAGGAAAGGCCAGTCCCCATGCGAGTTCCTCGGGGGCCTCTCGGCATTCCTCTCCCGTCGATGCCGGGGCCTAAGACCTTGTGTGGAGTCGGGGCCGGAACCTGAGGATTCCTCTCCAGTGCTGACATGGATCTTGGGGTACTTCTGGAGTCTCCCCCGGGGAGTCAGTCCTCGTGTCGAATGCGGGCATGCACTTGCGCTTTCCTCCAGAGCGGTAGCAGCAGTGTCACGCAGTCCGCCGCGTGGATCAAAGGATCTATTTTTTTCCCTCGAGTCTTTCCCACGAGGCTTTCCCACGAGGCTTTCCCACAGGGCTGTCCCACGTGCACACGTGGTGGGAGTCGATCCTCGGCTTGAACGTCAAGGCAGTGCAGGGAAAACAGGTTCCTCTGGAATGGACTGACACATCTGGGGGACTCTTGGAATGGTGGCACGACCCTGGAGTTCCTCTCGCCTTTCCTGTGGAGAGCGCCTCCTCTTGAGATGCGACGGGAACGCCGGGAATTCTTTCCCTACGAAACAGGGAAAGGATCCCTCATCTCGAGCTAGGAGGCGGAAACGGGGCTCCCCTGGATGTGTGCGGGACCCCACGTGCTTCCACTCGAGTGGAGACGGGTATGTCGGGGAACTTCTTGAGTTGCAGCAAGGGTGTGAAGGACCCTTTGGAAGTTCCAGTGGTTAGATGTGATTAGCCTCGAGAAGCCTCAGCGGAAATGGGCCTCACCTCTCCTGGAGGGCAAAACCTCCTGGATTTTCTCGAGTTGCGGCAGGTGCTCTCGACGTACGACGGGGACCTCAGGGACCCGCTCTGGTGGCCTCAGGAAAGGCCAGTCCCCATGCGAGTTCCTCAGGGGCCTCTCGGGATTCCTCTCCCTTCGATGCCGGGGCCTAAGACCTTGTGTGGAGTCGGGGCCGGAACCTGAGGATTCCTCTCCAGTGCTGACATGGATCTTGGGGTACTTCTGGAGTCTCCCCAGGGGAGTCAGTCATCGTCTCGAATGCGGGCATGCACTTGCGCTTTCCTCCAGAGCGGTAGCAGCAGTGTCACGCAGTCCGCCGCGTGGATCAAAGGATCTATGGTTTTCCCTCGAGTCTTTCCCACGAGGCTTTCCCACGAGGCTTTTCCACAGGGCTGTCCCACGTGCACACGTGGTGGGAGTCGATCCTCGGCTTGAACGTCAAGGCAGTGCAGGGAAAACAGGTTCCTCTGGAATGGACTGACACATCTGGGGGACTCTTGGAATGGTGTCACGACCCTGGAGTTCCTCTCGCCTTTCCTGTGGAGAGCGCCTCCTCTTGAGATGCGACGGGAACGCCGGGAATTCTTTCCCTACGAAACAGGGAAAGGATCCCTCATCTCGAGCTAGGAGGCGGAAACGGGGCTCCCCTGGATGTGTGCGGGACCCCACGTGCTTCCTCTCGAGTGGAGACGGGTATGTCGGGGAACTTCTTGAGTTGCAGCAAGGGTGTGAAGGACCCTTTGGAAGTTCCAGTGGTTAGACGTGATTAGCCTCGAGAACCCTCAGCGGAAATGGGCCTCATCTCGCCTGGAGGGCAAAACCTCCTGGATTTTCTCGAGTTGCGGCAGGTGCTCTCGACTTACGACGGGGACCTCAGGGACCCGCTCTGGTGGCCTCAGGAAAGCCAGTCTCCATGCGAGTTCCTCGGGGGCCTCTCGGCATTCCTCTCCCGTCGATGCCGGGGCCTAAGACCTTGTGTGGAGTCGGGGCCGGAACCTGAGGATTCCTCTCCAGTGCTGACATGGATCTTGGGGTACTTCTGGAGTCTCCCCAGGGGAGTCAGTGCTCGTCTCGAATGCGGGCATGCACTTGCGCTTTCCTCCAGAGCAGTAGCAGCAGTGTCACGCAGTCCGCCGCGTGGATCAAAGGATCTATGGTTTTCCCTCGAGTCTTTCCCACGAGGCTTTCCCACGAGGCTTTCCCACAGGGCTGTCCCACGTGCACACGTGGTGGGAGTCGATCCTCGGCTTGAACGTCAAGGCAGTGCAGGGAAAACAGGTTCCTCTGGAATGGACTGACACATCTGCGGGTCTCTTGGAATGGTGGCACGACCCTGGAGTTCCTCTCGCCTTTCCTGTGGAGAGCGCCACCTCTTGAGATGCGACGGGAACGCCGGGAATTCTTTCCCTACGAAACAGGGAAAGGATCCCTCATCTCGAGCTAGGAGGCGGAAACGGGGCTCCCCTGGATGTGTGCGGGACCCCACGTGCTTCCTCTCGAGTGGAGACGGGTATGTCGCGGAACTGCTTCAGTTGCAGCAAGGGTGTGAAGGACCCTTTGGAAGTTCCAGTGGTTAGATGTGATTAGCCTCGAGAAGCCTCAGCGGAAATGGGCCTCATCTCGCCTAGAGGGCAAAACCTCCTGGATTTTCTCGAGTTGCGGCAGGTGCTCTCGACTTACGACGGGGACCTCAGGGACCCGCTCTGGTGGCCTCAGGAAAGGCCAGTCCCCATGCGAGTTCCTCGGGGGCCTCTCGGCATTCCTCTCCCGTCGATGCCGGGGCCTAAGACCTTGTGTGGAGTCGGGGCCGGAACCTGAGGATTCCTCTCCAGTGCTGACATGGATCTTGGGGTACTTCTGGAGTCTCCCCAGGGGAGTCAGTCCTCGTCTCGAATGCGGGCATGCACTTGCGCTTTCCTCCAGAGCGGTAGCAGCAGTGTCACGCAGTCCGCCGCATGGATCAAAGGATCTATGGTTTTCCCTCGAGTCTTTCCCACGAGGCTTTCCCACGAGGCTTTCCCACAGGGCTGTCCCACGTGCACACGTGGTGGGAGTCGATCCTCGGCTTGAACGTCAAGGCAGTGCAGGGAAAACAGGTTCCTCTGGAATGGACTGACACATCTGGGGGACTCTTGGAATGGTGGCACGACCCTGGAGTTCCTCTCGCCTTTCCTGTGGAGAGCGCCTCCTCTTGAGATGCGACGGGAACGCCGGGAATTCTTTCCCTACGAAACAGGGAAAGGATCCCTCATCTCGAGCTAGGAGGCGGAAACGGGGCTCCCCTGGATGTGTGCGGGACCCCACGTGCTTCCTCTCGAGTGGAGACGGGTATGTCGGGGAACTTCTTGAGTTGCAGCAAGGGTGTGAAGGACCCTTTGGAAGTTCCAGTGGTTAGACGTGATTAGCCTCGAGAAGCGTCAGCGGAAATGGGCCTCATCTCGCCTGGAGGGCAAAACCTCCTGGATTTTCTCGAGTTGCGGCAGGTGCTCTCGACTTACGACGGGGACCTCAGGGACCCGCTCTGGTGGCCTCAGGAAAGGCCAGTCCCCATGCGAGTTCCTCAGGGGCTTCTCGGCATTCCTCTCCCGTCGATGCCGGGGCCTAAGACCTTGTGTGGAGTCGGGGCCGGAACCTGAGGATTCCTCTCCAGTGCTGACATGGATCTTGGGGTACTTCTGGAGTCTCCCCAGGGGAGTCAGTCCTCGTCTCGAATGCGGGCATGCACTTGCGCTTTCCTCCAGAGCGGTAGCAGCAGTGTCACGCAGTCCGCCGCGTGGATCAAAGGATCTATGGTTTTCCCTCGAGTCTTTCCCACGAGGCTTTCCCACGAGGCTTTCCCACAGGGCTGTCCCACGTGCACACGTGGTGGGAGTCGATCCTCGGCTTGAACGTCAAGGCAGTGCAGGGAAAACAGGTTCCTCTGGAATGGACTGACACATCTGGGGGACTCTTGGAATGGTGTCACGACCCTGGAGTTCCTCTCGCCTTTCCTGTGGAAAGCGCCACCTCTTGAGATGCGACGGGAACGCCGGGAATTCTTTCCCTACGAAACAGGGAAAGGATCCCTCATCTCGAGCTAGGAGGCGGAAACGGGGCTCCCCTGGATGTGTGCGGGACCCCACGTGCTTCCTCTCGAGTGGAGACGGGTATGTCGGGGAACTTCTTGAGTTGCAGCAAGGGTGTGAAGGACCCTTTGGAAGTTCCAGTGGTTAGACGTGATTAGCCTCGAGAACCCTCAGGGGAAATGGGCCTCATCTCGCCTGGAGGGCAAAACCTCCTGGATTTTCTCGAGTTGCGGCAGGTGCTCTCGACTTACGACGGGGACCTCAGGGACCCGCTCTGGTGGCCTCAGGAAAGCCAGTCCCCATGCGAGTTCCTCGGGGGCCTCTCGGCATTCCTCTCCCTTCGATGCCGGGGCCTAAGACCTTGTGTGGAGTCGGGGCCGGAACCTGAGGATTCCTCTCCAGTGCTGACATGGATCTTGGGGTACTTCTGGAGTCTCCCCAGGGAAGTCAGTGCTCGTCTCGAATGCGGGCATGCACTTGCGCTTTCCTCCAGAGCGGTAGCAGCAGTGTCACGCAGTCCGCCGCGTGGATCAAAGGATCTATGGTTTTCCCTCGAGTCTTTCCCACGAGGCTTTCCCACAGGGCTGTCCCACGTGCACACGTGGTGGGAGTCGATCCTCGGCTTGAACGTCAAGGCAGTGCAGGGAAAACAGGTTCCTCTGGAATGGACTGACACATCTGGGGGTCTCTTGGAATGGTGGCACGACCCTGGAGTTCCTCTCGCCTTTCCTGTGGAGAGCGCCACCTCTTGAGATGCGACGGGAACGCCGGGAATTCTTTCCCTACGAAACAGGGAAAGGATCCCTCATCTCGAGCTAGGAGGCGGAAACGGGGCTCCCCTGGATGTGTGCGGGATCCCACGTGCTTCCTCTCGAGTGGAGACGGGTATGTCGCGGAACTGCTTCAGTTGCAGCAAGGGTGTGAAGGACCCTTTGGAAGTTCCAGTGGTTAGATGTGATTAGCCTCGAGAAGCCTCAGCGGAAATGGGCCTCATCTCGCCTAGAGGGCAAAACCTCCTGGATTTTCTCGAGTTGCGGCAGGTGCTCTCGACTTACGACGGGGACCTCAGGGACCCGCTCTGGTGGCCTCAGGAAAGGCCAGTCCCCATGCGAGTTCCTCGGGGGCCTCTCGGCATTCCTCTCCCGTCGATGCCGGGGCCTAAGACCTTGTGTGGAGTCGGGGCCGGAACCTGAGGATTCCTCTCCAGTGCTGACATGGATCTTGGGGTACTTCTGGAGTCTCCCCAGGGGAGTCAGTCCTCGTCTCGAATGCGGGCATGCACTTGCGCTTTCCTCCAGAGCGGTAGCAGCAGTGTCACGCAGTCCGCCGCATGGATCAAAGGATCTATGGTTTTCCCTCGAGTCTTTCCCACGAGGCTTTCCCACGAGGCTTTCCCACAGGGCTGTCCCACGTGCACACGTGGTGGGAGTCGATCCTCGGCTTGAACGTCAAGGCAGTGCAGGGAAAACAGGTTCCTCTGGAATGGACTGACACATCTGGGGGACTCTTGGAATGGTGTCACGACCCTGGAGTTCCTCTCGCCTTTCCTGTGGAGAGCGCCTCCTCTTGAGATGCGACGGGAACGCCGGGAATTCTTTCCCTACGAAACAGGGAAAGGATCCCTCATCTCGAGCTAGGAGGCGGAAACGGGGCTCCCCTGGATGTGTGCGGGACCCCACGTGCTTCCTCTCGAGTGGAGACGGGTATGTCGGGGAACTTCTTGAGTTGCAGCAAGGGTGTGAAGGACCCTTTGGAAGTTCCAGTGGTTAGACGTGATTAGCCTCGAGAAGCCTCAGCGGAAATGGGCCTCATCTCGCCTGGAGGGCAAAACCTCCTGGATTTTCTCGAGTTGCGGCAGGTGCTCTCGACTTACGACGGGGACCTCAGGGACCCGCTCTGGTGGCCTCAGGAAAGGCCAGTCCCCATGCGAGTTCCTCGGGGGCTTCTCGGCATTCCTCTCCCGTCGATGCCGGGGCCTAAGACCTTGTGTGGAGCCGGGGCCGGAACCTGAGGATTCCTCTCCAGTGCTGACATGGATCTTGGGGTACTTCTGGAGTCTCCCCAGGGGAGTCAGTCCTCGTCTCGAATGCGGGCATGCACTTGCGCTTTCCTTCAGAGCGGTAGCAGCAGTGTCACGCAGTCCGCCGCGTGGATCAAAGGATCTATGGTTTTCCCTCGAGTCTTTCCCACGAGGCTTTCCCACGAGGCTTTCCCACAGGGCTGTCCCACGTGCACACGTGGTGGGAGTCGATCCTCGGCTTGAACGTCAAGGCAGTGCAGGGAAAACAGGTTCCTCTGGAATGGACTGACACATCTGGGGGACTCTTGGAATGGTGTCACGACCCTGGAGTTCCTCTCGCCTTTCCTGTGGAAAGCGCCACCTCTTGAGATGCGACGGGAACGCCGGGAATTCTTTCCCTACGAAACAGGGAAAGGATCCCTCATCTCGAGGTAGGAGGCGGAAACGGGGCTCCCCTGGATGTGTGCGGGACCCCACGTGCTTCCTCTCGAGTGGAGAGGGGTATGTCGGGAAACTTCTTGAGTTGCAGCAAGGGTGTGAAGGACCCTTTGGAAGTTCCAGTGGTTAGACGTGATTAGCCTCGAGAAGCCTCAGCGGAAATGGGCCTCATCTCGCCTGGAGGGCAAAACCTCCTGGATTTTCTCGAGTTGCGGCAGGTGCTCTCGACTTATGACGGGGACCTCAGGGACACGCTCTGGTGGCCTCAGGAAAGGCCAGTCCCCATGCGAGTTCCTCGGGGGCCTCTCGGGATTCCTCTCCCGTCGATGCCGGGGCCTAAGACCTTGTGTGGAGTCGGGGCCGGAACCTGAGGATTCCTCTCCAGTGCTGACATGGATCTTGGGGTACTTCTGGAGTCTCCCCAGGGGAGTCAGTCCTCGTCTCGAATGCGGGCATGCACTTGTGCTTTCCTCCAGAGCGGTAGCAGCAGTGTCACGCAGTCCGCCGCGTGGATCAAAGGATCTATGGTTTTCCCTTGAGTCTTTCCCACGAGGCTTTCCCACGAGGCTTTCCCACAGGGCTGTCCCACGTGCACACGTGGTGGGAGTCGATCCTCGGGTTGAACGTCAAGGCAGTGCAGGGAAAACAGGTTCCTCTGGAATGGACTGACACATCTGGGGGACTCTTGGAATGGTGGCACGACCCTGGAGTTCCTCTCGCCTTTCCTGTGGAGAGCGCCTCCTCTTGAGATGCGACGGGAACGCCGGGAATTCTTTCCCTACGAAACAGGGAAAGGATCCCTCATCTCGAGCTAGGAGGCGGAAACGGGGCTCCCCTGGATGTGTGCGGGACCCCACGTGCTTCCTCTCGAGTGGAGACGGGTATGTCGGGGAACTTCTTGAGTTGCAGCAAGGGTGTGAAGGACCCTTTGGAAGTTCCAGTGGTTAGACGTGATTAGCCTCGAGAAGCGTCAGCGGAAATGGGCCTCATCTCGCCTGGAGGGCAAAACCTCCTGGATTTTCTCGAGTTGCGGCAGGTGCTCTCGACTTACGACGGGGACCTCAGGGACCCGCTCTGGTGGCCTCAGGAAAGCCAGTCCCCATGCGAGTTCCTCGGGGGCTTCTCGGCATTCCTCTCCCGTCGATGCCGGGGCCTAAGACCTTGTGTGGAGTCGGGGCCGGAACCTGAGGATTCCTCTCCAGTGCTGACATGGATCTTGGGGTACTTCTGGAGTCTCCCCAGGGGAGTCAGTCCTCGTCTCGAATGCGGGCATGCACTTGCGCTTTCCTCCAGAGCGGTAGCAGCAGTGTCACGCAGTCCGCCGCGTGGATCAAAGGATCTATGGTTTTCCCTCGAGTCTTTCCCACGAGGCTTTCCCACGAGGCTTTCCCACAGGGCTGTCCCACGTGCACACGTGGTGGGAGTCGATCCTCGGCTTGAACGTCAAGGCAGTGCAGGGAAAACAGGTTCCTCTGGAATGGACTGACACATCTGGGGGACTCTTGGAATGGTGTCACGACCCTGGAGTTCCTCTCGCCTTTCCTGTGGAAAGCGCCACCTCTTGAGATGCGACGGGAACGCCGGGAATTCTTTCCCTACGAAACAGGGAAAGGATCCCTCATCTCGAGCTAGGAGGCGGAAACGGGGCTCCCCTGGATGTGTGCGGGACCCCACGTGCTTCCTCTCGAGTGGAGACGGGTATGTCGGGGAACTTCTTGAGTTGCAGCAAGGGTGTGAAGGACCCTTTGGAAGTTCCAGTGGTTAGACGTGATTAGCCTCGAGAACCCTCAGGGGAAATGGGCCTCATCTCGCCTGGAGGGCAAAACCTCCTGGATTTTCTCGAGTTGCGGCAGGTGCTCTCGACTTACGACGGGGACCTCAGGGACCCGCTCTGGTGGCCTCAGGAAAGCCAGTCCCCATGCGAGTTCCTCGGGGGCCTCTCGGCATTCCTCTCCCTTCGATGCCGGGGCCTAAGACCTTGTGTGGAGTCGGGGCCGGAACCTGAGGATTCCTCTCCAGTGCTGACATGGATCTTGGGGTACTTCTGGAGTCTCCCCAGGGAAGTCAGTGCTCGTCTCGAATGCGGGCATGCACTTGCGCTTTCCTCCAGAGCGGTAGCAGCAGTGTCACGCAGTCCGCCGCGTGGATCAAAGGATCTATGGTTTTCCCTCGAGTCTTTCCCACGAGGCTTTCCCACAGGGCTGTCCCACGTGCACACGTGGTGGGAGTCGATCCTCGGCTTGAACGTCAAGGCAGTGCAGGGAAAACAGGTTCCTCTGGAATGGACTGACACATCTGGGGGTCTCTTGGAATGGTGGCACGACCCTGGAGTTCCTCTCGCCTTTCCTGTGGAGAGCGCCACCTCTTGAGATGCGACGGGAACGCCGGGAATTCTTTCCCTACGAAACAGGGAAAGGATCCCTCATCTCGAGCTAGGAGGCGGAAACGGGGCTCCCCTGGATGTGTGCGGGATCCCACGTGCTTCCTCTCGAGTGGAGACGGGTATGTCGCGGAACTGCTTCAGTTGCAGCAAGGGTGTGAAGGACCCTTTGGAAGTTCCAGTGGTTAGATGTGATTAGCCTCGAGAAGCCTCAGCGGAAATGGGCCTCATCTCGCCTAGAGGGCAAAACCTCCTGGATTTTCTCGAGTTGCGGCAGGTGCTCTCGACTTACGACGGGGACCTCAGGGACCCGCTCTGGTGGCCTCAGGAAAGGCCAGTCCCCATGCGAGTTCCTCGGGGGCCTCTCGGGATTCCTCTCCCGTCGATGCCGGGGCCTAAGACCTTGTGTGGAGTCGGGGCCGGAACCTGAGGATTCCTCTCCAGTGCTGACATGGATCTTGGGGTACTTCTGGAGTCTCCCCAGGGGAGTCAGTCCTCGTCTCGAATGCGGGCATGCACTTGCGCTTTCCTCCAGAGCGGTAGCAGCAGTGTCACGCAGTCCGCCGCATGGATCAAAGGATCTATGGTTTTCCCTCGAGTCTTTCCCACGAGGCTTTCCCACGAGGCTTTCCCACAGGGCTGTCCCACGTGCACACGTGGTGGGAGTCGATCCTCGGCTTGAACGTCAAGGCAGTGCAGGGAAAACAGGTTCCTCTGGAATGGACTGACACATCTGGGGGACTCTTGGAATGGTGGCACGACCCTGGAGTTCCTCTCGCCTTTCCTGTGGAGAGCGCCTCCTCTTGAGATGCGACGGGAACGCCGGGAATTCTTTCCCTACGAAACAGGGAAAGGATCCCTCATCTCGAGCTAGGAGGCGGAAACGGGGCTCCCCTGGATGTGTGCGGGACCCCACGTGCTTCCTCTCGAGTGGAGACGGGTATGTCGGGGAACTTCTTGAGTTGCAGCAAGGGTGTGAAGGACCCTTTGGAAGTTCCAGTGGTTAGACGTGATTAGCCTCGAGAAGCCTCAGCGGAAATGGGCCTCATCTCGCCTGGAGGGCAAAACCTCCTGGATTTTCTCGAGTTGCGGCAGGTGCTCTCGACTTACGACGGGGACCTCAGGGACCCGCTCTGGTGGCCTCAGGAAAGGCCAGTCCCCATGCGAGTTCCTCGGGGGCTTCTCGGCATTCCTCTCCCGTCGATGCCGGGGCCTAAGACCTTGTGTGGAGCCGGGGCCGGAACCTGAGGATTCCTCTCCAGTGCTGACATGGATCTTGGGGTACTTCTGGAGTCTCCCCAGGGGAGTCAGTCCTCGTCTCGAATGCGGGCATGCACTTGCGCTTTCCTTCAGAGCGGTAGCAGCAGTGTCACGCAGTCCGCCGCGTGGATCAAAGGATCTATGGTTTTCCCTCGAGTCTTTCCCACGAGGCTTTCCCACGAGGCTTTCCCACAGGGCTGTCCCACGTGCACACGTGGTGGGAGTCGATCCTCGGCTTGAACGTCAAGGCAGTGCAGGGAAAACAGGTTCCTCTGGAATGGACTGACACATCTGGGGGACTCTTGGAATGGTGTCACGACCCTGGAGTTCCTCTCGCCTTTCCTGTGGAAAGCGCCACCTCTTGAGATGCGACGGGAACGCCGGGAATTCTTTCCCTACGAAACAGGGAAAGGATCCCTCATCTCGAGGTAGGAGGCGGAAACGGGGCTCCCCTGGATGTGTGCGGGACCCCACGTGCTTCCTCTCGAGTGGAGAGGGGTATGTCGGGAAACTTCTTGAGTTGCAGCAAGGGTGTGAAGGACCCTTTGGAAGTTCCAGTGGTTAGACGTGATTAGCCTCGAGAAGCCTCAGCGGAAATGGGCCTCATCTCGCCTGGAGGGCAAAACCTCCTGGATTTTCTCGAGTTGCGGCAGGTGCTCTCGACTTATGACGGGGACCTCAGGGACACGCTCTGGTGGCCTCAGGAAAGGCCAGTCCCCATGCGAGTTCCTCGGGGGCCTCTCGGGATTCCTCTCCCGTCGATGCCGGGGCCTAAGACCTTGTGTGGAGTCGGGGCCGGAACCTGAGGATTCCTCTCCAGTGCTGACATGGATCTTGGGGTACTTCTGGAGTCTCCCCAGGGGAGTCAGTCCTCGTCTCGAATGCGGGCATGCACTTGTGCTTTCCTCCAGAGCGGTAGCAGCAGTGTCACGCAGTCCGCCGCGTGGATCAAAGGATCTATGGTTTTCCCTTGAGTCTTTCCCACGAGGCTTTCCCACGAGGCTTTCCCACAGGGCTGTCCCACGTGCACACGTGGTGGGAGTCGATCCTCGGGTTGAACGTCAAGGCAGTGCAGGGAAAACAGGTTCCTCTGGAATGGACTGACACATCTGGGGGTCTCTTGGAATGGTGCCACGACCCTGGAGTTCCTCTCGCCTTTCCTGTGGAGAGCGCCACCTCTTGAGATGCGACGGGAACGCCGGGAATTCTTTCCCTACGAAACAGGGAAAGGATCCCTCATCTCGAGCTAGGAGGCGGAAACGGGGCTCCCCTGGATGTGTGCGGGACACCACATGCTTCCTCTCGAGTGGAGACGGGTATGTCGCGGAACTGCTTCGGTTGCAGTAAGGGTGTGAAGGACCCTTTGGAAGTTCCAGTGGTTAGACGTGATTAGCCTCGAGAAGCCTCAGCGGAAATGGGCCTCATCTCGCCTGGAGGGCAAAACCTCCTGGATTTTCTCGAGTTGCGGCAGGTGCTCTCGACTTACGACGGGCACCTCAGGGACCCGCTCTGGTGGACTCAGGAAAGGCCAGTCCCCATGCGAGTTCCTCGGGGGCCTCTCGGCATTCCTCTCCCGTCGATGCCGGGGCCTAAGACCTTGTGTGGAGTCGGGGCCGGAACCTGAGGATTCCTCTCCAGTGCTGACATGGATCTTGGGGTACTTCTGGAGTCTCCCCAGGGGAGTCAGTTCTCGTCTCGAATGCGGGCATGCACTTGCGCTTTCCTCCAGAGCGGTAGCAGCAGTGTCACGCAGTCCGCCGCGTGGATCAAAGGATCTATTTTTTTCCCTCGAGTCTTTCCCACGAGGCTTTCCCACGAGGCTTTCCCACAGGGCTGTCCCACGTGCACACGTGGTGGGAGTCGATCCTCGGCTTGAACGTCAAGGCAGTGCAGGGAAAACAGGTTCCTCTGGAATGGACTGACACATCTGGGGGACTCTTGGAATGGTGGCACGACCCTGGAGTTCCTCTCGCCTTTCCTGTGGAGAGCGCCTCCTCTTGAGATGCGACGGGAACGCCGGGAATTCTTTCCCTACGAAACAGGGAAAGGATCCCTCATCTCGAGCTAGGAGGCGGAAACGGGGCTCCCCTGGATGTGTGCGGGACCCCACGTGCTTCCACTCGAGTGGAGACGGGTATGTCGGGGAACTTCTTGAGTTGCAGCAAGGGTGTGAAGGACCCTTTGGAAGTTCCAGTGGTTAGATGTGATTAGCCTCGAGAAGCCTTAGCGGAAATGGGCCTCACCTCTCCTGGAGGGCAAAACCTCCTGGATTTTCTCGAGTTGCGGCAGGTGCTCTCGACTTACGAAGGGGACCTCAGGGACCCGCTCTGGTGGCCTCAGGAAAGGCCAGTCCCCATGCGAGTTCCTCGGGGGCCTCTCGGGATTCCTCTCCCGTCGATGCCGGGGCCTAAGACCTTGTGTGGAGTCGGGGCCGGAACCTGAGGATTCCTCTCCAGTGCTGACATGGATCTTGGGGTACTTCTGGAGTCTCCCCAGGGGAGTCAGTCCTCGTCTCGAATGCGGGCATGCACTTGCGCTTTCCTCCAGAGCGGTAGCAGCAGTGTCACGCAGTCCGCCGCGTGGATCAAAGGATCTATGGTTTTCCCTCGAGTCTTTCCCACGAGGCTTTCCCACGAGGCTTTCCCACAGGGCTGTCCCACGTGCACACGTGGTGGGAGTCGATCCTCGGCTTGAACGTCAAGGCAGTGCAGGGAAATCCGGTTCCTCTGGAATGGACTGACACATCTGGGGGTCTCTTGGAATGGTGCCACGACCCTGGAGTTCCTCTCGCCTTTCCTGTGGAGAGCGCCACCTCTTGAGATGCGACGGGAACGCCGGGAATTCTTTCCCTACGAAACAGGTAAAGGATCCCTCATCTCGAGCTAGGAGGCGGAAAGGGGCTCCCCTGGATGTGTGCGGGAACCCACGTGCTTCCTCTCGAGTGGAGACGGGTATGTCGGGGAACTTCTTGAGTTGCATCAAGGGTGTGAAGGACCCTTTGGAAGTTCCAGTGGTTAGACGTGATTAGCCTCGAGAAGCCTCAGCGGAAATGGGCCTCATCTCGCCTGGAGGGCAAAACCTCCTGGATTTTCTCGAGTTGCGGCAGGTGCTCTCGACTTACGACGGGGACTTCAGGGACCCGCTCTGGTGGCCTCAGGAAAGGCCAGTCCCCATGCGAGTTCCTCGGGGGCCTCTCGGCATTCCTCTCCCGTCAATGCCGGGGCCTAAGACCTTGTGTGGAGTCGGAGCCGGAACCTGAGGATTCCTCTCCAGTGCTGACATGGATCTTGGGGTACTTCTGGAGTCTCCCCAGGGGAGTCAGTCCTCGTCTCGAATGCGGGCATGCACTTGCGCTTTCCTCCAGAGCGGTAGCAGCAGTGTCACGCAGTCCGCCGCGTGGATCAAAGGATCTATGGTTTTCCCTCGATTCTTTCCCACGAGGCTTTCCCACGAGGCTTTCCCTCAGGGCTGTCCCACGTGCACACGTGGTGGGAGTCGATCCTCGGGTTGAACGTCAAGGCAGTGCAGGGAAAACAGGTTCCTCTGGAATGGACTGACACATCTGGGGGTCTCTTGGAATGGTAGCACGACCCTGGAGTTCCTCTCGCCTTTCCTGTGGAGAGCGCCACCTCTTGAGATGCGACGGGAACGCCGGGAATTCTTTCCCTACGAAACAGGGAAAGGATCCCTCATCTCGAGCTAGGAGGCGGAAATGGGGCTGCCCTGGATGTGTGCGGGACCCCACGTGCTTCCTCTCGAGTGGAGACGGGTATGTCGCGGAACTGCTTCAGTTGCAGCAAGGGTGTGAAGGACCCTTTGGAAGTTCCAGTGGTTAGACGTGATTAGCCTCGAGAAGCCTCAGCGGAAATGGGCCTCATCTCGCCTGGAGGGCAAAACCTCCTGGATTTTCTCGAGTTGCGGGAGGTGCTCTCGATTTACGACGGGGACCTCAGGGACCCGCTCTGGTGGCCTCAGGAAAGGCCAGTCCCCATGCGAGTTCCTCGGGGGCTTCTCGGCATTCCTCTCCCGTCGATGCCGGGGCCTAAGACCTTGTGTGGAGTCGGGGCCGGAACCTGAGGATTCCTCTCCAGTGCTGACATGGATCTTGGGGTACTTCTGGAGTCTTCCCAGGGAGTCAGTCCTCGTCTCGAATGCGGGCATGCACTTGCGCTTTCCTCCAGAGCGGTAGCAGCAGTGTCACGCAGTCCGCCGCGTGGATCAAAGGATCTATGGTTTTCCCTCGAGTATTTCCCACGAGGCTTTCCCACGAGGCTTTCCCACAGGGCTGTCCCACGTGCACACGTGGTGGGAGTCGATCCTCGGCTTGAACGTCAAGGCAGTGCAGGGAAAACAGGTTCCTCTGGAATGGACTGACACATCTGGGGGACTCTTGGAATGGTGTCACGACCCTGGAGTTCCTCTCGCCTTTCCTGTGGAAAGCGCCTCCTCTTGAGATGCGACGGGAACGCCGGGAATTCTTTCCCTACGAAACAGGGAAAGGATCCCTCATCTCGAGGTAGGAGGCGGAAACGGGGCTCCCCTGGATGTGTGCGGGACCCCACGTGCTTCCTCTCGAGTGGAGAGGGGTATGTCGGGAAACTTCTTGAGTTGCAGCAAGGGTGTGAAGGACCCTTTGGAAGTTCCAGTGGTTAGACGTGATTAGCCTCGAGAAGCCTCAGCGGAAATGGGCCTCATCTCGCCTGGAGGGCAAAACCTCCTGGATTTTCTCGAGTTGCGGCAGGTGCTCTCGACTTATGACGGGGACCTCAGGGACACGCTCTGGTGGCCTCAGGAAAGGCCAGTCCCCATGCGAGTTCCTCGGGGGCCTCTCGGCATTCCTCTCCCGTCGATGCCGGGGCCTAAGACCTTGTGTGGAGTCGGGGCCGGAACCTGAGGATTCCTCTCCAGTGCTGACATGGATCTTGGGGTACTTCTGGAGTCTCCCCAGGGGAGTCACTCCTCGTCTCGAATGCGGGCATGCACTTGTACTTTCCTCCAGAGCGGTAGCAGCAGTGTCACGCAGTCCGCCGCGTGGATCAAAGGATCTATGGTTTTCCCTTGAGTCTTTCCCACGAGGCTTTCCCACGAGGCTTTCCCACAGGGCTGTCCCACGTGCACACGTGGTGGGAGTCGATCCTCGGGTTGAACGTCAAGGCAGTGCAGGGAAAACAGGTTCCTCTGGAATGGACTGACCCATCTGGGGGTCTCTTGGAATGGTGCCACGACCCTGGAGTTCCTCTCGCCTTTCCTGTAGAGAGCGCCACCTCTTGAGATGCGACGGGAACGCCGGGAATTCTTTCCCTACGAAACAGGGAAAGGATACCTCATCTCGAGCTAGGAGGCGGAAACGGGGCTCCCCTGGATGTGTGCGGGACACCACGTGCTTCCTCTCGAGTGGAGACGGGTATGTCGCGGAACTGCTTCAGTTGCAGCAAGGGTGTGAAGGACCCTTTGGAAGTTCCAGTGGTTAGACGTGATTAGCCTCGAGAAGCCTCAGCGGAAATGGGCCTCATCTCGCCTGGAGGGCAAAACCTCCTGGATTTTCTCGAGTTGCGGCAGGTGCTCTCGACTTACGACGGGCACCGCAGGGACCCGCTCTGGTGGACTCAGGAAAGGCCAGTCCCCATGCGAGTTCTTCGGGGGCCTCTCGGCATTCCTCTCCCGTCGATGCCGGGGCCTAAGACCTTGTGTGGAGTCGGGGCCGGAACCTGAGGATTCCTCTCCAGTGCTGACATGGATCTTGGGGTACTTCTGGAGTCTCCCCCGGGGAGTCAGTCCTCGTGTCGAATGCGGGCATGCACTTGCGCTTTCCTCCAGAGCGGTAGCAGCAGTGTCACGCAGTCCGCCGCGTGGATCAAAGGATCTATTTTTTTCCCTCGAGTCTTTCCCACGAGGCTTTCCCACGAGGCTTTCCCACAGGGCTGTCCCACGTGCACACGTGGTGGGAGTCGATCCTCGGCTTGAACGTCAAGGCAGTGCAGGGAAAACAGGTTCCTCTGGAATGGACTGACACATCTGGGGGACTCTTGGAATGGTGGCACGACCCTGGAGTTCCTCTCGCCTTTCCTGTGGAGAGCGCCTCCTCTTGAGATGCGACGGGAACGCCGGGAATTCTTTCCCTACGAAACAGGGAAAGGATCCCTCATCTCGAGCTAGGAGGCGGAAACGGGGCTCCCCTGGATGTGTGCGGGACCCCACGTGCTTCCATCGAGTGGAGACGGGTATGTCGGGGAACTTCTTGAGTTGCAGCAAGGGTGTGAAGGACCCTTTGGAAGTTCCAGTGGTTAGATGTGATTAGCCTCGAGAAGCCTCAGCGGAAATGGGCCTCACCTCTCCTGGAGGGCAAAACCTCCTGGATTTTCTCGAGTTGCGGCAGGTGCTCTCGACTTACGAAGGGGACCTCAGGGACCCGCTCTGGTGGCCTCAGGAAAGGCCAGTCCCCATGCGAGTTCCTCGGGGGCCTCTCGGGATTCCTCTCCCGTCGATGCCGGGGCCTAAGACCTTGTGTGGAGTCGGGGCCGGAACCTGAGGATTCCTCTCCAGTGCTGACATGGATCTTGGGGTACTTCTGGAGTCTCCCCAGGGGAGTCAGTCCTCGTCTCGAATGCGGGCATGCACTTGCGCTTTCCTCCAGAGCGGTAGCAGCAGTGTCACGCAGTCCGCCGCATGGATCAAAGGATCTATGGTTTTCCCTCGAGTCTTTCCCACGAGGCTTTCCCACGAGGCTTTCCCACAGGGCTGTCCCACGTGCACACGTGGTGGGAGTCGATCCTCGGCTTGAACGTCAAGGCAGTGCAGGGAAAACAGGTTCCTCTGGAATGGACTGACACATCTGGGGGACTCTTGGAATGGTGGCACGACCCTGGAGTTCCTCTCGCCTTTCCTGTGGAGAGCGCCTCCTCTTGAGATGCGACGGGAACGCCGGGAATTCTTTCCCTACGAAACAGGGAAAGGATCCCTCATCTCGAGCTAGGAGGCGGAAACGGGGCTCCCCTGGATGTGTGCGGGACCCCACGTGCTTCCTCTCGAGTGGAGACGGGTATGTCGGGGAACTTCTTGAGTTGCAGCAAGGGTGTGAAGGACCCTTTGGAAGTTCCAGTGGTTAGACGTGATTAGCCTCGAGAAGCCTCAGCGGAAATGGGCCTCATCTCGCCTGGAGGGCAAAACCTCCTGGATTTTCTCGAGTTGCGGCAGGTGCTCTCGACTTACGACGGGGACCTCAGGGACCCGCTCTGGTGGCCTCAGGAAAGGCCAGTCCCCATGCGAGTTCCTCGGGGGCTTCTCGGGATTCCTCTCCCGTCGATGCCGGGGCCTAAGACCTTGTGTGGAGTCGGGGCCGGAACCTGAGGATTCCTCTCCAGTGCTGACATGGATCTTGGGGTACTTCTGGAGTCTCCCCAGGGGAGTCAGTCCTCGTCTCGAATGCGGGCATGCACTTGCGCTTTCCTCCAGAGCGGTAGCAGCAGTGTCACGCAGTCCGCCGCGTGGATCAAAGGATCTATGGTTTTCCCTCGAGTCTTTCCCACGAGGCTTTCCCACGAGGCTTTCCCACAGGGCTGTCCCACGTGCACACGTGGTGGGAGTCGATCCTCGGCTTGAACGTCAAGGCAGTGCAGGGAAAACAGGTTCCTCTGGAATGGACTGACACATCTGGGGGACTCTTGGAATGGTGTCACGACCCTGGAGTTCCTCTCGCCTTTCCTGTGGAAAGCGCCACCTCTTGAGATGCGACGGGAACGCCGGGAATTCTTTCCCTACGAAACAGGGAAAGGATCCCTCATCTCGAGGTAGGAGGCGGAAACGGGGCTCCCCTGGATGTGTGCGGGACCCCACGTGCTTCCTCTCGAGTGGAGACGGGTATGTCGGGGAACTTCTTGAGTTGCAGCAAGGGTGTGAAGGACCCTTTGGAAGTTCCAGTGGTTAGACGTGATTAGCCTCGAGAACCCTCAGGGGAAATGGGCCTCATCTCGCCTGGAGGGCAAAACCTCCTGGATTTTCTCGAGTTGCGGCAGGTGCTCTCGACTTACGACGGGGACCTCAGGGACCCGCTCTGGTGGCCTCAGGAAAGCCAGTCCCCATGCGAGTTCCTCGGGGGCTCTCGGCATTCCTCTCCCTTCGATGCCGGGGCCTAAGACCTTGTGTGAAGTCGGGGCCGGAACCTGAGGATTCCTCTCCAGTGCTGACATGGATCTTGGGGTACTTCTGGAGTCTCCCCAGGGAAGTCAGTGCTCGTCTCGAATGCGGGCATGCACTTGCGCTTTCCTCCAGAGCGGTAGCAGCAGTGTCACGCAGTCCGCCGCGTGGATCAAAGGATCTATGGTTTTCCCTCGAGTCTTTCCCACGAGGCTTTCCCACAGGGCTGTCCCACGTGCACACGTGGTGGGAGTCGATCCTCGGCTTGAACGTCAAGGCAGTGCAGGGAAAACAGGTTCCTCTGGAATGGACTGACACATCTGGGGGACTCTTGGAATGGTGGCACGACCCTGGAGTTCCTCTCGCCTTTCCTGTGGAGAGCGCCTCCTCTTGAGATGCGACGGGAACGCCGGGAATTCTTTCCCTATGAAACAGGGAAAGGATCCCTCATCTCGAGCTAGGAGGCGGAAACGGGGCTCCCCTGGATGTGTGCGGGACCCCACGTGCTTCCTCTCGAGTGGAGACGGGTATGTCGGGGAACTTCTTGAGTTGCAGCAAGGGTGTGAAGGACCCTTTGGAAGTTCCAGTGGTTAGACGTGATTAGCCTCGAGAAGCCTCAGCGGAAATGGGCCTCATCTCGCCTGGAGGGCAAAACCTCCTGGATTTTCTCGAGTTGCGGCAGGTGCTCTCGACTTACGACGGGGACCTCAGGGACCCGCTCTGGTGGCCTCAGGAAAGGCCAGTCCCCATGCGAGTTCCTCGGGGGCTTCTCGGCATTCCTCTCCCGTCGATGCCGGGGCCTAAGACCTTGTGTGGAGCCGGGGCCGGAACCTGAGGATTCCTCTCCAGTGCTGACATGGATCTTGGGGTACTTCTGGAGTCTCCCCAGGGGAGTCAGTCCTCGTCTCGACTGCGGGCATGCACTTGCGCTTTCCTCCAGAGCGGTAGCAGCAGTGTCACGCAGTCCGCCGCGTGGATCAAAGGATCTATGGTTTTCCCTCGAGTCTTTCCCACGAGGCTTTCCCACGAGGCTTTCCCACAGGGCTGTCCCACGTGCACACGTGGTGGGAGTCGATCCTCGGCTTGAACGTCAAGGCAGTGCAGGGAAAACAGGTTCCTCTGAAATGGACTGACACATCTGGGGGACTCTTGGAATGGTGGCACGACCCTGGAGTTCCTCTCGCCTTTCCTGTGGAGAGCGCCTCCTCTTGAGATGCGACGGGAACGCCGGGAATTCTTTCCCTACGAAAAAGGGAAAGGATCCCTCATCTCGAGCTAGGAGGCGGAAACGGGGCTCCCCTGGATGTGTGCGGGACCCCACGTGCTTCCACTCGAGTGGAGACGGGTATGTCGGGGAACTTCTTGAGTTGCAGCAAGGGTGTGAAGGACCCTTTGGAAGTTCCAGTGGTTAGATGTGATTAGCCTCGAGAAGCCTCAGCGGAAATGGGCCTCACCTCTCCTGGAGGGCAAAACCTCCTGGATTTTCTCGAGTTGCGGCAGGTGCTCTCGACTTACGAAGGGGACCTCAGGGACACGCTCTGGTGGCCTCAGGAAAGGCCAGTCCCCATGCGAGTTCCTCGGGGGCCTCTCGGGATTCCTCTCCCGTCGATGCCGGGGCCTAAGACCTTGTGTGGAGTCGGGGCCGGAACCTGAGGATTCCTCTCCAGTGCTGACATGGATCTTGGGGTACTTCTGGAGTCTCCCCAGGGGAGTCAGTCCTCGTCTCGAATGCGGGCATGCACTTGCGCTTTCCTCCAGAGCGGTAGCAGCAGTGTCACGCAGTCCGCCGCGTGGATCAAAGGATCTATGGTTTTCCCTCGAGTCTTTCCCACGAGGCTTTCCCACGAGGCTTTCCCACAGGGCTGTCCCACGTGCACACGTGGTGGGAGTCGATCCTCGGCTTGAACGTCAAGGCAGTGCAGGGAAATCCGGTTCCTCTGGAATGGACTGACTCATCTGGGGGTCTCTTGGAATGGTGCCACGACCCTGGAGTTCCTCTCGCCTTTCCTGTGGAGAGCGCCACCTCTTGAGATGCGACGGGAACGCCGGGAATTCTTTCCCTACGAAACAGGTAAAGGATCCCTCATCTCGAGCTAGGAGGCGGAAACGGGGCTCCCCTGGATGTGTGCGGGACCCCACGTGCTTCCTCTCGAGTGGAGACGGGTATGTCGGGGAACTTCTTGAGTTGCATCAAGGGTGTGAAGGACCCTTTGGAAGTTCCAGTGGTTAGACGTGATTAGCCTCGAGAAGCCTCAGCGGAAATGGGCCTCATCTCGCCTGGAGGGCAAAACCTCCTGGATTTTCTCGAGTTGCGGCAGGTGCTCTCGACTTACGACGGGGACTTCAGGGACCCGCTCTGGTGGCCTCAGGAAAGGCCAGTCCCCATGCGAGTTCCTCGGGGGCCTCTCGGCATTCCTCTCCCGTCAATGCCGGGGCCTAAGACCTTGTGTGGAGTCGGAGCCGGAACCTGAGGATTCCTCTCCAGTGCTGACATGGATCTTGGGGTACTTCTGGAGTCTCCCCAGGGGAGTCAGTCCTCGTCTCGAATGCGGGCATGCACTTGCGCTTTCCTCCAGAGCGGTAGCAGCAGTGTCACGCAGTCCGCCGCGTGGATCAAAGGATCTATGGTTTTCCCTCGAGTCTTTCCCACGAGGCTTTCCCACGAGGCTTTCCCTCAGGGCTGTCCCACGTGCACACGTGGTGGGAGTCGATCCTCGGGTTGAACGTCAAGGCAGTGCAGGGAAAACAGGTTCCTCTGGAATGGACTGACACATCTGGGGGTCTCTTGGAATGGTAGCACGACCCTGGAGTTCCTCTCGCCTTTCCTGTGGAGAGCGCCACCTCTTGAGATGCGACGGGAACGCCGGGAATTCTTTCCCTACGAAACAGGGAAAGGATCCCTCATCTCGAGCTAGGAGGCGGAAATGGGGCTGCCCTGGATGTGTGTGGGACCCCACGTGCTTCCTCTCGAGTGGAGACGGGTATGTCGCGGAACTGCTTCAGTTGCAGCAAGGGTGTGAAGGACCCTTTGGAAGTTCCAGTGGTTAGACGTGATTAGCCTCGAGAAGCCTCAGCGGAAATGGGCCTCATCTCGCCTGGAGGGCAAAACCTCCTGGATTTTCTCGAGTTGCGGCAGGTGCTCTCGACTTACGACGGGGACCTCAGGGACCCGCTCTGGTGGCCTCAGGAAAGGCCAGTCCCCATACGAGTTCCTCGGGGGCCTCTCGGCATTCCTCTCCCGTCGATGCCGGGGCCTAAGACCTTGTGTGGAGTCGGGGCCGGAACCTGAGGATTCCTCTCCAGTGCTGACATGGATCTTGGGGTACTTCTGGAGTCTCCCCAGGGGAGTCAGTCCTCGTCTCGAATGCGGGCATGCACTTGCGCTTTCCTCCAGAGCGGTAGCAGCAGTGTCACGCAGTCCGCCGCGTGGATCAAAGGATCTATGGTTTTCCCTCGAGTCTTTCCCACGAGGCTTTCCCACGAGGCTTTCCCACAGGGCTGTCCCACGTGCACACGTGGTGGGAGTCGATCCTCGGCTTGAACGTCAAGGCAGTGCAGGGAAAACAGGTTCCTCTGGAATGGACTGACACATCTGGGGGTCTCTTGGAATGGTGCCACGACCCTGGAGTTCCTCTCGCCTTTCCTGTGGGGAGCGCCACCTCTTGAGATGCGACGGGAACGCCGGGAATTCTTTCCCTACGAAACAGGTAAAGGATCCCTCATCTCGAGCTAGGAGGCGGAAACGGGGCTCCCCTGTATGTGTGCGGGACCCCACGTGCTTCCTCTCGAGTGGAGACGGGTATGTCGGGGAACTTCTTGAGTTGCAGCAAGGGTGTGAAGGACCCTTTGGAAGTTCCAGTGGTTAGACGTGATTAGCCTCGAGAAGCGTCAGCGGAAATGGGCCTCATCTCGCCTGGAGGGCAAAACCTCCTGGATTTTCTCGAGTTGCGGCAGGTGCTCTCGACTTACGACGGGGACCTCAGGGACCCGCTCTGGTGGCCTCAGGAAAGGCCAGTCCCCATGCGAGTTCCTCGGGGGCCTCTCGGGATTCCTCTCCCGTCGATGCCGGGGCCTAAGACCTTGTGTGGAGTCGGGGCCGGAACCTGAGGATTCCTCTCCAGTGCTGACATGGATCTTGGGGTACTTCCGGAGTCTCCCCAGGGGAGTCAGTCCTCGTCTCGAATGCGGGCATGCACTTGCGCTTTCCTCCAGAGCGGTAGCAGCAGTGTCACGCAGTCCGCCGCGTGGATCAAAGGATCTATGGTTTTCCCTCGAGTCTTTCCCAGGAGGCTTTCCCAGGAGGCTTTCCCACAGGGCTGTCCCACGTGCACACGTGGTGGGAATGGATCCTCGGCTT
The DNA here is from genome assembly GCF_042477335.2 of Ovis canadensis. Lineage (NCBI taxonomy): Eukaryota > Metazoa > Chordata > Mammalia > Artiodactyla > Bovidae > Ovis > Ovis canadensis. The sequence continues at coordinate 11,298,248 of NC_091251.1, forward strand.
GAACGTCAGGGCAGTGCAGGGAAAACAGGTTCCTCTGGAATGGACTGACACATCTGGGGGACTCTTGGAATGGTGGCACGACCCTGGAGTTCCTCTCGCCTTTCCTGTGGAGAGCGCCACCTCTTGAGATGCGACGGGAACGCCGGGAATTCTTTCCCTACGAAACAGGGAAAGGATCCCTCCTCTCGAGCTAGGAGGCGGAAACGGGGCTCCCCTGGATGTGTGCGGGACCCCACGTGCTTCCTCTCGAGTGGAGACGGGTATGTCGGGGAACTTCTTGAGTTGCAGCAAGGGTGTGAAGGACCCTTTGGAAGTTCCAGTGGTTAGACGTGATTAGCCTCGAGAAGCCTCAGCGGAAATGGGCCTCATCTCGCCTGGAGGGCAAAACCTCCTGGATTTTCTCGAGTTGCGGCAGGTGCTCTCGACTTACGACGGGGACCTCAGGGACCCGCTCTGGTGGCCTCAGGAAAGGCCAGTCCCCATGCGAGTTCCTCGGGGGCTTCTCGGCATTCCTCTCCCGTCGATGCCGGGGCCTAAGACCTTGTGTGGAGTCGGGGCCGGAACCTGAGGATTCCTCTCCAGTGCTGACATGGATCTTGGGGTACTTCTGGAGTCTCCCCAGGGGAGTCAGTCCTCGTCTCGAATGCGGGCATGCACTTGCGCTTTCCTCCAGAGCGGTAGCAGCAGTGTCACGCAGTCCGCCGCGTGGATCAAAGGATCTATGGTTTTCCCTCGAGTCTTTCCCACGAGGCTTTCCCACGAGGCTTTCCCACAGGGCTGTCCCACGTGCACACGTGGTGGGAGTCGATCCTCGGCTTGAACGTCAAGGCAGTGCAGGGAAAACAGGTTCCTCTGGAATGGACTGACACATCTGGGGGACTCTTGGAATGGTGTCACGACCCTGGAGTTCCTCTCGCCTTTCCTGTGGAAATCGCCACCTCTTGAGATTCGACGGGAACGCCGGGAATTCTTTCCCTACGAAACAGGGAAAGGATCCCTCATCTCGAGGTAGAAGGCGGAAACGGGGCACCCCTGGATGTGTGCGGGACCCCACGTGCTTCCTCTCGAGTGGAGAGGGGTATGTCGGGAAACTTCTTGAGTTGCAGCAAGGGTGTGAAGGACCCTTTGGAAGTTCCAGTGGTTAGACGTGATTAGCCTCGAGAAGCCTCAGCGGAAATGGGCCTCATCTCGCCTGGAGGGCAAAACCTCCTGGATTTTCTCGAGTTGCGGCAGGTGCTCTCGACTTATGACGGCGACCTCAGGGACACGCTCTGGTGGCCTCAGGAAAGGCCAGTCCCCATGCGAGTTCCTCGGGGGCCTCTCGGCATTCCTCTCCCGTCGATGCCGGGGCCTAAGACCTTGTGTGGAGTCGGGGCCGGAACCTGAGGATTCCTCTCCAGTGCTGACATGGATCTTGGGGTACTTCTGGAGTCCCCCCAGGGGAGTCAGTCCTCGTCTCGAATGCGGGCATGCACTTGTGCTTTCCTCCAGAGCGGTAGCAGCAGTGTCACGCAGTCCGCCGCGTGGATCAAAGGATCTATGGTTTTCCCTCGAGTCTTTCCCACGAGGCTTTCCCACGAGGCTTTCCCACAGGGCTGTCCCACGTGCACACGTGGTGGGAGTCGATCCTCGGCTTGAACGTCAAGGCAGTGCAGGGAAAACAGGTTCCTCTGGAATGGACTGACACATCTGGGGGTCTCTGGGAATGGTGGCACGACCCTGGAGTTCCTCTCGCCTTTCCTGTGGAGAGCGCCACCTCTTGAGATGCGACGGGAACGCCGGGAATTCTTTCCCTACGAAACAGGGAAAGGATCCCTCATCTCGAGCTAGGAGGCGGAAACGGGGCTCCCCTGGATGTGTGCGGGACCCCACGTGCTTCCTCTCGAGTGGAGACGGGTATGTCGCGGAACTGCTTCAGTTGCAGCAAGGGTGTGAAGGACCCTTTGGAAGTTCCAGTGGTTAGATGTGATTAGCCTCGAGAAGCCTCAACGGAAATGGGCCTCATCTCGCCTAGAGGGCAAAACCTCCTGGATTTTCTCGAGTTGCGGCAGGTGCTCTCGACTTACGACGGGGACCTCAGGGACCCGCTCTGGTGGCCTCAGGAAAGGCCAGTCCCCATGCGAGTTCCTCGGGGGCCTCTCGGCATTCCTCTCCCGTCGATGCCGGGGCCTAAGACCTTGTGTGGAGTCGGGGCCGGAACCTGAGGATTCCTCTCCAGTGCTGACATGGATCTTGGGGTACTTCTGGAGTCTCCCCAGGGGAGTCAGTCCTCGTCTCGAATGGGGGCATGCACTTGCGCTTTCCTCCAGAGTGGTAGCAGCAGTGTCACGCAGTCTGCCGCGTGGATCAAAGGATCTATGGTTTTCCCTCGAGTCTTTCCCACGAAGCTTTCCCACGAGGCTTTCCCACAGGGCTGTCCCACGTGCACACGTGGTGGGAGTCGATCCTCGGCTTGAACGTCAAGGCAGTGCAGGGAAAACAGGTTCCTCTGGAATGGACTGACACATCTGGGGGTCTCTTGGAATGGTGGCACGACCCTGGAGTTCCTCTCGCCTTTCCTGTGGAGAGCGCCTCCTCTTGAGATGCGACGGAAACGCCGGGAATTCTTTCCCTACGAAACAGGGAAAGGATCCCTCATCTCGAGCTAGGAGGCGGAAACGGGGCTCCCCTGGATGTGTGCGGGCCCCGCGTGCTTCCTCTCGAGTGGAGACGGGTATGTCGGGGAACTTCTTGAGTTGCAGCAAGGGTGTGAA